>NC_081415.1:519357379-520065094 GCF_030272615.1 Cryptomeria japonica
CGGTGCCACGTCATTGCCTGAAATTGAGGCGCATTTCCCGGAGATGAAAACGACCGGTACGCGCCTACGAATCCTTCAACTAAAATTTTTTCTTTAAAAGCATGTTGGCATAAAGTCGAGCCCACCGATGACGTGGCGTTCATAATTTTTCAAAATTTTAGGTCAAACTTAGGGAAAAATGATGAGGGGATTTTTTTTATAAGCGTGCTAGCAAAAACTAGTTGGAAAGAGAGCTGCTTTTTTCTAAAAGATGAATTGGTAATTGTTTTTGGGATAATGACAAGTATTTTAAGCACATTTTATATTGATTTGTATGGAAAGAATATTTTATTTCTATTTTACGTGTTGTCCATTTTGTTGTAGACATGAATATGTGTCGAGTTTGAATTTGTAGGTTATGAGAAATATTAAGATCAATAAAAGAATGAATGTTCTCCTTTCTAAAAGCTGTGAAAGATAAATTGGTAATTGTTTTTTGAGTAATAAATAGTATTTTGAACACATCTGAAGAGAATATTCTTTTTGATCGAATAGTTTATGTATTGTCAATTTTGTTGTAGACATGAATGTCGAGTTTGAATTTGTAGGTTATGAGAAGTAGTAAGATCAATAAAAGAATGAATATTCTCCTTTCTAAAAGTTGTGAAAGATAAATTGGTAATTGTTTTTTGAGGAATAACTAGTATTTTAAGCACATCTCATGTTGATTTGTCCTAAGAGAATATTCTTTTTGGTCAAACAGTTTACATATTGTCTGTTTTGTTGTAGGCATGAACATGTGTTGGGTTTGAATTTGTAGGTTATAAGAACTACGAAGATCAAAAAAAAAAAAATGTTCCTGCTTTGTAAAAGTTGTGAGTTGTTTAGGTTTTTAAAATATCATTCTTTTTTTGTATTGTTATGGTGGTTGGTGCAAATATTCTATGTTGTAAAATTTAGGGATTGTAATGGTGAAAATTGCATACCATGTACTTTTCCCTTTAGTTTTTCCTTGTTTCGGTTGTCCTTTATGTAATGATAAGTGTACAAATGGTATGATTTTATTGATAGTTGGAACATAGCTGGAACCTTACTCTATCTCATGTACACTCATTCTCATGGATCGAGTCTTCATTCTTAGTTTACCCATTTACCATCTATATTAAAATATGGAACTATGAGATTGACCCAAGTCAATTGCATAGCTTGTGTAGATAAACCCAAAACTTAAAAAAAAAAAAAAAATCATATTTGGTTCCAATTGTTAGGAATTAATCTTTACTTGCTAAAGTTAATTTCCTTTTATTTGTTACTTGTAAGAATATTCCTAAGGTATCCCTACAAGTCCTTTGTCTTATTTGAGTTCTCACAACTCATTTTATTTATTCCAAATATGTGGAATATTAGATTTCCTCCCTAAGAGGATGTAACTGACACTTTGCACTCACATATTGTGAATGGTGGCATTCATGGAAATGGGAGTTAAACTCCTCTCCTCATCTCTATTTAAGAGATGCTTCTCCTCTTATTCTTCATTTAATGATATTAGTGTAATGAGCTTCTCTCTCTCTCTCTCTCTCTCTCTCTCTCTCTCTCTCTCTCTCTCTCTCTCTCTCTCTCTCTCTCTCTCTCTCTCTCTCTCTCTCTGCTTTTCCTTCATTCATAATACACAAGGTTTTTGACGTAGAGAGTCTTGGAGCTTGGTTCAATACACCTTCTTGAGTGACTTGTCCTACTCAACTCTTCAACTACTCAAGTCCATCCATTGTCACTTAGTAGGGGTTATGCTAATGAGACCTCCAAGGTCTGAACCTCTTTGGCTTGCCTCCTAGGTATAGCCAATGGTTTTTGGACAATCAACTTCACCTCTTGAGGTTGCCACCTCAACCACACACACTCCACTCCAAGGCTCCAACCACTCCTGCAAGGATCTCAACACACTACCACTTCCAATGGGATCCCAATGCTTCTACCAAGTGTCTTTAAAGCATTTTGAGGCTTTTGGGTCATCAAACCCATCGCTTGGGAATTGTAACCTTTCTAGGTCTCTACTAGCTCAAAATAGGCCTAATTGCATTAACCCTCCCTTGGCAGTTTTAGGGTCTTAGTTTATAAAATTACCAAACAAGGTTAGAAATAAATTATGGATTCGAGTACCCTTTTGGAAGTTACAGACAATATTGGAAAAGTGAATTTGGGTTATCCGTACAAGTGGGGTTTCCAATGCTGCACTATTTTGAAGGGTTTAGGCCTCATCGGGTGACTTGGCAAGATGGATCTAAAACTCTTCACCAGTCAAGACTCCTTCTCCGAACAATTTAGGAATATTCAAGGGAACTCAAAGGGCTTTCCATTCATGTGTCACTTTTTCCTGCACCAGTCCCCATGTGCTCATAAATCACACTTTTCTTGTTGTCCTAACTCACCTACTCCCAGTAGTGAGCCTAGGGCTTCATTGTTTCTCCTCCTCAAGGACCTGCAAAACCACAAATCCTATCCTAAATATATGTACAGACCCTAACCTAGAATTCTTAATTATTTCAACAGGTGCCATCAAAGAATGCCTAGGTTAGAGCCATTTTCTTGCTCTTAAACCCTACTTGCAAGGGTTTTGCACCTAGTTGCAAAGAATGGAAGAAATATCTGCAACCTAGGACAATAAAACCTGCAAATAAAACTTAATGAAGACAAATATAATGAACACTCATGAATTGCAATGAGTTTACACCATCTAGTCTGTACTGGACCATACAAGCAATGAAAACAAGTGAAAAACTGTCAAAAACCGGTGAAAACAAGTTTGCTTCACAATCCAAAAACTTGCTCTTGCATTTCAAATCCTCCAACCCATACAATGAAGTGAATTTTGGGTTTTATGCTCTTGTTTCAGTTGGTTCAACCAAATTTTTAACACCTTCAACCAAAAATGTAACTTTTTACATCTTTTGGCTCCAAGATGCAACTTTGCATTCTAATGCATTTTAAGACTCCTGAAGGTCCTCAAAAACCCTAGAAGACCTAAAAACAACACAATTGACCCCTAATACATGAATACATTCATCTGGAGCACTTCACCTGTGAACTACCTAAGCATCTCACTTCTCAAGCTGTCAGCATCCGGGACACAATTGACTCAAACCAAAACTTGGACACCTCAACCATGGCTCTACTGAGTCCTAAATGGTTGGTCCATTATTACATCACAAAGATAACTCACAAACTTGAAAGAAAACAAAACTTTCATACTTGGAGTGTTAGGTGCCCTGCACCATGTTAGGTCCCGGAGACAACTGAGAGGGGGGGGGGGGGGGGGGGGGGGTGAATCAGTTGTCATGTAAATTCAAACCAAAAACAATTTAACCAACCTTAATGCTTAATACCGGTAAATAGAACTTTATGCCGGTAGACAATTTATCAGTTAATTACAGTATCGGTAAAGATTAATTCATGAAACATAAAGACAATAACATCCACAACACATAACACCAATATTTGTACGTGGAAACCCTGTAAGGGGAAAAACCATGGTGGGAAACCTTACCCACAATCAGATGATACTATTGCAGATAGTATGTGTATACAAATGGGGTCTGCACATGCAAAAAGGCCAAGGCCTAAAGCTCACTGCTCAAACACAAATAGGAGTCACATTGACTACAATTGGATGGTTAAATCCAATAAGAATGTATTGCTCAAAATAGCATCTTCATATGCTTGATTCAGTACCGGTATAGTTCTGATTGTCTTTACAAATACCTTGCTTCACCTTCAAATGATGTTTGCGTGTATAGCTCTGTTTATTCTCGCATATACCTTCTTACAATTCCTTATCCTTATTGCATATCGATCTTACAAATAAGATCTTACATGTATACCATAACCTAAGACCAATTTTAGTAGGTCGGCTCTAAAAGATATTACAATAAAATAATTACAAGTAAATCAATAACCGATGCAATATCCGATTCAACATGTCGGCTTAATACATTTACAATAACAACAAAATCATCTCCAAAGCATGCCGTGCTGATCTGGAATAGATAAGCCTGCCGGTGCATAACCTGGACCTATTTGCCGGTAATAGCAAATATGCAAACATGAATATACCGATGAACAAATCTCCAAGACAAATTGTCCAAACAATGTCTTCGACATAACCAGGTGTTTTCCATATCATTCCAAGTGCCGGTGAACATTATATCCTGCCGGTGTACCGGATACCAGTGACTGTGCATAAGTCACTTGCTTGCCGGTGAACATTGTTGATCCTCCAAAGTGCCAGAGTTGATAAGTGTTAGTAAGTGTTGACATCAATGACAAAACCATACCAAAATACCAACAATCTCCCCCTTTGGCATTGATGGCAATACAAGATGGAAAAACCATCAAAGTGCCAAAACAAAGATGCCAAATACCAAAAACCAACATCTCCCAAAAGAGATCATGACCAGAAATCAAAATTCAAATACAGAGAGTAATCAATCATCTCAAAGTATCAATCTCTCCCTTAATGAATAATCTCTCCCCAAAAGATAATGTGTTTTTCCATAGATATCTATCCCCCTCCGACATCAAATGCCAAAGCCAATACAAAACCAGATGTAAATACAAAATACCAACCAATTCAGTATGCCAACTACTCCCCCTGAGAAGTAGCTTTCCTCATCAAAGCCGGAGTAAAAGATTTCTCTGTTAATACTATCGGTTGATGACAAACATCAACTGTCTAAGTCTCTACCGGTGGGGGTATGACCCCAAGTTGATCTCTAAGATATTCAAAGGTCTCTTTAGGTAGAGGTTTAGTAAAAATATTTGCAATCTGCTCTTTAGTATTCACATAAACCAGTTTTACTTCTTTTGCTTCAACATTCTCTTTCAGAAAATTCAGTTTGATAGAAACATGTTTGGTTTTAGAATGTAATACCGGATTCATAGATATATCAATTGTTGCAATGTTGTCATAATAGATAGTTATAGGTTCCTTGCATTTTACCTTTATGTCCTTCAACATTTGCTTAAGCCATAATACCTGTGTACAGTTAGTTGCTGTTGCAACATATTTTGATTCTGCTGTTGATAAAGATGTGCAAATTAGTTTCTTACTCAACCAAGAAATTCATCTGCTTCCAAGAAAAAATGCTCCGCCGGTGGTGCTTTTCCTGTCATCCACATCTCCTGCCCAATTTGCATCTGTGTATGCACATAATTCAAAGTTTTCATCTCTAGGTTACCATAAACCAAGATTTGTAGTACCTTGTAAGTACCAGAAAATCCTTTTTACTATTGATTCATGATTTTCTCTAGGATTACTCTGAAATCTTGAAACAATACATATCGTATTCATAATATCAGGTCTTGTTTGTGTTAAATACAGTAGGCCTCCTATCATAGATTTGTACCTAGTCGGATTAACAGGTGTAGATTCATCCCTTAGTGATAATTTGTCATTTGTAGTCATAGGTGTGCTTACCGGTTTAAAGTTCTCCATCCCAAATTTCTTTAGTAATTCTTTCAAGTATTTGGATTGACTAAAAAATATACCTTTATCAGTTTGTGAAATCTACAATCGTAAAAAGAATTTTATCTCTCCAATCATAGACATTTCAAATTCATGCTACATTTCAATAGAAAAGTCTTTACATAATTCATCTTCTCCTCCAAAGATTATATCATCAACAAAAACTTCTATAACCAAGATGTCATCATTAGTTACTTTGTAGTATAAGTTCTTGTCAGCATTACCTTTAGAAAATCCAATCTTCAAAAAATACTTATCCAATCTAGCATACCAAGCTCTTGGAGCTTGCTTCAACCCATATAAAGCTTTTCTTAACCTGCAAACCATATCGTTGTTATCTATCAAAGAAAATCCATCAGGTTGCTCAATGTAAACTTCTTCTTCAAGATCTCCATTCAAAAATGCACATTTAATATCCATTTGATATACTTTGTAGTTCTTGTGTGCTGCAAAAGCTAAGAATAATCTGACTGTCTCAATTCTAGCTACCGGTGCAAAGGTTTCATTATAATCAATTCCTTCTTTCTGAGAGTATCCCTTACACACTAGTATTTCTTTATTCCTGATTACCTTACCATCTTCATTGAGTTTGTTTCTGAATACCGATTTTGTTCCAATCACATTTTTGTCTTTAGGCCAGGGAACTAATGTCCATGTCTTATTTTTCTCAATTTGTTCTAGTTCCTCTTCCATAGCTTTAATCCAGTGTTTATCTTCACATGCCTCATTAATTGATGATGGTTCAATTTGAGAAATAAGACACACCTCTTCATTTTCCAGTCTTCCTCTTGTCATAACTCCTTGATATTTGTTCCCAATTATCTGATTTTCAGAGTGATTCAGTCTTACATACCACGGTGTCTTTGTTTGCTGTTGTTCCTCAGTCACAGTGGAATTTTTCAGATGATACCGATGTAACTGGATCTTCATTCTGTACCAGTGGATTCAATGTAGGTTCATTTGTCAGTATCTCTATTGCCTGTTCAGAGTCTATATACCTTGAAGTTCCTCTAAATTGTTCATCAATCTTCACATTTGTACTCTCAACAATTTTCTACAATCTCTTGTTAAAACATCTATATGCCTTGCTCTTAGATGAATAACCAAGAAATATTCCTTCATCATTTCTAGGATCAAATTTTCCAATATACTCATCTCTTCTAATATAGTATTTACTTCCAAATATTCTGAAATATTTAAGAGTAGGAGTGATACCAAACCATAGTTCATGAGGGGTCTTACCAGTTTCTCCTTTGATGTGAACTTTGTTGAATGTGTAGACCGCTGTGCTTACTGCCTCTCCACAATATACATGTGGTAGATTTGCTTCAGATAATATACTTGTAGCTGCATCCAAGATAGTTCTATTTTTCCTTTCTACAACTCCATTCTACTGTGGTGTCCGGGGTGCTGATAATTATCTTCTAATTCCATTTACTTCACAGAATGTATTAAATTCCTTAGATGTGAATTCTCCTCCTTGATCTGATCTCAGACATTTGATTTTCTTACCAGTTTCATTCTCTACCATTGCTTTGAATAGTTTGAAATTTCCAAGTGCTTCTGATTTTTCTCTGAGAAAAGTAACCCAACACATTCTAGAATAGTCATCAATGATTAGCATGAAATATCTATCACCTTGTAAGCTTTTAGTTTTAGCTGGACCACATAAATCAGTGTGAATTAAGTCAAGAGCATTATTTGATTTTTCTGGAATAGTTTTAAAAGATGCTCTAACTTGTTTTCCAAATTGACATTCCTTACATACCAGATTGTGAGGTTTGACAATCTTAGGTAAATCTCTAACTGCCTTAGTAGTACTGATTTTTACCATGCAATCAAAATTTACATGATAGAGTCTCTTATGCCATAGCCAACTTTCATCAATATGTGCAATCAAGCATGCCTTTTCACTGTTATTCAAATGAAAGATATTACCTGTAGTTTGATTATCAGTTGCAATTTCCAAACCAGTTCTGTTCATAATTTTGCATTTACCGTTCTTGAATTGTAACTGAAACCCTTTTTCAACTAATTGACCAACACTCAAAAGATTATGCTTTAAACCTTCTACATAGTAAACATTGTTAGTATTATGCTTTCCATCAAGAGATATTGTACTTTTTCCTTTGATTAAAAAAGCTTTGTCATTTCCAAATCTTACCAAACCTCCATTATATTCCTGAAAGTTCAAGAATTTACCTTTATCACTAGTCATGTGATGCGAACATCCTGAATCAATGATCCATTCATCCTTAACTTCAACTTTAGTTGCAAGGGCCTGCTCTACCAATTGAACAATAGGTGCCGATTGATCTCCTATTATAGAAACAAAAACCCATCCATTGTCTATCGGATCTTCATCAGAATCATCAGTGACTCCTTCATCAGCAAGATAACAAGATTTATCTTTATTCTTCTTAAATCTATGTCTCTGATATTCAGGGTTAGGCTTGTATGTTCTTCTATCTTCTTCTCTTAGTCTAGCATGTCTATCAGGGCATCTTGAAACTATATGACCAATCTTATTACAGTTAAAATATTTAAAGGGTGCTTTACCTTCATACTTACTCCCAACTGGACCTTTAGGCATTTTCCTTGCAAATAGTGCTTCAAGTTCTTCATTTTCTCTCCTGCTTTCCTCAAGTTCTCTTGCATTAAAGGCTTTCCAATTAGATTTGTCAAATGATGGTGCAGATGACGTTGATGCCTTAAAAACTAAATCTGTCTTTATAGTAGCAACAAGACCAAATTCCTCAATTTCAAAAGCTGAAAGTTTTCCAATCAATGTGTCCCTAGTTATTGATGTATTAGGCATTGTTCTCAACTCATTTATAGCAGTAACTTTCATTTTATATGCTAGTGGCAATCCTCTTAAAACTTTTGAAACAATTTCATCTTCACTTAAGGTTCCTCCACAACATTTAATACCCAAAATAATTTCATTTACTCTTTCCATAAAAGTAGAAATCCTTTCATCTTCTTCCATTTTCAGATTTTCATACCTGACCTAGAAGCTTTCAAGTTTTGCAATTTTGACTGTGGAATCTCCTTCATTCAATGTTTCTAAATGATCCCAAATAGCTTTAGCAGTAGACCTATCTGATAATCCCATGATTTGTTGATCTGTTAATGCGCTCTAAAGTGCTTCTCTTGCTTTGCAATCATTTTCCTCATCTTTAGCCAAGTTTGGTGGATTAGGCTGACTGGTTGTAGGAGTTGTATAGCCATTCTTTGTAACATCCCAAATGTCTTTCCAATGCAATTTAGATGTGTCTCCATTCTGATCTTCCATATTCCACAGTTGGTTCCATCAAGTTTAGGACTATCCTTCCTGAAGTAGTTAGTAGACATTGGATCTCCTTAAGCTGTTAAAATTATGCAAAAAGAGGACTAGGCTTTGATACCAATTGTTAGGTCCCAAAGTCAACTGAGAGGGGGGGGGGGTGAATCAGTTTTCAAGTAAATTCAAACCAAAAACAATTTAAACAACCTTAATGCTTAATATCGATAAAAATAACTTTATGTCGGTAGACAGTTATCAGTTAATTATAGCACCGGTGAAGATTAATGCATGAAATAGAAAGACAATAACATCCACAACACATAACACCAATATTTGTACGTGGAAACCCTGTAAGGGAAAAAACCACGGTGGAAAACCTTACCCACAATCAGATGATACTACTGCAGATAGTATGTGTATACAAATGAGGTCTGCACATGTAGAAAGGCCAAGCATCTAGAGCTCACTGCTCAAACATAAATAGGAGTCACACTAACTACAACTGGATGGTTAAATCCAATAAGAATATACTACTCAAAATAACATCTTCATATGGTGGATTCAGTACCAGTGTAGTTCTGATTGTTTTTACAAATACCTTGCTTCACCTTCAAATGATGTCTTTGTGTATAGCTCTGCTTATTCTCACATATACCTTCTTACAATTCCTTATCCTTATCGCATATCAATCTTACAAATAAGATATTACATATATACCATAACCTAAGACCAATTTTAGTAGGTCAGCTCTAAAAGATATTACAATAAAATAATTACAAGTAAATCAATAACCGATGCAATATTTGATTCAACATGTTGACTTAATGCATTTACAATAACAACAAAATCATCTCCAAAGCATGTTGTGCTGACCTGGAATAGATAAGCCTGCCAGTGCATAACTTGGACCTATTTGCCGGTAATAGCAAATATGCAAACATGAATATACCAATGAACAAATCTCCAAGACAAAGTGTCCAAACGATGTCTTCGACATAACCAGGTGTTTTCCATATCATTCCAAGTGCTGATGAACATTATATCTTGCCGGTGTACCAGATACCGGTGATTGTGCATAAGTCACTTGCTTGCCGGTGAACATTGTTGATCCTCCAAAGTGCCAGAGTTGATAAGTGTTAGTAGGTGTTGACATCAATGACAAAACCATACCAAAATACCAACACACCATACTCCCCTGGGACAAAGAACTCAAGTCTCTTGAGTTAAAAGGTCTACAACCTCCACTCCATGCTAAAGTATATCTGTCTCTGACATCCACATGGCATCTGAATTAGGTAACCCTTCCCACTTGACAAGATAGTTCTTGTAGACTCCTTTCCTTGTCTTCTTTACTATCTTGGTATCCAAGATACTCTTGAACTTAACCGGTTGACTAGGTGGCAAATCCTTTATCCAATCTTCATGAACCGGTGATGGCATGTCCATCTGATTTGTTGGTGACTCTCCCTTGTATGGATAGAGATCACATACATTAAAAATAGGAGATATCCCTAAGGTAAGAGGAAGTTCAACCTCATATGCATTCTGCCCATACTTGTGCACCACCTTGAGAGGCCCAATTTTCTTCATCTTGAGCTTGATAGGCTGCCCTTTTGGAAGTCTCTCCTTCCTAAGGTATGCTAACACTAAGTCTCCCACTTTAAATTGTACTTTCCTCCTTGTTTTATCAGCTTGAACCTTATACTGCTTGGATTTTTGTTGCAAGGACTACCTTACCTTATCATGCACTTCTTTAATACCTTCTGCAAAGTTCTCCCTTTGTGAACTCTTAGGTGCCATTGAACTGAGATCTCTGAGCTCTAATATACCCCTAGGATGGAATCCATACACTATCTCAAAAGGACTTTTACCTGTGCTACAGTTTACTGAGTCATTATATGCATATTCTGCCTGTCCAAGTACTAGATCCCAAGTATGCCCATGTTGTTTTGTAATATATCTTAGCAAGTTACCCAATGACTGTTGACTACCTCTGTCTGGCCATTTGATTGAGGATGATAGGCAGATGAAAAAGATAACTTGGTGCCCAACTTCCTCCAAAGTGTCCTCCACAAGTGGTTCAAAAACTTCACATCTCTATCACTAACAATGCTAATTGGAAGACCGTGAATTATGACTATCTCCTTGAAGAAGAGGCCTGCAATATAGGTGACATAATTGGTTCTCTTGCAAGGTATGAAATGTGCCATTTTGCTGAACCTATCTACCACCACATACACACTATCAAATCCTCTTGGGGTCCTAGGCAAGCCTAACACAAAATCCATGCTCAAACATTCCCAAGGCCTTTGAGGTATGGCCAAGGGTTGATATAGACTTGCATTACTTGATGTTCCTTTTGCTCTTTGGCAGATGGTACATTTCTCTACAAACCTTCTTACTTTTGATTGCAACTTGGGCCAATAATAAAACCTACCAACCTGCTCCAAAGTCTTATCAATGCCAAAATGACCTCCTAGACCTCCTTGATGCTTCTCTTGGATAATATTTTGCCTCATAGAACATTGAGGTATGCAAAGAAAATGACCTTTGAATAAAAAACCCTCTTGTATCATGTATTCTGAATAAGAGACATGTGAGGTGTTAGAAAAATCAGAACACGCATTATATATCTCTGCAAAATCCTTATCATCCTTGTAGAGGTCTTTTAACTCACTCAAACCCACACTTTGCAATTGTATCTCCTGCATAGTCATGACTCTCCTATTTAGTGCATCAAATACTTTGTTGGATGTCCCTTTCTTGTGTTTGATAGTGAATGTATAGGATTGTAAGTACTCAACCCACTTTAGGTGTCTTTGGTTCAACTTCTCTTGCCCATTGAGGAAACTAAGGGCATGGTTGTCAGTGAAGACTACAAATTCTTTGGGCAACAAGTAATGACGCCACTTTTTTAGTGCTTGAACCATTGCATACAACTCCAATTCATATGTGGAGTACCTTTTCTTAGCTTCATTTAACTTTTCTGAGAAGAAAGCTATAGGATGTCCCTCTCGGCTTAAAACTGCCCCTATCGCCCTTTGGCTTGCATCACATTCTATTGTAAACAATTGATTGAAATCATGCAATCTAAGGGTTGGCAACTCTGATATCTTGGTTTTCAAAATTTCAAACCCCTTATTGGCTTCCTCTGTCCACTTAAAGTGACACTTAATCCCTCCTTTAATGGTATTGAGAATAGGAGCACAAACATGGCTAAAGTTTCTCATAAACTTCCTATAAAAAGATGCCATTCCATGAAAGCTTCTAACTTGACTTTTACCCCTATGGATGGGCCAATTAAGTATTTCTTCTACCTTACTTGGATCCATTGTTAAACATCCATGAGAAATAACAAAACCAAGGTATACAAGCTTTGTTTTCAAAAACTCACATTTTTCAAGGTTAATCTTGAGTTGAGCCTCCTTCAAATTCTTCAAGACCATCTCCACATGCTTGAGGTGTTCCTCCTTGGACCTGCTAAAGATCAAAATGTCATCAAGATACACAATAACAAATCTACCAATAAATTCAACTAAGACTTCCTTCATGAGCCTTTGGAAGGTACTAGGTGCATTGGTGAGGCCAAATGGCATCACCAACCACTCATATAGGCCTGCATTGGTCCTAAAGGTTGTCTTCCATTCATCTCTAGGTTTGATTCTGATATGATGATAACTAGACTTCAAGTCCACCTTTGTGAAGTAGCTTGCACCTCCTAGATTGTCCAATAGGTCCTTAATCCTTGGCATGGGAAACCAGTACCTTATAGTAATCTTATTGATTGCTCTAGAGTCCGTGCACATTCTCCATTTGCCTCCCTTTTTAGGCACTAACACAGTAGGAAAAACACATGGACTCAAACTCTTCTTGATAAACCCTTTGTCCAAGAGTTCTTGCACTTGTTTGGCGATCTCTTCATTTTGACTAAGTGTCATTTTATAGGCAGCTTTGTTTGGCAGATTGGCCCCTGGTATTAAGTCTATTTGATGATTCACATCTGGCATTGGAGGAAAAAAATAAGGCATGTCATTCCCTATCACTTCTGCATATTTTTTGAGTAGACCTTGCACCTCTTGAGGCACTTCACTCATTGGATCTGCCTTAGCTTCATCTCTAGGCTTCAACACTATAGCATGGCCTTGATGACCTTCTTGCTTTAACACTTTGAGAAACTCTTTACCTCTCATCAGCATCACACTGGAGCTTATTTTCTTTTCTTCCTTTGGATTAGGTAGTGGATCCATTTGGTACTTCTTCCGATTCTTGGTGATAAGATAGTTGTTCTATTCCCCATCATGAGTATCTCTCACATCATATTGCCATGGATGGCCCAACAACAAATGACAAGTATCTATAGGCAATATGTCGTATAATAATATGTCTTTATACTCAGCAATTTCAAAATCCACCCATGCTTGTTCATCAACCAAGACATGTTGACCCCGGTTGAGCCATGATACCTTGTAAGGAGTGAGATGAGGTAATCTTTTCAGTTTGAGTTTGTCCACCATTTCAACTAAGACAATATTCTCAGTGGAACCTGAATCTACAATAAACTTACAAATCTTCCCATGTGACCTACAAGTGGTCCTAAACAAACTTTTCCTCTGTGGTGGATCTTGAGCTTGGGGTATCTTGAGCATTATTCTCCTCATCATCAAGTTTTATCCATCTGTCATTGGCCCTGCCTTGCTGATTGAAGAAGTTACTCTTTGAGTATCCTCCTCTTGCAACAATTGAGTTCTTCTTTCCCCCATGTATGAGCTTGTTGAGCTTGAGGATTTTCCCGGGCACTTACTCATGGTATGCCGAACTTGATTGCAACGATAACACCTATTGGTGAAGACTATGTTTCCTCTTCCTAAGTTTCCAAACCTACATCTAAAATTGCTCCTTCCTCTATAGGATCCTCTAAATGCTCCTCTCTAAGATTCCCCACTGCCTTCTTGGCCTTGTTGCTCTTCATTTCTTGGTGATTGCTGCCCTCTACCAAAGTTTCCTCTTCCTCTGAAATTATTACCTCCCCTATGTTTATGATTTTGTTCACTTCTCCTTTTGATATTCTCTTCTGCCCTTAGGGCCAACTAAAAACACTTATGGATAGTGCCTGGTGTGAGGATACTTATCTCATCTTGAATATTCTATCTAAGGCCATTCATGTACCTGGCCAACTTCTCCACTTCAATCTCATGCTTCCTAGCCCTCAAACTGAGTTTGTGGAATTCCTCAGTGTATGCATTGACATCTAACTCCCTTTGCTTCAGATTTTTCAGTCTCTTATGGATTTGAACTCCATAATCTCTTGGAAGGAATTGTGCCTTAAGTCTGATCTTCATACGCTCTCATGAAGGTATCTTCTTCTTGCCTTCTTGTATCCTTTCTTCCTGCATCATATTCCACCAAACCAATGCTGATCCTCTCAATCTTGATTTGGTCACATTGACTCTTTTCTCTTCTGCTACCTCTTTGTAATCAAAGTGATTATTGAGAGCCTCTATCCAATCTAGCAACTCTTCTCGATTGAGGTTTCCTCCATAGGTGTGTAATCCATCCAAGTTGTCTTTAGAAATAGATTTGACTGTATCCAAGAATAGCTTTTGGTCTTGAGGCATAGCTACTGCTACTAGTTCCTCTCCATCTTCCACTTCTTCATCAGTCACATCACCCCATTCTATCTTCACCTTCCCCTTCTCCTTCTTAACCTCTATGGTTCCTCTACTTCCTTCTGCATCCTTTAATCCTTCTATCATCTTTGCCACCAATTGTCGGATGGCTTCTGGGGTCATTTTCTTTGGAGGCATTGAACTTGATTCTGATTCTTCACAATCTGACATACACCAAATCTTTCAAAGAATGGCACTGAAACCGCTCTGATGCAGAGAGTCTTGGAGCTTGGTTCAATACACCTTCTTGAGTGACTTGTCCTACTCAACCCTTCAACTACTAAAGTCCATCCAATGGCACTTAGTATCGGTTATGATAATGAGACCTCCAAGGTTTGAACCTCTTTGGATTTCCTCTTAGGTATAGCCAATCATTTTGGACAACCAACTCCACTTCTTGAGGTTGCCACCTCAGTCACACACACTCCACTCCAGGGCTCCAACCACTCCTACAAGGATCTTAACACACAACCACTTCCTATGGGTCCCCAATGCATTTAATAGGTTTCTTTGAAGTATTTTGAGGCTTTAAGATCACAAAACCCATCGATTTAGCTTCCTAACCTTTCTAGGTCCCTACCGGGCTCAAAATAGGCCTAATTGTATTAGCCCTCCCTTGGTGGTTTTAGGGTATTAGTTTGTAAAATTTCCAAACAAGGCTAGAAATAAATCATGGATTAAAGTACCCTTTTGGAAGTTACAAACAATATTGGAAAAGTGAATTTGGGTTATCCATACAAGTGGGGTTTCCAATGTTGCACTATTTTGAAGGGTTTAGGCCTCACTGGGTGACTTGGCGAGATGGGTCTAAAACTCTTCATTAGTAAAATATCCTGCTCCAAAAAATGTAGGAATCTTCAAGGGAACTCAAAGGGCTTTCCATTCATGTGACACTTGGTCCTGCACCTATCCCCATGTGCTCATAAATCTTACCTTTTTTGCTGTCCTAACTCACCTACTCCTAGTGGTGAGCCTAGGGCTTCATTATTCCTCCTCCCCAAGGACTTGAAAAACCAAAAATCCTATCCTAAATCTATGTACAGACCCTAACCTATCATTCTTAGTGATTTCGATAGGTTCCATCAAAGAATGCCTAGGTTAGAGCCATTTTCTTGCTCTTAAACCCTACTTGCAAGGGTTTTGCACCTAGTTGCAAAGAATGGAAGAAATCTCTGCAACCTAGGACAATCAAACCTTCAAATAAACCTTAATGAAGACAAATACAATGAACACTCAATAATTTCTATTAGTTTACACCATCTAGTCCGTACTGGACCGCACAAGCAATGAAAACAAGTGAAAAACTGTCCAAAACCGGTGGAAACAAGTTTTGATTCACAATCCAAAAACTTGCTCTTGCATTTCCAATCCTCCAACCCATACAATGAAGTGAATTTTGGCTTTTATGCTCCTATTTCAGTCAGTTCAACCAACTTTTAACGCCTATAACCAAAAATGCAACTTTTGCAAGAAATTGCAAAATGTTGCTCAACAACTTTTTACATCTTTTGGCTCCAGGATGCAATTTTGCATTCAAATGCATTTTAGGACTCCTGAAGGTCCCCAAACACCCTAGAAGACCTAAACACAACACAATTGACCCCTAATACATGAATTCATTCATCTAGAGTACTTCACCTGTGAACTACCTAAGCATCTCACTTCTCAGGCTGTCAGCATCCTGAACACACTTGACTCAAACCAAAACTTGGACAACTCAACTATGGCTCTACTGAGTCCTAAATGGTTGGTCCATTATTACATCACAAAGATAATTCACAAACTTGAAAGAAAACAAAAATTCCATACTTGGAGTGTTAAGTGCCCTGCACCAAATAGAGTGTACGCAGATCTGAAACCAGCTGGGATTATTGAGCTATTAGAGATACCCAAGCCCTATTCCATAATTCATAGAATGAGGGATCAAGAAAAGGCTAAGTTTAAGAATGCTAAGGCCTCCTGTGAGAAACCCATGAGAGAAGAATGGTATATCAAAACTAGGGAAGAGTGTTATCTAAGTTGACAAAATTAGTATTGAGATAGGATATGAACCTTGAAGTATATGTAGCGATTACCTTAAGTAGGATTGTAGGATTGGAGTTTAGTGGGAAGTTTTAGGAATGGATGTTTGCTTACCTCGAGAGTATCAGAAGAGGATAAGGGATGTTTTATTGGGCCTAGTTCATTAGTTATTCTATACATGATTTTTTCATACAAACCTCTAGGAATTTCTTTATGTCATCCTATGTGGTGTATGCATGTGTCATTAAGGAAAATATTCAAGGGTTAAATACTGTGGGAATCCTAGGATCAAATCTTGGTCGAAAACTAGTGAATAATTATCATCTGCAACTCACAAAGGACCAAGCTATGTTGTATTACAAGGAAGTCGATGATTATTTTGTGATGGAACTCACAAGGGAGATAGAAGGAAGAGTAGGAGATAGAGTGCCACAAGAGGTGGGAGAGGTGATTCAGTACTTTGGAGGAAGGTATATTAAATCTCCTACTTGGTCTTACTTAAGAGCACAAGGGTTATCAGGATAGCCTTGCAAGATACTCAGATATCCTTCCACCTAGGTATGGTTAACTGGATTTTGTAGACAAATGCTAGAGATATATGACACATACTTAAGTTATCATTGTCGATTAGGATTCAAATTTCTAGTAAATATGGGGGACTTTGTGTGTGGTGCATTATAGAATGCAAGAAGAGCTAGAGATGATCTATTAGCTTGACATTTATCTTATTTAAATACATAAGAAAAGATTATGATCCTTTGGGGAAGATACAAGCACATATTTCCAAGAAGGTGAGTCATGTTCCTGATATGGAGGATTATTGGATAGACTGTAAAGATAACAAAGAACTGAGAAAGAGGCGGTATCAAAGGTTAACATTGAGACAAATACTCACTCTTGGACTAGATAAGACAGGAATTGAAGTACCTCCATAGATAGTGGAAGATGATGAAGAAGTTATAAGGTCTGATTATGTGACAAACAATATGAAAGATATAACTATTATAGAGTCACGACCTGGTGATCCCGAAATAGTGCCTATGGATCAAGTAAACCAACCTATCTTAAAAGCCACTGAAAAAATGGATGGAAGAATACAAAGAAAATTTAAGAAAACAAGGACAAAAAATTACTTCCAAGAAAAGGATGATGAAGGATATGATGATTTCTTGATACAAAAAAGAAGCATTGTTATGACCAAAGTGATAAAATCTTGGTCTATGGAAGAAAATCCAAAGACTTATATGGTAGGGGTAGAAGTTGTGACCACAAATGCTGATTTGAATCAGGTGGCATGTGTTGGAAATAGACACTGCATAGGTCATCTGGTGTTTTCATTGATGGTAACCCAAGTTAGTGTACCCATCCACATTGCTATATTAGGTCATACCGAAAGTCAGATTGGAGATTGGCTCAAGTTCGGCAAGCTTTGAACAAAGAATCTAACATAGTGATATTTTGGCTTAGTATTTCTCCTCAAGTTAATATTTCATGTTGCAGATATGAAGGAAGGTTGATGGATGTCTGAACTACCTTATTCCAGAGGTTTAGCCTTCGGTGATAATTGGTGTGTGAGTTGGAAGCTTCTATGTATCAGTTTTTGGGTTAACAGTGTAGAATGACCGACTTGCTTGGATAATCCTTATGCGGATTATGTAGAATGATTTTGGTAATTGTTTTTGTGGTCCAAGTATTTTTTCTGACATTTTTGGTAATGCATGATCAATTGTTTTGGCCAGCATTAGTATTTGGGTTTGGATTTAGCTGACAACGTGTACACACTTCATAAAGTGCTAGGTTTTCTTCAGTCGACATGTCACGATATGATTTCTTGTTGTGGATATATAAGATTGACGTTTTTTATCATTTTGGGAAAGCGAAAGGTGTTTTTGGTTTTATGTGTGTATTACTACATGCACATGATAAATATTTGTGCTTTGGATCTTAGCAGAGCAGTGAAACAAAGCAGGATAAGACAAAGTATGAAAAGTGTGCTTAATGTGCTTAATTTGAACTATAATCAGGCATTTGTAGTTGCTATTCTTAGTTCATTCACTTTAGTGATCTATTGTAATTCATTTGTAAAGATTCTAATTGAGTATACTCATATTGTGGATTCATCCCCACCATGGTTTTTCCCCTAATCAGGTTTCCATGTATAAAAATCTTGGTGTTATGGTTTTGTGGTTTTTTGGTTTTTTGTTCTTGAATCTTTCTTTCGATTAAATGCATTAAGTGGTTGAAAGAACAAATTAAGGTTAAAATTTGCAGAACACTGATTCACCCCCCTCTCAATGTTACTTGATTCCAACAATTGGTATCAGAGCTTAGTTCCTTAGAAGAAGTCTAACAACATGAGGAAGATTTGGGAAGGTGATTCAATGGATTCCGGTGGTGTTCAACATCAACTTCTAGTTGCACTAGATGATCTTGATCAGTCCAAAACTGAATTCTGGGAATTGCAAGCATATCTTAAGGATGCTAAGAATTTAATTCAGTCATTGAAAGAGCATCTAAATAAGTCCAAGGAAAAGAGAAAGGAGCTTCGTGATCAGCTAAAGCAGAAAGAAAGCAAAAGCATGTATTATGGTCACCTAAGACATGCCTTGAAGGAGAAGAAAGAAGAATGTGAGAAGCTTGCAAAAGACAATGCAGTCTTGAAAAATGAGATGGAATCTATATTGATGGGGTTGACCAAGGAAATTGAGGGAAGAAAGAAGAATGAAGAGAATCTTAACCAGTCCTTGAAAGATAGATCTGATGAATGTTGCAGACTTGATTGTGAGATTGGCCAGCTAAAACTTGAACTGCAACAATCCAGACACAATAAGGAAGATATTGAAAGGTAGATTGTCATTCTTAGGGATGAACTTATGAATGCAAATGAGTACAAGGAGAAGTTCATGATTGGCTCAACTAAACTTGATGTGTTGCTTGAAATCCAGAGGAAGGACGATAACAATCAAGGTCTTGGATTTGAGAAAGGTGAAAGCTCTAGATCTAGTGAAAGCAATCCTAAGTCAGAAAATCAGAAGAACAAACCTAGAAGGTCTCCAGTAACACAACCTAATGCTCAAAAGTTCAATGGTAATTGCTTTGTTTGTAATAATTTTGGTCATAAAGTTATTCAATGTAGAAGTAGAATGAATCAAAATGGTCAATCATTCTTTGGTCAATGTTTCAAATGCAATAAGTATGGGCATAAATCAAATGAATGCAAAAGTATGACAAATCACTCTTTCAATAGAACCAATATTAGATGTCATGCATGTGGTAGGTTTGGACACATTTCTAAGCAGTGCAAATCTAGAAGAAATCAAAGGAATAACATGTTTGGAAAGATAAATGTTGTGTGCTACAATTGCAACAAATCCAGTCACAATGCAATATTTTGTAGAAGTAAGAAGGGTCTGACAGACCAAAACAAAAATGTGCAGAAAGATAATAAAGGTAAAGGTAAAATAGATGTGGAAGAGATCAGGAAGAAAATGAGAAAGACATGGGTGAAGAAGAGTGATACTGATGTAGGAAATGGGTGTACACCAGAACTTGGTGCTGAAAATTCATCCAAGAATTGATTTTAGGCTTCTGGCCTAGGGGGAGTTTTCAAGAAAATCCCATTCTCTCCTACCAATAGTTGGTGTTAGCATCTGACAGATTGTCAGTAGTTGCATTGGGGTATTTCAGATGATTTGGAAATATTTTTGGAAGATATTGAGTGATATTGAAGATCCGTAGAAGAATTTTTGAAGCAGTTTGAGAAGACAGGGTATCCAGAAGGTTTAGGGAAAGTGCATTTATTACATCAAAAAGTTAAGTGTGCGAATAATAAAAGGTAACTTTACCTTCTCAATTATCACTTTGCATACCAAGAGAAGAGGATAAATGAGCTCTACAAGCAAATTTCTGTGTGATCGAAGTGTTAAAGAGATTCCTTTGAAACCCTAATCCGATGAAGAAAGGTATTTTTTTGTGAAGCTTGTGAATTTGAAATTTTTGAGAATGGCTACTCTATTGGTTGTTGATATCACTAAGAGGTCTTGACTTGAATTAAAAAAGAACCCATTCAAATATATAGAAGATGATCCACTGGGTGCCTTTTCTTCGATCCCATATGGAGTTCTTCATGTCGAGGATATTAGGGCTTATATTCATGCTAATCTTGAGGAGTTAGGAGGCTCTCAGCTATTGAATCTGTATTCCAATCAATTATTAGAAGAGAATTTTAGGGTCAAACCAGAATTTAAGGTTTTGGAGGAGAACTCTGTGCAAACATGTAGAATGAGAGGATTCTTGTGGCCTAGGAAGCAACTACTAGCACAAACACTGCGGTGGATTTTATCAATGTAGATCCAAAAGAGTTCACAAAATTTGAAAGCGAAGGGCTCACGAAGGAAAGAGAAAAAATTCCATTGAAGGTAGGTGAAGGCTTTCCTAACCAAAAACAGGCTAAGGAATAAATAGCTTGTGCAAAAGAAACACAAGTTCTAGGGGTGGAAGAAAGGTGAACACAGGATATTAAAGGAGCATGAGTTTTGAGTAAAGAAGAAATAGGGGCCTCAAAGAGGAGTGTAGAAAAAACTCACACTGGTGGAAAGGAGTAGTTACAAATATAAAAGTACAAGAAGATCCGCAAAAAGAACAACATACAGTAGAGAAGAGTAATATAAATAATGAAGAAATGAATATAGAAGTCACACAATAAGATAATCCACTTGAAACTATGGGAGATGGATAAAATCTAGAAGCAAGAAATTTAGGATTTCTAGAGTCGGATGCAAAAAAATCTAGAGAAGAAGATCAAAGAAAGGATTCTAAGTCAAATATAGAAGAAAATGAAAATCTGGGAAGTGGGCATAGAATAGAGAAGCACAAACATGAAGAAAGAAGGGGAACCTCATAGAAAATGAAATTCTTAGCTAGAGCGGAAACTGGTAGTATACCTGATTGGTTATAATAACAAACATTGCCTAGAGAAAATGTGGAAGTAATACCCTTAGATTTTAACAACTTGTTGACAGAGGTTCCAAGTGCAAAGAAGGGAAGAAAACCAAAAGTTAGATATGCGAATTAATATTGAAGGAGAGAACGTTGCATATTGTAGAACCAATAATAGATAAGGACACTGAAGATTTGAGAACTCAGGAAATACTAGATTATGATAGTTTAGCTTGGTAAGCCATCAATGTATGAAGGGGTTAGGATCACTAAAGAAGGAATAGCTATTGTGGAGGAAATTCTTAGCCAAAGCAAAAAGTGGTAGCATACTTGATTGGTTACAATAACAAACATTGCCTAGAGGAAATGTAGAAGTGATACCCTTATATTTTAAAAACTTGCTGATAGAGGTTTTAAGTGCAAAGAAGGGAAGAAAACCAAAAGTTAGATACGCCACATGACTTAATGTGGAAGGAGAGAAAGAATTGCATATTGTAGAACCAATAATAGATAAGGACACTGAAGATTTGACTTCTAAAGATTACAATATTACGATAGTTTAGCATGGTAAGCCATCAATGTTTGAAGGGGCTAAGATCACTAAAGAAGGTGTAGCTATCATGGAAGATAGATTGTGAAGGGATCAAAATAATATTAAAAAGAAAAAGGGTCAGATAGAGAGACTGGTGCAATTTATTCAGGGAATTATCCAATCTGGTCCAAGTGGTGCAGGGCACCTAGATTTGATTTTCTTTTTTTATGCAATGTAATAAGGATGAATGTTAATAATCCAATTGATAGTTGATCCTTTTGTGTGGTCAAGGAACTCTAAGGTCATTCTATAAACCTTGAGTTAACCTTAGTCCACTAGGATCCTTCTAGGTCCAATAGGATATTTTCTCATATTGACGAGTTTTGGCATTAGGAAGTAGATTTCTGATGTTTTGTAGTCATTTTAGACATTTTGGAACCATTTAGAAGTTTGAAATCATTTAGGAGTCCTAGAATGCAAAAATGCAAAAAAAAAATGCAAAAGTTGCACTTGACAACTTTTTGCAACTTTGACAACTTTTTCAAAAAAATGGTTAAATGTTAGTTCCAACAGTTCTAACCCCCATGTTTTGGTTGAGTCTATTTGGGAAACCTATTTTAGGCTCTCACATCGATTCCCAAAAGGTGAGAGCAGTTTTGATGTAAAAGAGATCAATTTTTCTAGAATAAACACAGATTTTTGAGTATTCACGCACTTGTACGACTGTTGTACGGATTGGGAGGTCTAAACCAGATCCATGATTGCATAGAAAAGGGAGATACCTTTCAAATGAGCCTAGACTGAGTGAATTTGGAGTTGTATGGTGGAAGTAATCGGATTTTTTCTGAAAACTGTCTTAAACCCTAGGGTTTTAGGGGTTTTGACACTAAATGGGCTATATCTTGCATTCCCAGAGGTAATAACTCATACCTCTTTGGGATTTGCAAGGTGCAGACATTTATTTTATGATCTCAAATGCTTAGGGTCTGGAAGGGACGTCCTCAAGGTCCATGATCAGATTTTAGGTTGAATATCCTCATGTATTCAGCCTGCAGATTGGTGAATGGAGGTAGCAGTCAAGGACAACAGCAAGGAAGTTTGTGAAAACCATTGAGTGGTGTCTCAGAGAGGTGGATATACCTTCCCAAACTTCTGCCTCAGTCTCAAGAACCCATCATCAAACTTATGCTTGTGTTCCATGCCTAACTTGGCCAATTAGGCCTATGAGCCTTGTAGGGTTTGGCGGTGCAGGAGTAGGTTGAGGCTCTGCCCTCTTGGGAGTTGTGTGGTCACCTTGAAGAGGTTCTAAAACCTTCAAAATAGTATCAGGTTGTTTGAGAAATTGGTCCTTTGTTACCCGATTTATAGTTGTGAGACCTAGTAGCCTAGTAGGTCTAATAAGTGGATTTGGTGTTGTGAGGTTTGGGGAATCAAACCAATGGGTGATTCTTTGTTGGTTAGGGTCCTTAAGGGTGTCCCTACTACTATTTTGGATCAGAGAATAGATTTGTGTCATTTGCCCTATTTGAGTCTCATTAGGGGATTGAGTCTCTGAATCAATTTTTGTGTCTAAGTTGTGTAACTCATAAGAGAGTGGGTTTGGCCTTGTATAGGTCTAAGGGTTGAGTGAGGGGGAGTCTTCATACCCTTGTCCAGTGTGAGTAAGGCAGATTAGGTTGGAGAGGCACCTTTTGAGTTTGGTAACTTGTGAGACCATTTTGACACTTCCTGCTGTGCTCTCTGCATCAAGTGGTATCAGAGCACTACTAAGAACCTTGGTGGTGGAAAGATGTCAGAAAATGAAGGCAATGATGGGGATGAATTCCCTCAAAACATTACCAATAAGGAGTTAGCCAAAATGCTCAAGGAGCACCTTGCAAAGAGCAAGAAGATGGAGATGGAGTTGGAGAGACTCAAGCAGAGACAAGAAGGAAGAAGGGAGGAAGAGGAGTGTGAGGAAGAAGAGGAAGAGATACCTATGTCTCGGTTGGAGAGGTTGAACATACCAGCAGACCAAAGACATTTCTTGGAGGCTCTTGAAAGAGTAGGAAGAAAGGATAGCAAACCAGATGTCCCAATGTTTATGGGAAAGATGAATGTGGAAGAATGCATGGATTGGGTGGAAGCCCTTGAAAACTACTTTGAATGTGATGATACACCTGAGAGTTCAAAGGTGAAGATAGCCAAATCAAAGATGAAGGGTCCAACATTGAGTTGGTGGAACTTCCTATAGAATGAGAGGATTGAGAACAACACGACACCTATCACCACGTGGAAGAGGATGTTGGCTGAGATAAAGAAGCAATTTGTACCAGAAGACTATGAAGTTGCCCTCCACAAGAAGCTACATAACCTGAAACAAAAAGATATGGATGTAAGTACCTATACAGAGGAATTTCACAAACTTACCTTGAAAACTAAAATATCTGAAACTGAAAATTAGAAGTTGGCTAGGTACTTGAATGGATTGAAATATAGTATTCAAGATGAATTAAGTTTGTTTAATCCTAAATCAGTCCATAAGTGTCATCAAATGGCTTTGAAAATAGAAGAAAAACAAAGAAAGAGAGGTGAGCAAAGCAATAGGGGTGGTAGAGGTAATTAGAACTTTAGAGGAAGGGGCAGATTTCAGGGCAGAAGTTCATCATCAAGACCACAAGGTGAGGGCAGCCAACAAGATGCTAAGAAAGATTCAAGTCATAGAGGCAATCCTAGAGGTGGAAGAGGCAATGGAAGGGGTAGATTTGGAGGTAGAGGCCCTAATGTATTCACTGGGAGATGTTTCTCATGTAACCAAGTAGGTCACCAATCATTTAGGTGTCCTGAGAAAGCAAGCAGCAGTTCAGGCTAGCAAGGAGAAAGGAGAGTGCAACTAGCCCAAGATGAGGAGCATCAAAGTACCACCTCATATCACACCACCTCATCAAGACTTGCTGATCCAGTAAGTGGAGAATGTATTATATTCAATAGAACACTTTTGACACCAATCAATAAGGAGCCTCCACAAAGAAAGTCTTTGTTCCGAACCAAATGTTTGGTGAATGGTAAAGTATGCAAGGTAATAGTTGATTCTGGTTCTAGTGAGAACTTGGCTTCTACTGAGATGATTGAGAAGTTAGGATTAAAGAAAATACCTCATCCTAACCCCTATAAAGTATCGTGGTTGAATAAGGAGCAGCAAACACTAGTTGATGAACAATGTTGGGTCAGTTTTTCAATTGGTGATTATGAAGACAAAGTTTTGTGTGAAGTGGTGACTATGGATGCTTGTTATCTTCTTCTAGGGAGACGCTGGCAATATGACACTAGTGCTCAACATGATGGCAAGAGGAATGTGTATCACATTAAGAAGAATGGTGAAAATTTCACAATGACTTCCTTACCGGATGATGCTAAGGAGAAGACCTCAACTAGTAGTGTGATGCTGGTTGGAGAGAAGGAGTTCATGAAAGGCTTAAGGGAAGATAAGACACCTTGTTTTTCTATTGTGGTGAAGCCTAAGGACAACATACCTAAGAAAGAGAAAAATTAGAACTTGTTGAAGAATGTAGGCCCCAAGGAGGTTGCTGATTTGTTGGATTAGTATAAAGGAATTGTTGCAGATGGTACCAATGATACCTTGCCCCTTGAAAGGATGATAAGTCATTGTATAGATCTGATTCCAAGAGCCACCTTGCCTAATAAGGCTGCTTATAAACTCACCCCTGAACAAAATGGAGAAATAGCAAGGTAGATTCAAGAATTGTTGGAGAAGGGTTTCATAAGGAAAAGTGTTAGTCCATGTGCTGTACTAGTAGTCCTTGCACCTAAGAAAGAGGGAACTTGGAGATTATGCATTGACTCTAGAGCAATCAATAAGATAACCATTAGATACCAGTTTCCTATGCCTAGATTGGAAGATCTCATGGATTGTTTGGGAGGGGCTAAGTACTACTCAAAAATTGACCTCAAAAGTGGATACCATCAGATAAGGATCAGATAGGGAGATGAATGGAAAATAGCTTTCAAGACCAATGAAGGTTTTTTTGAGTGGGTTGTAATGCCTTTTGGTTTGTCTAATGCTCCTAGAACTTTTATGCGCTTGATGAATGAAGTCCTAGCACCTTTCATTAACAAGGTTGTTGTAGTATATATGGATGATATTTTGGTGTTTAGCAACAACAAGGAGGAGCACCTCAAACACCTAGACATGGTCCTCAAGAAACTCCATGAAGAGCAACTGAAAATCAACCTTGAGAAGTGTTCATTCATGCAAGAAGAGTTGGTTTTCCTAGGATTTGTCATCTCAAAAGGAAATTTAAAAATGGATCCATCCAAAGTTGAAGCCATCCTTACTTGGCCAACACCTACCAATGCAACTGAGGTAAAAAGTTTTCATGGCTTATGTAGTTTCTATAGAAAGTTCATTAGAAACTTTGGTGGAATTTGTGCTCCACTCATAGATACCATAAAAGGTGGAAGGAAATGTGTGTTTGTATGGAACAATGAAGCTAGTAGGTCATTTGAGATGTTGAAAAACAAGATTGTAGAACTTCCCACCCTTGTACTTCCTGATTTTCATAAAGCCTTTGTGGTAGAATGTGATGCTAGCAATAGGGCTATTGGAGGAGTCCTAAGCCAATAAGGGAGGCCAGTAGCCTTCTTTAGTGAAAAGTTGAATGAGGCTAAACAAAAGTACTCCACCTATGACCTTGAACTCTATGGTATGGTTCAAGCCTTGAGGAAATGGAGGCACTACCTACTTCCTAAGGAGTTTATTGTTTTTACAGACAATCATGCTTTGAGTTTTCTAAATAAGCAGGAGAAACTTCATCACAAACATGTTAAATGGATGGAATTCTTGCAATCCTATACTTTCACAATAAAACATAAGAAAGGTGTTGCAAATAAGGTTGCTGATGCTCTAAGTAGGAGGAGTTTGACCATCCAAGAAATTCAATTTGAAAGTGCAGGTATACACACAATAAAGGACATGTATGCTACGGATGATGATTTCAAGGAAATCTACAAGGTATGTGTTGATATGACAATAAGGTATCATACTGAATTTTCTGAGTTTTTGGTGCAAGATGGATTCTTGTTCAAAGAAAGCTTGCTTTGTGTGCCTAAGGGGTCAATAAGGGAGAACATAATCAAGGAAAAGCATTATGGGAGTCTAGCCGGTCACTTTGGGGTAGATAAGACATTGGAATTGGTTAGAAGATTTTATTTTTGGCCTAGGCTTCAAACTGATGTAAGAAGGTTTGTGGAGACTTGTCTTGTTTGTCAAAGGGCCAAGGGCCAAACATCTAATGTAGGGCTCTATACTCCTTTGCTTATCCCTTCCAAGCCATGGGATTCAGTAAGTATGGACTTTGTGCTTGGTCTTCCAAGAACCAAATCTAGTTATGACAGTGTGTATGTGGTTGTGGACAGATTTTCCAAGATGGCTCACTTTATCCCTTGCAAGTCCACTCATGACACTTCACATGTTGCAGGGTTATTCTTTAAAGAGATAGTTAGTCTCCATGGATTGCCTATGTCAATCATATCAGATAGGGATCCTAAGTTTATAGGTCACTTTTGGAGGACCCTATGGAAAAAGCTTGGCACCAATGTTGCCTTATCTTCAGCATATTATCCCCAATCAGATGGACAGACTGAGGTCATAAATAGGTCACTTGGAAACCTCTTGAGATGCCTAACACAAGAATATGGTTCAAGTTGGGATTCCATCTTGGCACAAGCTAAATTTTCTTATAATGATTCCACTAATAGGAGTACAGGTACGACACCTTTTCAAGTTGTTTATGGTGTGCACCCTAGAGGGATAATGAAACTCAGAGATGTTAGTCATTTGGAGAAGAAGAGTGCTTTGGCTGAAGATTTTGCAGAGGTAATGAAGGATGTGCATGATCAAGTGAGGAACTGGCTACAACATACCACAGAAAAGTATAAGGCAGCAGCAGATAAGAAAAGAAGAGATTTGCAATTCAAGGTAGGTGATTTGGTGATGGTACATCTGAGAAAGGAGAAGTTACCTAAGGAGAAATATACCAAGTTGCTGATGAAGGAGCTTGGTCCTTGCAAGATCCTCAAGAAGTGTGGCAACAATTCCTACAAAGTGGACTTACCTTCTTCTATTGGTTTGTCACCTATTTTTAATGTTGCTGACCTGTATCCTTATAAAGGATATGTAGATGATGTTTTTGTTGCAGGTGAATCAGATGTCCAACAAGATGAGTCACTCAAGGAGATATCAGAGCCATCCATGTTAGAGATTGAGAGCATCCTTGACAAGTGGGTGATCAAACACATAAGGAAGAAGGTGTATTATGAGTACTTGGTCAAATAGAAACATCAACCCCCAAAGGAAGCCACATGGATGACTAAGGAGGCCATTGAAAAGGCAGGGTTTCGGTTTGAGTCCATTCCAACTCAAGGGACTTGAGTTCTTTTGAACTTGTGGAGTATGGTGCAGGGCACTTGGACTTGATTTTCTTGTTTTATGCAATGTAATAAGGATGAATGTTAATCATCCAGTTGATAGTTTATCCTTTTGTGTGGTCAAGGAACTCTAAGGTCATTCTATAAACCTCGAGTTAACCTTAGTCCACTAGGATCCTTCTAGGTCCAATAGGACATTTTCTCATATTGATGAGTTTTGGCATTAGGAAGTAGATTTATGATGTTTTGTAGTCATTTTAGACATTTTGGAACCATTTAGAAGTTTGAAATCATTTAGGAGTCCTAGAATGCAAAAATGCAAAAAAAAAATGCAAAAGTTGCACTTGACAACTTTTTGCAACTTTGGCAACTTTTTCAAAAAAATGGTTAAATGTTAGTTCCAACGGTTCTAACCCCCATGTTTCAGTTGAGTCTATTTGGGAAGCCTATTTTAGGCTCTCACATTGATTCCCAAAAGGTGAGAGCAGTTTTGATGTAAAAGAGATCAATTTTTCTGGAATAAACACAGATTTCTGAGTATTCACGCACTTGTACGACCATTGTACGGATTGGAAGGTTTGATCCAGATCCATGATTGCATAGACAAGGGAGATACCTTTCAAATGAGCCTATTCTGAGTGAATTTGGAGTTGTATGGTGGAAGTAATCGGATTTTTTCTGAAAACTATCTTAAACCCTAGGGTTTTAGGGGTTTTGACACTAAATGGGCTATATCTTGCATTCCCAGAGGTAATAACTCATGCCCCTTTGGGATTTGCAAGGTGTAGACATTTATTTTATGATCTTAAGTGCTCAAGGTCTGGAAGGGACATCCTCAAGGTCCATGATCAGATTTTAGGTTGAATATCCTCATGTATTCAGCTTACAGATTGGTGAATGGAGGTAGCAGTCAAGGACAATAGCAAGGAAGTTTGTGAAAACCATTGAGTGGTGTCTCAGAGAGGTGGATACACCATCCCAAACCACTGCCTCAGTCTCATGAACCCATCATCAAACTTGTTCTTGTGTTCCACGCCTAACTTGGCCAATTAGGCCTATGAGCCTTGTAGGGTTTGGCGGTGCAGGAGTGGGTTGAGGCTCTGCCCTCTTAGGATTTGTGTATATAAAACCTTCAAAATAGTATCAGGTGGTTTGAAAAATTGGTCCTTTGTTACCCGATTTATAGTTGTGAGACCTAGTAGCCTAGTAGGTCTAATAAGTGGATTTGGTGTTGTGAGGTTTGGGGAATCAAACCAGTGGGTGATTCTTTGTTGGTTAGGGTCCTTAAGGGTGTCCCTACTACTATTTTGGATCAAAGAACAGATTTGTGTCATTTGCCCTATTTGAGTCTCATTAGGGGATTGAGTCTCTGAATCAATTTTTGTGACTAAGTTGTGTAACCCCTAAGAGAGTGGGTTTGGCCTTGTATAGGTCTAAGGGTTGAGTGAGGGGGAGTCTTCATACCCTTGTCTAGTGTGAGTAAGGTAGATTAGGTTGGAGAGGCACCTTTTGAGTTTGGTAACCTGTGAGACCATTTTGACACTTCCTGTTGTGCTCTCTACATCACCAAGCCTGCAAGCAATCTGACAACATCCAATGTTGATGTCTAAAGAACTAGATAAAATAGCTACCCTGAAGGATAAGGCTAGATTGGTAGATGAGTGTATAAATGAAGTACTAACTCAAGCTAAAACCTCATTGCAAAAAGTTGTCACAAGATATTTCATCTATGCAAAGTTAATTAGGAGAATAGACCGAGCACGAAGTACATATGGAGAAATACCAGAGAAGATAGAAATGGAAGCTATTTGGCTGAGTGAAATGGAAGGTATGTTTGCAAATGAGTTGATAGAGTGGAAATAATGAAATCGGAGAAGATGAGTTAAATGAAGGGATGCGTAAGTTAAAAGGTATCAAGCAGGATGTTATTGAAATTAAGGAATAAAGTAGGCTGCTTAAATAAATTTTTATGGAAAGGTTAATTGAAGAAGTAACATGCCTGGGCGATATGGGGATATTGATAGAATTTGAAATTATTTGGAATTAAAGATTAATGATTCCATAAAGTATAGCGATTCACAAATCCTGAGGGACATAGGGAAAATATAGGCCACATGGTAAGGGAATATGAAGATAAGGTTAACCTAGTCAAGCTTAACCTGGCACCGCTGCGACATATTTGCCAAGTTCAGGAACTCAATTGTTCTAGTATATAAAATTGTGAGAACAATGACGCGATTCAAGCAATAGCCAACTTTGAAAAGTAGTTACTACAAAAATAGAAGACTGATGAAGTTAATACAGAAGAAGCCAATAATTGACTCAGTCATTTAATATTGTAAAATTTGTCACATAATAGCCAGTTGGCAATTTTGTCATGTAGTGAGGCATTGCTATAAAAGCAACAACCAACTCTCATTTTTATTAAGTTTGATAATTGTAGACTTGAGCAAGCTCTGGTATTTCAGAGACTCCATTTCTTGGTTCTCATGTTGTCATAGTTGTCTCAGTTTGTGTTCTCTCTTTGCAAATAGTTGATTTGGTGAAGCTTAAGGTCAGTCCAGGAAGCGTCAGACTGTAAACATTGTTTTGAAAAAGGAATGCATAATTTTGTACACTGTTTCTGTTGTGTTATGTCACTTTCTTTGTTAATGGAAATTTTCTTCTAAAGAACACACCATTTCATAAGTGATTGTTAGAATTGTTCTGACTTTTTATGAAATTTGTTCTTTTCCATTTCAATCATTTTAGAGGAGAATTTAATTATGAAGCTAACCCTTAGATAGGAATTTATTTTATTTTCCATGTTTTTTTAAGCTATCGATGAAAGATAAAATTGAAGAAATACTCCAGAGTTTGTAAATCATCTATGAATTCTAGTGAACTATTGAGAATCCCTTTGTAATAGTTGATGCATGCTTGTTAAGTAAATGCCATAGGGTCAAGTAAAGACATCTCGAGCCTTGGGATTGTGATTTTCTTAATTTTAAAGTAAATAAATCTCATTTTACAATGAGAGTATCAAAGTTGGGTGAACTCAAAATCCACATCAACAATAGGCACACTTCAATTTCACACTAAAGGATCAATTTATGAATGTATGTTGTGTTTTGGATTAGTGTGTTGACATATGCTCTACCCTTGCATTTCCATGTGAGCTTGGGTATCAAAAATCATACACTAGTCTAAGCCTTGTTGTGTTGTGTGCTAGCTTGCACATACTACCTACCCTTACATTTTTGTGTGGGCTTAGGTATAACAAATGTCTAACATTTCCTTCTCTTATGGTTTATCTAGTTAATTCCTAGTGTGCCCATTAGTTTAATATTCATAATGTGTGAATGATGTGTGATTATGTGGGTGATACTATGTGAGTTGCATCCAAATAATTGTGTAGTTTCAATTGAAGATCATCTAAAATGTGTGAGAGTGTTCTAAAGTTTGTTCAGATAAAAAAAAAATGTTATGAATTCAATATTGAAGGTCTACAATCTATATCTCTTATATTCTTGGTGTGATTGATGTCTCACATGCTAAGTTGGTGCTCAGATCCTATAGTAGGGGATTGGTGTCTCTTGTAGGTTGGTACCTAAAAGTGTAATTAGGGATTGGTATCTTTGGTAGGTTGGTTCCTATTTCATCTTTTAGATTAATTAGTATATTCCTACTTTATGAGGTTGGATCTGGGTAGTATATCCAAGTAGCTATTCTCATTGTGGTTTTTTCCATTTTGGATTTTCACATATATTTTGTGTTCTCTATGTAGATGTGTGTATGTGTGTTGATTAATTGCTTTATTATTTAGGAAAAATAGTAAATACAACTTTTATGATTTGGGGTTCATGTATGAAGAAGTTATTAATGACAATTAATGTTTAATCAGGTTGAAATAAACATACAATGATTCATCCCACTCTCAGTATATTGTTTTCCCTTCAATTGGTATTAAAGCCAATTTCTTTGGAAGAAGCTTAACAAATTGAGGTAGGTCCAAGAGGGAACACTTAGTTGCTCAAGAATATTTGTCTTTTAATAACACACCACTTTTAATGCATCCAATTATGCATTTTGGAGTGTGATGATGGAAGGATATTTGATGGACCTAGTGTTTTATGTTTAGTAATTAGTTGTGGATAGGCTTATGAGTATAATGTCAAGACAAGGGATGCTATTTTATGTGTCTTATCTAACTCTAAGTTTGTGAATATTATGTATTGTAGGACAAAATAGGATGTGTGGGTTAAGTTGCACAAAATATATGAAGGAGATAACAAGGTAAAACAAGTAAAATTTTAGACCCATCGAGGTCAATTTGGAGTTTAGAAATGAAGGAAGATGAAAACATTGCAACATTCCTTCTTCGGGTTGAGGAATTTGTGAACTCTATCAAAGGACTTGGTGGAGAAATGAGCAAGACGATGATTATGAAAAAGGTACTCAGATCTCTTCCCCTAAGAATTGATGCAAAGGTATCTATTGTTAAAAAAGATAAAGATTTGGATAAACTAACAATGGATGAGTTACATGGAATTCTTCTTATGAGGTGAGGATCAATAATGACTTGAATTATCAAAGAAAGAGGTGTTGGAAATTGACACTCATACGATGGATTTTAGTGCATGGATAATGGATTAGGGTTGTCATGTTGGATATTGTTGGCCATTGTTTTTGCTAGGATATGTTGTTGTTATTGATTCAACATATTCTTGTGATTTTCCCCGGTGTGTGCTGATTGGGAAGATCTTATGATCCGGTTTGCAGTGTTGTTTTACTAATCACAATATTGCAAAGTTCAATCTTTCCTCTGGTATATTCTGATGTGATAAGATCTTGTGCTGAGATTTTGGGATATTATTTGGGATGGTCTTGTGTATCTTCATGTTAGATGGATCATGATTTGGTGCTCCACAATTTATCTTTCTTTTGTGAAAGTTATTGATTAGTTGTATTCTTGAGCTTCAGTTGTTGATCGATGAAGATTTGATAAGTGGTGTTGGTGCAACTGTTCTTGTTGATTCTAAATTGCTGGTGTTTCCTAGTCATGTCCTATTTGTTTTGGTGATCCGCATTGATCGTTGTGCGATGATTTTTGTGTTATGCGCTATTTCTGGTGGTGTAGCATGTTGTGGTTGATCTTGGCGAGATTTTCGATGTGGTTGAGCATTTGGGAATTTGAATTAGGTCCATGTTATGTCATGTAAATCATTATATTGGTTCGGTGGTTGATCTTTGTATCGTGTGATGTAATTTTGTAATTAAAGGTTGAGGGTTTAGTTGACCTTGTTATCAAGGTTGATTAATTGTATATATAGGTGATATATTCATATAATTTAGGTGTCGATGTTGTGTTTGCTTTATCAGAGAGTGGTGTATGTGCGAACAAGTGATTTATCCTTTAGTATTGTGATTGTGTGGAGATTGGTGTTGCTCAGCAAATATCTGTGCTTAACTAGAATTGTAATTAGGCATTTGGAGATGCTATTCTTTTAGTTCATTTCTTTTGGATTGTAGTCCGAATCTTGTGGTAAGTCAGGGAGACTTCCCTAAGGGTTGTAGCCTTCCAGGCCATTATCTTTTGAGCAGTGAGCTCTAGGAAGTGTGCCTGATTACATGTGAATTCCCCATTGTAATATTTTCACATACTACTAAAGAGTATCATCTTACTGTGGATAGGTTCCCACCATGGTTTTTCCCTTAACTGAATTTTCCATGTTAAAATCTTGGTGTTGTGTGTTGTGTTGTTAATTTTCTTATCTTTATTAATTCACCCCCCCCCTTTCAGTCTTCCTCCTCTTTGATGCTAACTGTAGCTAAAAATATTGTAAAACATCAAATACATCATAAGCTATGCAACCACAAACATAACCTAGTATATGATAATTCTAGCAAAACATTCAAAAGAAGAAGGAAATAAAAACACTATTATACTATGCAAACCATATATTTGAGCTCATTCCTTGACCTCCATTGTTTCTCTTTCTCCTCCAAATTATTGTGGATCTCACCTCCAAAATGCAAGTGTATGCAAGCAAGATTATAATTTGAAAATAATAGCGTAAGGATACTAGAGACGTGGTCCTTAAATGATTGAAAGAGGCCTCCAATTTATAGAATTTGGAGAGAGATGCGACAAGAATTCGATGGATGAGATCGATTCAATCTGACGGTTGACATCGTATGCAAAGGGAAGTCTCTTGGGAAATTGCCATTTTGATGGCAAGTGGAAGATGAGTTAGAAGGACAATTCCATTTTCGACACTTGGTCGAAAATGGAAACTTTGCCTTTGAGAGAGGAGACAAGTGATTCACTTTTTAAAAGTGAATCACTTAAGTGAAGACATTTGAGTGAGGTGGAATTATTAATTTCACTCATAAAATCAAATTAGCCAATTAATATTTAAAAAAAAAATTTAAATTGTGACATGGACAAAAATATGGTGAATAAATAAATATATATTTATTTATTCAAAAAGGGACATGTTAGTAAGAAAGGGGATTAATTAATTATTTAATTAATTAACCTAGGGGAAATGATTTGAATAAATTAAGATACCAACCCGAATGATGAATTAAGTCCCAATAGTGATGATTGATTGGCTAATAATTGATGAAAATTAATGACAATTGACTAAATTTGACAACAAAATAGGACAAAGGATCGAAAAAGACCCAAAATTGATAATGATTTTGATAAGAGACTGATAAGATTGATTGATAATGACTTGATAATATTAATTGACATTGAGGTTGATAATTAATGACTGATTGATTATCAACAAAGAGGGAATTAAGTCTAATTGTCAAGATGATACCAATTCGAATGATTTAAAAATGAAACAAAAAAATGCCAATTATAATGATTTAGGACCAAATGTGATTGAACGAGATTGATGAGGGTTGGATTTGAAATGAATAGAAACCAGAGGAATGACACAATGCCAACATATGATGAAAATCAAATGTGACATAGAAGACATGCTAAGAATTAGGTTAGCAATGTAAGAGTGATGACCAATTTAGAGTGACTACATTTTGCCCCTCTTTGAGACAATGTGATTATGAGCATTGTTTCAAAGAATAATTAAGAAGATCATGCCCCAGTAGATTGAGGGACGAAGGTGGGTGCCCCCTCGAGAGATTTTTTATGTATGAAAGGAATGAATGATCTCTCGAAAAGAAGAGAAGAAATGTTAGAAAGTGAAAATATGATGAAAGAGAAGAATACTTAATTGATTAGAGATAAAGAGTTGAATGAATGATGCTGATACTAAACCAAGATGACTACAAGGACTAACAGAAGAAATGTTAGTAAGAGGAAACTAGATGGAGAAGTGTTAATGATGAAGAAAAATCTTGCTTTCACAAATGCACAAAGAGTAGGTGAGAACCTTTATTTGATATGGCAAAATGGATGCAGCGCACCATGGCAAATGAAGGCCAAGGACGATAATGCATTCCCTTTGCATAAGATAGACATGTCGCAGACAAGGAATGTTCCAAGCATCCTAAGCAGAATTGCCCCAGAATTTGATGAAATGCCCCATAGACAGAAATCAAAACAATGACGATCACGAGCCATCCCGACCACTCTAAATCATTTGGTGACATCATCAAGCAACATAGGATCATGATCAAAGATAAATCAATAAATGATAAGACTCGCTAATTCGAACAAGTCAAACAAACATCTTGATCTTCATTGTCAAAAGTTGAAAGTGTTGATAGGACGATCATGTTGTCTCGTTTTAGGACATGCGGTACCTCGTCTAAGACAAGACACAGTCTGGTTTCAAGTATACCACACCCTGTATAAGACCCATGATAATGTGACAAGGACAGATAATGTTGATGCTGATGTTTGATTGATAAGACAATGTTGATCAGTTTGAATGCTTGGTTTTCACAGTTCATCTGTGAATGCGTGATTTCATTAAAGCACAATGTTTGAAGCGAGTGTCGTTGGAGGTATGCTCAACGATCTGTCTATGCACAAAGGGATCATTTATTGACAAAATGCAAAATGTTTGTTTTTGGATTTGGAGTTTCTTCAGGACATTAGTTGATTTTTGTTTTGGATTTTTTTAGAACATTATTTGATTTTTTTGGATTTTTTTAAGGACATTATTTGATTTTTTTGGATTTTTTCAGGACTTTATATGATTTTTATGGATTTTTTTCATGACATTATTTGATTTTTAGGGATTTTTTCAGGACTTTATATGATTTTTAGGGATTTTTTCAGGACATTATTTGATTTTTAGGGATTTTGCCCCCAGTGTGTAGCAAGGCAAGGAATATGACAGGTGAATAAAGAGGCTTTCTGAAATGTTGGTGGAGAGAGGGAAGACAAAGGCCTTTTATTATGGAGACAATGGGACAAGAGATTGGATATGGCAATGTAAAGCAGTGACATGGCATGAGGGACATGTCAAGAGGTTTTTGAAACCATGTTTAAATTTTGCGTCCTTATGTCAGATCAAGATTAAGGAACAAAAAAAAGAGTGTATGGATAGTGATAAGATATGGATAGGATAAGCAAGACCAAGAATGGATAAGGGACATGGACTGAAGGTCGGGGTAGGCTAAGGGATAGTGGCAGAAAGTTGCAATAAGACAGGGAATATGGATGAAAGGTTGTAATAAGCAAATGGATAAAGACCAAAAGCTATGATAGACTAAAAGCTGCAAACAAGATGCATGATGCTCATGATGATCCTCAACCTTGTCAAGATCAAAGGTGGAAAAGGGGATATGTACATGAGGGACAATAGGATATGAATGGTAATGACAAGGGTTTGATAGGATAATGGAAGAATGAAGGACAAAAGGATATGAGAGGATAAAACCTGTCCCCAAGTGTGGCGTGCAAGAAGTTCATAAATTACACATGACGCCTGTTTGCCAAGTTTTCATCACGGTACTTGCCCAAGGCGCTTGTTTGCTAGGTTTTTACTAGTGGACGAATTATTTTTGCTCTACTTTTTTTTTTTTTTTGGATAGTAGCCTTGAAAAAAAAATAGACAATGACCTTTAAAAGTATGCTCAAAGACGTTGGTAGGATAAGGACATGGAAAATAAGATGAAACTAAGGCGAGGATTTATGTAAAGGATGGGATCAAAGGGATCGAAGGATGGAAAATATGCATTGGATAATGGATAGGGTATTGGAATAATTGGGCTTCAGTGGACGGAAATGTTGGCAAGATTGACATTGGCACACACCTTGAGGGGTGATGGACTGATGGAGGAAAAATGTATTTTGGATATTGAGATTTTGAGGAAGGAAAGGCTATGGATTTTGGGACATAAGGGCCCAAAATAGATGAAGAAGGTGGTGGAGGAATAGACTTGGAAAGTTTAGATGGAGGAATAGAAATCTTAGATGCCAATCTGGGTTGTTCTTTTTGTGCTTCAAGGAGCTTCTTGGGAATCTACATGGTTTTTGATGTTTCATGCTTTTGTGGTTCCTTGGAGTGAATTGCTTGCATAAGGGATTTAGGAACCCATATATATTTTGACTTTCCTTTATTTTTCTCAGTGGGCCTTTGTGGCCTTTTGGATATATATTTTTCTTTATAGATCATATTTCTCTTTTCTTTGACATGTTGATTAGATTGGACATGTTGATCCTTGAATACATGTGGATTTTTAGACTTATGATTTTTATGTTTGGCATCCAAATTGCTTGGAGGGGGAAAGGATTGCATGGATGGATAAGAATGAAGTGGAGGTCTTTTACATTGATGAAATTTAATCAAGGATGTGTGCCTTTGCTGACCTTGCATAAAGGATGAAGCGATATAAGGACCTAAGATGGATGGAAAGTATGATGGGGAAGGTGTATGTTTTGATTTTGAAGGGATGTTGGATTTAGTAGGGGTACCAACGTCTTGAGAGTGAGTTGTGTAGACACGACCCTTAAGATCTTCTTTGATATGGAGGGGTTCTTTCTCATGAAGGTCTACCCCTTTGCCTTTATGAATATCTTAACTTGTAGGATACTCTTTTCTTTGGGAAGAAGACGCAAGTCCATTATGAGGTGGATATGATATGAGAGAAATAATGAGATCTTGAAGTGGATCGGATTGCACCAAAGTGGAAGAACCCATTATGCATGTCGAGGGTTCATGAACATCTTGCACTGACACATTAGAATCATGAGGGGGATTAGGACCATGAGGGGGACTAGGATTGTGTAGTGGACATGGTTCAATGATAGGCTCTTCAAGAGATGGAATGGGAGAAATAATGGGATCATCAAAAGAAATGTGATCTTGGATTGTATATGGAGCATTAAGACAAGGAGATGGAGGAACAAAAGGATCTTGTGGAAGATTTAAAGGAATAATTTGATCTTGACAAGGAGGAAGATCATTGGAATCCTCTTTAAAGGTGCTTTGCTCTTGACTTTTAATGGGATCATCGGAAAGGATGGAAGGGATATCTTGATCTTTCTTAGGAAGTGGAATACCAATGGGATTTAAAAGGACATTTTTTTTCGTGAAATGGAATGGGATCATTTGGGATTGGATGGACTGGGATATCTTGATCTTGCTTGGGGAATGGAGTGTCAATAGGACTTTGGATAGGATGGACAAGAATAGGGGAATCATTGTGAGTGTCTGGGAACATGGGGTCCTGGTCAACAATTGGATGGGATGATAAGGTTTCGGGTTCTTGATCTTGATGTTTTTTAAGACACGTTTCTTCATGCTCTAAATTATCCTCTTGACATGAGGTTGGACTTTGGATATGCATGGGGGATTCTGGCAAGGGATTAATGCTTTGGCATGAAGGAAATGCACTTTGAACATTTGTGATGGATTCTGGCAAGGAATCAATGCTTGAACATGAGGAAGAGGGACTTTGAATGGGGTCCTCTAAAATAGGTAATGGCAATAAAGTGCATGGTGGCATTGGGTCTTGTATTTCTGATAAAAGACAAGGATGTACATCATGAATTGGATTATCTTGGCAATCAATTATGGATAGCCCTTGGATAATTTCATCCTTGGGTGTGTTTTTTGATGAAGACAATATGGAAGGTTCCTGTGAAACTTCTAAAGGTGTAGGGATAGATGCCACTGGGGAGTCAATTTGTTTGTGGGGGGATGAGGCATTGCTAGAAATAAGTGTATTATCTTGATCTTCTTCAAAGAACTCACTTGATAGGTTCCTTAAGATCCTTGCAATAAAGCCACCTTTCTTTCGAGGTTTTGACATAGTTGTATCTGGAATTTGAACTTGTTTGGAAAGGAGTTGGTTCTGGTCTGATGTCATGTTTTGATTTCAAACTAGATGTTGATCAAATTGGTTTGACAAGTTCAAAATTTGGCTTGGTGCATGTTGCAACCTTTGTTTTTGAATGTTTGGTTGTGGTTGTTGACATTGATATGTTAATTGAACTTGTTGATATTCCACCATTGGTTGGACTATTTGTGGACATTGTATAGTTGGTTGGACATATTGTTGACATTGGACCATTGGTTGTGTCTTTTGGAAATGTTGGAACTGTTGAACCATTGGTTGTGATGGTTGAAAATCTGATTGATAGTAAACACCTTCTTGTTCTTGTTGTGGAGGTGCATAATGTTGAAATTGTTGTTGTCTCTTTTCTTGAAATTGTTTCATCATCTCTATTTGTGAGAGGAGAGCTGGTATGTCTGATCGTTCGATAAGAGATCTTACATCAATTGGCTCAATCTTTGGATTTCGACCTGGAAATTTTTGAAACATTTTAGACATTTGTGATCTATTCTTCTCAATGTTTTTCACTCTTTGTTCCAATATCTCCTTTTCTTGAGCTAGTTTCTCCTCTAGTTTTTGTATTTGGAGACTTGTTTCATCATAAAAAGTTTGATCCAAATTCTGAGACATGTAGATATTGGATTGACATGATTGATTGCTCAATTGTGATGACATGGCTTCATAAGAAGGTTGAGACCTCATTTCAACAAACATTTCACTATGCAATGCAACTAATGGGATTGACAAATGCAACCTAAAAGGATGACAATGCAACTTAATGTTTTTGTTGTTTTTTCAAGATTTTGACAAACTCATGAATGCAATTCTAAAAATGAGACCCTTAGGAAGCTGAAATGATGTCTAGACCTCAAAGGATAAAAGGACAAAGTGACAAAAGGACAAAATGACAATGTCTACCCTATATGCTTGGATACTAAGCTAGGTTTGACCAAATGACATTGATGACAAAAAGTCAAAAGTTTGATAAGGTCTAGACTTCCTAACAATGACTTAGGGTTTATCAAAGATTTGGATTACTCAAGTATGACAAAACCTAGTTTTGACACTATATGAAAAGGGACAATTACTATGCAAATGACCCTAATATGATATGATAATGACCTAAGCTTAATGAAGAGACCTAGGGTATGCAAATGTGACCTAATGTTATGAGGACAAAGATGCAAATGCAAATGTATGACAATGTCAACCTAAGACAAAAGCTAAGGTTGAATTATGAAATGGTATTACTCTAATGCAAGAGGACACATGCAAATGGATGACCCTTATTGATATGCAAAGGAGTATGACCTAGGTGAAACCTAACCTTGGTACTTGACAATGACTTTGCAAAATGCAAACCTAGGATGAACCTAATTTTGGACATGCAATATGACACCTAAGTGAGGACCTAATAATGACATGCAAGGGGACACCTAAATGAAATGGACCAAGTGGAATGCAAGAATGATGCTCTAAGCCCTAAGTATGGACAATGGAGGACCTAAATCTAAGTGACATGAATGTTGAGACAAGATTTTGAAAAATGTTTGACAACCATGTTTGAAGGTGTTTTGAACTTTGTTGAATGAAATACTCTTGTGTTTAACCTTGTTTTGAATCAATTTGTCTTGTTTTTGAAATGAGACACAACTCAACTTTTGACAAGCAAAGAAGACAAGATATTTTAACTTAGACTCAAGACAATCATGCTCATTCACACAATTCTTATGGTAGGTAAGGACAATAGGTACTTGAGAGGTAGACTCATTATGAGATTCAAGGAGAATACATAGATGCTCGACCCCACGGGCTCCCCTCCATGGCACTCACTTCTCAGGGCAACCAAGCATCAGTCCCCATGGAAATCTCCCCATGGCAAACTTAGTATCTCTTCCAAGTATCTGAACTCCTGCTTCTCGAGCAACTAGAAGGATTTTGGCCTCTAAATACAAGGTGTTTAATAAGGATTTCTGTTAAGTGCTACTCCTTGGTGTCACGCAAGCATGATTGAGACACAGGCCCACCAAGATACCAAACAAATGTAGTTGCGCAAGCATGATTTAGACCGTGAGGCCCTCCTTAGATGCCGATATGAGAAAGAGTCCAAGGGTCATCACTTCCCAAGTAACTAAAATTCCTGTGTAACCCTTCCTTCAAAGCTTTCACCCATCAGATATTTATTTATAGTGAGTTAGAATGCCAAGGTACTCTAGCTGTGCTCACTTTGGGTCGTTCCCCTCTCACAATTGTCACTTGCTTGCAAAAGAAAGCAAATGGTCAGGAAGGCAGGCCCTCTAAAGGTAACAAACAATCCAAAACATGAGAATGGTATCGAAGGTCTGGATTTCTGATCACCCTAAGAAGGATGAGAGCATACTCTCCTACTCCAATGTCAAACTCAACAAGCAAAGTGAACACATGTTCATTCCATCCTACTTAGCAAACATACTAGGTGCCTAATTAAAAATCACAAACAAAAAGTTTGGTTGGAATATAAGGCAACCTGCAAAATCACTAAGTTAGGAGTTTGATTTGCTTGGTGGTTGACTAGCGAACCTGCGAACAATTCATTAGTAGTTTGTGAAATAATTCTTTGTCAAGTGTTTCGCCACAAAGCTACCAACAATGTTAGAGAATCAAGAGAAATGAATCACCATCAAAATTAATCCATAAAAGTTGTGATTCTTTGTCCTCTTAGATTAATCTATGTGAAATTTATCAGATTTACCACCTTAGATAAATCTAGATAAAATTTGCATGAATGCATGATTAATTTGCCAAGCTAAATTAATCTAGATGAAGGTTGCATGATTTTGTTTTTGAAAATTTTGACCATTTACAATAGCATAATTAAAAATGTCATAACTTCCTCAATATTTATCCAAATCAAAAACTGTATGATGATCTAGAAAGGTAAAAACGTGATCTAATATACCCAGAAATCATTTATTTTAATTTTGCACGAAATTTTTTACGTGATCAATTGATTATGACTATTTTTTTTTTAGAAGAAAAATCTGCAATTCTCCACAAAAAAATCTGCAACTTCACAAAACATTCAAAAAAATATTAGATCCAAGCATTTTCACGTCGGGTTCACCATTTAATGTAGCTAAAAATATTGTAAAACATCAAATACATCATAAGCTATGCAACCACAAACATAACCTAGTATATGATAATTCTAGCAAAACATTCAAAAGAAGAAGGAAATAAAAACACTATTATACTATGCAAACCATATATTTGAGCTCATTCCTTGACCTCCATTGTTTCTCTTTCTCCTCCAAATTATTGTGGATCTCACCTCCAAAATGCAAGTGTATGCAAGCAAGATTATAATTTGAAAATGATAGCGTAAGGATACTAGAGACGTGGTCCTTAAATGATTGAAAGAGGCCTCCAATTTATAGAATTTGGAGAGAGATGAGACAAGAATTCGACGGATGAGATTGATTCAATCTGATGGCCGACATCGCATGCAAAGGGAAGTCTCTTGGGAAATTGCCATTTTGATGGCAAGTGGAAGATGAGTTAGAAGGACAATTCCATTTTCGACACTTGGTCGAAAATGGAAACTTTGCCTTTGAGAGAGGAGACAAGTGATTCACTTTTCACTTAAGTGAAGACATTTGAGTGGGGTGGAATTATTAATTTCACTCATAAAATCAAATTAGCCAATTAATATTAAAAAAAATATTAATTGTGACATGGACAAAAATATGGTGAATAAATAAATATATATTTATTTATTCAAAAAGGGACATGTTAGTAAGAAAGGGGATTAATTAATTATTTAAATAATTAACCTAGGGGAAATGATTTGAATAAATTAAGATACCAACCCTAATGATGAATTAAGTCCCAATAGTGATGATTGATTGGCTAATAATTGATGAAAATTAATGACAATTGACTGAATTTGACAACAAAATAGGACAAAGGATCGAAAAAGACCCAAAATTGATAATGATTTTGATAAGAGACTGATAAGATTGATTGATAATGACTTGATAATGTTAATTGATATTGAGGTTGATAATTAATGACTGATTAATTATCAACAAGGAGGGAATTAAGTCTAATTGTCAAGATGATACCAATTCGAATGATTTAAAAATGAAACAAAAAAATGCCAATTATAATGATTTAGGACCAAATGTGATTGAACAAGATTGATGAGGGTTGGATTTGAAATGAATTGAAACCAGAGGAATGACACAATGCCAACATATGATGAAAATCAAATGTGACATAGAAGACATGCTAAGAATTAGGTTAGCAATGTAAGAGTGATGACCAATTTTGAGTGACTACACTATCAATTGGTATCAGAGCTAGATCCTCGAGAATAAACTTAACTGCTTGAGGAGATCCGGGATGGGAACTCAAGGTGTTATCTTTAATTAAGGACAGTTCAAGGTTTTATGGAAGTAACTATGCTATATGGAAGAAGCGGATGTAAGTGCACTTGAAATGTCTTGGAGAATATTACTAGAAGATTACAAAGAATGTCTATTCTGGTCCTCCAAATGGACCAACTACTTTTGATGAGGTGAAGGAAGTTGAACGTAATATTAGATCTAAGGAAGTATTTCTTAGTTCCCTGACTGATTCTGAGATGACAAATGTGTAAAGTTCTGATGCCAATAGCTAACAAGATGAGAGGGGGGGGGGGGTGAATCATACAAACAAAATCTTAATATTTTCAACAGATTCAACCTCAGTAAATTAAACTTTAGCAATATAATCAAAAACTACTAAACATGCTAACTCATAAACACATAATCATCATAACACATAACACCAGATTTAACATGGAAACCCAAATAGGGAAAAACTACTGTGGGATTTCGGACCCACTAAGAAATATACTCTTCTAGAGTATGCTCGGTTAAAAGAAAATCCTGTTAAAGATAACAAACACATTGCTAGATGTGACCCGGTTAAGGGATTTCCCTCAGATCTGTTAGAATCTTCACTTTGTTAGAAGTGACCTTGTTAAAGGATTTCAAACACTCAACTAGAATGTCACCTTGCTAGAGGATTTACAAATAAGACTGTTAGGTTCACTCGGTTAAGAGATTTCCTGTTACTTATAGAATAAACAACAGTAATAATATATATCTGCAACTTCACATCTAAAATGCTAAAGCAGATTCTTATTTGCTCAAAACAATCTTGTCATAGGAATTATCTTGTCCCTCTGCTGGGCTCCTTACTCTGTTATTCAAAATAGGTCTTCAAGCTTCTGTGCTCGGTAATCACTATGTAGCATCCCTGTGCTTACACTTGCCCGCATACATTGTTCATCAACAATTCCTTATTTATAAACAATTCTAACCGCTTAATCTCCTTGATCACATTTCCCATGATCAATCATAGCCGTCAGATCTTCAATCTTGACTAGGTTCAATGTATCCTTCAATCTAAAAATGTTTTACCTTGCCTAGGGACTTGCATTTCTTTCTTGGAACTTGCACAAGGTTATTGCAGTTCAATCTAAGTTGTAGATCTTCCTCCCAATCTTCCATTGGCATAGATCCTTAACAAACTTCATGCACGACATACCAATCATTTAATCAACTCTAGCTCATCATTGTCATTCATTAAATATTGCTTGTATTCATCCAATACGATCTGTCATAACTCGGTTGCAACTTAGTAAATATTGAACTTCACTTGGTAGACATTCTGCCTTCATTAATCGATATCGATAACCTTAGGGTTTACCGACTAGGTTCCTTAGGGTTTACCGACTATGTTCTTTGCTTGGTGACATAGTATAGTATTAACCTTACAATCAACAACATATGTAGGATATCAAAACAATCAAAACATCATGATCTCATCATTGTCTAACTCGGTAATAGTTGCCCATTGAATATCTTATTTCTCCCCTTTCTTATCACATTCTTTCTGTGTCACTTACCAACCACTTAATAGTCATCAAAACATACTTCTTAAGATATGGCAACATCATACTAAATCAGAAAATCATTTTCTTGACATCAATGACAAAATAATGTTATAAAGATAGTTATCATCCTTTTTCAGTTATATCAAATAATCTTCAACAACCTTCTCAATATCCTTATTGAAATGCTAACAATCTTTCTTTCTACTGAAATGCCAACAAAATGTAATGGGACTTTAGACCACACATGAGATCTAGGAGAATCTTGAAATACCGTATGGAGGTGATAAATAAATGAAAGTTTCTAAGTTACAAAGTTTGAAAGGAAAGTATGAGATGCTAAAGATGGGAGATGATGAGAACATACACTCTTTAATGGTTAAGGTGAATGACCTTGTCCTAGGTATCAGATGTATCGGTGGAACCATTGAGGAAGATGAAATTGTTGCTAAGGTGCTAATATCTTTGCCTCCTGCCTACAAACATAAGGTTGCTACTATTGATGAGATCTGGAGTGTGACTACAATGAAAAGAGATATGATGGTTGGAAATATTGATGTATTTGAGCTGAGAAAATTTGTAGAATCACATGGAAAGTCTGAGACAACATTTAGAGCATCAACATCTGTATCCGGTAAGAAGTAGTATGATCTTGATGAGTGCAAAATATCTAGATATGAAAGAGAGAGAAGAGAGATGGAAGAGCAAGAAAAAGAGAAGGATGAGCTTGAAGCATTGATTGCTTGAATATTTCCTAAAGGAGTCGATAAGTATGATGGAAATATACCTTTGAAATGTTTCTCTTGCAATAAGACATGACATTTTGCTTCTAGATGCCCGAAGAGAATGGCTAAGTATGACAGACATGATAAGTTTGATACGCATGATAGGAATGATAGATATGAGAAGCATGATAAGCCTTACAAGCCTAACCAGAAGTATTAGAATCAGAAGAACTGTAATTATGCTATTGATGAAGGTATTATAGATGAAGAATCAGAAGGAGATGAAGTTGTGTTTATTTCCATTAAGGAAGATGGACCGGTACCTGTTGATTCAACAAGCTGCACTATTGAGAAGAAAGATTTAGCTGCTAAAGTTGAAGAGAAGGATGAATGGGTGATTGACAGTGGTTGTTCACATCATATAACTAGTGATAAAAGAACATTTGTGAGTATGGAAAGGTATGATGGTGGAATAGTAAAATTTGGAGATGTCAAAGCATGTGTGATCTATGGAAGAGGTTCTATTTCTTTTGATGGTAAGCATAACATTGATGATGTCTTGTATGTTGAAGTTTTGAAGCATAATCTTTTGAGTGTTGGACAGATGGTTGATAAAGGTTATGATCTACAATTCAAGGATGGAAAATGCAAGATCCTAAATGCCTCTGGTATAGAGATTGCATTTGGAACTAAGACTGAAGGTAACATTTTTCATTAGAATGCCGATGAGAAAAGTTGTTTGATTGCTCAAAGTGATGAGAGTTGGTTGTGGCATAGGAGAATGTGTCATGTTAATTTTGATTTAATGATTAAGATTTGTTCTACACAAGATATCAAATATTTTCCTAAGATTGTTAAGCCTGCTAATCCAGTATGTAAGGAATGTCAGTTGGTTCAGAAAACAAGGATTTATTTCAAGAGAAAGTAGTATGCATCAGATGGATTGCTAGATCTTGTTCATAACTGACCTATGTGGACCTACAAATGTTAGAAGCGTGCAGGGTAATAGATACTTTATGCTGATAATTGATGATTATTCTAGGATGATATGGGTTGTCTTTTTGAAGGATAAATCAGAAGCATTGGACAAATTCAAGATATTCAAAACTAAGGTGGAGACTGAGTCTGGTTTGAAGGTAAAGTGTCTGAGATTTGATAGAGGTGGATAATTTTATTTCAGTGAGTTCAATTCATTCTATGAGAAGCATGGGATTAGAAGACAATTATATGCTCCTAAAACCCCTCAACAGAACAAAGTTGTTGAAAGGAAGAACAAAACTGTCTTGGATGCTGCAAGGACTATGATGATTGAAGAGAATGTTCCGAAGATCTACATGAGAGAATCTATTAGCACTTCTATTTACACATTCAACAAAGTTCACATCAAAGGTGATATTGGAAAGAATCCTTATGAGTTATGGTTTGGTCATGTTCCACTGTGAGATACTTCAGAGTATTTGGTAGCAAATGTTATATCAACAAAGATGAGGATATAGGAAAGTTTGATGCTAGAAGTGATGAAGGAATTTTCTTGGGATATTCTACAAAGAGAAAATCCTACCAGTGCTATAATAAGAGACTGAGAAAGATAGTGGAAAGTGCAAATGTGAAAGTGGATGAGAACCTTGGGAAAGAGATTAGAGCATGTGGTTATGATGACATACAACATGTTGTTTTAGCCCCTGTTCAGATTGAAGAACCTAAGCAAGTTGATTCGGTAGAGACAGTTAATCCAGATGTTGCTACTACCGGTGAAGAGGTGTAGGAACCTAATAATTAGAATAATTAGAAGAGTCAGAGGTAGGTAAGATTGAACAATTCTAAAAATTAGATTATTGGCTATATGAATAAAGATGTAATGACTAGAATAAGGTTAGCTACTGAAGAAGTGTGTCTAATTTCTAAAGTTGAACCTAAAGATGTTGTTGAAGCTTGTAAAGATGAAAATTGGATGAGAGCTATGGAAGAAGAACTAGATCAAACTGAAAAAAATAACACATGGGAAATTGTGCCTAGACCTAAGGATAAGAATGTTATTGGTACTAAATGGGTATTCAGAAACAAATTGAATGAAGTCGGTGAAGTTGTCAGAAATAAAGCTAGACTGGTTTACTAAGGGTATTGTTAGAAAGAAGGAATTGATTATGAGGAGACTTTTGCTCTGGTGGCCAGACTTGAAGTTGTTCGACTATTTCTTGCATATGTTTCTTATAAAGATTTCAAGGTATATCAGATGGATGCCAAATCTTCCTTTTTGAATGGTGATCTTGAGAAAGAAGTCTACATTGAGAAACTTGATGGATTTTCATTATTAGATGATGGAGACATGGTATGTAAACTGAAGAAAGCTCTTTATGTATTGAAGCAAGCCCATAGAGCCTGGTATGCTAGACTAGATAAATATTTGCTAAAATTAGGATTTAGTAAAAGTGTTGCTGACAGTAATCTATACTTTAAGATAGAGAATGGTAATATCTTAATTTTTGAAGTCTTTGTTGATGATATTAGCTTTGGAGGTGATGATGACTTGAGCATGAAGTTTTCTGATGATATGCAGAAAGAATTTGAGATGTCTATGATACGAGAGATGAAATTTTTCTTAAGTTTGCAAATTTCTCAGTCTAGAAAAGGTATATTTATATCTCAAATGAAGTATGTGAAGGAATTTTGGGTTATATGACTCCAAATTGGATGGAAATCCTATGGTGACTGGTTGTAAATTGTCTATGAATAATGAATCTCCGAAAGCTAATAAGAGTTTGTACAAATCTATGGTTGGTGGACTACTATACCATACTCAGACTAGGCCAGACATCATGCATGTTGTGTGTATGACTGCTAGATATCAAGATGATCTGAAAGAGAGTTATATCACTGCTATTAAGAGAATATTTAGATACCTGAAAGGGACTGTGGACTATGGTTTGTGGTATCCTAGGAATGATGATTTCATGATATGTGTCTACACTAATGCAGATTGGGTTGGTGATGTAGATGACCAGAAGATCACTACCAGTGGATCATTCTTCTTGGGAAAGAAATTGGTTTCATGGGCTAGTAAGAAACAAGATTCAATGTGCTTATCTAATGCTGAAGCTGAGTACATTGCTGCTGCTAGTAACTGCACTTAGGTAGTCTGGATGAAGAAAATATTGAAAGAAATCAAAGTTATTTATGATGAGCCTACTATCATTTAGTGTGATAATTCTAGTGCTATTGACATGTCAAATAATATGGTGCAAAATTCAAATACTAAGCATGTGTCAATATGTAAAGTGGAAAATTGAACCCTAGTGATTCCCCACCTAGGAGAGATAAAGGAAATGACTAGGATGATTTTCACTTGGGAGATACTTTACATTCAGAGGGGTTGAATTCACTAGATCCAAACCCTAGAGTTCATAAGGATCTCAATACTAAGTGAATTGCAAGGTTGCAATGCAATTTACCCTCTTTTGTAAGTAGAAGAGTTGACTTGTTGACTATGCAAAAAATGAAGACAAAATGGGTGAAATAAGGAGCTACCGATTCAGGATCCTGATGTGACTTCGGATCTGAGGTATTTAGATTGATATGGACCTGCCCTACAAATTTGGAGAAAATTCATCAGGATTGTGCGTAAGTTATGAACGGTCTTTTGAAAAATCCGTGAGTCGAAGAGGGTTTTTCCATCTCTGCAAATGAATCCTAAATATGCAATTACAACCACACAGGTACAACCTACACACAAAAAAGAAGGTAAGAAGGGTTGTGGATAGGGGTTTGCCTTAGTCAAACCCTGGTTGAGGAATCAACATTGAAAGAAAGTAATTGCAAATGATAAAGGTAAATAATCGAAATGTATACCTTTTAGATTTGCAATTTGTTGATGTTGGTTGCTTTGATTCTTGAATGTAATCACAAGTGTTGCATGAAATGACATGTAACATGACAAAACCCTAACACACACACACAGAAGCTTGCAAATGAATGTTTTAATGTTGCTCAAATGGATGAATGAAGAAGACACATGAAGAAGAAGACTTGATGAATGCTTGAAGACTTGAAGAATTGAACACTTGATGACGATAATGAAGACCTTCCGCTCGTTTCCCAATTTTCGCTTATTTCCTCTTATCTCCACTTATGAAAATGAGAGGACTAGATCCTCTTTTATAATTTTCTTGGAGGGTTTAATTGTCCCCTCACCAAAGGCCAATATAGGGGAAACTAAATCCCAATTAGCAAATAAGGGTCAGATGGACCCATTTTAGGGCAACCCAAAGAGGGAGGACACGGGTGCCACGCCCCTGTCCTGACCTATTTTGGGGCTTGGAAAGGGTCACAAGGTGATACAAGAGCTAAAATAGGAGGAGATGTGGAAGAATGACATAGGGAGGGGTCCCAATTGAGTAGGGAGATGCAGTCACTAGGGTGAGGACCTAAAACATAGTCAAAATTGCAAGGGTCACAATTTTATGATGTTACATTTAGCCCCTACTTTAGTGGGAGTATGGCTTACGAAAATACTACTGGTAAAGTAGAAGAAAGAGAGATGAAGATGAGAGATACAGAGAAATATCACAAGGAGTATAAGACGTCACTAATCTCGAGGAACCAAGCCCCCAATCTTAGGATCTTAACTGAGTCAAACATATGCAAGTGCACATAAAAAGGCATGCAACAAAACCTAATATCTTAAGACCTCAATTCAACTAGTCGAAGAGATCTTGATATGAAAAATGTCTCAATCTTTTAATATCATTCTTGAAACATAAAATGCCATCTCATGAACACATATAATTACATAAAAGGGCAAAGCTGATATCATCCATGAACCATCAATAGTAAAACTATGAGTTCATGAGAGGAAGAAGAGAGAGAACATGAATACACACTTTGGTGATCCATGAGAAGAAAGGAAAACAAAAGGAACCATGGACATCTCACCCCTAGAAATAGGTTATCCATGGAGAAAAAAGGTCATGGAAAACTAGCCCCTAGATTATATCTAGGTGATCCATGTAAGGGAGTAGAGTGAGAACACCATTAGTTTGACTCAACCTTGTGCGTGTGTGTGCAAGTGAGGTTTGAAGCACCTCATAGGAGTCTATGCCCGAGTATGATACAACCTATATAAGATATATAGTACAAATGTCAAGAAAGGTGTGACATCTCTCTCTAAGAGACTATGCTCTATTTTAGAGATTAATCACCCTACATAAGAGAAAAGTGGCAACATCTCGCTCTAAGAGGCTACCCTCTAGTTTCGAGAATGACCCACTATATAAGAGAAAAGTGGAAAAATATCTCTCTAATAGGCTACCCTCTGATTCTGAGAATGACCCACTATATAAGAGAAAAGTGGCGACATCTTGCTATAAGAGGTTACCTTGGTTCCGAGAATATGTATAAGAGATACCATGCATGAGAGAAATATTATACAAATGGAGCAGTGTGGGTGCCCCCCCCCCCCCCTTAAGATGTCAACGTAGTTTAATGTTGATATCTTAATGAAAGTAGAACAAGGATACCTACCTTCGACACCAAGAAGATATCCATCATGCAATAATGTCATAAATCCAAGCAAGGATACGATAGTTGAAAAGAGATATTTTTCTATAAGTGTAAAGGAGATCCTTAGAGGAGAAGAGATATTTTCTCAACAGTCATTTACAAATATAACATCTTCTAGAACAAAGCATAGAAGAGAACAAGAATTCAATCCTTCCTCCTATTGCTAGGTGAAAGGGATTCTTGATGAAGGATGACTCACTTTTATCCCAATGGGTATGGGTGAATTTATTATAGATGTGCATTACCAAGTATGAAAGAGATTGTAGTCAAGGACTTACACCTCTTGTATAAGGGAGAACCCTTGGGCAAACAACAACAACTTCACACAAGGAATGACATCAAGTACTAAACTCACACCATCCGCAAAATAGGAAAGAGTGGATCCTTAGAGAAAGAGAGAGGGAGAGAGATCATTGCCCCCCAAGTGTAGGACAATGAGAATAATTACACAACTTCTAGAGAGAGATTACTCATAAGAGACGTACCATTTCAAGCAAGCAATCCATCCTAATCAAGGAATAGACATGCGGTCACATAAAGGATAACTCCATTCAAGAAAGGAGACCAAGTTATGAATAACACAATAGAAGAGGTAATTTGAAAAGAGAGAGAAAGAAGAAGAAGGTTCACAAAAGCTCGTTAAGGAGAGATTGTTCATAATAGGTGTACAATTTTAAGCAAGAAAAAGATCCCACTCATAGAATAGACATGCACTAGCATGAAGGAGAACTCCATGCAAGAAAGGACATCAAGTTTATGAATAATGTACTCCATAAAGAAAATAGTGAAACCTTAGAAAGAGGAAAAGAAATATTCTTTCCCCCCAAGCATAGAAGAAAGAATAAATAGACTATTATGTTTCTCACTAAGTATGATTGCACTTGAAATTGTACCACCATGAATGACAAGGAGCCCCCCAATAGGTATGCTAACTATGTCACATAGTGAGGAGCAACATAATAGTATGTCACATAGTGAGGAGCAACATAATAGGAACTTGAATGTTATTTTAAATGATCATGATAAATATGCCATTCATTTTCAGATGTAATTTTTAACATGCTTGAATCAATGTAATGTTGTATTTGTGTTTTCAAAGCTTGACACTCATTAGTAGAATGGCCATGGGTTTGATGATATTTACAAAAGGAAGAAGTTTGAGAATGTTGTTTATGTTTTCTTATTTGTTTAGGACAAAGAGGAGATATTAAGTTGGAATTTAGAAGATTGGTCAACACTTTTTCTTGTTGTAACTCAAAATTAGAATGAGAAGGTGTGGATTTACAAGACAATGGAGAAGAAGATGTTGACAAAGGAAAGTGTGATTTCTCATGACTTTGTTGCTCACATTCAAGCATTTTTCCATTGCATCCATGTGTATGTTAAAAAGAGGGTTCACTCTTAGGGGGAATTGGATTGAAGTTTATAGAGGCCCAATCAATTTCAAGAGTTGTGTTAAAAGAAAAATTTGGTATATGAAATTCAGGCATCTTAGACTTTCTTGAAAAGGTAGGCGTGAAATCTAAGGACCCCCAATCATGCTCTAAGAGTTCTTCTTTAGGAACTTATTTGGTAGGAGATGGTGTATTTGAGTGAATTGAAGAGAGGATTGTAGGAACTAACAAAGCATATGATGCTTCACTTATGTTCTCATCAACTACCTCATTAGTATATGTGTAAGGCACAACATGATAATCAGGAAGAATTTTTGGTTTCCTAGGAACATGAATGAAATTGATTTGATTTCTGTTAGGCTCTTGGTTTTTGGGAGAGAGAGAATTATGATGAGAAATATCATCCTCTTATTCTAAGGTATCTTTATGTTCAAGACATTGATTAAGAAAAGAACTGTCATATGTAATTAATGCTTCATCTTTGGGGGGAAGGTTATTGGAAGGAATAGAAGGTGAAGTGTTATTAAAATCATCCTCTTTCAGCAAGGTACCCTCATGAGGGAGGATCATATGAAGAGAATAATCTACACCTTCCTCTAATGGTTCATCCCAAATAGGGAGATCATTAGGCAAAGTGTTAAAAGTACCTTCTTGCATCAATATGTCCTCTTTTAGGGGAGACTTTTTGGGAGAGGGATCATTTAAGGGCTCAAAAATGAGATTTTCATATACCTAAAATCCTTTCAACTTAATAGCTTCATCTTGTAGAAAGAAATTTGACATTTTTCCAAATTGCAAGGAAATAAGTGAATGCAATGAACTAAACTTGAAAAACACAATTGAAAAATTATGCAATCCACAATGTAATTCAAATGAGAGCTAGGAGGGAAAATTTGAATTTTGAATTTTGGAATCTAAGTTGCAAAATTGAATAACACAAAATTCTAAGAACAATGATTTATAAAAAATGAACCAATTGATTTAAAGAAGGAATAGTAGAATTTCCAGGAATGATGATAATTATCCAAAAGAGATTGAAAATTAAAATTAGGGTCTATTGTAAAACCTCTTAATTTTAAAAATTGAAAGTTGTTGAATTGAAATTTTGAAATTTAAAATTAGGACTGTTCTTGATTAACCGCTTAATTTTAAACTATATCTTCAAAATTGAAATGTTGAAAGTGGAGATTGTTCTTTATTTTAGAGGGATCAAAATTAGCCAAAATTGGCTAATTTTTTGGAATTGAGTAGTAAAACACAGTCATAACAGTCTCCCAAAATTTTGAGAAAAAAACCAGGGACCGTGCGTAAGTTATGCACGGTCCTCCCAACTTTTTTCAAAATTTTTAGGGATGATAGATACGATGTTTTTATTACTAATTCTAAAAATTTGAGTGATTTTATGATCTCTAGATAGGTGAATTTAAGCTCAGAATGTTGATATAGGACCCAATTAGGGTTTTGTGAAAAATGATGAATTGAAGGAAAATATTGAAACATATCAAACCTAATGGATAGGGCCAACTTGGAAAATGTTTTGAGGAATAAAACTTATAAATGTGATTGAAATTTGCACAAAATCCAATTTAATTTAAAATTTAGGGTTTTATGTCCTAACCAATTGATTTTGAAATTTTGGCAAAAGGAGGGAATTGAAATTTTGAATATTTTTAGTAAGAAGATAGGTCTGGAAACAATGATAAATCTGAAAATTGAATTAAGATCCAAATATTGCACAAATTTAACTTTAAATCTAGATTTTTTTGTAAATTGCAAGAAAATCAAACATGCAATTTGGAATTTGTTTTCAACCTTAGGAGGTTTAAAAATTGATAAAATTACCCAAATCTCTAGATTTAAGCAATAAAATACAGTCAATTCCAACTCTCGAAATGTTGGGAAAAAAGCCAAGGTCCGTGCGTAAGTTATGCATGGTTCGACCAACTTTTTTTGAAATTTTCAGAGATGATAGAAATTATGATTTTATTGCAGAATCCAAAAAAAATAGTTGATTTGGAGATGTCTAGATAGGTCAAATTAGCAGTCAAAGGTCAAAATAGGAGATTCTTTAAAAATTAGGGTTTTACTATTTAACCACTTAATTTTTAGAATAAAAAGACAGATTTGAATGGCAAATATGAAGGTCAAATTAGCAGTTAAGGGTCTAAATAGGATATTCTTAAAAATATAGGGTTTCATTGTTAACCACTAAATTTTTCAGAATAAAAAGACAGATTTGAATTGCAAATTTGAAATTGAAATCAGATCTGAAACAAGCAATAAAAATTATATAATTCACATGCTTAATTTCCTCAAAATGAAAAATTAGGGTTTTTATGCAATTAACCTCTAAATTTTACAAAAAGATCAAAATTGGAAATGAAATTTGAAAGTTCAAATAGCAATTATTCAGATCTAACAAATAAGAAATCAGAATTAAGAAGTAGGATGTTGGGTTCACCAAAATGTAAAGTGGAAAATTGAATCCTAGTGATTCCCCACCTAGGAGAGAGAAAGGTAATCACTGGGATGATTTTCACTTGGGAGATACTTTACATTCAGAGGAGGGGTTGAATTCACTAGATCGAAACCCTAGAGTTAATAAAGATCTTAATACTAAGTGAATTGTAAGGGTGCAATGTAATTTACCCTCTTTTGTAAGTAGAAGAGTTGACTTGTTGACTATGCAGAAAATGAAGACAAAATTCATGAAACAAGGAGCTACCGATTCAGGATTGTGCTGTAACTTCAGATCTGAGGTATTTAAACCAATACTAACCAGCCCTGCAAATTTGGAGAAAATTTGTCAGGACCATGTGTAAGTTATGCACGGTCCTTCGAAAAATCCGCGAGTCGAAAAAGGTTTTTTCGTCTCTACAAATGAATCCTAAATCCGCAATTACAGTCATGCACTTGTAACGTGCACACAAAAAAGAAGGGAAGAGGAGTTGTGGATAGGGGTTTTCCTTAGTCAAACTGCGGTTGAGGAATCAACCTTGAAAGAAAGTAATTGCAAATGCTTAGATGTAAATAATGAAAATTTATACCTTGTAGATCTGCAATTTGTTGATGATGGTTGCTTTGCTTCTTGAATGTAATCACACGTGTTGCATGAAATGGCATGTAACATGAAAAAACCCTAGCACACACACATGCTTGCAAATGAATGTTGTAATGTTTCTCTAATGGATGAATGAATAAGACACATGAAGAAGAAGACTTGATGGATGCTTGAAGACTTGAACACTTCAATGCTTATGATGATAATGGAGACCTTCCACTTGTTTCCCAATTTTCACTTTTCTTTGCTTATTTCCGCTTATCTCTGCTTATGCAAATGAGAGGACTAGATCCCATTTTATACTTGCCTTGGAGGGTTTAATTTTCCTCTCACCAAAGGCCAATATAGGGGAAACTAAATCCCAAATAGAAAATAAGGGTCAAATGGACCCATTTTAGGGCCACCCAAAGAGGGAGGACAGGGGCACCACACCCCTGTCCTGCCCTATTTTGGAGCTTGGACAGGGTCACAAGGTGATACAAGGGCTAAAACAAGAGGAGATCTTGAAGAATGATGTAGAGAGGGGTCGCAATTGAGTATGGAGATGCAACCACTAAGGTGAAGATCTAAAACACAGTCAAAATTGCAAGGGTCACAATTTTATGACATTACACAATCAAATATCATTACTTGAGAAAGCAAGTCAGTGAAGAGAAGGTGAAGCTGAAGTATGTATCTACAAAGGAACAAATAGCTAATATTTTCACTAAGCCTTTGCTTGCAGATACATTTGTCTATTTGAGAGACAAGTTAGGGGTATCTACCCCTTTTGATGAGAACTAGATGCATTGAGTTGCATCAATCTTGTGGACTATAGAGCCATATTATTTTATCCAGATTGTTGAGTTGGTGCTACTCCTCTGGTGGAGTAGTTTGTGTTTTAGGGGGAGAGATTCCTGAGATTCATGTTTCTATTTTGGGGAGAGTAAGTTTGATTTTCTATTTTGATATCTTTGGCAATGCTGTCAAAGGGGGAGAGAGATCATGTGAAAAACTTCTTTATATGTCTTTATCTTAGGGGGAGTTTGTTGGAGATATCTTATTTCTTTGCATTGACTGTTGCCATCAATTCCAAAGGGGGAGATTGTTTGATATTGTTTGTCATTGCTGCTGCTAGGATATGTTGTTGTCATTGATGTCAATATATTCCTATGATTTGCCTCGGTGTGTGCTGATTGGGAAGATCTTATGATTCGGTTTGCAGTGTTGTTTTACTGATCATTGTATTGCAGAGTTCAGTCTTTCCTTCGGTATATTCTGGTGTGATTAGATCTTGTGTTGAGATTTTGGGATATTGTTTGGGATGGTCTTGTGTATCTTCCTTTCAAATGTATCTTGATTTGGTGCTCCACAAGTTATCTTTCTTCATGACAGTTGTTGATTAGTCGTATTCCTGAGCTTCACTTGTTGATCAATGAAGATTTGATAAATGGTGTTGGTGTAGTTGTTCCTGTTGATTCTAATGTGCTTGTTGGTGTTTCCTAGTTGTGTCCTATTTGTTTTGGTGATCTACATTGATCGTTGTGCGATTTTTTGATGGTTTCTATGAACCAGTGATGATTTTCATGTTATGTGGCATTTTTGGTGGTGTAGTGTGTTGCGGTTGATCTTGGCGAGATTTTCGATGGTGTTGAGCATTTGGGAATTTGAATTAGGTCCATTTTATGTCATGTAAATCATTGTATTGGTCTGATGGTTGATCCTTTTATCATGTGATGTAATTTTGTAATTGAGGGTTGAGAATTCAACCGACCTTGTTATCAAGGTTGATGAATTGTATATATAGGTGATATATTCATATAATTTAGGTGTTGATGTTGTATCTGTATTATCAAAGAGTGGTGTATATATGAACAAGTAATTTATCCTTCGGTATTGTGAATGTGTGGAGATTGGTGTTGCTGAGCAAATAACTATGCTTAACCGAAACTGTAATCAGGTATTTGGAGATGCTATTCCTTCAGTTCATTTCTTCCAGATTGTAGACCGAATCTTGTTGTAAGTTAGTGAGACTTCCTTGAGGGTTGTAGCATTCTGAGCCATTATCTTTTGAGCAGTGAGCTCTAGGCAGTGTGCTTGAATGCATGTGAATTCCTAATTGTAATATTTTCACATACTACTACAAAGTATCATCTTATTGTGGGTAGGTTCCCACCGTGGTTTTTTCCTTAACCAAGTTTTCCACGTTATCTTTATTATTGCTGCAGTGTATCAGATCTATTTTGGTGATTAAGTTTGTATAATCCGGTAAAGACTAATTCACCTCCCCCCCTCTTAGTCTTCCTCCTCTTTTCTGCTAACATGTCATTGATGGCAACTCTCCTTGTAAATCCTATTTGGTAGTCATGATTTTTAGTAACCAGTGGAGAAAGTGATTCGGTAATCTGTCTATGCTATTTCATGATAAGAAGAGCACTTTTCATCCAGAATGCTTGAGGTGATTGTAGTGGTTAGATTCGAGCATGGGATGATAGGGCTGACTCATAGAAATAATTTGGACTCTATTTGGATGATCCTCATATGTTTTGGTGATCTGATCTGAGCCGACACCTGGTTACACGATACATTGCATATTGTGCTTGGCCAACTTAATAAATGTTTATTTTGTGATTGTGGATATATATAACCTATGTAGAAGATCTTTTTGGATGATGATATGAGTGAGTTGTGATCAAGAAACCTTTTTGGCATAGTTTCATGTGTGCTTTCTTGATCCAATAGCTGACTGAGAAGTAAAACAGAGAAGAGTTGCAGAGGTGTTACAATTAGGCTTTAGGAACTTAACCAAAACTTATGTAGGCATTGTTTGATGCTATTTTGGAGTTCAATAATTGTAGTTATCATCAGGATGGATTTATAAGTGAGTGAGACTTTCATATTGTAATTGAACCTTTGGTTCTAGGCAGTGTGCCCAAATGCAAGTGCATTCCCCTCATGTAATATTTATGTACTCTTGATCACAATATATGAATATTGTGGGTGTTAGGCCCAATATGGAAAGCTAATGTACTGAGAGGGGAGGGGTGAATCAGTACTCCAAAACTTTTCTTCAACAATATCCTTATTGTTATGCATAAACAGAATAGTGCAGTAATATAAAATAAAGTTAAAACAAATAGATAACAATCATACATGATTCACTCCATAACACATATAATTTGGTCACACAGAAACTCTTGGTTAGAGAGAAAAACTGCGATGGGGATGGCACCCAAAACTTCACTATTGCAATAATAAAGATTGCTCGGTTAGAGCTACATTTAGCTATTTCTGTTAGCTTACCCTGTTAGGAGTAACAAGATCTGTTAGATCTACCTTGCTAAAGGATTTTACAACATTAATCTGAATCCTGCACATGGTTGGAGGATTTACAATTTATAGACTTGGTTAGAGTCTTTTACCCTGTTAAAGGTATCTCTTTCAACTTCACAATATTACAATAAAATTATTACAAATATTTGCAACTTTACATCTGAAATGTTATAGCAGATTCTATGTGCTCAAAATAAGATTACCTAGCTTATAGCATACCTTGGTAACCCATATTGTAACTCGATAAACCCTTCTGTTTACTCTGTTCTTTGACTGTCCACTGATAACCTTCTCGGTGACCTTTCTGTGTCTCTGTAACAATCTTCCTTCATACATACATACTTCTCTCTTCGCATGCTATATAAATAGATCTCTTAAAGTGGTGATCTAATTCATTGCTTTGATCTTACAAACAAGATTCCTCGAATGAATAACTAAACAAAATATTTCATTGGTTAGATTGACCTTGCAATCATACATAATCTTCTAGTGCAATTTCCAATGTAATAACAGTTAGATGTGCCTCGATCTTGTAACACGTTTTCATGTGCATGTCTAGGTTCAATGTATTTGGTAATACGTTTCACTCGGTGAATATCAACTCGGTGAGTTAATTTTATTGCTTGATAGCCATGAAACAATACTCGGTAAACAACTCGGTGAATACTGCGTTCTGTGACTGCTTTCTTCTGTAATTGACTAGTCTGTTCATACCAACTTGTCTCTGTGTACCGACTGCATGATTCGGTAATACTAACCAACTAGAATATATAGTATGACTTTGAATATAAAAACTAATGGCAATTTGATAAGTAGTAACAATCTCCCCTTTTGACATTAGTTGAGATGTTTGACAAAAAGTACTTTCAAAGTCATAACTCAAAAACTATATACTTGCAAAATGACTACACTTGACAATATATACAATAGTCAATGAAATAGTATATGCAGATATACTCCCCCTTATCATTATTCTGTACATAACTCTGAATTTTGCATGTTCAGTTCTGTTCTATGCTTGTGCTCTGAATGCTCTGTATATTCTGCTCAGTATACTCCCCTTGTATACAATACTCAAAACTGTGTTACCAAAACTGTATCACTCTCCAAATATAGTATTACTCCCCCTTTGTCTGGTATTACTTCCTCTATGTAGTATTATAGTATTACTCCCCCTTTTTGGCAAAAATCAAAAACTTAATTTCCATCTGGAGGTGGTAATTGATCAAAAATAGACTTATACTTGGTTCGAGTGTCAGTGAGGGAGACTGAGAGTTAATCCTTTACACTTTGTGCTTGAATATTAGCTAAGAGTGATATTAAGCCATCAAGAGTGCTTCCCTCTTGTGTAGTTGATAGGCATGTAGCTCTATTGATCTGTTCCTGTACTGATGAGAGATGAGGAAGGAATAATGTCTGAAGGGTCATTATGTCCATCTTGATTTTATGCTCTTCATTCCTGAGTTCTAACTATTGAGCCATGAGCTGTTGAAGCTTTGTATAAAAATTCTGAACTGAATTAGGCTCGGTGGTCAACTTAGTTGAGAGATCGGTGATCTCTTTCTCAATTGCATCAGTTTTATTCTTGATATCTTTAATGAATAAGGAAAATGTACACAGTTTCTGAAATAAATAAAGAATATGCTTGAGTTGAGGGGACAACTCAGCAATGAAATTGACAAGCTTTACTTTTCCTATAGCGAGAGCTTTTTGTACCTCTGCAATCATTTTTGCTGTAAGCTCTTTATCCTTTAGCTTGCTTAAGTACTCATATGCATCAACTCCAGATGTTTCTATTTGAGTAAGGAGTTCATCCAGTTGAATGTGGATTGCTGCATCGGTTGACACTGTTGCTGAAGGTAGCATTTCTGTTAGTAGTGTCTTAACCTTCTAAAGTACTTTATTCTTCTTTTGAATAGCCAATTGTTTTTCCTGTTCGGGCTTTGCTTTGCATAGTTCACTGAAATCAATAAGTGCTGGCCCTTTTAATTTTGAGATATCGACATTGGGCAACACTATCGGTTTAGTCAAAAGTTTGAAACTATGCTTTCTCACCTTCCTCTCTTTTCCTTTGGATGGTTGCACTAAGACAAGTGCTTGTGAGGCTTGCTAACCCTCGGTAGGTTGCTCGGTAGATGCAACACTTTGGTCAGTTCCTATAGCTGTTGTAGTGTCCTTGGGTGTCTCGATGCTAGGGGTCTCAGCTGTAACATTTGCAGTGCTCGACGGTGCTTGAGACGTTTGATCTTTCATTGTATCTTCTACTGCTTCAGATTTGTTACCTTCAGTGCCTTGCTCTATGTCCTTAGGAGCTTCAGTTGAGACAGGTGGCTTCACCGGTGGATAAGGCTGAACTTGTTCTAAAATAGATTCACTAGATACAAGTTTTGCATAGGTAGTGCCTTCAATCATTTCCTACTCCGGTGCTGTTTCATCCATAACATATTCGTCAATTTGAATAGTGTCAGTTGGGTTTGGACCTTGCTTAGTGACATCTGGATCTTGCTCAGTGACATCAACAATTTCAATTTGAGATTGTTCACCGACATCTTTTTGTTTTAAGATCTCCTGCCACTTGGCTTTTGTCTCATTTTCCACATCTATGTATAGCCCATTCATCAATTTTAAGGCTCTTTGTTTGACAAGAAATTTAGAATTGTATGTTGTCAAATGCTCCTTGATTTCTGCTATAGACATATTAGGGAATATATGGACTAGACTTCTTTCTCTTATTTGTCTCTCTGAGTCCATTGCATATTTCCATCTGTTATCAATATGTAAGTATAATTCACTCGGAAGTGACTTTACTAGTTCTAATGGAGCTAGCCAAAACTTTAGAAGTGTGCAAATGACAGCTTCTTCAATTTGTCACTTCTCATCATTATTCCTAGTCTCATACTTAACATATCTAAATCCTGCAAATCCACCGTATTCTTTAAGATTGGCACAAAAATTTTCAACACTGTGAATATTTACCCTTTTTCTTTTTACAATCTGAAATTTGTTCGCATCATCGGATTTTGTATCACTTGACTCTTTTGCCAAAATGAGTCTCCGAGTAGATTTCTTATAGGTCTTGGTTACCTTGGGTGCAGTAACACTCTTTTGTTTCTTACTCAGTGATGCAACTGATGCTCTAGTGTTGGGTCTCTTTGTTGGTGGAGTTGGTAGGGCCTTAGAAATTTCCTGTTTCTTTCTTTTCAAAACTTTACCCTTAGGTAACTCTGTACTTAATGTTATTGCTGCCTCCTGAGCTTCTAATTCCTCTTCGGTAATGGCAAGATTGCCTTTGACAGGTGTAGAGGAGGATTCTTCTTTGAATTTCTCAGATAAAACCTTTATCATTTTTGTAGCTTTTCTTGTAGCCTTAGGTACTACAAACTCATTTTTACTTTTTCCTTCACCTCTTCATATGTTCCATATCTTAGTTCGGTTGCATGCCTTGGCAATGATAAATAGGCATCAATTTGCTACTGTGTTATATCATAATCAATATCATAACCCATTGGTGGCAAAGATTGAGTCCTCGGTTCAACAACATTCATATAACAATAATCAGTGTCTACCTCAAAACATATATTATCCTTATATTTTTCTACCAGCTGTGGTGGAATCCTGTACCTGTTGTGCATCTTCTCTTGAAATTTGCAAAAATAGTCATCCATGATATCATTAAATTTATCTCCCAATTTCTTGATAAAGTCATTGATTTGATGGGTGATAGGTCGGTGTAGCTCCCATACTACTTTACCGACTAAGGGAAAGAACTTCTCAAAGTAGAAAAACATGCATACAAGAAGTGAACCAAACTTTAGTGTATTTGTCGAGTTGTTCTTCTTCGGCTTCCTTATTGTGTTCAGGTTCTCAAACAAGTTCTTCAGTAGCACTTCACATAAATCTACTTTCATTCCCTTCTTCACTATTTTGTAGGCCAAGTCAACTGCAGCACAAGGTACACTATTTTCCCTTGCAGATTGGAAGAAACAGTAGCCAATTACTCTAATTGCAAACTTGAGTTCTGCATCAGTGACATTATTCAATTTCAGTCCTTGGTAATCAGATTCTACTCCAGTTAGACTGATTAGCTCTTTTTGTGATATCATTTTCAGTGCTCGTGCATGATCATAGATAGGATACACGGTGATTAGTTGAATGATTTTCTTAGTGATCTTGAATGGTTGCTCCTATAGCCACATGAAATCATCATGTACTCTGCTCAAGACAAACTTAACCCACTCGGGTTTGAACACACGAGGATAGACTAGGGCTTCAGTTAATCCCTTGATTTTGATATGCTCAAATTTGCTATCCAGTTTGCCATCAGTGCAAATTTCATCATATGTGTCACTAATCTCGACATGAACGAGTTCCTCAACACGACATTTGGTGAAGAATCTAACATCTTCAACTAACAAGACTCGATCCGGGATGAGTGAAAATGCAGTTTTGTCATCTGGTTCAGAGGCAACTTTGGGAGTTAAAGAATATTTCAGCAAGGGCTTCTCCACATTTTTGACAACTACTGGATCTTGGATCTTGGGTGCCATTGAAGGTTTCGAGTAAAATTTAGCAAATTATCCTTAGGGTTTACAAATGACTGACGCTTCACACTCGGTAGATAATAACAATTTGACTAGATCAGAAACCAGCTTAACAGTGTGAATAAATTTGATGTCAATACATTGAAATTTTCTCTGAATGAAGTTTGATCACCTTGATTCGCTCTGCTTTACTTCTCGAAAACTTGGTGAATGAAAATGACCACAAAAATACTTTTAAGTACTCAAAAATACCTTATCAGGCTCCGTGCAAGTTAGGTCAAAACATTAAATGCACTCGGTTCACCTTTTACCGATTGACTCCCTTTTTTTGTTTTAACCAAGTAACCAAATTCCCTTTATTAACCAACTTGACAGGTTTCCTATATACACCGACTTGACAGGTTTCCTGTAAAGTATTTTTAATAGAATTTCAAACTGACTAATTGCATCTTAACTATGCAGATTTTGAATTTTGTACATAATAGAATAGGAACTGTTATGATTTAACCTTTAGAGAATGCAGTCCCTTCATACCTTTTCCTGACTAATTTGAAATAGGTGCACCTAATTTGGTAGGTAAGGTGATTTCTTCATCTGACATAATTTCCTTCTTTTTCCAAATCATCTTGAATTTTTCTTTTATCTCTTCAGTGTCTCTTCTAGGTTGGTCTCTGCAATCTCTAGCTAAATGTCCAACTTTGTGACAATGAAAACATGCCATACCAAGATTTCTCCATGATCTTTGGTTGTTCATTCCAAACCTTATAAAACAGTTGGCACTAATATGTCCATATCTTCCACAACATTCGCACCATATCCTTGTATTGTAATCCCATGGTACTGCTGTATATTATCGGTAAGGATCTGTGTGAGTTTGGTAACCTCTAGTGTTTGCTTAGTGTGGATACCACATGTAGTTCTTTTGCTTAGACCAACACTTCTCGGTACTATGTCCATATCTATTGTAGTTTCTACAAAACCCTTTGAATTTTGCCTTCTGATAGTTGTTAACAGACTTTGTCCTACATTGATTAGATGTGTGACCATATTTATTGCAATTGTAACAATATCCATTGGACTTAGTGATATTCGGTTTCTTACCTTTTCTGATCTAGCATATGCTAGCAGTATGACCTTAATTTCCACAGTAGTAGCAAATAGGCTTCTTCCTTTTGATGTTATTCCTGTTTCCAGCTTGCTTTGATGATTCTCCTCTCTCGGTAGTATGAATTCCTTTCTCGGTTGATTCTTTTCCTTTGTAACCGAGTCCTCCTTCTTTGTAGGGTTGTCTTGTATTCAGTTTCTCTTCCAACATCTTTGATGCTTCATAACTTTTCTCCAATGTTTCTTTGGATTTCTTCTCTATTTCAAGTTCACCAATCAACCTTGATACTTCAAGTTTCAATGATTGATTTTCATCATTCTTTAGAATTGCTTCATGATGTGCATAACCTAGTTGATCTATCATATTTTGTTGAATACTAGTTAGCCTTATGATTTCATCATTCTTATCAGATACTAGAGCTTCAAGTTGTTGTTTCTCTCTTTGTAGATCTCTTGCTTTATCCTCAGTTATCCTTAATGCGTCTAGATTTTCAGTCATTTGTGTACTAAAATGTTCATGTTCCCTTTTCATTGCTTTTAGTTGATTGGCCAATGCTTTGTTCTTTTCTTTCAACATTCCAATCATTTCTTCAGTCTTTTCAGATATACTATTCTCAGATGATGTCTCGATTTGTTCCACTAACTCTTGAGAATCCTGCAAGTCATCAGATAATCTTCTCCTTCCTTTCAGAGAATTTTGCATTTGCCTTTGCATGTCTACAATCACTTGATTTGCATTATCCAACTCTTCTTGTAGATACACAATCCTCTGAGATTGTTTGTAGCCTTCCATTGATAAGATCTTTCTCTTTAGGTAGTTAAACCCTTTTCCAAGATTCAAGCTCTGATACCAATTGTTAGGCCCAATATGGAAGGCTAATGTACTGAGAGGGGAGGGGTGAATCAGTACTCCAAAACTTTTCTTCAACAATATCCTTACTATTATGCATAAACAAAATAGTACAGTAATATAAAATAAAGTTAAAACAAACAAATAACAATCATACATGATTCACTCCATAACACATATAATTTGGTCACACAGAAACTCTTGGTTAGAGAGAAAAACTGTGGTGGGGATGGCACCCACAACTTCACTACTGCAATAATAAAGATTGCTCGGTTAGAGCTACATTTAGCTATTTTTGATAGCTTACCCTATTAAGAGTAACAAGATCTGTTAGATCTACCTTGCTAAAGGATTTTACAACATCAATCCGAATGCTGCACCTAGTTAGAGGATTTACAATTTATAGACTTGGTTAGAGTCTTTTACCCTATTAAAGGTATCTCTTTCAACTTCACAATATTACAATAAAATTATTACAAATATCTGCAACTTTACATCTGAAATGTTATAGCAGATTCTATGTGGTCAGAATAAGATTACCTAGCTTATAGCATACCTTGGTAACCCATATTGTAACTCGGTAAACCCTTATGTTTACTCTGTTCTTCGACTGTTCACTGATAACCTTCTCGGTGACCTTTCCGTGTCTCTGTAATAGTCTTCCTTCATACATACATACTTCTCTCTTCCCATGCTGTATAAATAGATCTCTTAAAGCGGTGATCTAATTTATTGCTTCGATCTTACAAACAAGATTCCTCGAATGAATAACTAAACAAAATATTTCATTGGTTAGATTGACCTTTCAATCATACACAATCTTCTAGTGCAATTTCCAATGTAATAATGGTTAGATGTGTCTCGATCTTGTAACACGTTTTCATGTGCATGTCTAGGTTCAATGTATCTGGTAATACGTTTCACTCGGTGAGTTAATTTTACTACTTGGTAGCCATGAAACAATACTCGGTAAATAGCTCGGTGAATACTGCGTTCTATGACTGCTTTCTTTTGTAATCGACTAGTCTGTTCATACCGACTTCTCTGTGTGTACGGACTGCATGATTCGGTAATACTAACCAACTAGAATATATAGTATGACTTTGAATATAAAAATTAATGGAAATTTGATAAGTAGTAACAATAGGTTCCAATCCCATCGTGGTTTTTCCCTTTCTGATTTTCCACGTAAAAATCTTGGTGTTATGATTTTGTGGTTGATTACCTTGTGTTTCTATATTTTACTTTCTTGCATTTTCTTCCGGTGGTCTAAGAATAAGTTTGAAAGTTAATTTACTAGTAGAACACTAATTCACCCCCCCCTCCCCTCTTAGTTTTCCTTGATTCCAACAATTGGTATCAAAGCCTAGTTCCTCTAAGGAAGCCTAACCGCTCAAGGAAGGTCTGGGATATTGAATCAATGGATTTTGGTTTGCAGAGACAACTTTGTGTGGCACTTGAGGATCTTGATACAACAAGAAATGAAATAAGTTCCTTAAAAAGAGACCTGAATGCAGCTAAAGACTTCATTAATGATTTGAAAGATTAAGTGAACACTTAAAGAGACAAGAGGAAAGAGATGATGGACAAGCTAGAGGAGAAAGAAGATCAAAGCATGGAAAATCAGGACAAAGCTGACGAATGTGATAAGCTTGCTAGAGAGAATGTTGCATTGAAGAATGAGATACAATCCATTATGATGAAGCTGACTAAGGAGATTGAAGACTAGGAGAAGAATGAAGAAAGTTTGACTCAATCATTTAAGGAAAGAGCAAATGAATGGTTCAGGCTTACCTATAAAAATGATCAGTTAAAGCTTCAGTTGACACAATCAAGGAATAATGGTCAAGAACTTGAGAGACAGATTGTTGCCTTAAGAGATGAAATTTCTACTGCAAATGAATACAAAGACAAATTCAATGCTAGCTCAACAAGGCTTGATGAAATGCTGGAAAGTCAGAGACATGGAAAAGATATGAGAGGACTTGGATTTGAGAAAGGTGAGTCCTCCGGTTCTGGACAGAGCAATGCAAAGCCTAATCATAAGAAGAGAAAGAATCCTATGGTAAGACATTCTAATGCCCACAAATTCAATGGTAGATGTTTTAGTTGCAATAAATTTGGTCATATGGAAAATCAATGCAGAAGTAGGATAAATAATTGAATGAAAAATATGAACAATGGTCCTACCTTTAGCGGCTAGTGTTTCATATGAAATAATTTTGGTCACAAGTCAAACATGTGCAGAGCAGTAACGAACAATTTTCAGAATAAGAGATGTTATTCTTGTGGGATGTTTGGACATATCTCTAACCAATTCAAGATGAGACCAAATCAGATGAAGACCTATGCAAAGAAATGATGTTTGTCGTGCATGCAACAAAACCGGTCACATTGCAAAGTATTGTAGAAGCAAGAACAATGATCCGACAAACAAAGGGAAATCAGATGAGAAAGGAAAAGAAAAGGTAGAAGAGATAAATAATAAGCATGAGAAGACGTGGGTTAGAAAAGATGAATCCAAGATAGATAGTGGATCTACACCTAAATCCGGTGTATGATCTTCATTCGGTAACTAAGGCTTATGACCTTAGGGGGTGGCATCTTCATGCACAATCCTGTAGAACCCCCTTAGAGAGATTTGTGATCGATCAAGGTTGATTGCAAATGCTTGGAGATGATTATCTAGAATTCTTCATGTTGATCTTGACATCCGGTTGATTGGAGTATGCTGAATAGGACATCCGGTTGAACTTTATAGTTGCAATTATTTCAACTTAAAGTTAGGATTTGCAAAGTTAAAAAGGGTAATATATGAATCATTTCTCACATTGTGAATGAAGAGTTGAAGCTACAAAGAGAGGTGAACCAATTTCCAAGGCAATTAGAAAGCTTGAATTCATTCGATAAGGAGTTCTTGTACATCCGACAAAAAAAGGTATTTACCAAAGTGTTTGAACCCTAAATTTCTTGAAATGGCATCTTCTTCTATTGATACACTTTTGGTAGTAGAAGTTTTTGAGTGAGAAAGGTCGCAATTCAAGAGACACCCATTTAAGTCTATTGAGGATGACCCCAATGGTGCTTTTTTTGTCCATTTCCTACGAAGATTTGCATGTTGATGATGTAAGGGCATATATTCACTATTCAATTGAGGAGACTACAAATAAAGACATAATAACCCTGTATACTGACCAAATAATGGATGAAGTTGGAAATCCTAAACTGGAATATACTTAGTTGTAGAGGAAGGTTTTTACACAGTTTGTTCACTTTCTAAAATTCAATGAGGATGAATGGTTGGAAAGACCCTACAAGATAACCTAGTAGGCAATCCAGTGGAAAACCTAATTTGAGGAAGGTAACAAATCCAACCATTACAGAGATAACTGGTGCTCAGTTTGACAACAAATCTATGACAATTGATGATATATTGGAGCATGATGTTAAATTCACATCGATGATTATTGGGTACAAAGTCGATTAGTCTAGCAAATTGAAACCAGTCTCTGGTATAATGATATATGCAACCTATCAGATGGTAAAACACGATATGCAATATGATTTGTGTACATTTCTTCTTGAAGAGCTCTTGAGCAATCTAAAGAAAATTAAAATAGACAAGATGAATGTTTTCAAATTTGGTTCACTAATTGTGTGTCTAGCCCTTACTTCATGAACAAGATCCCTAGGATAGGTAGAGTCCAATGGGCTTATGACTTACTAGTAGCAACTCAGATTAAACAAGGTTTGCATAAATTTGGAAATAAAGAGAATCAAACAAATTCCCTGTGGAGCTTCTTTAAAATCTTCCAAGGCAGAATGAAGAATAGAGTAAGGATCCCTAAGGAGATAGTAGATAGATATGCTGAGACCATATGTTTTATGGTAGATAAAGTCCAGTGCCATATGGAGGTAGTAGAGGCTAGAATAGTGTGGATAATGCCAATGGGTTATGATGTAGATGCTCAAACTCTTGAAGCTTATGCTCAACATCTTTTGAGAAAACCGGTTGACCCTTCTAAAGAGAAATTTGGGGCATTCAAAGAAAAAGATATGGAGTTACACAAGAAGTTCATTAAACCGGAAAAGAAGAGAAAAGTAACAAAAATGGCCGAGGTTGTAGCAGCGTAGATGGGGTTTACCAAAGAAGCTATTAATAAGGATAAGGAGAAAGCAAAGATGGAAGCAAATAAGCCTAAGACTGAACCCGTTCCCTCCTAGTCAAAGCCTAAGGAGACTAAGTCATCTACATCTCAAAGCTCATCTGGGAAAAGAGTGTTGAAGCAGAAGCAAAATCCAAAGAGAAACTATGTAGTTATATCTCCTGTTGCCTCCGAGACCGAGTGAGATGAGGAAGCAGAGAAAGCAAAGAAGAAAGGATAATTTGTAAGGGTTATTAGGAAACTATAGTCTGGTGGTGCTCAATAGATCAAGAAGACACAATCTAAACCCTCTCTAACCGACATTCCTAAAAGGGGAAGGAGGGTAAGGACAAAGTTTGATAAGGACCTTGAATTTGGCAAGGTGGAAGGTAAATACACCATCATTCCTCCATTAACTGCAAAAGAGCTAACTGGTGAAATTGTTAAGGATGGCAATCTTAAGTATATCAGTGTATACTATGATAATTTTGATAAAAATAAGCAAGGGGAAGTTGAGAAAGTTGTTGTATTGCATTTGCATAACTTGAACAAGTCATTAATTGAACTAGAACACAGTATTCCAAATATTTATATAATATTCTTGATGCTAGAAGGCTAACTGAAAGTAGACTAGATAAGGAAATGAAAGAGTGTGAATTGATAAATATCAGTGCTTGTATATCTCAAGAGGAAGTTGATAATGTCATGGAGTAGGCCAATCGGAAGGAATTTAGAAGCAAAAAAAGAGTCAATAGGTTTATGGTTGGTAGGGTTGAAGAAATAAGAAAAGAGACTAAAGAAATTTGGAAAAGGTTTCTAAAGGACAATAGATTGCCAATAAATCCTAAGTATGATGATGAACCTCAAAAGAAAGATACCTCTCATCTTGTAGACCAGGCCAATACAACTCTTGATGTAGTAGATAACCAAAATCCTTCGATTGATCATCCAGACACAGTGGAAATGAAAGGTGAAGTGGCCCAAGAGATACCTTAATTTGATATTGTACCAAGTGGTGGCACTGATGCACTAGCTGAAGAAAAGGAAGAGGATAAAGAAGAAAAGGTTTCAGGAAGAGAAGAGGTGGATAAGGATAAATTATAGGATAAGGTAGTAGAGGGAGCATAGAAAACTGACAATGTCCCGATAGTCATGGTAATTGACACTCTGAAGGACAAAGGAAAAATAATTCTCCCGCAGATCTCCATTAATTTTGATAAACCTATTGATATTGGACAGATGTCTTCGTCATAAATCCTAATGATAGCTGCAATATTCCAGGATGAAGCTACTCAAGACTTAGTGAAATCAGAGATTGAGGACAAGAAGCTGATTGAGATGTCTATGAGTATTTTGCAAAAGATGGTACCAAAAGTGCAACTAGATACAAATTCCAACTCCTCTAGTAAGATCTTACAATTAATTAATAATATTAGTACCAATTTTGAATCACTGGAGAAGGCAACCTCCAAGAAGGTATTGGATAGATTTAAGGAGGTGCGAATGTAGACCTTCCAAAAAATGATTGAAGATGACAGTGTTAGGTTGAACAAAGGACTGCAAACCATCTCCGAGGCTCTAAGTGAAGGAAGAAATATATACAAATCATGCCTTTCACTATCCAAATTCACCTCAGATATAGATAAATAGATAAGTGTTTGCCAGGGAAAACTTGACAATATAAATAAGTTATTTGATTCTAATGTAGCCCTTACCAGTAGCATAGAAGGACAAGTGATGGCTCTAAATGATCAAATCTCGAGACTTAATGCAGAAAAAGAAAAAAATTTGAGGAGAGTTGGTGAACTCCAGAACCTTATTGCTTCCTAGATGGACACCATGTTGAGAAATAAAGTTGATTGCTTGAAGACAATGACACAACCAGTTCCGTTTGAATTGAAATATGTAGAGATTTATGCCTATGTTTTTAGTGCATTCATCACAATTTTGGACAACTTGAAGAATGGGTGGGATACCCACTTAGGATTTTTGAAGAACATTTTTGCATATATCTTCGAGTATGTAAAGAGTATCCGGTATATACCCTTGTATATAAGTTTTGGTGCAACACACCAACTTTGGAATTATTGTCAAAGGGGGAGAGTAGAGTGAAAAATGTATAGAATGATAAAAGTTTTTAAGATTTTGATCTAAGGAGGAGCCTAAGAAATTTTGATTCGGTGTATAGGTTTCAACACTTAGTTATTTTTATTTTTCATGAGTGTTTCTATCAATGCCAAAGGGAGATATTGTTGGAAATTGACACTCATTTAGTGGATTTTAGTGTATTGATAATTGATACAAAGTCCAACAGCAATAGGGTGGCAAACCCCCACTCACACTCACCTTTCACTCTACCAATCTCAAGCCTTTAAAGGCTTCAACTCACACCAAAACCAAATTTGAGCTTCTACCCCTCAAAAGGGCTGGAACACACCTTTCCAATGTTCTTAGGTCCTGACAAGACCTTTCACAACTTTCTTGCTTCACAAGAGTAATGACTTTTCTCTTTTACCCCTAGTCACACCTACCCGACTAGTAGCCTTGTTTTCCTTCTTTTTTGGTCTTTACTAAAAAAAGTGCCAAACAAGGCCCCTTTTTTTTTAAAATTTCAAATACCCTTTTTGAACCTCTTCCAAAATCCAAAGAATTAGACCTCCAACCCTCTCCAACACTCCTAGGCATCTACTTGGGTCACAAACCTAGTTGATCAAATTAGGCCTGGGTTGCAAAGGAAGTGTATGGGAATGGGATCACAAGGAAGATCCAATGCTTTAGAGGGATTGTCTAAGGTAAAAATTCACCATTTCAATCATCTAACTCCATTTCCCACTGATACCCATCTGACAATCAATCAATCTTTGACCGTTCTAATCTAACCCTTCACAAAGTTTAGACTAGGGCTTGGTGGTAAAAAAACCAAACCAACTCCTCTGATCGCACCCCTTTGGAATGTCATAATAAACCCTCCTAAATTGCACTCTACCAATGACTAGATTGTAAGTTAGAGGATCATCTATACAACACCCTAGGAAAATGAAGGGCTTCAGACCTGTAGAGAGTAAATTGTCAATATCTTCCTTCAAACACCACTTCAAGAGGTCATAATAGGTTCATTTGAAAGGTAACTCAGTGCTCTTTCTTACCAAGCCATAATTTCACAAAACCATTCAATGCCTTGTACAGACAGTATGTAAATGCAACACAAATCTGGCAAAATCAGATTTGTTTATTCCAAACGCTCCACCAAACTTCTCCAAATCATCAACCACTATCAAAAAAGTTTCTTCTTTGGTTGTACAAGAACTTGATGTAGATTCCAACAATAGTAGGATGGAAAACCCCCACTCACACTCACCTTTCGCTCTTCCAATCTCAAGCCTTTAAAGGCTTCAACTCACACCAAAACCAAATTTGAGCTTCTACCCCTCACAAGGGTTGGAACAAACCTTTCCAATGTTCTTATGTCCTGACAAGACCTTTCACAACTTTATTGCTTCACAAGAGTAATGACTTTGCTCTTTTGCCCCTAGTCACACCTACTTGGCTAGTAGCGTTGTTTTCCTTCTTTTCGGTCTTTACTCCAAAAAGTGCCAAACAAGGCCCCAAAAAAAATTTAGTTTCAAATACCCTTTTTGAACCTCTTCCAAACTCCAAATAATCAGACCTCCAACCTTCTCTAGCACTACTAGGAACCTACTTGGGTCACATACCTAGTTGATCAAATTAGGATTGTGTTGCAAAGGAAGTGTATGGGAATGAGATCACAAGGAAGATCCAATGATTCATAGGGCTTGTATAAGGTCTAAATAATCCAATTCAATCATCTAACTACCTTTCCCACTGATACCCATTTGGAAATCAATCAATCTTTAACTGTTCTAATCTAAACCCTCACAAAGTTTAAACTAGGGCTTGGTGGTAAAAATACCAAACCATTTCCTTTGATCTTTCCCCTTTGGAATATCATAATACACCCTCCTAAATTTTATTCTACCAATAGCCATTGAATACCAATGACTAGATTGCAAGTTAGGGTATCATCTATACGACACCCTAGGAAAATGGAGGGTTTCAGACCTACGGAGAGTAAATTGTCAATATCTTCCTTCAAATATCACTTCAAGAGGTCAAACTAGGTTAATTTGAAAGGTAACTTAGTGCTATTTCTTACCAAGCCATAATTTTACAAAGCCATTCAATGCCCTATACAGACAGTACAGAAATGCAACATAGTTCTGGCAAAATCAGATTTGTTTATTCCAAACACTCCACCAAACTTCTCCAAATCATCAACCACTATCAAAAACCTTTATTATTTAGTTGTACAAGCATATATGGGCTCCTCTAAATGACCACAACTAACTTTTAAATGGTTATGACCATTGGGGAGAAGTTACTTTCCAACCTACAACTTTTGAAAAGTTGCTTGACAACAATGACAACAATTGTGCAACATTTGCAACTTTTAGTCCCTAAGCACCAAAACCTTGTCAAACACATCCAAGGTCATAATTAGCCTTCAAAACACCTAAGACAACATTCTAGGACCATAAAACACAAAAATCCATAATTCAAGCCCACATGGCCTTATAGACATCTAGGTTTATATGTGCACCTAAGAGGTTATTGACCACACAAAGGCATTTTATTACATCCAGACTGATCTTTGAGATCCAACCCATTATTGTAACACAAGTAAACACAAGACAATCACTAGACACCCCTAAGTCATGAAAACACTGTGAAAAGTAGAGGTGCCCTACACCATACTCCTTGGGCCAAGGAAACTCAAGTCCCTTGAGTTGGAATGTCTGCAATTTTAGTTCCTATATTCTCAATGGCATCAAATGTCATCCATGTAGCATCTTCTAAAGGTTGATTCCTCCATTTGACTAAGTATTCCAAATAAGTCTTCCTCCTTGTTTGCTTGCTGACCCTTTGATCTAGAATATATTCAATCTTAGGTTTGATTTGTGTGGGGAGTCCTTCCATCATGTCTGTAGTAGATGAATCAGACTGACCTTCATCACTAACATCATCAACAATACCCCTATATGCATATACAACAGAAACATTGAATATAGGTGATAGTCCTACATCTGGGGGTAGATCTATTTTGTATACATTGTGTCCACATATTTTGAGGACCTTGAATGGACCTATCTTCTTCATGAGTAGCTTGGTGTATTTCTCCTTAGGGAGTCTTACTTTGTTGAGATGACTCGTCACCATATCTCCCACCTTAAACTAAACATCTCTTCTTTTTAGATTTGTTGCTTGCTTGTATTTCTTAGAGGTGTGAATCAATTTGTCTCTTACTTGTTGGTGTATATCCTTCATGACTTCAGCAAAGTCATTTGCCTGAGCACTTCTTCTATCAATATTCTTCACATCTCTAAGTTCAAGAACACCCCTGGGATGTGTGCCATACACAATTTGGAAATGAATTAACCCTGTACTTATGTTCATAGAGTCATTATAGGAAAATTTTTCCTATGGAAGAATGGTATCCCAAGTAGTTCCATGATCCTTGGTCAAGCACCTTAACAAGTTTCCAAGGGACTTATTTATTACCTCAGTTTGCCCATCATATTGAGGATGATAAGTAGAAGAGAAAGACAAGTTAGTCCCTAACTTATGCCACAAAGTTCTCCAAAAATATACTAAAAATTTAGGATCCCTGTCTGAGACAATGCTCAAGGGTAACCCATGAAGTCTAACAATTTCCTTGAAGAATAAACTTGCAATATTAGAAGCATCATCTGTAACCTTGCATGGAAAAAAGTGTGCCATCTTTGAAAACCGGTCCACCACAACATATACACTATCATACCCTAATTTAGTCCTAGGAAGGCCTAAGACAAAGTCCATGTTGACCGAATCCCAAGGTTTGCTAGGGATTGGTAAATGAGTATAAAGACCTGCATTTGAACTTGTGCCTTTATCCCTTTGACACACCACACAGTTTGAAACAAATTTCCTCACATCTGATTGCATTCTTGGCCAAAAATATAATCTTCTAACCAACTCAAGTGTCTTATCAAGTCCAAAATGTCCTGATAAACTCCCACAATGCTTTTCTTTGACAATATTCTCCCTCATTGAGCAATTAGAAATACAAAGCTGACTACCATTGAAAAGTAAACCTTCTTGAAGCATATACTTAGAAAAATCAGTATGATACCTTTCATTCATAGCTTGACAAACCTCATAAGCCTCCTTGAAATATACATCTTCTTGGTACATATCTTTTATAGCATTGATCCCCATGCTTTCCAATTGAATCTCTTGGATTACCAAGTTCCTCCTACTAAGAGAATCTGCAACTTTATTTTCCACTCCTTTCTTATGCTTGATAGTGAATGTGAAAGCTTGAAGGTACTCCATCCATTTCATATGCCTATGATTGAGTTTCTCCTACCTGTTCAAAAATCTTAGAGCATGGCTATCAGTATATACAAAAAAATTCCATAGACAATAGATAATGCCTCCATTTCCTAAGAGATTGCACCAAAGCATACATCTCTAGATCATAGGTTGAATATTTTTGTTTTGCTTCATTTAACTTCTCACTGAAAAAGGCCAAAGGTCTACCCTCTTGACTCAAGACTCCTCCTATAGCCTTCTTAGATGCATCACATTCAATAGTGAAAACCTTATGAAAATCAGGGAGGATTAAGATGGGCTTCTCTGCAATTTTTGTTTTCAAGAACTCAAAAGACTTATTAGCTTCATCATTCCAAGCAAATTGACACTTTCTTACACCCTTGATGGTATCTATCATAGGCACACTAACCCCACTGAAATTTTTAATAAAATTTCTATAAAAGCTTGCTAAGCCATGGAAAGTTTTTACTTCACTTGCAGATCTAGGTGTTGGCCAATTGAGGATTGCCTCCACCTTAGATGGATCCATTCTTAGGTTACCTTTGGAAAAAAAAAATACAAGAATCACTAGTTCTTCCTACAAGAAAACACATTTGTCCAAGTTTATCTTTAGCTACTCCTCATGCAACCTTTTCAACACCAAATGCAAGTGCATTAGATGTTCATTTCTATCTTTACTGAAAATCAGTATATCATCCAAGTATACTACCACAAAAGGATTGATAAAGGGCTTAAGAAAATCATTCATTAACCTCATAAATGTACTAGCGGCATTGGAAAGCCCAAATGGCATTACCATCCACTCAAATAAACCTTCATTGGTTTTAAGTGATGTTTTCCATTGGTCTCCATCCCTGATCCTAATTTGGTGATAACTACTTTTCAAGTCTATTTTGTAGTAATAGTTGGACCCTCCTAGACAATCCATCAAATCCCCTATTCTCGGCATTGGGAATCTATATCTTATTTTTATACTGCTAATAGCCCTAGAATATGTACACAACCTCCATGTTCCTTCTTTCTTAGGAGCTAGCACTATCGGTACATCACATGGGCTTATACTCTTTCTAATGAACCCTTTCTCTAGAAATTCTTGGATCTGTCTTGCAACTTCTACATTTTTTTCAAGGGTCAGTTTATAGGCTGCCTTGTTAGGCAATGTAACACCTAGTATATGGTCAATGCAATGACTGATTTCTCTTTGAGGAGGTAAGGTATCTATGGTACTGTCTGCAACTATTCCCTTATACTTATCTAGCAAATCTTGAACCTCCTTAGGACCTATTTTCCTCTTTGCCTCTTGGCTCTTAGGCTTCTTCTTAGGTTCATCCTTAGGCTTGACAACTATTGCAAAGCAAGGGGTATCCTTCTCCTTCTCATCTACTAGCATGACACTAGTCACAATGTGCTTATCCTTACTGTCATCCGAGAGAGGGGTCATGGTGAAGTTCTCTCCATTTTTGGTGATGGTATAGACATTCTTCCCAACTTCATGCCTAGCATCTACATCATATTGCCAAGGCCTTCCAAGTAAAAAATGACAAGAATCCATTTTTACCACATCACACAACACTCTATCCTTGTATCCACCAATTGAAAACACTACCCAAACTTTTTCACTAATCAACACTTGTTGTCCTTTGTTTAACCAAGATACTTTATAGGGATAGGGATGAGGTATTCTTTTTAGGTTAAGATTGGTGACCATTTCAACATAAGCTATAGTGTGCGTGGACCTAGAACCTATAATGACTCTACAAACCTTACCTTTTACCTTGTAGGTGGTTCTGAAAAGAGATTTCCCTTGAGGTGGTTCCTTTCCGATAGGCTCCTTCAAGAGTGTCCTCTTGATCATCAAGAGCTCTCCTTGCTTTGGGTCTGTTGGTCTTGAAGCTAATGTGTGGTAGGAGGTCATACTTTGACTATCATCCTCTTAAATCAAATGTGCTCTTCTTTCACCCCCTTGACTACCATTTCCTTGCTTCTCTGGACATCTAAAGGATTTATGTCCAACCTGGTTACAAGAGAAACACCTACCAATGAAAACACTAGGTCCTCCTCCACCAAACCTTCCTCTACCACTTGCTCTTCTTCCTCTAAAACTACCTCTGTTCCTTGATTCTCCTTCATGTTCCTAACTGCTTGTTTCTTCTTGGGGTTTAGGATATGATCCTCTACCATTGAATCTGCAATCTTCTCAATTCTAAGTGCCATTTGATAACACTTATGCATTGATTCAGGATTAAACAAATTTAGTTCATCTTGAATGTTGAACTTAAGGCCATTCATGTACCTTGCTAGCTTTTGTGTCTCACTCTCCAATATCTTTTCTTTAAGTGTCATTCTGTGGAACTCCTCGGTGTAAGCACTAACATCCAAATATTTTTGCCTCAAGCTCTGTAGTTTCTTATGTAGGATTATCTCATAATCCTCAAGGACAAATTGCTTCTTAACTTCTTCTACCATCTTCTTCCATGAAGTGATGGGGTTCTTACCTTCCACCACTCTTTACCTTTGTAGGACATTCCACCAACTAAGGGCACGACCCTTCAATTTTGACTTAGCCACCTTTAATCTTTGGTTATCTACCACCTCCTCATATTCAAAATAGTTTTCTAAGGCCTCAATCCAATCCAAGACCTCCTCTGGATTCATCTTTACTTGAAACATGGGTAATTATGCCTTAGTGTCCCTTCCACCTACTCACTTAAGGGCCTCAATAAATTGCCTTTGATCTACAGGTACAACTGGATTCTCTCCTTTTTCTCCTCCTCCTCCTTCTTCCAAATCTGAGATAACTTCTTTCCCAGCCTGATCCTTCTTCAACTTTTGTATTTCCGCTTTCATATTTCTGTTCTTGGCTATTTGGTCCCTCACTATCCTAGCCAATTCTACTTTGGTGACTCTAGAGGGTATCTCCTCTTTATTTTGTCCCTCTGTCATATTTCCCATGGTTTAAACTCTTCCCAAGGTTTTAATAGGGCTTTGATACCACTTGATACAGAGTCCAACACCAGTAGGGTGGCAAACCCCTACTCATACTCACCTTTCACTCTTCCAATCTCAAGCCTTTAAAGGCTTCAACTCACACCAAAACCAAATTTGAGCTTATACCCCTCACAAGGGTTGGAAAACACATTTCCAATGTTCTTAGGTCCTAACAAGACCTTTCACAACTTTCTTGCTTCGCAAGAGTATTGACTTTGCTCTTTTACCCCTAGTCACACTTACCCGACTAGTAGCCTTGTTTTCTTGCTTTTTCGGTCTTTAATCCAAAAAGTGCCAAAAAAGGCTCCAAAAAAATTTTAGTTTCAAATAACCTTTTTAAACCTCTTCCAAAATCCAAAGAATCAGACCTCCAACCTGCTCTAGCACTCCTAGGCACCTACTTGGGTCACAGACCTAGTTGATCAAATTAGGCCTGGGTTGCAAAGGAAGTGTATGGGAATGGGATCAAAATGAAGATACAATTCTTCAGAGGGATTTTATAAGGTCTAAATACACCAATTCAATCATCTAACTCCCTTTCCCACTGATACCCATTTGGCAATCAATCAATCTTTGACTATTCTAATCTAAACCCTCACAAAGTTTAGACTAGGGCTTTGTGGTAAAAATACCAAACCAACTCCTTTGATCTCATCCCTTTGGAATCTCATAATACACCCTCCTAAATTACATTCTACCAATTTCCATTGAAAACCAATGACTATATTTCAAGTTGGGGCATCATCTATATGACACCCTAGGAAAATGGAGGGTTTCGTACCTGCAAAGAGTAAATTGTCAATATCTTCCTTCAAACACCACTTCAAGAAGTCAGACTAGGTTCATTTGAAAGGTAACTCAATTCTCTTTCTTACCAAGCCATAATTTCACAAATCCACTCAATTCCCTATATGGATAGTACGAAAATGCAACACAGTTCTGGCAAAATCAGATTTGTTTATTCCAAACACTCCACCAAACTTCTCCAAATCATCAACCAATATCAACAACCTTTCTTCTTTAGTTGTACAAGCATATATGGGCTCCTCTAAATGACCACAAACAAATTTTAAATTGTTATGACTATTGGGGAGAAGTTACATTCCAACCAAAAATTTTTGAAAAGTTGCTTGACAACAATGACAACAATTGTGCAACTTTTGCAACTTTTAATAACTAAAGACCTAAACCTTGTCAAACACATCCAAGGTCATCATTAGCCTTTAAAATATATAATACAACATTATAGGACCATAAAACACAAAAAATAATAATTCAAGCCCACATTGCCTAATAGACATCTAGGTTTATATGTGCACTTGAGAGGTTATTGACCACACAAAGGCATTTTATTACATCCAGGGTGATCTTTGAGATCCAACCCATTATTGTAAGACAAGTAAACACAAGACAATTACTAGACACCCCTTAGTCATGAAAACACTGTGAAAAGTAGAGGTTCCCTGCACCAATAATGGATTAGGGTTGTCATTGATGGAAAATCTCCTTGGAAATCCTATCCGGTATTCATGACTTTTAGTAATCGGTGGAGAAAGTAATCCGGTAATTTGTCTATAGTATTTTAGGATAAGCAGAGCATTTTTGGTCAGGAATCACTGCGGTGATTGTAGTGGTTAGATTTGAACATGGGGTGATAGGGCCAACACATAGAAATGATTTGGATGCTATTTGGTTGATCCACATATGTTTTGGTGATCTGGTCTAAGCGGACACCTGGTTACATGTTACATTGCATATTGTTCTTGGCTGACTTAATGAATGTTTATTTTGTGATTGTAGATATACATAACTGATGTAGAAGATCTTTTTGGATGATGATATGAGTGAGTTTTGATCGAGAAACCTTTTTGGCACAGTTTTATGTGTGTATTCTTGATCTAGTAATTGATTGAGAAGCAAAACAAAGTAGAGTTGTAGAGGTGTTATATTTAGACTTTATGCACTTAACCAAAACTCATCCATGCATTTGTTGATGCTATTTTGGAGTTCAATAATTATAGTTAGCATTGTAATTGATCTGTAAGTTAGTGAGACTTCCATATTGTAATTGAACCTTTGGTTCTAGGCAGTGTGTCTGAATGCAAGTGCATTCCCCTCATGTAATATTTATGTACTAATCACAGTATATGAATATTTTGGGTTCGAATCCCACTGTGGTTTTTCCCTTTCCAGGTTTTCACGTCAAAATCTTCGTGTTATGATTTTGTGGCTGATTACCTTGTGTTTTAGCATTTTACTTTCTTGCATTTTCTTTTGGTGGTTTAACAATAAGTTTGAAAGTTTATTTACTGGTAGAACACTGATTCACCCCCCCCTCTCACTGTTCCTTGATTCCAACAAGAGGATATATTAAAAGTATCCAAGATGCAAGAAGATCTAGATTCAGATGATGAGTTAGACCCAAAGGAAGAAATCTTTGTCAAAAAGTTGTAGAGTGGTTCTAGAAAGTATAAATGTAAGTTTCCTTTCAATTTTTTTAATTATTGTGAAGTAGGACATTTCATGGCTAAATATCCATACAATGATTCTAATAATGATGATCAAAAGAATGGAAAGAATTCATTTCCAAAAGGAAAAAAGTTTGAAAAGACTTAGAAGAGTTTCTTCCCTAGTGAGGTAATCTATTCAAATGATGGTGATGACCAAGACACATCCAAGAATGAAGTTGTGCAATATTTATTCATGGGTATGGAGACAATTGAAGATTATGCAAGAGGAATGAAGTTCAAAAATGATGATGATGATGAGGTATATATTGTGAAATAATTGTTTTGCATTGGCATAGAGATTAGAAGATTAAAGGAAAGGATTGCTGATGAAGTGAAAGGTAAAGACAAAATATCTTAGAATCTTGAGAAGGTGGAGAAGATAGTCATGATCTAAAGATTTAAGTGAAATAAGTAAAGACAGTTTAAGTAGTTATGATATAAATATTGTTTCCAAGAGATAAGGATTATGAAAAACTTGAGGTAGATATTGTGACCTTGAGAAAAGATCTTGAAAAAGCAAATAATTAGTTGAAGCTAAAGTTTGGGAAAAACACCAAGATGTTGAATCAAATAATATAAAGTTGTAGATCACAAAATATCAAAACCAACATTGGTTTTATAGAGATACAAAAGGGAAAGGTGGTCGAGCATCCGATAAATTTAATTGGTGACAATTTGCTAGATAATGGCTTTGGAAGTTCAAACCTTGAACAAGGTGTGGCAACCAAAGAGAGCACAAAGATTGATGAAAGTTTCACTAAGTACATAGATATAATAGGATATCTAGAAGATAGGATTAAAGAGGATAAGGATACAATACCAGGTTCCGTCATTCTTTTTTTGGAACTACTATTTTAATTGCAATCAATTTGGTCATAGGGCTATGAATTGTTGGAAGGTTTCAACAAGAAGAAATAACTTTGTTAGTAGAACTATTTTTCCACCTTTGCTTGATTTGAATGTTATTTTTCATAATTACAACAATTTGGGAATAACTCAAGGAAATGTATAAGTATTTTTGTGAGTCCTCCTATGCTGGATGTAAAAGGAAATAATTTGGTTAGTCAGGACAGTAAAACCAAAAAGGTCTAGAAGAAGAAACCAAAAGGACAAAGAAAAGAGATATCCATGGTGGCTTAGACTACTTGGCATGCTCAAAAGGAGAAGAATCTATGGATCATTGACAATAAATGTTTGCCTCACATGACTAGAGACAAGAGAAAATTAATGTATCTCAATAAGTATGATAGAGAAACTATAAATCTTGGTAAAAACATTGTTGCTAATATTATCATAAGGGAACTTTGAGTGTTGATGGTGGAAAGAAAAAAAATTATGGTTTCTTGTATGTAGAAGGTCTAAAACATAAAATTATAAGTATTAGTTAGATGTGTGATAAAGGATACAATCTCTCATTCCATGCTAAGGGACGTGAAAGTATGAAAATTGATAATAGTGAGTTACTTGTGAAAGGAAGCAGGATTGACAATGATGTGTATATCACCTCAATGAAGTTAATGTACACAATTATTTTTCTATACAAAGAGAAGAGAGTTGGATTTGGCATAGAGGATTGGGGCACATTAATTTTGATTATCTTGTGAGAATAAGTTCAAAAAGTGTGGCAATAGAAATGCCTAAGATGAACAAGTTTCCTTACACCAGTTGTAAACCATGTCATGAGGGAAAGTAGAGAAAGAAAACATTTCATACCAAGGAGTATCCTACAAAAAAGCCACTGTATTTGATCCATACTAATCTATGTGGACCAATGAGGACAAAGAGTCTACAAGGTAATAGCTATTTTATGATGCTTATTATCTGATGAATTGGATTACTTTTTTGAAACAGTATTCAAAAGCTTTTGAGAATTTTAAAGAATTTTAGGAAATGGTTGAAAATAAAACCGAAAGAATAATCAAGTGCTTGAGATTAGAGAGAGTTGGAGAGTTCACTTCCAACAAATATGAAGAATTTTGTGAGGTTCATGGGATATGGAGATAATGTTTTTCTCCTAGGATGTTGGCATTTGCATGAAGATTGCATTAATGATATGTTATGTTGTCATTGATGTCAATTGAACTGGTAATGATATTTATGATATTGTTGTTATTATTGATATTGTCTTGTAACCGGTAGGGAGAGCTTTATGGAAGATGATGTAAACCGGTATATAAGTATGTGAGTTGAACTGGTAACCAGTGTATAAGGTTAAAACCCTTTCTATGCAATGTAACCGGTAAACCCTACCAATTGTTTTTGTTAAACCCTAACCGATTAAGTTTTCTGAAATGGTTATGTTGTTTTATTATCTGTTGAGGGGCAATGATAGTGACACGTGTTGTCATTGTATGAAGATAAGTTCAAATTATTTTGGTGCATTTTTTTGATTGTTTAGGGAATGAGCAAAGTGGATTGCATCTAATGCAAAGCGCATGATGAGTTACAAGTCCGATGAAGCAGTGATCATGGAGTGGTTGGAATTTTCTTGAAGAATGTGTACAAATTGCTATGTAAATCCAACAGTCATACTTGAACCGATTTGTTTGTAATCTCTATGAGAGAATTAGGTTTTTGTTGTGTTACCGACCTAATTCATTTGTATTTAAGGTCGATGAAGTTGTTTTGTAAAAGGTGTTGGCAGAAATCAATTGAGTGTGTGGTTGCTTAACCGGAGAATGGATCTGCAATTTGTGTAAAGGCAGATTGAAGCTTAAAAGGATCTGATCAAGCAAATGTAGTGCTATTCAGACAAATCAAGAAAAACCTGTTGTCTTCTAACAATTACAGCAGAATTGAATTCCCCTAACCGGGTAAGATCTAACAATATTGGTTACTTCTTAAATCCTCTAACAAGGTGGCCCATTATCTTGGATCCTTAGATCCTCTACCAAGGTTACTCCTAACAAGGTATTTTATTTTTATCAAGGCAATTGTAAATCCCTTAACTGGGTGATTCCTAACAGGATCAGTTCTTAACAAGACTTATTGTAAAATCTTTAACAAGCTTGGCTCCTAACAAGGTGAACTTCAAAAGAGTTCAGATAGTTATCTTGTGAGTCTCATCTCACCATGGTTTTTACCTATTTGGGTTTTCCATGTATAAACATTTGTGTCATGTGGTGAATGTTTTTGTGGTTATGATCTTATTTGTTGATTTGATTAACTACTTAACTATTCTGATATGGCATGATAACTGGAAGCATTGAGAGATGGAGTGTGTTGATATATGATTAAGCATTTGGATGTTTACAAGATTAAAGTTGTTTACTGTTAAGTTGCTATAACAGTTAACTGGTTGATGTTGAGTATTCTTATGAGTATTGATCTTGATAGTGATATTTTATTGATAATTTACTTTGTATGATTGAGTTTGAGTTTGGAAAGTTTGTATTAGGTTTTCAGTTTACTGATTCACCCCCCACTCTCAGTAATCGACCAGATACTTATTCTTTCATCATACCATCATAGGATGCCTCAACAAAATTGAGTAGTTGAGAGAAATAACCATATTGCACAAGATATGGAAAGAACATTATTAAGTCAAGTTACGTTACTAAATATGGATTGAAGAGAAGTGGTTTAGATAGTTGTATACATTTTGAATATAGCTCAAAGCAAACCAAGGAATACCAAAAAACCACATGAGTTATGGAAAGGAAGACTAGATTCAACTAGGCATCTCAAAATATTTGAAGGAAAGTTATATACAAAGAGTGATGAAGAACATTTGGGTAAGTTTTGTTATAGATTTGATGAAGGTATTTTTCTTGGTTATTCCATGAAAAGCAATGCATATAGATGCTATAAAAGGAGGTTCAAAGGGATTGCAGAAAGTGTCGACGTGAGTATTGATGAGATAATAGAGTCTATGAATATTTTGGGTGAAGAAGACAATGGTAATTTAGTCCATAGTAGTGATGAAAGTCCACAAAATGAGTCATAGAATACAATTGGAAAGAATTTAATGAAGTATGTTTAAAATAACAATTCTAAAGACCAAATCATAGGAGATAAAGATAGTGCAATTCAAACTTGGAGAAGAATTGAGAAAGAAAATGAATAGGTATAGTTTTCCTTACTATACAAAAATGGACAAATTTCTTATGTAGAAGCAAGGAAATAAAAAGGTTGGTTAGAGGTTATGGAGGAAGAGTTAACTTAGATTAAAAAAATGAGACTTGGGAGTTGGTTCAAAGACCTAAAGAAAGAACACCATTGGTACCAAATGGGTATTTAGATATAAGTTGAATGAAGAAGGAAAGGTGATCCCAAATAAGGATAAACTTGTATGCAACTTAGATATGCTCAAGTTGAGGGAATTGACTCTGAGGAGACATTTTATCCATTATCAAGGTTAGAGGAAATTAGAATGCTTTTGGCATTATCAACATTCAAGAATATCAAGGTATATTAGATGGATGCTAATTCTATATTTCTAAATGAAGATTTAGAAGATGAAGGGGGGTCGACCGAGGGGACTATAAACTAGTTTACATTGAAAAACCATAAGGGTTTTAGTGTTGATACAAATCAGATTTTGTGTGTAGGCTAAAGAATGCTTATAATTGACACAAGTAGGCCTCTAGGGCATGGTATTCTAGATTGGATAGATATCTACAATAATAACATTCAAAGAGAGGTAGTGAAAACAACAATTTGTACATAAAATTATGTGATCAATTGTTGATTGTTTTTGTTTATGTAATTAATGGAATTATCTTTGGAGGTAGTAGTGATACAATGTGCAAATATTTATGAGATGCAATGCATAAAGAGTTTAAAATTTCAATGTTTGGTGAGTTGTCTTTCTTTCTTGGTTTATAGATTTCTCAATAAAGAGGGGTATATTCATTTCTCCGACCAAGTGCATAAAAGAGATGTTGAATAAGTTTAAGATGAAAGAATGCAAATCAATAACTACACCTATGGTTAATGGGTGTAAATTGAGTAAGGATGATGAATTTTCTTTAAAAAACCAAACTCTGCATAGGTCAATGATTGGTAGTTTGTTGTATGTGACTACATCTAGATCATATATAATGCAAGAAATTGGAATGGTAGCTAGGTTTTGGGGAGTGCCTAAAAAAATACATGTCAAGGGAATAAAGAAGATTTTCAAATATTTGAAAGCTACAATGGATATTGTGGTGGAGTAGTTATAGGATAATTATCTAATTATTTATTAATTAGGTCCTTTATTACTTTTTCACTTAAGCTAAACTTAGGTTCTTTTTTGTTATCTAGATTTTTCTTTTCTAAATGTAGTTGAGCTTAATTTAGCTCCTACTTTGTATTTCTTTAGTTCTCCTAATGTTAGCATTAGGGTTTGCACCTAGGGTTTCATTCATCCTTTATAAGGATTCATTCATTGTAATTGCACCTCTATTATTATATCTTTAATCATTCTTTGTGCATAATACATAATTCTCTAGTTGTTATAAAGCATATTATCTTTTCTTGATCTCTTTTGTGAGATAGGTGTTTTTCTTGCAGATGATTCTTGGCTCTTGTGGTTGATCATCAACTTGTACATGGTATCAATGCTTTTTTGTCAATTTCTTGTTTGCATGCTTGAGGAATCCAACTTGAGGTAAAAAATTGTGCACTTTGGGCTCAAATGGAAGTTGACGTCACGTTTGCGATGTCAAAAAACCCTAAGATGAACTGTCATTTCATCAAAATTGGAGCAGTTGAAATTTTGGGTCAAATTAGCCAAGGGCACAAAAATTGAGGCAATCTAGGGGTAACTAAAAAATATAGGCACTTTGGAATAAAACGGATGTCACCATTTCACTCAAGAGGCTCAAGAAACCTAAGGTCGCATGTCAATTTATCAAAATTGAAGATTGGGGAATTCTTTGAAAAAAAATCAGAAAGTTTCCATTTTCATTTTTTTTTGTTTTCGGAAAGTTTTTCATTTTTGGCAATTTTCCGTTTTTATAAAGTTTCTACTTTTGGAAACTTTCTATTTTTAAAAAGTTTCTATTTTTGTAAATTTACTATTTTTAGAAAATTTCTATTTTCAAAAAGTTGGTATTTTTAGAAATTTTCCATTTTAGGGAACCCTTCAAGCCTTCCAAGACTTAATTGACATGGAGTTGGTTTTTTGCCCATAAATTTGTCATACATAGTCAAAATCAAGCAAATGAGATATAATTAAAAAGAAAATTCTAGTACGAATTTGACTCTACAAGTGGTTTGATGAGATTCTGCACCAATTTTTTGTACCAAGCCTCCAAAGTTAGCCTTCAATTTTACGCTTTTGGAGCCATAACTTGAGAAAATGGAATTTATTTTTTGACTTTTTAATATCATCAAAAAGATCTTAGAGTCCTCTATCCAAATATACACTAAGTTTTCCTAGAATATTCACCAAGTACTCAGTGATATGAGTTTTTGTCATGTCTCAATTTTGTGATTTCTTAGCTTATACAAGTGAAAAAGGGTTCATTTTTTCTTATTGTGGGGGAGGGGGTGGGGGGTGGGGGGGTAGAGTCATCAACTTTCAAATTCCTATATTGCTCCAGCCCTAGCCTAATTCTATCCATCCTATATTGCTCCGGCCCTAGCCTAATAGAATCATAATCATAGTTATAGGTTTGTGGCAAGAAAAAGATTGACAAGGAATGCATCTTCCTAATTCTATCCAAGCTTCGAAGCCTATTTGAGTTCTTTGTTTCATCATTATATTCCACCATGTATTATTTACGAACCACATTCACTATGTCTTCATTTGAGGTGTTTTGTGAGTTTTTGACATGGGAGAAGGCCAAGCTATCAAAACTTGATTCAGTTTTCAATTTCAAATATCATGCCTTGGTTGCTTAGAATCTTACATCTATAGGGAAACAAAAGAAGAAGAAGCTAAATAATATAGGAACACAATCTACTCCTCTAGCTTTAGAGCCACATGGACATGATTCAAATTCTTCCACCTCTTCCAAGAGGTCTTCATCTAGGAAGGGAAAGCCTAAGAGTTCTTATTACACCAAGTCAGGACATGATGAGCACAAGTCTTATGCAAAGTAGACTGATGAGTTGAAAGAACTTATTTGATAAAACAATATTCAACTACCTTCATCTAGTGAATCCTAGTCCACCACTTTAGGACTTGGACATTTTGGGTCTTCATTTGTGACATATGGTGAAGACAAGATGAAAGGCCACACTCTCTTTGCATCAAGACATTCTCATTCCTCTAGATCACTTCTTTATTCAAGAGCCTCACATCATATGGTATCATCAAAGAGTATGTTCTCTTCTTTTGAGCATCATGTATTTCCACATATATTGATGGACAATAAAACTTACATGAGTCTTATTGGGAGTGATTCTATTGAGGTTGAAGGAGGCACATTCAATAATGTTCTTTGTGTTCTTGCATTATCTTCCAACCTTCTCTCCATCTACCAAATTACTCATAGTGGGACAAGAAAGGCAATTGAGTTCACCCCTAATTTAGTGCTCATTAGAGATCTTCATAGTAGAGAGCTTGTTGTAGTTGGCCGTGTTTATCATGCATCTCAATTGTATGAGTTCTCTCATTTTTATCCCATTGAACATGCATCAAGTCCTATCTCTCATGCATCAAGAGTGATTAAAACATATGAGGAGAGATTTTGTCACTTGAACCTATGTGTGCTTCTTTCATTCATGATGGTTCCTAAGACTTGTTTTGATCCTCCTCTACCTCCCTCTTGAGATTAGTTTAGCTTAGAAGGTTGATTGTCCCCTTCTAGTTTTAGTAGATGAGCACTTGCCAGATATTGCAACATTGGGGACATGATTGAGGATATTCTATTCCTCCTTGATGGAAGCTTGAGAATTCTTATCATCCCATTTTCAATGCCTTCAGAGGTTGTTCAATAGGTATCTTTATAGAAGTTTGGATTTTCTTAAATTGATTTGGCATCTTTTGATTCTGATAGTTGGATAGTTGAGCAGTCTTATATGGCACACATCATGAGACTATTCCTTCCATTTTTTTTTATGGAGTTATTTCCACCTTTTCCACTTGATTTGTTTCTTCCTAAGGGGAGGAATGTGGTTTTCCACTCTTGGATCTTCATCAACATATTCCCTCAAGCCTTCATCTTTGAAATTGGAGCTTCTCTCATATGGGAGGGATACATAATTGCTTCTTCTCTTATGTGGGGGATATTCATTGCACTTCTACGATTGATTCAGTACTTGGGGGTCCACTTGGAGTCCTTCATCTTAGTCACATGTAGTACCTTTTTCATTTCATTGGATCTCTTGCTTTTGGAGAGTAGTTTTTTTTCATGTGGTATTTCTCCTTTTCTCCATTTAGAGGGACCTCATTGGTGTGAGTTTCATTTTTTTTCATTGGTTTGTAAATGAGTACCTGATTAGCCTAGTTGTCAAGACACATTCATGCATGCATTTTGAATTCATATTATCTCTTTAGCTTATCCCTAAGTTAATCTTAAGGGGGGGTTTTGGAGTAACTTTAGGACAATTATCTAGTTATTTATTAATTAGGTCCTTTATTACTTTTTCACTTAATCTAAACTTAGTTTTTTTTGTTATCTAGAGTTTTCTTTTTTAAAAGTAGTTGAGATTAGTTTAGCTCCTAATTTGCATTGCTTTAGTTCTCCTAATTTTAGCATTAGGGTTTTAACCTAGGGTTTCATTCATAATTTATAAGGATTAATTCATTAATTGTAATTGTACCTCCATTATTATATCTTTAATCATTTTTTATGCATAATACAAAATTCTCTAGTTGTTATAGAGCATATTATCTTTTCTTGATCTCTTTTGTGTGATAGGTATTTTTCTTGCAGATGGTTCTTGGCTCTTGTGGTCAATCACCAACTTCTACATATTGGTTTGTGGTATCCTAAGAGTGAAAAATTCACTTTGACTACATACATAGATGTATATTGAACCATAAGTGTTGATGATTAGAAGAGTATAAGTGGAAACACTTTCTTTCTTGGTGAGAGTATTGTATCTTTGTTGAGTAAAATGAAAGACTTAGTTTCCCTATCTACAATAGAAGCAAATTACATTGCAACAACTTCCTATTGCACTCATATTTTATGGAAGAATTGGAGTTTGAAGGAGATGAGGGTAGATTTTTATGAGCACCCATTTCCATTCTTTGTGACAATTAAAGTTTCATAAATATTTCCAAGAATTTGGTGATGCGTTCAAGGATGAAATGTATTGCAGTTTAAGTATCATTTTATAAGAGAGAAGGTTGTATAAAAAGAGGTGATACTAGATTAAGTTGAGACTAGGAAGAAAATCATAAACATTTTCACCAAACCTCTTCCAAAGGAGACTTTTGACTATCTCTAATATAAGTTGAGAGTGGTTTCTTCCTCCTCTTGAATCAAGAGGAAGTATAGATTGAGGGGGAGTGTTTAGTCCCTATTGCAAGTAGATTTGGTGGTCTTGTAGAGTGTTTAAAATCATGATTTGGAGAGAAAGAAAGAGTAGGTGAATTGATGAGGTTTCACACGCAAGATGGAAGGGGGAGCATATCCAGAGTGACCCAAAATTATAGTGTTGTAATTTTCCATTGATGTAAAAAGGGGAGAAAGTGGCCCAAAATTCTATATCTTTCAATGTGTTCAAATGCTCAAAATCTTCTTACTGATTAGGTATATATCTAATGGGGAGTCTCTAATAGGTTTATTTTGTGTTGGTGTGCTAACAATTTTCTTTTGTTTGCCATTAATGACAAAGGGAGATATAATTGGACATATATTATTATTGATGTCAAGGGAGTCCATTTGGTGTCAAAGGAGCTCACTATGGATTCAGATTAACATGTAATTGTATAGCCATGACTATTACAAATACTATCATGGCCATGCTTGAGCATTTGAGTTCTAGAAGTATAATGACAAGTTATGTTGGTGAGATTAATTATAGTATGATTATGATATCATCTTATATCTATTCTAGTTTCTAGAGGTGATCTAAAAGAATCTGCAACTATGCTCAGTTTCTTAGATAGTGAGTTTATGCTGACAACTTCTTCAATTTTGCACCATGTCATAATTGACTGTTGTGACCTAGAGATTGGAAAGAAGGTAATGCTACTTATGAAGTTTCATATTCTAAAGTTTTAGAGCTTGATATTCATGAAACAAATGGTAATGAAAAAGTGTTCACTATGTTTGTTGGCTGATTGGGTTGATGTTCTAGTTTTATGTGCAAGAGGTTTGTAATGTGTTCACATTAGAGATAGTGTGTAGATGATTGCTAGGAGCAGACAAGTCTACATTTGATAACACACATGTTACTGCTTTTTAATTACTATAGGCCCTAATAGCTGGCCATATAATAGTAGGGGCCACCCACCCCTATGGATTGTTCATTCAACCGGTGCTTGGAAGCGTATCGTAGAGAATACTGGCTAGAGGGCCTTTGAGGATTATCCGGCTGGCCTACCCTTAGAATAGTAGGGGCTTCCCTTAGAATGGGATGGGCATTCTCATGAATCTTCTATGCTTCATGTCGTCCAAACCCTACCGGTCGCTACCCGAGTTCTATTTAAGCATCTGTATAAAGGTGCTTTACTTCCCTGATTTATTGGACACAATGTTCTACTGAGAGGAGGGTGAATCAGTGGTTCTCAAACTTTTCCCTTTAACTATCCTATGTGAGTATACCAATTAATAGATCTAACTTAATTTAGACTTACTAGTTAGATGGGAAACCCAAAAAAAAGCACTCACATATAAAAGGACATCACATAACACCAACATATATGAGGGAAACCCAAGATAGGAAAAACCTTGGTGATAAATGTTGTTGGAGAATACTGCTCCAATCCAATCTCACAATGAGTCTCTAATTATAATTTTAGGGAACCAACCCAAGGAGCACCAACCCCTGATTTTAGGGCACCAACCCTTGATTTTAGGGAACCAACCCAAGGAGCTACAACCCCTTATTTAGGGCACCAAACCAAGGAGATACAACCCTTTCATTGAGCTATAACTTAGTGAATACAAAATCATGTTTTTATACTAAAGTTATCTTCTTGTTACAAAAGAAATTTGTAACTCTCAAGTATGACTCTCCACTGGTTCTCCTCTCTACAGATCTCTACTAGTTCTTGTTATGTCCTGGAGACAACTGAGAGGGGGGGTGAATCAATTGTCCAATAAATTCAACCAAGATTAACTTAACCAAAACTTAATGCTTAATGCCGGTAAACCAAACTTTATGCTGGTAGACAATTTATCAATTAATTGCAGTACCAGTAAAGATTAATGCATGAAACAAAAAGACAATAACATCCACAACACATAACACAAATATTTGTACGTGGAAACCCTATAAGGGGAAAAACCATGGTGGGAAGCCTTACCCACAATCAAATGACACTACTGCAGATAGTATGTGTGTACAATATGGAGTCTGCACATGTAGAAAGGCCAGCTACCTAGAGCTCACTGCTCAATCACAAAATGGGAGTCACATTGACTACAATTGGATGGTTAAATCCAATGATAATGTACTGCTTAAAATAGCATCTTCATATACTGGATTCAGTACCTATTAAGTTCTGATTGTCTTCACAAAACCCTTCCTTCAACCTTCAAATGATGTCTGCGTGTATAGCTTTGCTTATTTTTGCATATATCCTATTACAATCCTTTTTCCTTATCACATATCAATCTCACAAATGAGATCTTACATTTATACCATAACCTAAGACCAATTGAATAGGTCTGCTCACTAAAATATATTACATTAAAATTAATTACAAATGAATCAATAAGCGATGCATCATGTCATCTCAATGCATTTACAATAATAATAAATCATCTCCATAATGTGTCGTGCTGATCTGGAATAGATATGCTTGCCGGTACATAACCTGGACCTATTTACCGGTAACAACAAATATGCAAACCCGAATAGACAAATAACCAAATCACCAAAACCAAGTGATCAAATAATGTCTTCGACATAACTAGGTAGTCTCCAAGTCATTCCAAGTGCCGGTGAACAATATAACCTACTGGTGAACCAAATACCAGTGACTGTGCATAAGTCACTTGACTTGTCGGTGAACATAACGAAAGATCTCCAAGTGCTGATAAGGTTGACAAGTGTTGACAAGTGTTGACATCAATGACAAAACCATATCAACATATCCAAAATACCAACAATCTCCCCCTTTGGCATTGATGGCAACACAAGATGGAAAAACCATCAAAGTGCCAAAACAGAAATGCCAAAAACGAAAAACCAACAATCTCCCAAAGAGATCATTAACCAGAAATCAAAATACATAATGTCTCTCCCCTAGGAATAATCTCTCCCAAAAAGATATCTCTCCCCAAAATATTTTTCCATAATATCTCTCCCCCTTTGACATCAAATGCCAAAGCAATACAAAAAAAAACTAGTTTCAAGTATAAAATACCAACTCATTACAATATACCAACTACTCCCCCTGAGAAGTAGCCTCCTCATCGAAGCCGAAATAAAATATTTCTCTGTTAATTTTATCGGTTGATGACAAACATCAATTGTCTAAGTCTCTATCGGTGGGGATATAACTCCAAGTTGCTCTCTTAGATATTCAAAAGTTTCCTTAGGAAAAGGCTTTGTGAAAATATCTACAATCTGCTCTTTAGTATTCACATAAACCAATTTCACTTCTTTTGCTTCAACATTCTCTTTTAGAAAATTGAATTTGATATAAACATGTTTAGTCTTTGAATGAAATACCGGGTTCTTTGATATATCAATTTTTGCCATATTATCATAGTAAATAGTTATAGGTTCCTTGCATTTTACCTTTATGTCCTTCAACATTTGTTTGATCCATAATACCTGTGTACAATTTGTGGTTGCTACAACATATTTTGATTCTGATGTTGATAGTGATGTACAACTCTATTTCTTGCTCAACCATGAAATTAGTCTGCTACCAAGAAAAAATGCTCTGTCGGTGGTGTTTTTTCTGTCATCTACATCTCCTGCCAAATTAGCATATGTGTATGCACATAAATCAAAATTTTCATCTCTAGGATACCATAAACCAAGATTTGTAGTGCCTTGTAGGTACCGGAAAATCCTTTTCAGTGCTGATTCATGATTTTCTTTAGGATTACTCTGAAATATTGAAATAATACATACTGCATTCATAATATCAGGTCTTGTTTGTGTCAAATACAGTAAACCTCCTATCATAGACTTGTATCTAGTTAGATTAACATGTGTTGATTCATCCTTCAAAGATAGTTTGTCAGTTGTAGTCATAGGTGTGCCTACCGGTTTAGAGTTTTCCATGCCAAATTTCTTTAGTAATTCCTTCAAGTACTTAGATTGGCATGGGAATATACCTTTATCAGTCTGTGAAATCTACAATCCTAAAACTAATTTTATCTCTCCAATCATAGACATTTCAAATTCTTGTTGCATTTTGTTAGAAAAGTCTTTACACAATCCATCTTCTCCTCCAAAGATTATATCATCAACAAAAACATCAATAACCAAGATGTCATCATTAGTCACTTTGTAGTATAGATTGTTGTTAGCATTACCTTTAGTGTATCCAAGCTTCAAAAGATATTTGTCCAATCTAGTATACCAAGCTCTAGGAGCTTGTATTAGTCCATGTAAAGCTTTCCTTAACTTGCAAACCATGTCTTTGTTATTTGTCAAAGAAAATCCATTAGGTTGTTCAATATAAACTTCTTCTTCAAGATCTCCATTTGATATACTTTATAGTTCTTGTGTGCTGCAAAAGCCAATAAAAGTCTGATTGCCTCAATTTTAGCTACTGGTGCAAAGGTTTCATTGTAATCAATTCCTTCTTTCTATGAATATCCCTTACACACTAATCTTGCTTTGTTTTTTATTACCTTACCATCTTCATTAAGTTTCTTTCTGAAAACCCATTTAGATCCAATTACATATTTGTCTTTAGGCCAGGGAACTAATGACCAAGTGTTATTGCTTTCAATTTGTTCCAATTCATCTTCCTGTTGGCATTTTTTATGTTTATGTTGTGATTGTCATTGATGGACACACACTTGCATTAAGATCCTCTTTATATGTATGAGTTAGAGCACAATCAATATTTGTTTCAACCAGTATGTTGCAAGTATGTTGTATTATAGTCATTAGACTATTGATGTTTTGCAGAATGTGTTTACCGATCTAAAGTGGCATGTTGACCTCAAGCGGTATGAGGGATTAAAGTAGCATAACACATTTTTACCAGTCTTCATTTTTGGCGAACTGGCAACCGGTATTTTGCATGAACTAGTCATACTCTGTGATGAGTTACCAATCGGCATTTTGTGATAAGTTATCAATCCATTGATTGTTTGACAGTGCCGACACATTGTCGGTGCTTTTTGTGTTGTTTTACTGAGTATGTCTAGATTCATTGAACCCAGGAAATTGAAGTGTAATCCTATTGGACCGACATGAAATCAGATTCCTTTAAAAGGACATCATGTCTAGGGTTTTAGGTTGTTGCTGAAAGGGTTTATGTTGTGACTAGGGTTTAAGGTGGTTGAGGAGTTGAAAAGAATATGAATGTGTAGAAGACTGAAGTAATGCAGGAGTGCATTAAGATTGAGCTATCAAGGATCTAACTGAGCAGTCCATGCTATTAGATAGATCAAACACTTGTTGATTACTCACATCTTTAACAAGTCTATAGCCCTTAACCGGGTAGGCCCAAAAGCCTTTTGTAAAATCCTCTAACAAGGTGGTTCACCTCTATGAATCTAAAATCCTCTAGCAAGGTAGTCCTTGATCGGACTTATCTCCTAATAGAGATTGAGATTCCTAACAGGATCTATTCTAGTGAAGAACATTGTAGGACCTTAACCGGTCTGACCTTAACTGATCTGGTTTCTATTTTGCAGATAGTGACTTGTGAGTTCCATCTCACCGTGGTTTTTCCCATTTGGGTTTCCGCATCAAATATCTTGTGTTATGGTTATATTGCTTTTGTGGGTGAATGCGTTATTTGCATTTTGGTTTGCATGTGTGATAACTGGTCTGTCTGTTAAATTGTTTTATCGATTTATCTTTAGATTGTTTAAGTGTTTAAGTGCAAGATTTTTTGGTATACTAATTCACCCCCCCCTCTTTGTATTCATCAATTGGTGTCAGAGCCAACCTTTCTATAAGTTTAACCACTTGGAAAGAGATATGGGGGAATACACATTGAGGGACCTTACTCAACGGCTCACTCAGTCTGAGAAAGCCTATGATGATCTTATGGTCAAATACAAGGCATCTCAAGCAAAAAGGAGAGAACATGCAGAAAAGCTGATGGAGCTATCTGAAAATAGTTCTGCAAATGAAGCAGACATGGAAGCCCTAATAGAAGAAGTAAATAAGTTGAATGAATCAAACTCCAACCTGAGAAAGGAGTTGGAAGGACTGACTATCCAGATGTGTCAAGAGCTTGAGAACCAGAGAAAAACTGAAGACCTAGTGAAAGAAAGAGATTCTGAGATCTCCAAGTTGAAATAAGAGATGAGTGCCCTAAATGCTCAACTCCATGCAAGCAAGGTGGAAAAGGAAGACATGCAAGGAGAACTGAACACAGCCATCTCTGAGAATGAAAATTTGTTGGAAACAAATGCTGCTATTTCCAAAGAACTCTTTGAGTCAAAGGAAATACTTGCTAAGTTCAGCAAAAGTACTGTCAAGCTAGAGCAAAAGCTTGAGTCGGCTAGACTGGTAAAGAATACCGATGGACTTGGTTTCTCTGGAAACGAGGAAGGAGAATCCTCGGGAACAAATGCTAAAGCATCAAAGAAGCAACCGACATTCAAAGGTAAAGGTAAGCAAAAATTCAAACCTGTTTGCTTTAATTGTCTTAAAGAAGGACACACTGCCAATGTATGTAGGAGCAAAGCCTACAATAATTTTCCTTACTTTATTAACAGTGTACCTAGATCCAATAAGTTCAATGGTCATTGTTATGCATGCAAAAAGTATGGACATAGAGCATTTGAATGTAGGTCTGTCATGAATGACACTAGAAGATATCCTCAGAGGACCCAAGGAGTTGGTCCTGAACCTTTTATGAACCGGAATCACAACCGGTTTAATGTCTTCAATCATCAGCCAAGAAGCGGTGACTATCAAGTGGCAACCAGATGGAGAGAAAATTGTATGATCTGTCATGGTCATGGTCACACTACTGCAACTTGCAGAAGGAAGAATGGAAACATGAACAATGGACCTTGGGGAGCACCTAGATTGGTTTGCTATCACTGCAACAAACCGGGTCACATTGCAAGATTCTACAGAAGTAGAAAGAGTATATTTGATGATATATCGGTCACTCAGGAAGGAGGAATTGATGTTGAAATAGTTCAAGTGGACATGAACAAAGCCTAGAAGAGGAAACCAGTAATGTTGGAAGAGGAACCGGTTTCTGCACCTAGTGTGGAAATATCGGAACCGTCAAACTAATCTTCAAAAGGTTTAGGGGGAGCAAACGGCAAAATATTTTTTAAAACCCTCGATTTAAACTGGTAAAAGACCTTAATCGGTATATGAAACTCGTCGCTTGGTAGAAGATTGGAAACAGTAAAAAGGCAAATTAGGGTTTATGCCCTAATGGAGGAGCATTAATGATGGTAGGTGAGGACTATGCTTAAAACCATTTTTGAAATCATTTCTCACTATCAGTTTTTGAGCAAAGAAAAGTTGTTCAAAGAGCAGAGCGACGAAAAGGCGATTTGAGTAGAGATTTGGAGAAATTGAGAAACCGCGAAGGAGATTCAAATTCAAACAACAAACAGCCAAGTGGAGAACACAAAGCGATGATTCAGCTACCGATGAAGTGAGGAGTAAAGGAGAATCGGAAAGCCCTAAATTTGTGTGTTTTGAAAGGTATTTCTCGAGTTCTTAAAATTTCTACAATGGCTTCCACATCTCATACTAGTTCTAGTGCATCTATTGAGTTTGAAAGTTTTATTCAACGAAAGTCAAAATTTAATGCCCTATCACAAGTTCCAACTGGAGTGATAGTAGAAGAGGGAATCTCAGATTATATTGATTGTAAACTTGAAGACCTAGGGTCTCTAGCTATCCATACCCAACTAGGTCTATTTTGTGGACAAGATAAGATGATCAAATCAGAGTATAGTATTTTGGAGAAGAAGAAACTCCACAATGCTATTTACTTCCTAGAGGATTTTATAGAAGATCATATAAGGATTATTCTGAGTAGGGTCCATGGTTACAAAATGTACTTGGAGAGGACACATGATATCACGCCGTAGGCAATTCATGTAGTCACCGGTTCCTGCAATACAGGGGAAGTACCAGCCCTAAACACAGTTAGAAAAACTGAGATGTCCAAGCTCACCGGTTCAGTGAGTGACTCACGGGGCATGACTGTAAATTCAATCAAGGATGATCTGGTTAAGTATGCTTGCATGGTGATACTCTACCAGACGTTCTTAGCCAGCAGAATCAACTCTGTATCTACTATAGCGGTAAATGCTGCTTACCAAATGATAAAGGAGGATGAATCATTTGATCTATGCACTGGTATGTAGAGGCAACTCCTATTGAACCTGAAATCAATCAAACAAGATAATGCATTGAGGTTCAAGTTTGGACAGCTATTGGTTGGGTTGTTCTTTTACTTTCAAGGATACTTCCTAGGAGTAGGAGACGTTCAGTGGTCTGGTGAACAACCGGTAACCAAGAAAATCAAGGAAAGCATTGAAGCACTTGGAATCGGTTACCCTGATATTCTGAACAAGTATTTTGATGAGTTCAGAAGGAAGATGAGCCAAAGAGTGAGGATATCGGGAGACATCGTCAAGAAATATGAAGATGATATCTGCTTCACCATCCAAGTAGACAAATGTATAATGGAGGCTATTGAGCCTAGAATGGAAGAAGTGGAGCCAATGGGCTATGAGGTGATGTACAACATGCTGGAAGGGTATGCCTCTACCCTTATTGCCTCACCGCTTGATCCTAAGGCGAAGAGAACCGACACCTACCTAGAGTGGATAGCACCGATTGAGGAACCACCAGTAGTGAAAGAGAGAGGACTGACAGTGAAGAAGGAAAAGGTAGTGCTTGTAGCATCAACATCGGTTACTACTGCAACTCCAAAAGTGACCAAGCGGTCACCAGCTAAGAAGAAACCGGAAGCTGCACCGGCTAAAGTGTTCCAGAGAAAGAGGAAGACGAGAAGCAACTCTCTAGACTTAGAAGAAACTGTGTTTGAGGAGCAGCCCAAAAAGGCGAGACAGACAAGAAAGAAGACACAGAGTGAACTGACATCTTCAACACCGGTAAATATAGATATCTCCTCCTATAAACCTTTGACACATTGTCAAAGAACAATAAAGAATATTAGGAGAAAAGTGTTAAATGATTTCCTTGAGTGTTTCGATGAATTCAATGAGGATGAAAAGGAAGCAGTTGAAAAGGAGATAATTCAGTATCTATGTAGTAATGACCGGTCGCCCTCAGAGATTAAGTCTCAGACACTGGATTCTTTATATATGTCATTAGATAATAGATGGCGCATTTCCATAGAGAAAGAGAAGGAAATTAGAGAGAAGGTTTTTGCACAATACTCTCCGGACCTGTCAAATTCTGAATTATATGATATTATTGATCTAAATAAAAGACTCTTCTTCACTAGAAAAAGAAGACTCTGGCTGTTAGAAGGTAGAATTTCTGATGTCGAAAAGGACACCCATCTATTTATGCAAATTGCTATCCAGACTCACAAAGCATGTTTGGCCAACCGGCAAGCAGAAGAAGAACCGGTTATATCCAAACCGGATGAAGAATTTGATGATGAAGGAAATCTATTTGTAGAACCAATCGACACTATTAATGTCAATGCCCTAGATGTAGAAGATGTCACTCAGGACATACCTTCTGAGGGAACAGGACAGGAGCATTAGGCCGAACAGGGCAATGAGCAAGCCGAGGACATACAGGAAGCGACTAGGAAATAGGCAGAGAAGAAGAAGAGGGATGAAGATGAGGAAAAGAGGAAAGAGGAAGAGAAGAGAAAAGAGGAAGAGGAGAAAAGAAAAGGTGAAGAGAAGAAGAGGCAAGAAGATGAGAGGAAAAAGAAAGAAGAAGACGATAAAGAAGAGGAAAAGTGGAAGGAAGAAGAAAAGAAGTGGAAGGAAGAAGAAAAGAAGAAGAAGGAAGAGGAAGAGAAAGAAGAGGAGAAGAGGAAGGAAGCTGAGAGGAAGAAGAAGGAAGAGGAAGACAAGGAATAGGAAAAGAAGAAGGAAGCAGAGAAAAAGAAGAAGGAAGAACAAGATAGAGAAGCGGAGAAAAAGAAAGCAGAAAAGGACAAGATAGGAGAAGCATAGAAGAGCACACAGATGGAGACTTTGAAGGCAACCGAGAGTCAAGCCAAACCGGTTGATATCACCAATCCTATCGATCTCCAATCTGCAAGTGAATCAAAACTAATGCAGAGCATCAAGGTAGCTCAAGAGCGCCTTGAAAACATTGGACAGAAGAAGGAGCAGGATGTAATCCAAGCCGATGTGGATACACTTACCGGTTTGATACCCGATACAAATCTTCCAAACACTGATTATTCATTAGCTAGACTAAAGCTCCTATGCACAGTAGTAGATGATCAAGTGCAGAGTCTTGAAGAGGCAGCATAGGCTAATGTCAAGAAGGAGCATCGAAAGGCTCTTAATATAGCTCTAGTGAAAAAGTTGAATGAGCTCCGGTCTGAATTGAAGAAAGAACAAAAGGATATAAGGGATGCTCTAGATGAGGGGAATATGCTAGTCAGCAAAATCTGTCAACCCCATCTGTTCTATGATGATGTGCTAGCTCATAAGCAAAAAATTGAATAGGACTTGCAGTCCTACTTGAGCACATTCAAGCTGCCCTATGAATCCTTCACAACTTATGGGTAAACCGTTCACCGGTTTCATATCCAGTCAGCCAAAATGGAGCAAGAAATCAACACACGGTCTAGAGATTTGTAGGAACTTCAACTAGTTTTACTTCCACGTCTGCAAATTCTTCAGAAGTGTTATCTGAACTTGGATGCCTTAATAGTTACACAGGAGATGAGCACAGTTGATGCAATGGAAGAATAGGTCTCCCAGATGCAAACAGAGAAAGAAGTGGCCACCTCCCTACTTGAGTCTTGGTCTCTATCAATGAAGCAATTCTTGTAGGACTATAAATCTTTTTTTGACAAGTGCTACACCTTATTGTCATAAACTTTTATTGTTTTAATATCAAATGGAAACAGGGTTGTTCAATAGTACTTTGTCATTGTTAGCAAAGGGGGAGATGTACTCTATTTTGGAGAAGTATCTGGTTTTAAAATTTTGCTATATGCTTTGATATATGCTCTGATATCTCAATGTTTATGCTCTGTATGCAAAATTGCTATTCATTGTATTGTTAAAGGGATAGTGTCTATGCTTAGGGGGAGCAATTTTGCTAATGGCATGTTTTTGTTGTAAAACACATCAATGTCAAAATTTTATTTCCTAAGTGTTGCCATCAATGCCAAAGGGGGAGATTGTTGGCATTTTTGATGTTTATGTTGTGATTGTAATTGATGGACACACACTTGCATTAAGATCCTCTTTATATGTATGAGTAAGAGCACAACTGGTATTTGTTTCAACCAGTATGTTGCAAGTATGTTGTATTATAGTCATTAGACTATTGATGTTTTGCAGAATGTGTTTACCGATCTAAAGCGACATGTTGACCTCAAGCGGTATGAGGGATTAAAGCAGCATAACACATTTTTACCAGTCTTCATTTTTGGCGAACTGGCAACCGATATTTTGCATGAACCGGTAATACTCTGTGATGAGTTACCAACCGACATTTTGTGATAAGTTATCAATCCACCGATTGTTTGATGGTGCTGACACACTAACAATGCTTTTTGTGTCATGTTACTGAGTATGTCTAGATTCATTGAACCCAGAAAATTGAAATGTAATCCTATTGGACTGACATGAAATCAGATTCCTTTAAAAGGACATCATGTCTAGGGTTTTAGGTTGTTGTTGAAAGGGTTTAAGTTGTGACTAGGGTTTAAGGTGGTTAAGGAGTTGAAAAGAATATGAATGTGTAGAAGACTAAAGTAATGTAGGAGTGCATTAAGAACGAGCTATCAAGGATCTAAATGAGCAGTCCGTGCTATTAGATAGATCAAACACTTGTTGATTACTCACATCTTTAACAAGTCTGTAGCCCTTAACCGGGTAGGCCCAAAAGCCTTTTGTAAAATCCTCTAACAAGGTGGTTCACCTCTGTGAATCTAAAATCCTCTAGAAAGGTAGTCCTTGATCGGACTTATCTCCTAATAGAGATTGAGATTCCTAACAGGATATGTTCTGGTGAAGAACATTGTAAGACCTTAATCGGTCTGGTTTCTATTCTACAGATAGTGACTTGTGAGTTCCATCTCACCATGGTTTTTCCCATTTGGGTTTCCACGTCAAATATCTTGTGTTATGGTTGTATTGCTTTTGTGGGTGAATGCATTATTTTCATTTTGGTTTGCATGTGTGATAACCGGTCTGTCTGTTAAACTGTTTTACCAGTTTATCTTTAGAATGTTTAAGTGTTTAAGTGCAAGATTTTTTTGTATACTAATTCACCCCCCCTCTTAGTATTCATCACTTCCATAGCTTTAATCCAATACTTATCTTAACATGCCTCATTAATTGATGTAGGTTCAATTTGAGAAATAAGGCATACCTCTTCATTTGCCAATCTTCCTCTAGTCATAACTCCTTAAAATTTGTTTCCAATTATCTGATCTTCAGGGTGATTTAATCTTACATATCAGGGTATTTTTACTTGTTGTTGTTCTTCAGTAACTGTTGAATCCTCAAATGATGACGGTGTAATTAGATCACCATTCTGTACCGATGTACTCACAGTAGGTTCATTTATGATTATCTCTATTACCAGTTCAGAGTCTATGTACCTTGAATTTTCTCTAAACGGATCATCAATCTTCACATTTGTACTCTCAACAATTTTCTGCAATCTATTGTTAAAACATCTATATGCCTTTCTCTTAGATGAATAACCAATAAATATTCCTTCATCACTTCTAGGATCAAATTTGCCAATATACTCATCTCTTCTAATATAGCATTTACTTCCAAATATTCTGAAATATTTAAGAGAAGGAGTATTGCCAAACCATAGTTCATGAGGGGTCTTACCGGTTTCACCTTTGATGTGAACTTTGTTGACTGTAGATATGAGGTAGATTTTCTTCGGATGTCATACTTCTGGCTGCATCCAAGATAGTTTTATTTTTCCTTTCAATAACTCCACTCTATTGTGGTGTCTGAGGTGCTGATAACTGTCTTCTAATCTAATTCACTTCACAGAATGTATTAAATTCCTTAGATGTGAATTCACCTCCTTGATTTGATCTCAAACATTTGATTTTCTTTCCGATTTCATTCTCTACCATCACCTTGAATAGTTTGAATTTCCAAAATGCTTCAGATTTCTCCCTAAGAAAAGTAACCCAACACATTCTAGAATAGTCATCAATGATTAGCATAAAATACCTATCTCCTTGTATATTTCTAGTTCTTGTTGGATCACATAAATCAGTATGAATTAAATCAAGAACCTTGTTAGATTTCTCTAGAATACTCTTGAAAGTTTCTCTAACTTGCTTTCCAAATTGACATTCCTTACATACTAGATTATGAGGTTTAACAATCTTAGGTAAATCTCTTACTGCCTTAGTTGTACTAATTTTCACAATGCAATCAAAATTTACATGACAAAGTCTCTTATGCCATAACCAACTTTCATCAATATGTGCAATCAAACATGCTTTCTCATTATTATTCAAATGAAAGATATTACCTCTAGTCTGATTACTGGTTGCAATTTCCAAACTAGTTCTATTTAAGATTTTGCATTTACCATTTTTGAATTGTAATTGAAATCCTTTCTCAACTAATTGACCAACACTCAAAAGATCATGCTTCAAACTTTCTACATAGTAAACATTATCAGTATTGTGCTTACCATCAAATGATATAGTTCCTTTTCCTTTGATCATACAAGCTTTATCATCTCCAAATCTCACTAGACCTCCATTGTAATCCTGAAAGGTTAAGAATTTACTCTTATCACCAGTCATGTGATGTGAACATCCTGAATCAATAATCCATTCATCCTTATCTTCAAATTTAGCTACTAGTGCCTGCTCTACCGGTTGAACAGTAGGTGTCAGTTGATCTTCTGTTATAGCAACAAAAGCCCATCCATTGTCTGTCGGTTCCTCATCATAATCATCAGTAACTCCTTCATCAACATAATAACAAATTTGTCTCTATTCTTCTTAAACTTGTATCTCTGATAATCAGGGTTAGGCTTATATGTTCTTTTAGCTTCTTCTCTCAATCTTGCATGTCTATCAAGACATCTAGAAGCTATATGACCAATCTTATTACAATTAAAACATTTAAAGGGTGGTTTACCTTCATACTTACTTCCAACTATACCTTTAGGCATTTTTCTTGCAAATAGTGCTTCAAGCTCTTCCAGTTCTTCATTCTTGTTCTTGATATCTTCAAGTTCTCTTGCATAAAAGGCTTTCTAATTAGATTTCTCAGATCATGATGATGATAATGCAAATGATGATGATGCTTTGAAAGCTAGATCTGTCTTAATAGTAGCAACAGGACCAAATTCCTCAAGCTCGAAAGCTGAAAGTTTTCCAACCAAGGTATCTCTAGATACTGATGCATTATGCATTGCCCTCAATTCATTTATAGCACTAAATTTCATTTTATATGCTGGTAGAAATGATCTTAAAACTTTAGAAACAATCTCATCTTCACTTAAGGTTCCTCCACAACATTGTATACACAAAACAATTTCATTTACTCTTTCCATAAAAGCAAAAATTCTTTCATCTTCTTCCATTTTCAGATTTTTATATCTGACTCGGAAACATTCAAGTTTTACAATTTTGACTGTGGAATCTCCTTCATTCAATGTTTCCAATTTGTCTCAAATAGCTTTAATAGTAGATCTATCTGATAATCCCATGACTTGCTGATCTGACAATGGGCTCAAAAGTTCTTCTCTTGCTTTGCAATCATTTTCCTCATCTTTAGCCAAGTTAGGTGGATTAGGTTGACCTTGAGTAGGAGTAGTATAACCATTCTTTGTAACATCCCATATGTCCTTTCCAATGCAATTCAAATGTGTCTCCATCCTGATCTTCCATATGCCATAGTTGGTTCCATCAAGTTTCAGACTGTCCTTCTTGAAATAGTTAGAAGATATTGGATCTCCTCAAGCTGTTAAACTTCTGCAAAAAGAGGACTAGACTCTGATACCAATTGTTAAGTCCTAGAGACAAATGAGAGGGGGGGGGGGTGAATCAGTTGTCCAATAAATTCAACTAAGATTAACTTAACCAAAACTTTATATCGGTAGATAGTTTTATCAGTTAATTGCAGTACCGGTAAAGATTAATGTATGAAATAGAAAGACAATAACATCCACAACACATAACACAAATATTTGTATGTGTAAACCCTGTAAAGGGAAAAACCATGGTGGGAAGCCTTACCCACAATCAAATGATACTATTGCAGATAGTATGTGTGTACAATATGGATTCTACACATGCAAAAAGGCCACCTACCTAGAGCTCTTTGCTCAATCACAAAATGGGAGTCACATTGACTACAATTGGATGGTTAAATCCAATGATAATGTACTACTTAAAATAGCATCTTCATATGTTGGATTTAGTACCGGTTAAGTTCTTTATTGTCTTCACAAAACCCTTCCTTCAACCTTCAAATGATGTCTACGTGTATAGCTCTGCGAGAAAAGCGGGGCTATGAAACTCAAAAAGTGTAAATGCGATCTCAAAGAGGCCCGTTCACACACCCACATGACTTCTTGGTGCAAGTTATGGAGTCATGAAGAATGACTCAACTTCCCAAGGTTGGTTCCATGGTTCTCTATCTCACAAGGTCCCTCAAGCCAATGCCTTTGCTCTCAGATCAATGAGTAAAGTGTCTTAGGGATGATGAATGCAAGAATGAGGGATGCTTTGGATTGATGTGTATATGAAATGTATCCTATCTATGCATGATTCTACAAATGCAATAAACTAGATTATAAGATGACAAGATTAGTAGCAATACTATCCTAACATGATATACTAGTTAATGATTTAAGCTAATGATAAAGGAAATAGTCTAAAATGTTGAAAGCTTGCATGGATGTTAAAATGGAGGAATGAGAGCTCTATTTATAGTGAAAATAGGGCAATGGATGGTCAAGATTGAAGGAATCAATCAAGGGTCAGGATTGAAATTTATCAATCCATGTTTACTATTTTCACCAATGAAATGGTGACAATTGTCAACATAAGACTGCTTGAGAGGAGAGGAAAGAAGCATTAAATGCTTGAGAAGACCCCATGGTTACCTTAGAAGGTAAGGGTTAAGGTTAGGTTAGGGTTATCCAGTGGATAAAGCTTTTACCCAAGGGATAAACTCTTGTGCAAAGGTTAAAGGGATAACCATGGTCAAAGCAATGAATGCTTGATTAGACCCCTGGGTTAGATGGAGGTTAAGTTAGGCAAAAAGTTTCTAACCATGCCACTAAGGGTTAGTTAACCATTAATGTTTTGAAGACTTTGGGGACAAATTTGTAAGAGTCCTTCCAAATTTGGGGGTATTCAACACGCTAGCTTGTTGAATGGATAAAGGCTTTAATGCTTTTAGAAGACTTTACTCCAGATTTGAGAAGTGACCTCCTCAAATTTAGGGAAAGGGGATAATGAATGGGTTTGGGTTAATTGATTATGATTAGATGAATTCTAGAAGAAATTAGGAATAGGGTTAGGATGCAAGTGGGAGATGTAGGAAAATGCAAGTGGGTGAGGGAAAATAGAATTAATTAAAATAAATTGCTTTATTTCAATTTGGTTGCAAGTTAGGAAATTAAATAAATTAAATTTATTCAATTTGGGGTAAACTATTAATTAAATGTAAATTTAATTAAAAAGTAAGAAGAAGGGATTTTAATTAAATAAAATGATTTATTCAATTAAATGATGTAAAGGGCTTAAGTGAATTTAACTAAATAAAATTTATTTAATTAAATATAAGAATGTGGGTGATTTAGATAAATTAAATTAAACTAAATAGAGGAATGGGAATAAAATGAACATTAAATATTCATTTAGGAATACGGTCATTTTTATATATCTACACATATCAATCTCACAAATGAGATCTTACATTTATACCATAGCCTAAGACCAATTGAATAGGTCGGCTCACTAAAAGTTATTACAATAAAATTAATTACAAATGAATCAATAAGTGATGCATCATGTCAGCTCAATGCATTTACAATAATAATAAATCATCTCCATAATGTGTCATGCTGATCTATAATAGATATGCTTGCCGGTGCATAACCTGGACCTATTTGCCGGTAACAACAAATATGCAAACCCGAATAGACGAATAACCAAATCACCAAAACCAAGTGATCAAATAATGTCTTCAACATAACCAGGTAGTCTCCAAGTCATTCCAAGTGTCGGTGAACAATATAACCTACCAGTGAACCAAATAACGGTGACTATGCATAAGTCACTTGACTTGCCAGTGAACATAACCAAAGATCTCCAAGTGCTGATAAGGTTGACAAGTGTTGACATCAATGAAAAAACCATATCAACATATCCAAAATACCAACAATTACAACCCTTGATTTAGGGCACTAAACCAAGGAGCTACAACCCTTTCAGCGAGCTATAACTTAGTGAATACAAAATCATATTTTTATACTAACTTGTTACAAAATAACTTTGTAACTCTCAAGTATGACTCTCCACCGGTTCTCCTCTCTACAGATCTCTACTGGTTCTTTGTTCACCTTTTCTTTGCAGCAACCTTATCTCCTACTGCAACTCACTCTCTGCTGCACTCTTGTTGGTTCAACCTCTTTTCCCTCTCTGTCAGTTCCACACTCTACAGGTTCTGCACTTTGTTGGTTCTCTCTTCTCTTTGCTATACTGCTGCTCTCTACCAGTACTACACTCTGTTGGTTCTATGCCTGCCTTCTATGTAGTCTTCTGCAATTCTCTTTTGCCGGTATCATCACTACCAGTTTTCTCACTACTGCTGGTTGAGCACTTCAACCCTATTCTTCCTCATACTTAGTCTCTTCTCCTTCTTCTTAATGAGCACTTGACTGATTTCTTCTTGTATGCAACAACACACATTTTTCCAACGACAACACTCAACGATTTTAGCTTGCATATTTATAACCTGGTTTTCTCGCCAAAAGCCAATTCAAATTTCAGATGGTTAGGGTTTTCTCATCAACCTCAAGAAAAACCAAATCCAATCATATCTGATCTGATCACTTGGATTGCTGAATTGTAACTCATCAATCAATCCCACCATTGTCGTGCCTTCTTGATCATGCCTTCTATCTTTGACAACCTGCTTTTGACCTATCAGCGGATTTCTTGGTCGATCAACAAGCTTAGTTTTATGGTTTCCTTCACCTTTCTCAATCTTCTCAAATAGTCTATGTTGGATCTCTGTTGTCCAATGACCTCAAGCTGCAAACCTCTGCTTTGCATGCTGTGAATCTCATAGTCGACATAAATGTTGACCTATCACCATCTACCTCACTGCCTGACACTTCACCAACTTAACACACTAACCTATGCATTCATGCCACTTCATCTATACATGACAACTATGTCAGCATCCACCTTTTCTTGATTATTTATGTCGGTATGTATTGGATCACCGACGAACTCCATTACCGGGTTCATCTACCGACTTACTAACTCTGTCGGTTAAACCCTTAACGGATCTGTCATCAACCTTGCACCTCTCTAGTATTTGCTTCCTTATCGGTTCTCACACTCACCAAAAGCCATCCTGATGACACCATGTCATCAACCTTCAACTGATTCCATCTAGGCAATCTACATATTGGTTGCATACTCTCTTTGCAGCTGCTCCACTTTGCCTTCTTCTTCATCAACCCAAACCATATCTCAACCAGTTTATCAAAGTGACAAACCCATCACTCTTCATCTGTATCAGAAACTCAACATGCCTTCTCTTTCGGTCCAATGCATATCCCTAATTTTATACACTTGAGGCATTCATTTGATTCACTGGTAGATCTGGTGTCAACCTTCAAACATCTGCCTTTACCTCTTCTTCCTTATCTCACAAAACTATGATGCACACTTATGCATAATAGGAGATAATCTCCACTAACCAGTGGTAGTGAAACCTTGTCATCTGCATCCTGTAATGCACTCATGTGGCTTCCCTATTTGTGCACAATATCATCAAATAGGCATAGGTGATCCTGTTGGGGTACATTCACTATCAATCATCTCTTCACATGGTGACTGCAGCTCTATCTGGTGGGAGTCCTATTGTTCTGCATCCACACAGTGTATCGATGACCTGTACATATTTCCCCTCTTGTTTTGATGTGATTCAGGTAACATTCTACTTCTTCATCACAAACAATAGCTCAAGCACCTTCCTCATTTTGCTTGTATACTGGTTATAAGCTTGCAAGTTGGTAGGTACTCACTATCAAGACATCACTTACCGGTTTGCATCCTCTCCTTACAGGTGATAGACTATATTGGTAACCTATCCATTTCATCCACACAAGTCAAACACTAACTTGTGTACCGGTGACTCAAGTGGTCATTCATCTGAATGACATTCTCTCCCTTACCTTACCAGTGTTCTGCAACACAAGGTGATATCAAATATATCTCATCCTGTACTCATCCATGATAGTGTTGCACATACATTCTTATACTGGTAGTCATCCTATACCAGTTGGCATCAATGATAACACAATTCCAACAATTACTTCTTCTAGAGTAATGTGTGGAATTTTGGACCTGACCTATTACATGTTTGATGTAGGAATTATTCTTGTTAATGAATTGCAAAAGGAAATTAATTTTATTCTAAACCAACATGTGAATGTAATCGCCATTGTAACATATATATGGTTGATCTAAGTTATTCCTAGCCTATTCGTTAATTTAATATTCATAAGGTGTTAATTATATGTAAGTATGTGGGTGATGTTATATGAGTTGTATCCAAATAATTGTCTAGTTTCAATTGAAGATGAGAATGCTCTAATGTTTATTGAGAACAAAATCAAGTTGTGTATTCAGTATTGAAGAACCATAATCTATATCTATTTTATTCTTGGTAAGATTGATGTCTCACATGTGCTAAGTTGGTGCTTAGATATTAGAGGAGGGGATTGGTATCTCCTATATGTTGGTTCCTACAAATGTAATTAGGGATAGGTAAATTCTTTACTATATTCCTACTCCATGAGACTAGATTTGGGTAGTAGATCCAAGCAACTATTCTCACCATGGTTTTCCCCATTTAGAGTTTCCGCATATAGCTGGTGTTATATATGTGGATGTGTGTTGATTAATCTCTTCATCATTGAATAAAATTAGTAAATTTTTCATTGATGATTTGGGGTTCATGTTTGGAGAAGTTATTAATGATAATTAATGTTTAATTGAGTTGAAATTGGCATATACTGGTTCACCCCCCTCTTAGTATATTGTATGCCCTTCATAATAAATATTCATTTCCACCTATTATCCACCTTACACATGGCCAAAATGATTAAATAATATTATTTAATTAGCCCTATATTATCTCAACATAATCCAATAATAATGGGCACTTAATGTAATGAAATAACTTTCACAAATGAGGGAGATAATATAAAATATGATGCAAATGATTTATAATAGCTTAAAATTACAAGCCACTTCAATGGGTTGAACCTCCAAATATCTCCAATATGAACACCCTTCATAATAATATGATGAAATAAGACTCAATACCTCCTACATATATCATATGCCTAGAATATTATCCAAACCAACCTAAATATGACTATTTAGGACCAAGGATTACCTAAATCACTAAATAAAAAAATAATATTGATAATATGACTTAATTGGGAGTTAATATAGCCACAAGATGACTACTCAAAACCATAGATATACTCTAAGATAAAGGCATATAATGCTCTCTCTTTAGAGAAGTACTATCCTCAATTCAAACCAAGTATAATGTATTACAAGAAAATTACTCATGTTTAATAAGAATAAATGAATAAACCACCAATGTTCAATTCTAATTAAGAAATTCCATAAATGACAATGAAATAGATTAAAATAAACAAGGCATACAAATTAAAAAAAGAAACCCCCTTGGTTGATGAAAATCATGGCTTCCATTGCTCTTCTCCAATATTGTGTTGTGTGGCTCTTAGTGTCACATTGGGATTCCTGCCTAAAGATGACACAATAATTTCAAAGATAGTGGTTGTTGAAAATGGAGAATTGATGTTGAATTTATAGATTTTTGAAGAAGATTGATTGAGAGGTAGAACTCAAGTAAGCTCATATGTTGATTGATAGTTGAATTGATGATTGGGAGGTGGAACTCAATTGATTGAATTCATGACTAAATAGATTGAATAGTTAATTGAGTTAACTAGAGAGATGACTAATTGAATGCTTTTTAGAAAAAAGCTAATTGGAATATATAAATAGAGATTGAAGAGTTAACTCAATTCATTAATCAGTTATAAATGTAGGTGATGATTGAATTAATTGAAAAGAATGAATAACTAGCTTAGTTAAATAATTAAAGAATTATTTAATCAATAGGACGAATAATTAGTACATGATCAATGAGACATTTCTAGGTGTCTACATTTACCCCTCTTTGAGAAAATGTTGGAACAACATTGTTTCAAAGAAAACAAAAAAAAAATTGCCCTAGTATGTGAAAAACATGCCTCATGTATGTCGAGAGATGGAGGTAGGATGTTGATGCTCCCTCAAGAGATTGTTTGTGCATTAAAGGAATGAATGATCTCTTGATAGAAGAAAAATATGAGATAAAAGATGAAAGATGTTGGCAATATGCTGGATTTGGTTAAGTGTTGTCATTGATGTCAACATTGTATCCCGGTTGGATATGGTTATGCTATCTTGTTTATACTTGGTGTTTGTCTTGGTTTTGGCTATGATTCTGATCCGGTATGATCAGATCCTTGGATTTGGTTTTGGATGGTTATTTATGTTGGCTATATGCTTGTCATATTCTATTGGTTCATTATTTGGTGCTCTGAAAGCTATCACTTATGCTCCTGATTGATATTTCTTAGTACCAAATAGCTTTACTGGTTGCCAATACTTGATGATTTGGTTAAGTGATTTTGGTTCGACTTATAGAGATGGTTTCTTATCATGCTGAAGGTGTTCTTGTTCATGTTCTAATTGTTTGGTAGCTTTTCATTGGCTGGCATGCTGATTTGGTGGTCCTATTTGGATCTGGTTGATTATTTCGTGTTATTGCACTAAGGGTTACTATCGGTTGGTGAAACGTGTTGGAGATTGGTTTTAGCCTGATTTCCAACAGATGTAATTGTTTGGGAATTTGAATTAGGTCCATGCTATGTAATGTAAATCATAATATTGGTCTGGTGATATCGCGTGATCCAATTTTTATAATTATGGGTTTATAGGTTTAGGGTTTAGCCGACCTTATCATTAAGGTTGATGAATTATATTTATAGGCAACTTATTCATGTAATCTTGGTGTCGATGGTTATGTCTACATTATTAGAGAAAGGTTTTTGTCTGAACACTTATATATCATTTGACAGAAGGTTGTAAAGGATTTGGTGTTGGAGGGAAGACATCTGTGCTTAACCAGAAATGTATCAAGCATTAGGAGATGCTACTTCCATAGCTCATTCTTTCTAGATTGTAGTCTGATGTGTTTGTAAGTCAGTGAGACTTCCCTTTTGTGATTAGCTGTGTGCTCTAGGAGGTTGGATTGATTGTAAGTGAAATCCCCATTGTAATTATTTCACATACTGCTGCAGAAGTATTATCTGATTGTGGGTAGAGTTTCCCACCATGGTTTTTTCCTTTACCGGGTTTTCCACTATAAAATATTGGTATTGTGTGTACTATGTTTTCATGTTTTATCTTTCATTGTGTTGGTTTTTTTTTCTTTGGTATAAAGTTTATAATCTGCATTAACTGTTATACTTGTAAGAAAATTGATTCACCCCCCCACCTCTCAGTTTTCTCTCGGTATCAGAATTGTCTAACAATTGGTATCAAAGCTCTTGGTCCTCTCTCCAGAAGCTTAACCACTTGAGGAGATCCGATGGCATCAACATCAAGTACTAAATTTAATCCCTACCAGAAGGAGAGTCCCATATTTGATGGTACAAATTACAAAATATGGAAGGAGTGAATGAAAATTCATCTGAGATGTCTTGGAGCTAAAGTTTTGGAGATAGTGGAGAAAGGGTATATACCTCATGATCCTAATTTTGGAACACCGACACTTGCTGATAAACAAAAGAGAGCTGAAAATGACATCAGAGCAAAAGAAGCATTGTTAAGTGCCCTATCTGATGAGAAGCTATTGAATGTCAAAGAGTTGGAGAGTACAAAGAAGATCTAGCTTAAGCTTGAAACTCTTTATGAAGGAGACCAAGCAGTAAAGACTGCAAAACATGAAGGTTTCCACGTGAGATATGAAACTTTGAAGATGGAATAAGATGAGAAGATAAGTTATTTCATGGATAAAGTGAATGAGATTGTCATAGGAATCAAATGTTGTGGTGGATCAGTTAATGAGGATGAGGTTGTGTCAATGATTCTGAGCGTTCTACCTCTGGCTTACAAGATGAAAGCTACTACAATTAATGAGCTCTGAACAATGCCAAGTACCCTTGTTACCAGAGATACATTACCTGGGAAATTCACTACTTTTGAGCTTGAGGAATTTAGAGATCAAAGTGCTACAAAGACAAAAATTGTATTTAAAGCATTTGCCTTTGATAGGTAGAAGATAGATTGGAAAGAGTTAGATGCCAAATATTTGGAAGACATTGAGAGAGAAGACAAAGAAATAGAAGAGTTGGAAGCCCTAATTGCTAGAAGAATCCCTAAAGGACTGATTGGAAGTAAGTATGAAGGAAAAATACCTTTTAAATGTTTTTCATGCAATAAGATTGGTCATTTTTCTTCTAGATGTCCTCAAAGAGTTTCTAGGAATCATGAAATATTTATGAGGAATTATAAGAATAATCTAGAATATCAGAGAAGACCTACATTTAGAAAGAATAAGGATAAATCATGTTACTATGTTGGTGATGATGATTTTTTTGTTACTAATGATGATGATGATCAACGTGTAAGTGGACCCTGTAATGGAATCTCTGGTAAAGATTGGGTCTTTATTCCTATCAAGGATGATTCTCCAGAACCAATCATTGATACAACTCATACTGAGGAGAAGGCTTTAGCTGCTAAAATTGAAGAGAAGGATGAATGGGTTATAGACAGTGGTTACTCACATCATATGATCGGTGACAAGAGGAAATTCCTAACTCTGCAAGAATTTGATGGTGGACTAGTCAGTTTTGGAGACAATAAGGCATGCAGGATCGAAGGCAAATAAACAATATCCTTGGATTGTAAGACTAATATTGATAATATTTATTATGTTGAAGAATTGAAGCATAATATTTTGAGTGTAGGTCAGATGGTGGATAGAGGATTTCATTTGCAATTTAAAGATGGAAAACACAAGATTATCAATAGATCTAGATTGGAGATTGCATCCGGAACTCAGACCAATGGAAATATATTTCCTTTGAACTCCGATGAGAAGGCTTGCTTGATTGCTCAGATTGATGAAAGTTGGTTATGGCATAAGAGGACGTGTCATGTAAATTTTGATTGCATAGTGAAGATCAGTTCAACACAAACTGTTAGATATTTTCCCAAGATTGTTAAACCTCATAATCCGGTATGTAGAGAATGTCAAATGGGTAAGCAGGTTAGAACTTCCTTCAGAAGCGTACATGATAGATCTAATGAAATTCTTGATCTTATTCATACTAATATGCATGGACTGGAAAGGACTAAATTTTTTCAAGGTGATAGATATTTTATGTTCATTATTGATGACTATTCTAGAATGATGTGGCTTGCATTTTTGAGAGAAAAATCAGAAGCTCTTGAGAAATTCAACATTTTCAAAGCTATGGTTGAGACAGAAATAGGATTGAAGATAAAATGTTTAAGATCATATCAAGGCGGTGAGTTTACATCCGGTGAGTTCAACAACTTTTATGAGAAAAATGGAATCAGAAGACAATTTTTTGCAACTAGAACCCCACAACAAAATGGAATAGTGGAAAGGAAGAACAAAACTATCTTGGATGTTGCAAGGACAAGGATGATGGAAGCCAAGTTACCTCATATCTACTGGAGAGAAGTTGTCAATACTTAGGTATACACTTTCAACATAATACACATAAAAGATGATATTGATAAGACTCCTTATTAATTATGGTTTGGTCATACTTCTACTATCAGATATTTTAGAATTTTTGGAAGTAAATGCTATATTAGAAGAGATGATGCATTAGGAAAATTTGATCCTAGAAGTGATGAAGGAATATTTTTGGGTTATTCTACTAAGAGAAAAGCATACATATGTTATAATAAAAGATTGAATAGGATTATGGAAAGCATAAATGTCAAGGTAGATGAGTAAAGTAATAATTAGATCAGATCATATGACTATGGGCTGGAAGATGAATCTATCAAATCAGAATCAATACTACAAGAATCAGTTCAGAACCTTGATCCAATTGCTCTGGTAACATCAGAAAATTCCACAGTGACTATTGAAGAGCAAAAAGAATCAGAAAGTCAAGACAATCCTAATCCCCCCAGTTATGTTAAGTTGAATCACTCTGAAGATCAAATCATTGGAGATAAAAGGAAAGGTGTGATGATAAGAAGAAGGCTAGTTGCTGAAGAGGTATGTTTAATTTCTCAAATTAAACCAAAATATTTTTTTGAAGCAAGTAAAGATGAGAATTCGATGAAAGCAATGGAAGAGGAACTATATCAGATAAAAAATAATAAGACTTGGGAATTGGTTCCTAGGCCTAAAGATAAGAATGTTTTTGGAACTAAATGGGTTTTCAGGAATAAATTAAATAAAGAAGGTCAAGTTGTGAGAAATAAAGCTAGATTGGTTTGCAAAGGTTATTTATAGGAAGAAGGAGTTTATTATAATGAGACATATGCTCCGGTTGCAAGAATTGAGGCAGTGAGACTTTTTCTTACGTTGCACACAAGAACTACAAGGAATATCAAATGGATGTCAAATGGGCATTTCTAAATGGAGATCTTGAATTAGAAGTCTACATTGAGCAACCTGATGGATTTTCTTATTAGAAGACAAAGACATGATTTGCAGATTGAAGAAAGCTTTATATGGATTGAAACAAGCCCCTAGAGCATGATATGCTAGATTAGATAAATATCTTTCAAAGCTCAGATTTAGCAAAGGTAATGCTAATAGTAACTTATATTATAAGATTGAGCATGCTAATATACTGATCATTGAAGTCTTTGTGGATGATATCATTTTTGGAGGAGGAGAAGAAAGTTTATGCATGAAATTTGTTGATGATATGAAGAATGAATTTGAAATGTCTATGATTGGAGAGATAAAATTTTTCAAAGGTTTATAGATTACTCAGAATGATAAGTTATTTTCATTTGTCAAACTAAGTATGTGAAGGAATTTCTTAAGAAATTCAGACTTGAAAATTCTAAACTTGTCAGTACTCCTATGATAACTGGTTGCAAATTTTCAAAGGATGATGATTCTCCTAGAGTAAATCCAAGTAGAGACAAATCAATGATTGGTGGATTATTGTACTTAACTCAAACTAGACCTAATATAATGAATGTTGTTTGTATTGCTTCAAGATTTCAGTCAGATCCTATAGGAACTCATGATATTGATGTTAAAAGGATTTTCAGATATTTGGAAGGTACAATAGATTATGGGCTATGGTATCAAAAGGATGATAATTTCAGACTATGTGTCTATACAGACTCTGATTGGGAAGGAGATGTGGATGACCAGAAGAGAACTATAGGTGGTGAATTATTTCTTGGGAAGAAATTGGCTTTATGGCTTAGCAAGAAACAATCATACACTTCATTATCTACTATTGAAGCTGAATATGTATCTACTACAAGTAACTGTACTCAGATTTTATGGATGAAACAAATGTTGAAGGATATAAGGATAATTTATGATGAGCCTATTTTTATTCACTATGATAATACTACTGCTATTGATATGTCAAAGAATCTGGTACTTCATTCCAAATCAAAACACATTTATATAAGGTATAATTTCTTTAAAGAAAAGGTTGAGGAAAAGAAAGTCAGATTGATTTATGTTCCTACTAAGGAACAAATTGTAGATATTCTAACAAAATGATTGCCTAAAGATACTTTTGAATATCTCAGAGATCAGGTGGGGGTCACCACCCCTCTGGAAGAGACTTAGAGATGCAAAGATGCATCAATTTGGTAAGCTTATTAGACATATTTTTTGATCCAGGTTGATGAGGTGATGTTGCTGCTCAGGGGGAGTAGTCAGCTATTCGGTTTAGTATTTTTGTTTGGTGGTACCCATGATTTGTCATTGATGTCAAAGCGAGAGATGGTGTTCATGTGAAAATTAATTAATCTAAGGGGGAGTTATATTTTAGATCAGTCTTTGGGAGATTGTTGGCATTCCTTGGCACTTGGATGGTTTTCACTTCCAGTGTTGCCATGAATACCAAAGGGGGAGATTGTTGGAAATATGCTGGATTTGGTTAAGTGTTATCATTAATGTCAACACTGTATCCCGGTTGGATATGGTTCTACTATCCCGATTGCACATTTCAAGAAATAGATGGCTAAAGGCTTAATGTTTTTCCTTTGTCCCTAAATATTAAGATGGAGGAGTATATCAGTTTTCAAATTCACCAACTCTGCCATAACTTGAGATACATCAGGTCCCAAAGCTTTGTTTCTTTTAGATCCTCTAGTCCCAACTCTTGTCCTAGAGTAATTTATGCAAATATCAACAATTTTATTCAAAGAAATCTTATTAATATTTCCTTTCCCCATTAAGTTCAAAGCTTCTTTTGATTCATCATCAACTCCTCATAAGAAAATTGTTTGTTTAATTTCATCATTAAGTCCTTTAGCACACCTTTTATACACAAACATGAATCTATCAGCATAATCCTCTAAGCTCTCATCTTCTAATTGTTTCATTTGAAATAATTTCTCTTTCCTATTTCTAACCTGACAATAATCTTGGTATTTATCCAAGAAAACTATTTTCATTTTAGACCAAGTAGAGATTGAACCAGCTCGTAATCCCATAAACCATCTTAATGCAGATTCTTTCAAAGTGAAGGGAAATAACTTCAACTTTTGATAATTGGATGTGCAATCATAAGTCTGGCATTAAGACTTTGAATTCAAAGAGAAATTGATCAGGATCTTCGAAAAATTTTCCTCTAAAAGTTGTTAGTACAGAGGGTGAAATATTTTTCATAGGAGGTTCTTTTCTCCAAGTTTCAAATCAATAGGATATGAGAATGTCCTATTTGGTGGATGATCTCCAGCTTCTACTCTTTGACCCATTTCATTGTTTTGTGGTTGTTCAAAATGTTCAATTTGTTCCTCAAATTCACTTTGTTGTTCTTCATGCAATTGATCTAGGTTATAATGTCTCAGAAGAAATCTTCCAAATTGGTCTCTAGATCTTCTCATCAACTGCTCAAATTTTCCTTATCAACACAAAGATTCCAACTTTAATAGCCAGGTCTTTTTAATGCTCCCCAAAAGTGGTGTCAAAATGATGTGAAAGGCCATTGATGTCACGACTTACATCATTTCAATTCTTATGTCATCAATTGGGGGTGTGTCTAAAAGTTGTCTGCGATAAGGATAGTACCACTTTTGGGGAGTTGTGCACTGTGATGGTATGATGGAAGAATAAGTATCCAGTAGAATACTGAGGGAGGGGGGGTGAATCAGTATACTAAAAAAATTATACAAAGTTCCCAAACTCAAATTCAATCACACAAATTAAACATATCACAGTCAAGATCAATATTCATAAGAATACTTGACATCAACCGGTTTAACTGTTATGACAACTTAACAGTAAACAACTCCAATCTTGTAAACATCAACAATGCTTAATCATATCTCAACATATTCATCTCTTAATGCTTCTAGTTATCATGCCTTATCAGAAGTTAATCAAATCAACAAATAAGATCATAACCATAAAAACATTCACCACCTGACACAAATGTTTATACGTGGAAAACCCAAATAGGTAAAAACCACGGTGAGATGAGACTCACAAGGATGGCTATCGAAACTCTTCTGAAGTTCGCCCTGTTAGGAGCCAAGCCTATTAAAGCTTTATAATAAGTCTCGTTAAGAACTAATTCCAGTTAGGAATCACCTGGTTAATAAGTAATCAAGCTTGTTAGAGGATTTAATAAGTAACCAAGCTTGTTAGATCTTAACCAGTTAAGGGATTTCACTTTGGCTGTAATTGTTAGAAAACAACAGGTTTTCTTGATCTGTCTAAATAGTACTACATTTGCTTGATCAAATCCTTTTAAGCTTCAATCTGACTTTACTCAAAGTGCAGATACATTCATCAGTTAGGCAACTACACACTCAACAGGTTTATGCCAATCTTGCCAACAACTTTTACAAACAACTTCATCAACCTTAAATACAAATCAATTAGGTCGGTAACACAACAAAAACCTAATTATCATCATCGAGATTACAAACAAGTTGGCACAATCTTGATCGTTTAGAAATCATAACAATCTCTTCACATTCTTCAAGAAAATTCCAACTACTCAATGATCACTACTTCATCGGACTTTGTAACTCATCACGTGCTATGCATTAGATGCAATCCACTTTTCTCTTTCCCTAGTCAACAAACAAATGCACCAAAACAATTTGAACTTATTCTCATACAATGATCACATGTGTCTCTGTCATTACCGCTCATCAAATAATAAACCAACAAACTTGATCGGTTAGGGTTTAACAATTGATAGGGTTTACCGGTTACATTGCATAGAAAGGTTTAATCCTGTACATCGGTTTATTGGTTCAACTCACAAACTTAACATATTGGTTTACAACATCTTCCACAAAGCTCTTCCTACCGGTTATTAGCAAATATCAAAAAAGAACAATATCAACAATAATATGAATACCATTTCCAGTTCAATTGACATCAATGACAACATGTCATTAATGCAATCTATATGCAAAATGCCAACAAACTAAAAATGCTAACAATCTCCCCCTTTGGCATTGATTGCAATACAAATATCAATGCCTCTGATTGCTACTGAGATTGGTGAATACTAATCCTGATTTACATTACCAAGTATTCACCTTGCTCTGTATGTCTTCAGCCTATCGCCGGTTCACCTAATCAGACACATAATTCTTCTCCCCCTTTGACAACAATACCAAAGGGAAAGTAAAAACATGTAATTTTTCTCTCACTGTCAATCAACAACATACTACAACTTGATGCTCCCCCTGTGGAATACATTTACTTCTTCATCAATCCATGTAAGATTCTACAAGTAATTCAGGGACTGATGCAATCAGCATCATGCTCAATTAACTTCATGAAGAGGGATAACCCCCAATTGACTTCTCAGATACTCAAAAGTGGTCTTAGGTAGAGGTTTGGTAAAGATATCTGCAAGCTTCTCCTTGGTAGAAACATGCTCCAAGACAACATCTTTACTTTGAACTTTTTCCCTCAAGAAGTGATACTTCAATTCAATGTGCTTAGTCCTTGCATGCAAACCAGTATTTTTAGAAATGATTATTGCACTTGTATTATCACACAAAATCTTTATTGTTTTTGAGATTTTCATCTTAAAACCTTCCAAAACGTGTCTCATCCAAATAGCTTGTGTGCAATTCATATGAGCTGCTACATACTCAGCTTCAACAGTAGATTGTGAAGTACAACTCTTGTTTTTACTACTCCGTGAAACTAGCCTTCCTCCTAGAAAGAATGCTCCACCAGTAGTACTCTTCCGGTCATCAATATTTCCTATCCAATCAGCATCCGTGTATGCCTTCAAATCAAAATTCTACCATATGGATACCATAACCCATAGTCAACAATACCTTTTAGATATCTAAAAATTCTCTTGGTTGCCATCAGATGTGCTTCCTTTGTATTCTTTTGAAATCTAGCAACAATACCAATTGCATGGGCAATATCCGGTCGACTATGAACAACATAGTGTAATATACCAATCATTGACCTATATTTCTTTTCATCTACAAACTTAGATGCATCTTCCTTGGAAATCTTACAACCTGTAACCACTGGGGCTCCAACTGGTTTACAGTCACTCATACCAAAAGTCTTCAAAACCTCTTTCACATACTTAGATTGAGTAATGAAAATACCATTCTTAATTTGTTGTATCTGCAAGCCTATGAAATTTCTTATTTCCCCTACTAATGACATCTCAAACTCAGTCTTTATTTCATCTACAAAACTATTGCTCATGTCATCATTACCTCCAAATATAATGTCATCAACAAATACTTCACTGGCCACTATTTCATCTCCTTCAGACTTGAGATAAATTTTGTTGTCATCACTGGTTCTAGCAAAGCCTATCTTCATCAGATATGTCTGAATTCATTCATACCATTCTCTGGGTGCCTGCTTTAATTTATACAAATCTTTATGCAATTTGCATACCATGTCTTCCTTATCTGTCAAAGCATAACCATTAGGCTGCTCTATATAAACCTCTTCTTCTAATATCCCATTCAAAAATGCAAACTTAACATCCATCTGGTATACCTTGAAATTATTATGAGCCTCAAATGCAAGTAAAGTTCTGTCACCTTCTAGTCTTGCTACTGGTGCAAAAGTTTCTCCATAATCTTCTCCTTCTTCTTGTGCGTAACCTTTGTAGACTAATCTTGCCTTTTTGTGAACTACAATACCATATTCATTTAACTTGTTTCTGAATGCCCATTTAGTACCTATAACATTCTTGTTTACTGGTCAGAGTACCAGGGTCCAAGTGTTGTTCTTCTCAATTTGATCCAATTCCTCCTCCATAACTTCAACTCATTGATCATCACCAAATGCCTCCTTAGCACTTCTAGGTTCAAAGGTGGAGATCATTTAAGAGTTAGTTAGTACTGCAACATTCTTATCCCCAATAATCTATTCAGGACTATGATTCAGTCTCACATACCTAGGAATAATATGATCATTCTCTTTAGGTTCAACTTCTTCATTATCATCTTCTTCTGAATTTATTTGTTCTGGTTGAACAAGTACATCAGGATTTTCTTTACCGGTTTCTGATTTAACAGTTTCAGGTTCCAAAAAAAAATTTCAAGCATCTTCATCCTTTTTCTCTGAACTGGTTCCTTTAGAGACTTTACGACATTCATCTACACAAACATCAGCACTCTCAACAATTCTCTATGTACGGTTGTTGAAGCATTTATAGGCCTTACTCTTGGTGGAATAGCCAAGCAATATGCCTTCATCACTCTTAGATTCAAACTTTCTTATGTAATCACCTCTTTTAATAAAAAATTTGCTTCCAAATATCTTAAAATAGCTAACATCAGGTGATCTCCCATACCAGTATTCATAAGGGGTCTTATCCTTACCTCTTTTCACTAGAACTCTATTCATTGTGTAGACAGCTATACTTATAGCTTCTTTCCAAAAAAATTTCGCTACACCTCCTTGTATCAACATAGTCCTAGCAGCTGCAACCACTGACCAGTTGTTTCTCTCTTCTATACCATTTTGTTGTGGTGTCCTTGGTGCATAAAGTTGCCACTTGATACCATTCTCATCATAGTAATTAGTGAATTCCTCAGAAGTAAATTCACCGCCTTGATCTGTTCTCATACATTTTATCTTTTTGCCACTCTTTTTCAGCAAAGGCCTTGAATGCCTTGAATTCACCTTTGTTGTCAAATATTTTGTACATACCATTTCTAAACTCCAGTGGGTATCCTCTATCATTAAGTTGTGCCACACTCAAAAGATTGTGCTTGAGGCCTTCAACCCAATAGACATCATCAACACTACTCTTCCCATTAAGAGAAATAACTCCCTTACCTTTAACCATACATAGTGAGTCATTTCCAAATCTGACAACACCGCCGTCAAATTCCTTCAAGGAAAGAAATTTGCTTTGATCACCGATCATGTGATGTTAACAGCCACTATAAATGATCCAATCATCAGAGTTATCCATCCTGGATACTAGTGCCTTCTGATTTGATATTTCTTCCTTAATAGCTACAAACACAATATCTTCACTAGAATCATCATTAGATTCTTCATCAGTAATACCATTGTCTATAGCTACAAGACAATCTCTCTTGCCTTTACCCTTATACTTCTTAAATTTGTCTCTCTTGTATTCATTTTCACCATTAGGTAAATTAGCTGCTATATGACCAATCTTTTTGCATGCAAAACATTTTAAAGGTAGCTTACCTCTATATTTACCAGTGCCTCTAGGAAGTTGTTTTGCCAACAATGCTTCAAGTTCCACTGAGCTATCTTCATCATCAGCATCTCTGCTGAATCTAGATTTATAGCTATGACTGATATCTCTACTTCTTCTCATAGATGGGTTAGAGATAGAAGATCTGAATGCAGATTCTATTTTTTGTACACTACCACCATAGTCATTTAGTTCAAAAGCAGTAAGTTTGCCAATAATAGTGTCAAGAGATACCGTTGTCTTGTTAATGGATTTCAGTTCTTGAATAGCTGCAACTCAGATATTATAGACCGGTAGCAGGGTTCTCAGTACCTTACTGATCACTATGGCATCTTCCACTTTCCCTCCTACACTCTTTATTTCACCAACTATCTCTTTTATCCTTTGACCATACTGTTGGATATTCTCACCTTCAGACATTCTCATGTGATCAAACTTTCCTCTTAGACTCTCCTCTTTAGCAATCTTAACATTTTCATCACCACTATAAATCTCTTCAAGTTTTTTCCATACTTCATATGCAGTTTCAAGACCATGAACATCTACATATTTAGCATCAGACAGGGAACTGATAATAGCCTCTAGTGCTTGATGATTTTCTTGTTGTTCTTTCTTCTGATCATTAGTCAGGGTTCCAGTCAGTGTAATATACTTAGTTTCTATATGATCCCAATACTGACTACCAAGACTCTTAATGTAAATCTTCATTCTGTCGCTCCATATTCTATAGCTATCTTTGTTGAACTTCAGACCTTCTTTCTTCATCATGATCTACATGATGTTTTCCTCAACCTTCTAGGCTTTTAGATTAAAGAGGACTTGAGACACTTTGATACCAATTGATGGTATGATGAAAGAATAAGTATCCAGTAGAATACTGAGAGGGGGTGGGTGAATCAGTTTATAGAAAAAACTGATACAAAGTTCCCAAACTCAAATTCAATCACACAAAGTAAACATATCACAATCAAGATTAGTATTCATAAGAATACTTGACATCAACTAGTTTTACTGTTATGACAAATTAATAGTAAACAACTCCAATCTTGTAAACATCAACAATGCTAATCATATCTCAACATATTCATCTCTCAATGCTTCTAGTTATCATGCCTTATCAGAAGTTAATCAAATCAACAAATAAGATCATAACCACAAAAACATTCACCACTTGACACAAATGTTTATATGTGGAAAACCCAAATAGGTAAAAGCCACAGTGAGATGAGACTCACAAGGATAGCTATCTAAACTCTTCTGAAGTTCACCTTGTTAGGCACCAAGCGTGTTAAAGCTTTACAATAAGTCCTATTAAGAACTAATTCTAGTTAGGAATCACCCAGTTCAGGAATTTACAAATATGTTGTGATTAAAAACACAATAGCTTGTTAGGAGTAACCTCGCTGGAAGATTTAAGAATACAAGCTAATGGACCACCTTGTTAGAGGATTTAATAAGTAACCAAGCTTGTTAGAGCTTACCCGGCTAAGGGATTTCACTTTTACTATAATTGTTAGAAAACATTAGGTTTTCTTGATCTGTCTGAATAGCACTACATTTACTTTATCGGATCCTTTTAAGCTTCAATTTTCCTTTACTCAAAGTGCAGATACATTCATCAGTTGGGCCACTACACACTCAACAGGTTTCTGCCAATCTTGCCAATAACTTTTACAAACAACTTCATCGACCTTAAATACAAATCAATTAGGTTGGTAACACAACAAAAACCTAATTCTCATCATCAAGATTACAATCAAGTCGGTACAATCTTGATCGTTTAGAAATCATAACAATCTCTTCACAATCTTGAAGAAAATTCCAATCACTCCATGATCACCGCTTCATCAGACTTTGAAACTCATCACATGCTATGAATTAGATGCAATCCACTTTTCTCCTTCCCTAGTCAACAAAAAAATGCACCAAAACAATCTGAACTTATCCTCATACAATGATCACATGTGTCTCCATCATTACCGCTCATCAGAAAATAAACCAACAAAATTGATCGGTTAGGGTTTAACAACTGATAGGGTTTACCATTTACATTGCATAGAAAGGTTTAACCCTTTAAACTGGTTTACCGGTTCAACTCACAAACTTAACATATTGGTTTACAACATCTTCTACAAATCTCTTCCTATCGGTTACTAGCCAATATCAAAAAACAACAATATCAGCAATAACATGAATACCATTACCGGTTCAATTGACATCATTGACAACATATCATTAATGCAATCTATATACAAAATGCCAACACAATGTTGAACAGTGACTGAGGTTGGATCATGCTCCGTTAGGAGTTGGTCAAGAGCTATCAAAAGCTCTCAGTTTTGACTATCAATTTAAAATCTAAATGTCTAACGATTTCTCTAAAGAGATTTTGAGTTTGACAACAAAAATGTAATAAAATCGTGTTAAGTTGGAATCATGGAATTTCCTAAAAATCTTGAAATTAATTTTAAACATAGGAATTTGAATCTATATTAAGTGCTAAAAGTAGATCTAATTACACTTGCAGATTCTAAAATCTAATTACGCTTGGGGAATCTGAAATCTAATTACGCTTGCATAAATCAAACTTAACACCCAAATCCACAATCTAACTTAACAATAATTTTGCTTCCATTTTTCACCATCAAACTAGCCATCTTATTAACCATGCTATTACCAATCTAATCTACAACAATTATACTATTCAAACAACAATGTAAAACTAAGGATTACTTCTCCTAACAATAACATTCAACTTCCAACTAATGTTGATTACTAGAAAGAAACTACCAATAGTTAAAACTTAACATCTCATTAAATAAGAACTAAAGTGAATTAATCTAAAACTTTGAAACTGTAGAAGAACTAAAATTAGAACAAAGATCACCTCCCTTTGGTAGAGAAAGCCCTGCTCTTCCTCTGGTGGGATCTTGAAACACAAGAACTGAGATCAACTTTCTACTTTCATTGATATGTACTTCTAAAAGGAATTAAAACAGGTTCTAAGTATTACAAAAGGTTCAGCTCAATTGAAACTAAGTACTGAATAATTTTCCTGATTTCTAACTTACTACCTAATCTGAGAACAATGGGATGTATAAACAATATTATTTAAATTTTAAAATAAGGTTTGATAACTCAATGATGAACAATAAGTACCAAACCGATACTGAGAGGGGGGGGTGAATCAATATAGTCACAAAAACTTTTCCCGAACCGGTTTGACTACAAACACTACAAATGCCTGATAGACAGTAACACCGATCTAAAATAGAGTGCAATCGGTAAAGCTAAGAATAACTATGACAAGCATTAATTGGTTGATCACTTAGATTTCCACTCAACTTAATACTACACTTCCATTTCACCCTTATGCATGAATAGGTAATCTATCATAAAAAATATAATAACAGCTAGCTCAACATGATTTACCTTCAGACACAAATCACTTAAATAATCACATGACACACAGATTTTTCACGTGGAAACTCAACTGGGAAAAACCATGGCGGGGATGAATACCCACAAGCTGCTTTTGAACTCTTTAGAAGTCCGCTCTGTTAGGAGCCTAGTCTGGTTAAAGACTATTACAACAGGTTCTGCTAGGAACCGATCCTGTTAGAGATCACCCGATTAAGGGATGGCTAAATACCCGGTTAAGGGTTAAACCCTATTAGAGATTACCTTGTTAGAGGATTTCAAGAACTCAATTAGTTTGAGTCACCCTGTTAAAGGATTTACAGCAAGCTGATTAAAGCTACCCAGTTAAGGGATTTTCCAACTGTTGAAGTGGTTAAAGATCAACAGGTATTACAATGATCTGATAATAGCACTCAATGCCTAATGCAGATCCACTTAAGTTCCTTCCTTTTGCACACACACAATGCAGGAATCAATCCTCTTATCTCATCTGGTCTGGCAAGAATCACGTATCTCTTCACTTAGATACACACACACCATTTGCCAACAACCTCAGAAAGAAACACAATATCAACCTTATAGGAAATAGATAGGTTGGTAGCATAAACCCTAAACCCTAAACATTTAGGTTAAGAAATTTAGGCAATTCAATCCTGGCCATTGAACACTTTGCATTTGAATAAAAAATTCTTGAACATATCCCAAGACATTCTCCATCGTTCATTCTTCACTGCTTTTATGGCGGCTTGTAACCCATCACGCGTTCTCCACCATTTAAAGAGACTTCGCATATTCTCAAGGTAGATAGGATCGATCTCTTTCATGCAAGATCCTTCATGTGCTCAAGTTGACATGGCAATACGATCGGATCTTCATCACAATGCTAACTCATCACACAATGTCATCGGTTGAGTCACATAGGCTTGGAACACTTCAACCGGAAACCCTTAAGCTAAGACTACCAACCAATAGTCATATCATGTTAAGTCTTCATAGAGAACATTCCATATGCCGGTTCACATTTCATCATACCAGTTCTCTTGGACAAACATACCACTTCACCTATTGCTCAATATACCAGTTTATACCACTATACTAGTTCACTTTGCCAACTATTTAGCTTCAATATACCTGTTCACTTCTTTCCACATATACCGGTTCACCACATTGTACCGATTCACATTTCAGAATATTGCCAGTTCACTCTCCAACATATTGACATCAATGACAACATAATATCATCATGTCAACATACTCAGCACAAATGCCAACAAGGTTACCCACCTAAAGTGATAGTAACAACAGAAAAAAAGAAATTGAAGGAAATAAATCAACTCCAAGAAGAAGTTGAGTTCTGAAAGACATCGATGAGATAGGAACAAAAACAGAGATCAAGGGAGATCTTTCATTTTGAAATAATTGGAGGTTATCATCTTCTATGCAGTATCTATCATGAACCTTGTCAAATTCCACTTTTTTACTCAAAAATGTATTAAAAACATATATATGAAGATAAAACGGAACTGGAAGATATAATTTTGATTACCATCATACTATCATCATTTAAACAAGAAAAAAGATAAAAATTGCATCATAAATATTACTTATAATTAGCAGAGTATCATAGTAAAAAGTAAATAAACATGTGTGCGAATAAGGTATGCTACCATACATATTAGTCTGAAGATTAATAGAAGCATAAAATATAACTATAAAAAATTGTAATGTTTCTTCCTCATCAATGCATAATGTCAGGCCTAGTCTGAGTAAGATATAGTAATCCATGAACCATAGATCTATATAAAGACTGATTAGCTTTTAGAGATTCGTCATTTTTCGATAATTTGTAGCCGGTCACCATAGGAGTTCCAACTGGTTTGGAGTCATCCACCCAAACTTCTTCAGCAAGTCATCATCTCTGCCAAAGACAATATCATCAACAAAGCTTCAAAAATTAAGATGTTAACATTCTCAATCTTAAAATATAAATTACTATCAACAGTAACTTTCCTAAATCCTAATTTCAGCAAATACTTATCCAATCTAGCATATGAGGCTCTAGGGGCTTGTTTCAATCCATAAAGACATTTCTTCAATTTGCATACCATGTCTCCATCATCTAATAATAAAAACCCATCAGGTTGCTCAATGTAGACTTCTTCCTCAAGATCACCATTTAAAAAGGCTAACTTGACATCCATCTGATATACTTTGAAATCTTTATAAGCAGCATATGCAAGCAATAGTCTAACATCTTCAAGTCTAGCAACTAGTGAAAAAGTATCCTCATAATCAATTCTTCTTTCTATGAGTATCCTTTGAATACTAGTCTTGCTTTATTTCTCACAACTTCACTGAATTCATTCAATTTGTTCCTGAATGCCCATTTAGTACCAATCGTATTCTTATCTTTAGGTCTAGACACAAGATCCCATGTGTTATTCTTTTCAATTTGATCTAATTCTTCTTCCATAGCTCTCATCCAATTTTCATCTTTATAAGCTTCAACAACATCTTTAGGTTCAACTTTAGAAATCAAACATACTTCTTTTGCATCTAGCCTTCTTCTAGTCATCACACCTTTGTTTTTATCACCAATAATCTAATTTTTAGAGTAATTCAATATTACATACCTCAAAGTCTTCTGATTATTCTAATTTTCAGGTTCTTATACCTCTCCATCGACAACAACAACATCTAGATTAACAATCTCTACCGGATCATTCTGCCTCATCTCTTCAATTTGAATAGGCGTTATAACAACATGCTGACCATCATCATATCCACATTCTTTGATCTTGTTGGTATTTTAGATATGCTGATATGGTTTTGTCATTGATTTCAACACTTGTCAACACTTGAGAGACACTTGAAGATCTTTGGTTATGTTCACCGGCATGTTCAGTGACTTATGCACAGTCACCGATATCTGATTCACCGATAGGTTATATTGTTCACCGGCATTGAGGATGATCTTTTATCATCTGGAGATTACTTGGTTATGTCAAAGACATTTCTTGGACACTTTGTTTTGGTGATTTGTTCATTGGTCTAATCGGGTTTGCATATTTGCTATTACCAGAAAATAGGTCTAAGATATGCACCGACAAGCATATCTATTCTAGATCAGCACAACACGTCATGAAGATAATTTATTATTATTGTAAATATAATGAGCTGACATCATGCATCACATATTGATTCATTTGTAATTGATTTTATTGTAATATCTTTTAGTGAGCCGACCTACTCATTTGGTCTTAGGTGTTGGTATAAATGTAAGATCTCATTTGCGAGATTGTAATAAGAAAAGTGGAAAAGGATTGTAATAAGGTATATGCAAATATAAGAAGAGCTATACATGTAGACATCATTAAAGATTGAAGGAAGGTTTGAAGAAGGTAAATCAGAGCTTAACCGGTACTGAATCCAACATATGAAGATGCTATTTTGAGCAGTACATTATCATTGGATTTAACCATCCAATTGTAGTCAGTGTGAATCCCATTTTGTGATTGAGTAGTGAGCTCTAGGCAGTTGGCCTTTTTGCATGTGCAGACTCCATATTGTACACACATACTATCTGCAGTAGTATCATTTTATGGTGGGTAAGGTTTCCCACCGTGGTTTTTCCCCTTACAGAGTTTCCACATACAAATAGTTGTGTTATGTGTTGTGTATGTTATTTGTCTTTCTGTTTCATGCATTAAACTTTACCGGTACTGCAATTAACTGTTAAAATGTCTACCGGCATTAAATTTTGGTTAAGTTAGTTTTGGTTTGAATTTTATTGGACAACTGATTCACCCCCCCCCCCTCTTATTTGCCTTCGGGACCTAACAATTGGTATCAGAGCCTAGTCCTCTTTTTGCAGAAGTTTAACAGCTTGGGGAGATCCAATGTCTTCTAACTATTTCAGAGGACAGTCTAAAACTTGATGGAACCAACTATGGTATATGGAAGATCAGAATGGAGACTCATCTGAATTGCATTGGGAAGGACATATGGGATGTTACAAAGAATGGTTGTTGTTCCTACTCAAGGTCAACCTATTCCACCAACCTTGGCTAAAGATGAGGAAAATGATTGCAAAGCAAGAGAAGCACTTTTGAGCGCATTGTCTGATCAGAAAATCATAGGATTATCAGATAGATCTACTGCTAAAGCTATTTGGGATAAATTGGAGACATTGAATGAAGGTGATACCACAGTCAAAATTGCCAAACTGGAATGCTTCTGAGTTAGGTATGAAAATCTGAAAATGGAAGAAGATGAAAGGATTTCTGCTTTTATGGAAAAAGTAAATGAAATTGTTTTGGGCATAAAATGTTGTGGAGGAACCTTAAGTGAAGATGAAATTGCTTCTAAAGTTTTAAGAGCTTTACCACTGGGATATAAAATGAAAGTTACTACTATAAATGAATTGAGAACAATGCCTAATACATCAGTATCTAGAGACACTTTGGTTGGAAAACTTTCAGCTTTTGAACTTGAGGAATTTGGTCCTATTGCTACTATTAAGACATATTTAGCTTTCAAAGAATCATCATCATCATCATCTGAAAAATATGATTGGAAAGCCTTTTATGCAAGAGAACTTGAAGAAATTAGAAAGTAGAATGAAGAACTTGAAGCACTATTTGCAAGGAAAATGCCTAAAGGTCTAGTTGGAAGTAAGTATGAAGGTAAAGAACCATTTAAATGTTTTAATTGCAATAAGATTGGTCATATGGCTTCTAGGTGTCTTGATAGACATGCAAGATTGAAAGAAGAAGCTAAAAGAACATACAAGCCTAACCCTGAATATCAAAGGTACAAATTTAAGAAGAATAGAGACAAATCATGTTACTATGTTGATGAAGGAGTTATTGATGATTCTGATGAGGAACTGACAGACAACGGATGGTCTTTTGTTGCAATAATAGAAGATCAACTGGCACCTACTGTTCAATCGGTAGAGTAGGCCCTGGCTGCTAAAATTGAAGATAAGGATGAATGGATTATTGATTCTGGATGTTCACATCATATGACTGGTGATAAGAGTAAATTCTTAACCTTTCAGGAATACAATGGAGGTCTAGTAAGATTTGGAGATGACAAAGCTTGTATGATCAGAGGAAAAGGCACTATATCTTTTGATGGTAAGGATAATACTGGCAATGTTTACTTTGTTGAAGGTTTGAAGCACAATCTTTTTAGTGTTGGTTAATTAGTTGAAAAGGGATTTTAGTTACAATTCAAGAATGGTAAATGAAAAATCATGAATAGAACTGGTTTAGAAATTGCAACTGGTAATCAGACTAGAGGTAATATCTTTCATTTGAATAATAATGAGAAGACATGCTTGATTGCACATATTGATGAAAGTTGGCTATGGCATAAGAGACTATGTCATGTAAATTTTAATTGCATTGTGAAAATTAGTACAACTAAGGCAATAAGAGATCTACCTAAGATTGTTAAACCTCACAATCCAGTATGTAAGGAATGTCAATTTTGAAAGCAAGTTAGAGCATCTTTTAAGAGTATACCAGAAAAATCCAATAATGTTCTTGACTTAATTCATACTGATTTATGTGGTCCAGCAAGAACTAGAAGTTTACAAGGAGATAGGTATTTTATGCTAATCATTGATGACTATTCTAGAATGTGTTGGGTTACTTTTTTCAGAGAGAAATCGGAAGCTTTTGGGAAGTTCAAACTATTCAAGGTGATGGTAAAGAATGAAATTGGTAAGAAAATAAAATGTTTGAGATCAGATCAAGGAGGTGAATTCACATCTAAGGAATTTAATACATTCTGTGAAGTGAATGGAATTAAAAGACAGTTATCAACACCTCAGACATCCTAGCAAAATGGAGTTGTGGAAAGAAAGAACATAACTATTTTGGATACAGCTAGAAGCATGATATCATAAGCAAATCTACCTCATGTATATTGGAGAGAAGTAGTCAATACAGCTGTTTATACATTCAACATAGTTCACATCAAAGGTGAAACCGGTAAGACCCCTCATGAACTATGGTTTGGTAATACTCCTACTCTTAAATATTTCTGAATATTTGGAAGTAAATGTTATATTAGAAGAGATGAGTATATTGGAAAATTTGATCCTAGAAGTGATGAAGGAATATTTCTTGGTTATTCATCTAAGAGCAAGTCATATAGATGTTTTAATAAGAGATTGCAGAAAATCATTGAAAGTGCAAATGTGAAGATTGATGAACAATTTAGAGATAATTCAAGGTACATAGACTCTGAACCGACAGTTGAGATAATCACAAATGAACCTACTATGAGCACACCAGTATAGAATGTTGATCCAGTCACACCGGCATCATCTAAGAATTCCACAGTGACTGAGGAACAACAACAAGTGAACACACCCAGGTATGTTAGATTGAATCACTCTGAAAGTCAGATAATTGGGAATAAATATCAAGGTGTTATGACTAGAGGAAGACTGGAAAATGAAGAGGTATGTCTTATTTCTCAAATTGAACCAACATCAGTTAATGAGGCATGTGAAGATAAACATTGGATTAAAGCTATGAAGATGAATTGGAACAAATTGAAAATAATAACACATGGACATTAGTTCACCGACTTAAAGACAAAAATGTAATTGGAACTAAATGGGTATTCGGAAATAAACTTAATGAAGATGGTAAGGTAATCAAAAACAAAGCAAGATTAGTGTGTAAGGGATATTCACAGAAAGAAGGAATTGATTACAATGAAACCTTTGCATCGGTAGCTAGAATTGAGGCAGTCAGATTATTCTTAGCTTTTGAAGCACACAAGAACTATAAAGTATATCAAATGGATGTTAAATGTGCATTTCTAAATGGAGATCTTGAAAGTTTACATTGAACAACCTAATGGATTTTCATTAACAGATGACAAAGATATGGTTTGCGGGTTAAGGAAAGCTTTATATGGATTAAAACAAGCTCCTAGAGCTTGGTATGCTAGATTGGACAAATATCTTTTGAAGATTGGTTTCACTAAAGGTAATGCTGATAAAAATCTATATTAAAAAGTGACTAATGATGACATCTTGGTTATAGAAGTTTTTGTTGATGATATAATCTTTGGACGAGAAGATGGATTGTGTAAAGACTGTTCTAATAAGATGTAGGAAGAATTTTAAATGTCTATGATTGGGGAGATAAAATTCTTTTTAGGATTGCAGATCTCACAGACTGATAAAGATATATTCATTAATCAATCAAAGTACATGAAATAATTACTAAAGAAGTTTGGCATGGAAAACTCTAAACTGGTAAGCACACTTATGACTACAATTGATAAGCTATCTTTGAAGGATGAATCAACACTTGTTAATCTGACTAGGTACAAGTCTATGATATGAGGTTTACTGTATTTGACACAAACAAGACCTGATATTATGAATGCAGTATGTATTGTTTCAAGATTTTAGAGTAATCCTAAGGAAAATCATGAATTAGTAGTAAAAAGGATTTTCTGGTATCTACAAGGCACAACAAATCTTGGTTTATGGTATCCTTAAGATGAAAACTTTGATTTATGTGCATACACTGATGCAAATTGGGCAGGAGATGTAGATGACAGAAAAAACACCACTGGTGGAGGATTCTTTCTTGGTAGAAGATTAATTTCATGGTTGAGCAAGAAACAAAGTTGGACATCTTTATCAATAGCAGAATTAGAGTATGTTGCAGCAGCAACTAATTGTACATAGGTATTATGGATTAAGCAAATGTTGAAGGACATAAAGGTAAAATGCAAGGAACCTATAATCATTTACTATGATAATATGGCAGCAATTGATATATCAAATAATTCGGTATTTCACTCAAAAACTAAACATGTTTCTATCAAATTCAATTTTCTAAAAGAGAATGTTGAAGAAAAGAAGTGAAATTGGTTTATGTAAATACTAAAGAGCAGATTGTAGATATCTTTACCAAACATTTGCCTAAGGAAACTTTTGAATATCTTAGGGAGCAGCTTGGATTCATACCCTCACCAGTAGAAACTTAGACAGTTGATGATTGTCATCAACCGGAAGAATTAACAGAGAAATCTTTTTTTCGGCTTTGATGAGGAGAGCTACTTCTCAAGGGGAGTAGTTGGATAAATTGATAAGTTTGTATTTTGTGATAAGTTCTTTGAACTAATTATATTTGGTTTTGTATTGATTTGGCATTTGATGTCAAAGGGGGAGATATATCTATGGAAAAAAATATTATCTTTTGGGGAGAGATTATTCATTGGGGGAGAGATTGTTACTCTCTGTATCTGTATTTTGATGATCTCTTTTGGAGATTGTTGGTTTTTGGTTTTTTGTATTTCTGCTTTGGCACTTAGATGGTTTTTCTATCTTGTGTTGCCATCAATACCAAAGGGGGATATTGTTGGTATTTTGGATATGTTGATATGGTTTTGTCATTGATGTCAACACTTGTCAACACTTGAGAAACACTTGGAGATCTTTGGTTATGTTCACTGGCATGTTCAGTGACTTATGCACAGTCATAGGTATCTAATTCACCGGCAGGTTATATTGTTCACCGACACTGAGGATGATCTGTTATCATCTGGAGATTACTTGGTTATGTCGAAGACATTGCTTGGATGCTTGGTTTTGGTGATTTGATCATTGGTCTAATCAGGTTTGCATATTTGTTGTTACCGACAAATAGGTCCGGGATATGCACCGACAAGCATATCTATTCCAGATCAACACAAAACATCATGAAGATGATTTATTATTATTGTAAATGCATTGAGCTGACATCATGCATCGCATATTGATTCATTTGTAATTAATTTTATTGTAATATCTTTTAGTGAGCCGACCTACTCATTTGGTCTTAGGTTTTGGTATAAATGTAAGATCTCATTTGTGAGATTGTAATAAGGTATATGTGAATATAAGCAGAGATATACACATAGACATCATTCAAGATTTAAGGAAGGTTTGAAGAAGGCAAATCAGAGCTTAACCGATACTGAATCCAACATATAAAGATGCTATTTTGAGCAGTACATTATCATTGGATTTAACCATCCAATTGTAGTCAGTGTGACTCCCATTTTGTGATTGAGCAGGGAGCTCTAGGCAGTTGGCCTTTCTGCATGTGTGGACTCCATATTGTATACACATACTATTTGCAGTAGTATCATTTGATTGTGGGTAAGGTTTCCCACTATGGTTTTTCCCCTTACAGGGTTTCCACGTACAAATAACTATGTTATGTGTTGTGTATGTTATTTGTCTTTCTGTTTCATGCATTAAACTTTATCGGTACTGCAATTAACTATCAAACTGTCTACCAGCATTAAATTTTGGTTTACTGGTGTTAATATAAAGTTTGGTTAAGTTAGTTTTGGTTTGAAGTTTATTGGACAATTGATTCATCCCCCCCCCCTCTCAGTTGCCTCCAGGACCTAACAGATCTCTTTTCCAAGGTTCTCATCAACCTTCACATTTTCACTTTCTACTATCTTTCTCTGTCTCTTATTATAGCACCGATAAGATTTTCTCTTTGTTCAATATCCCAAGAAAATTTCTACATCACTCCTTGCATCAAACTTTTCTATATCCTCATCTTTCTTGATATAACACTTGCTACCAAATATTTTGAAATATCTCACAGTAGGAACATGACCAAACCATAGCTCATAAGGAGTCTTACTGGAATCACCTTTTATATGAACTTTTTTGAATGTGTAAACAATAGTGCTAATAGCTTCTCTCCAGTAGATCTTTAGGATATTCCCTTCAATCAACATAGTCCTTGCAACATCCAAGATAGTTTTGTTCTTCCTTTCAACAAATTCATTCTATTGTGGGGTTCTAGGACCAGATAATTATCTTCTAATCCCATATTTCTCATAGAATGAATCAAACTTACCGTAACAAAATTCTCCTCCTTTGTTAGATCCCAGACATTTCACCTTCAATCCTATCTGAGTCTCAACCTTTCCTTTGATTATCTTGAACTTTTCTAATGCTTTAGATTTTGCCTTCAAAAAGACAACCCACATCATCCTAGAATAATCATCAATTAGAAACATAGAATATTTGTCTCCTTGCACACTTCTCACATTTGTAGGTCCACATAGGTCAATTTGCACAAGATCTAGCAGTCCATTAGATGTGTACTATTTTCTCTAGAAAAAAATTCTTATTTTCTTACCCATTTGACATTCTTTACATACCAAATTAGCAAGCTTAACAATATTAGGCAAATATCTAACAACATGAGTAGAACTAATCTTAATCATTGAATCAAAGTTAACATGACACATTCTCCTATGCCACAACCAACTTTTCTCACCAGCATTCAAATGAAAGATATTACCTTCAGTCTTAGTTCTAGAAGCAATCTCTATACCAGAGGCATTTAGGGTCTTACATTTACCATTCTTGAATTGTAGATCATAACCTTTGTCAACCATCTTTCCAACACTCAAAATACTATGCTTCAAACCTTCAATATACAATACATCATCAATATTATTCTTACCATCAAAGTAAATAGAGCCTCTACCATGGATGACACAGGCTTTGTCATCTCCAAATCTTACTATTCCACCATCATACCTTTCCATATGCACAAATTTGCTTTTATCACCGATCATATGACGTGAACAACTACTGTCAATTACCCATTCATCTTTTTCTTCAACTTTAGCAACTAAAGCTTTCTCCTCAATAGTGCAGCTTGTGGAATCAATAGGTAACAGTCCATATTCTTTCTTAGTAATAAATACAACTTCATCTCCTTCTGATTCTTCATCTGTAACACCTTCATCAATAGCATATTAGCAGTTCTTTTGATGCTTATACTTCCGGTTAGACTTGTAAGGCTTATCATACTTCTCATGCTTCTCATATCTATCATTTCTATCATGCTTATAAAATTTGTCATGCCTACCATACTTAGACATTCTCTTTGGCCATCTAGAAGTAAATTTCCTACCTTATTGCAAGAGAAACATTTCAGAGGCAATTTTCCACCATACTTACCATTTCCCTTAGGTAATCTCCAAGCAATCAATGCTTCAAGCTCATCCAATTCTCTTTCTTGCACTTATATTTCTCTTCTCTCTCTTTCATAACTGGATATTATACATTCATTGGGATCATACTTCTTCTTTCTGGATACAGATGCTCTAATCTCAGACTTCCCATGTGATTCACCAAATTTGCTCAGCTCAAATGCAATAATCTTTCTGACCAACATATCTCTTGTTACAGTAGTCACACTCCAGATCTCATCAATAGCAGCTACCTTATGTTTGTAAGTAGGAGGGAAAGATCTCAACACCTTAGCAATAATTTCATCTTCTTTAAGTGTTCCACCACCACATCTGATACCTAGGACAAGATCATTCACCTTATATATGAAAGTGTTTATGTTCTCATCTTCTCCCATCTTCTACATCTCATATTTCCCTTTCACACTCTACAACTTCACAACTTTCACTTGTTTGTCTCCTTCATATAGGGTTTTAAGCTTCTCCCAGACATCATGTGTGGTCTGAAGTCTCATTACATTTATCATATTTGAATTAGTCAGGGCACTCAACAATGCTTCCTTTTCTCTTATATTATTTTCAGCTTCCTTGATCTCATCAGCAGTAACCGGTCCATTCTGAGGAATAGAATAAACATTCTTTGTAATTTTCTAATAATATTCTCTAAGACACCTCAAGTGCACCTCAATCCGGTTCTTCCATATATCATAGTTACTTCCATTGAATCTTGAACTCTCCTTCTTAAAGATAACACTTCCACTTGTAGCTGTCATCTTGGATATCCTCAAACAGTTAAGTTTCTTCCAGGGGATGTAGCTCTGATACCAATTGTTGGCAACAACAATGAAGGAAAACTAAGAGGGGGGTGAATCAGTTTTCATCAGATCAACAAACTTAACCACAAAAAAAATATGATAAACTACAACAATAATGAAGATAAGCAAGAAGATACCATAACACACAACACCAATATTTTGACGTGGAAAACCAGGTTAAGGGAAAAACCATGGTGGAAACCTACCCACAATAAGATGATACTTTGTAGTAGTATGTGAAAATATTATAATGGGGAATGTACATGCATTCAGGCACACTGCCTAGAGATCACTTCTCAAAAGATAATGACCTAGAAGGCTACAACCCTCAAGGAAGTCTCACTAACTTACAACTAGATTCAGACTACAATCCAGAAGGAATGAGCTGAAATAATAGCATCTGCATTTGCTTGATGATAGTTCTGGTTAAGCTCAAATGTCTACTCTACAACACAAATCTCTGCTCAATCACAATGTCGAAGGATGAATCACTTGTTCACATAGACACCACTCTCTCATAATGCAGACACAACCATGATGGATAAATTACATGACTATATCACCTATTTATACAAATCATCCACCTTGACAACAAGGTCGGCTAAACCCTTAACTCACAATTACAAAATTACATCACACAATACAAAGATTGACCACCGGACCAATATAATGATATGGATAGCATATTATTGACCTAAATCAAATATCCAAATTCTCATCACCACCAGTAATCACACCAAGATCAACCGCAACATGCTACACCACCAGAAATACCGCATAACACGAAAAACAACACCAGACCAACAAAATCACCAAGAACTCGCACAATGATCAATATGGATCATCAAGACAAATATGACATAATTAGGAAACACCAACAACAACTACACCAACACCACTTATCAAATCTTCATCGATCAACATCTGAACCTCAAGAATACACAAACATGAACTGTCACGAAGAAAAGACAACTTGCAAGGAACCAAATCACGAAGAATCAGAAATGAAGATACATAAGACCATCCCAAATAATATCCCAAAATATAATCTTAAGATCTGATCACACTGGAATATACCAGAGGAAATACCAAAATCTGTAAAGCTCTAATCAGATAAACAAACTGTAAAACTGGATCATCTGATATGATCAATTAAGAATCCTAGATCACCAAATCCAATACAAAAGAATATAATGATAATAGGAATACTCCATACACCAAACCAAAATCACAATAAACTAATATTCAATCACCAGAGTAGGAATATGTTGACATCAATGACAACAACATATCCTAGTAGCATCAATGCCCAACAATTTCCCCCTTTGGCATTGATGACAACATATGAATGTGAAAAACAATAAATGCAAAGAAAGAAAACATCTCCAACAAAGTCCCCCAAAGATTAAGTAGATAAATTTTTTTTTCATATGCATCTTTCCCCCTTTGACAACAATGCCAAAGACATAATATATATTATGCTTCTTCCCAAAACTCATCCTCTAAGAAGGACAATCTCTCGCTTAGGATAGACTCTCACCTAATCATTTGAAACAAACACTAACTACCCCGATTGAGTAGGAGCATCAACTCATCAATCCAGATAGAAAGATAAGGCTCTGAGATCCATTGGATTGATACAACTCAATGCATCTAGTTCTCATCAGGAGGGGAAAATACCCCTAACTTGTCTCTCAAATAGATAAATGTATCAACAGGAAAAGGCTTAGTGAAAATATTAGGAATTTGTTCCTTTGTAGACACATATTCTAGCTTCACTTCCTCTTTATTGACTTTTTCTCTCAAGAAATGATATTTGATTGACACATGTTTAGTTTTTTAATGTTGCACCAGATTCTTTGACATATTAATAGCACTGGAAATATCACAATATATGACAGTAGGCTCATCGTAGATAACTCTGTTATCCTTCAACATTTGCTTCACAAATACTACCTGAGTGCAGCTACTAGCAGTAACAATGTACTCAGCTTCAGTAGTAGATAAGGATACTGAATCTTGTTTCTTACTTGCCCATGAAACCAATTTGTTACCTAAAAATAATGCTCCACTAGTGGTGCTCTTCTAGTCATCAACATCACCATCCCAATCAGCATCAGTGTAAGAACATAATATGAAATCATCATTCCTCAGATACCACAAACCATAATCCACAGTCCCCTTCAAGTATCTAAATATTCTCTTCACAACAATGACATGAGTCTCTTTTGGAGCCGCTTGATATCTAGCAGTCATGCACACAACATGCATAATGTTAGGCCTAGTCTGAGTAATATATAGCAGTTTACCAACCATAAATCTGTATAAAGACTGATTAGCTTTCAGAGATTCATCATTTTTAGACAATTTGCAGCCAGTCACCATAGGCATTCCAACTGATTTGGAGTCATCCAACCCAAACTTCTTCAACAATTCCTTTACATATTTAGTTTGAGATATAAAAATACCTTTTCCAGTTTGTGAAATCTGCAAACCTAAGAAAAATTTCATCTCTCCTATCATAGACTATTGGCATTGCATGAAGATTACATTGATGAAGTATAGTGTTGTCATTGATGTCAATAGCAACCAATTATGAAGTTGTATTGCAACCAATAATGATGCAATAATACAACCGGTAGTAAAACAATGAAGGAAACTGGTATTGGTATTATTATTGAAGCATAGTGATCAATCGGTAACCCTAACCAGTTGATAAGAAGAACCCTAACCGATGGAGCTTGGAGAATCGGTTTTGATGATCTATGAACGAATGATGATCAAAGATGAAGATGCCACATAAGCATGATGCACATGATGAGTTTCAAAGTGGATTTAGCATGTGAAGATAATTGTTTATCTTTAGAATGATCAAATGCATAGCATGAAGTGAAAAATGTGTGATGAGTTACAGGATCCAATGTGCGGTGATCTAGGAGTGGTTCAAGTCATCTAGAACAATGTGTAGTTGATTTCTATGTAATCTAATGCTCATGAGTGAACTGATATATTTGTAATGTCCATGAGATTTGTAGGGTTTGTATTGTGTTACTGACCTATTGTATTTTGTTATAAGGTCGATGAGTTGTTTTATAATTTTTTTGGAAATTTTGGTGAAGTGTGGTAGTGATTATTGTCAAACCAGAAGGAGTGTCTGCATAATGTTGTGAAGGTAGATAGGAGCAAAAAAGAATCTGATTAAGCAAGGAAGTGCTATTTCTAGATTAGCAAAGAACCCGTTGTTCTCTAACCATTACAACAGTTAATCCCTTAACCAAGTAAGCTTTAATAGGCTCGGTCTTGTTTAAATCCTCTAACCAGGTGATCCATTATCTTGGATTTTAAATCCTCCACTGAGGTTACCTTTAACAGGGTATTGTAGTCAATCCCTTAACCGGGTGGTCCTTAACAAGATCTGTTCTTAATAGGACATTATTGTATAAGCTTCTAACAAGGTTTGGCTCCTAACAAGGAAAAATTCAGAAGAGTTCAGGATACTTGTGGGTAGTCATCCCCACTGTGGTTTTTCCCATTTGGGTTTCAACGTGAAAAATCATTGTGTCAAGTGGTGAATGATTTTGTGGATGTGTTTTGATATGGTTGATATGAATAACTGGTAAATCCACTTAGATATATTTAGATGACTAGAAATGATTTGAAATGAGTTATTACTGATATTAGTGAAGTGGTTTAATGTTTTGGTTAAATGGCATTTGAGTTTCAGATCTGTTACATTGTATCATTGATGCTTTGGTCAACCAGTAAAGTTTGACAGTGCAGTTACAGTTTTTGATACAATGTCTAAACCGATTAGTTTAGCAAGTTATTTCTAAGTTGGAATTAAGTTTTGTGAAAGTTTAGTTTATTTTCTATATACTGATTCACCCCCCCCTTAGTAGTTGACCGAATCCTTATTGTTTCATCATATTATCATAGACATCTCAAATTCTTTCTGCATATCACTGACAAACTTCATCCTCAAGTCATCATCTCCACCAAAGATAATATCATCAACAAAGACTTCAACAATTAAGATGTTATCATTCTCAGTCTTAAAATATAGATTACTATTAGTAGTACCTTTATTAAATCCTAGTTTCAAAAAATACCTATCCAATTTAGCATACCAGGCTCTAGGAGCTTGTTTCAATACATAAAGAGCTTTCTTCAATTTGCATACCATGTCTCCATACTTTGATACTAAAAATCCATTAGGTTGCTCAATGTAGACTTCTTCCACAAGATCACCATTCAAAACTGCTGACTTGACATCCGTCTGATATACCTTGAAATCTTTATAAGCAACATATGGAAGCGTCTAACATATTCAAGTCTATCTATTGGAGAAAAGGTCTCCTCATAATCAATTCCTTATTTTTGTGAGTATCCTTTGCATACCAGTCTTGCTTTATTTCTAACAACTTCATCTTCTTCATTCAATTTGTTCTTGAATACCCATTTAGTACCAATCACATTCTTAACTTTAGGTATAGGCATAAGCTCCCATATGCTATTCTTTTCAATCTGATCTAATTATTCTTTGATAGCTCTCATCCAATTTCCATCTTTGCAAGCTTCAACAACATCTTTAGGTTCAATTTTAAAAATCAAACATACTTCTTCAGTAGCTAGCCTTCTTCTAGTCATCACACCTTTATTTTTATCATTGATAATCTGATTTTTAGAGTGATTCAACATTACATACCTCAGACTCTTCTGATTATTTTGATTTTCGGGTTCCTACACCTCTCCACTGGTAGTAGCAACATCCGGATTAACAGTCTCTACCGGATCATTATGCCTCATCTCTTTAGTCAAAATAGGCATTATAACAACATGTTTACCATCATTATATCCACATTCTCTGATCTCTTTTCCAAGGTTCTCATCAACCTTCATATTTGCACTTTCTACAATCTTTCTCAGTCTCTTATTATAGAACCAGTAGGCTTTGCTCTTTGATGAATATCCCAAGAAAATTCCTTCATCACTACTTGCATCAAACTTTCCTATATCCTCATCTCTCTTGATATAACACTTGCTACCAAATATTTTGAAATATCTCATAGTAGGAACATGACCAAACCAAAGCTCATAAGGAGTCTTACTGGTATCACCTTTTATATGAACTTGGTTGAATTTGTAAACAATAGTGCTAATACCTTCTATATAGTAGATCTTCAGGACATTCCCTTCAATCAACATATTCCTTGCAACATCCAAGATAGTTATGTTCTTCCTTTCAATAGCTCCATTGTGTTGTGGGGTTCTAGGACTAGATAATTGTCTTCTAATCCCATGCTTCTCATAGAATAAATCAAACTCACTAGAACAAAATTCTCCTCCTCTGTCAGATCTCAGACATTTCACCTTCAATCTTGTCTCAGTCTCAAACTTTCCTTTGAATATCTTGAACTTGTCTAATACTTCAAATTTCTCCTTCAAAAAGACAACCCACATCATCTTGGAATAATCATCAATTAGCAACATAAAATATATGTGTCCTTGCACACTTCTAATGTTTGTAGGTTGACATAGCTCAATATGCACAAGATCTAGTATTCCATTAGATGTATATTATTTGCTTTTAAAATAAATTATTGGTTACCCATTTGACATTCTTTACATACCGGATTAGCAGGCTTAACAATCTTAGGAAAATCTCTAACAGCTTGAGTAGCACTCATCTTAATCATTGAATCAAACTGAGCATAACACATTCTCCTATGCCAAAACCAACTTTCATCAATCTGACAAATCAAACAACTTTTGTCACCATGATACAAATGAAAGATATTACCTTCAGTCTTAGTTCCAGAAGAAATCTCTATACCAGAGGCATTTAGGATCTTGCATTTACCATTCTTGAATTGTAGATCATAACCTTTGTCAGCCATCTGTCCAACATTCAAAATATTATTCTTTAAACCTTTAACATAGAAGACATCATTATTATTATTATTACCATCAAAGGAAATAGAGCCTCTACCATGGATCACACAGGCTTTATCATCTCCAAATCTTACTATTCCACCACCATACCTTTCCATACTCACAAATTTTCTTTTATCACTGGTCATATGATGTGAACAACTGCTGTCAATTACACATTCATATTTTTCTTCAACTTTAGAAGCTAAATGTTACTCCTCAATAGTGCAGCTTCTGGAATCAATGTCCATCTTCTTTCATAGCAATAAATACAATGTCATCTCCTTTTGATTCTTCATCTATAACACCTTCATCAGTAACATAGTAGCAGTTCTTCTAATTCTTATACTTCCAGTTAGACTTGTAAGGCTTATCATACTTCTCGTGCTTCTCATATATATCATTTCTATCATGCTTATCAAATTTATCATGTCTATCATACTTAGCCATTCTCTCTAGGCATCTAGAAGAAAAATGTCCTATCTTATTGCAAGAGAAACATTTCAGAGGAAATTTTCCATCATACTTACCTGCTCCCTTAGGCAATCTCCGGGTAATCAATGCTTCAAGCTCAGCCAATTCTCTTTCTTTCTCTTCCATTTCTCTTCTCTCTCTTTCATATTTGGATATTCTACATTCATCGGGATCATACTTGTTCTTTTTGGATATAGATGCTCTACATTTTGTCTTAGACTTTCCATGTGATTCACCAAATTCACTTAGCTCAAATGCAACAATCTTTCCAACCAGCATATCTCTTGTTACAATAGTCACGCTTTGAATCTCATCAATAACAACTACCTTATGTTTGTAATCAGGAGGCAAATTGTTGGCCATTTGGTGGAATAGATTATGTGTTGCATTGATGTTTTGTCATTGATGTCAACACTAGCTATTTGGATGCTTTACTGACACCCTTGTGGTCCCAGTAGGTTGAGTAGTTTTTGGTTAAATTGGATCCAACATGATCCGATTGACTCCAATATAATCTGGTGATGAAATTGACTTGTTCATAATGCTTATACTCATATTTGGTCAGTTATTTTTGGTTTGGTGATTGGGTGCTATCCTGCTTGCTATGAAGATTGGTTTCTGGTTTCGGCGAGGGTTTCATCGACAGAGCTTTTGGTGGAGATCTTTGATGCAATGCATAATTGGTGTTGGTGCAGCTTCTGATGGAGTTTCAGGATGCTGTTGGTGATCATGTTCGAGACTTGGTGTTTGGAGATCATTGCTTAAGCATGTGGACCTATACTTGGTCCCGATTGATCTAGGTTATGGACCGACATTAATATAACATGTGGATAGGACCTATTGTTGTATTTCTAGAATATCTTATGTGTTGGATATTATTTGTTTTGGTCTAAGGCCGACATGGTTTTTAATTATGTAATTGGTTTATTGTCTGGTGGCCAATATGATTGTTTATGGTCGAGGGTTTGTATAAATAAGATGTAAGATCTCATTGTAGATCATCATGGCTATTGTAAGAGGTCATGGTCAAGGAATTTAATGTGCAAATAATGTAATATTGTTCATGCAGAGGAGTTGGTCAATCATTGGAGACAGAATTGGGTTTGTGAAAGAGGATTTTGTCCTATGGTATTGAGCTTAACCAAAACTATACTCAGACATATGAGATGCTATCTTTTGCAGTTCAACACTTCTTTGGATTGTAGTTTGTATTTGTATGTAGTCAGTGAGACTCCTTTTGTGGTGAACAGTGTGGTCTAGGCTGTTGGCCTTTCTGCAAGTGCAGGCCCCTTCATTGTAATTTACATACTTAATGCAAAATTATTATCTGACTATGTGTAGGCTTGCCACCATGGTTTTTCCCTTTACCGATTTTTCCACGTACAAATATTGGTGTTGTGTGGATGGCTTTTATTCTATGATTATTGTTTATGTTTAATTGGAATAACTATTATTCTGATATTATTGTTTTTAGTTTCAGTATTATTGTTTTAAATTGCTAATGCTTCTGGTAATATATGACAACTGATTCAACCCCCCCCCCCTCTCAGTTGTCTTCTGGTTATCTGAACTATCTAACAATTGGTATCAGTGCTTTGGCCCTCTCTGCATAAAGCTTAACCACTTGAGGAAGATCCTATTGTGACTAACAGTTCAAGTTCATCCAGTTCTTCTCGAGCTATCTTTCAAAAGGGATATACTGAGGCTTGAAGGAACAAATTATACAGTATGGAAGATTTAGATGGGGACTCGTCTGAGATGTCCTAGAAAGGAGATATGGGAGATCACACAGAATGGTGTCACACCCTTTAATCTGGGATCTGGCAATCCTCCTTTGTAAAAACTGGAGAAGGAACTTGAGAATGATTGTAGAGAAAGAGAAGCCCTCTTGTGTGCACTTTCTGATCATCAAATAATGGAGTTAACTGATAAATCATTTGGAAAGGATATATGGTATAAGTTGTAGACTCTTAATGAAGGTGACCTTATAGTAAAGATTGCTAAACTTGATGGTTACCGAGTGAGATATGAAAACTTGAAGATGGAAGAAGATGGAAGGATTACTGCATTCATGGAAAGGGTAAATGAGATTGTTATGGGAATTCAAATTTGTGGTGGAACTTTGAGCAAAGATGAAATTGTTTCTAAAGTCCTAAGAGCCCTACCATCGGCTTATAAACTGAAGGCTACTGCTATTAATGAGTTGAGAACTATGGCTAATACATTTGTCAACAAAGATAATTTGGTTGGGAAACTATGTGCTTTTGAGCTTGAAGAATTTGGACCTTCTGGAGCTGTGAAGAATGAATGTGCTTTTCATGCATCTACATCTACAACCAGTAAGTAGGACTGGAAAGCTTTATATGCAAAAGAATTAGAAGATATGAAGAGAGAAGATGATTAGTTTGAGCAACTTGAAGCACTATTTGCTAAAAGAGTAACTAAAGGACTGGTAGGAAGTAAGTATGAAGGAAAAACACCTTTTAAATATTTTTCCATGTAGTAAGATTGGTCATTTTGCATCTAGATGTCCCGAAAGGAATTGAAGATTTGAAGAAAGAGTTAATAGATCATTTAAACCTAACCCTCGATATTAGAACAAGTATAGATTCAAGAAAAATAGAGACAAATCATGCTACATAGCGGACGAGGAAGGCATTATTGATCCAGCTGATGAACCGGTAGGAGATTCTGCTAGTGGGTCTGGCAATGGGAAGGAATGGGTATTCTTGGCTATTAAGGAAGATGATCCAGCACTAGGAGAGAATGTACCTGAGGAGAAGGCACTTGTTGCTAAAATTGAGGACAAGGATGAACGGGTAATTGACAGTGGTTGTTCACATCATATGACTGGAGATAAATGGAAGTTTTTGTCTTTGCAAGAAATTGAAGGTGGACTAGTTAGATTTGGAGATGACAAGGCATGTATGATTAAGGGAAAAGGAAGTATATCATTAGATGGTAGGAACAATATTGATAATGTTTATTATGTTGAAGGTTTGAAGCATAATATTTTGAGTGTAGGACAATTGGTAGATAAGGGATTTCAATTACAGTTCAAGGATGGAAAATGCAAAAGCATTAACAGATCTGGCTTGGAGATTGCAACTGGTACACAAACAAAAGGTAACATATTTCATTTGAACTTTGGTGAGAAGACATGTTTGATTACACAGATTGATGAGAGTTGGTTATGGCATAAAAGGCCGCATCATGTGAATTTTGATTGCATTGTAAAGACCAGTTCAACGAAGGATGTTAGAGATATACCTAAGATTATGAAGCCCTATAATCCGGTATGTAAAAAATGTCAAATGGGAAAACATGTCTGAACCTCCTTTAGGAGTATACAAGATAAATCAAATGATGTTCTTAATCTTATTCATATTGATTTGTGTGGCCTGCTAGAGTTAAAAGATTTCATGGTGATAGATATTTCATGCTAATCATTGATGATTATTCTAGAATGATGTGGGTTACCTTTTTGAGAAAAAAATCTAGAGCATTTGAAAATTTTAAAATATTTAAGGCTAAAGTGGAAACTGAGATAGGATTGAAGATTAAATGTTTGAGATAAGATCATGGTGGAGAATTCACATTTGGTGAGTTTAATAACCTTTTGTGGCAAGCATGGTATTAGAAGACAACTTTCTGCTCTCAGATACCTTAGCAGAATGGAGTTGTGGAAAGGAAAAACATAATTATCTTGGATGCTACTATAACAATGATGATAGAAGCTAAAAAACCTCATATATACTGGAGAGAAGCAGTTAGTACAACGGTTTACACATTCAATAGAGTACATATCAAAGGAGAAACCGGTAAGACACCTTATGAATTATGGTTTAGCAATACACCTATAGTTAATTATTTTATAATTTTTGGTAGTAAATGTTATATCAAGAGAGATAATACTATTGGGAAATTTGATCCTAGAAGTAATGAAGGCATATTTATTGGTTATTCTAATGAAAGCAAAGCATATAGATGTTATAATAAGAGATTGCAGAAAATAGTGGAGAGTGCTAATGTCAAAGTAGATGAGTTGAGCAAAAGTCAAATCAGAATTTATGAGAAGGAACCGACAGTATAAATGATTATATCTAAACAAGTAGCACCTTTACCAGAATAAAGTTGAACCAATTACTCCGCCAACATCAGATAATTATAGAGTAACTGAAGAACAGGGAAGAGGAACATAGAGTCAAAAGACTCCTAGGTATGTAAGATTGAATCATTTTGAAAATCAAATCACTAGGGATAAGAGCAATGGAGTGATGACAAGAAGAAGACTGGCGACTAATGAGGTATGTTTAATTTCACAAGTTAAACTGGTATCAGTAACTGAGGCATGTAAAGATGAATTTTGGTTAAAATCTATGGAAGAAGAATTAGATCAGATTGAGAAAAATAGCACATGGACATTGGTTCCTCGGCCTAAAAATAAAAATGTCAGTGGACTAAATGGGTTTTTAGGAAGAAATTGAATGAGGATGGTCAAGTTATAAGGAATAAGGCTAGATTGGTTTGTAAAGGGTATTCTTAGAAGGAAGGAATTGATTATGGAGAAACTTTTGGACTGGTAGCTAGATTGAAGCTGCAAGATTATTTCTTGCCTATGTTGCTTATAAAAACTACAAGGTTTATCAGATGGATGTTAAATGTGCATTCTTGAATGAGAATCTTGATGAAGTTTATATTGAGAAACCTTATGTTTTTTCACCATCAGATGATACTGATATGGTTTGTAGGTTAAGGAAAGATTTATATTAATTAAACCAAGCACCTAAAGCTTGGTATGCAATGTTGGATAAATATCTTTTGAGCTTGGTTTTACTAAGGGCAATGTTGACAGTAATTTATATTATAAAATCAGTGATGATGATATATTGATTGTTGACGTATTTGCTGATGACAATATTTTTGGAGGTGAAGATAAATTATGCATAGAATTTTATAAGAATATGGATAAAGAATTTGAGATGTCTATGATTGGTGAGATGAAATTTTTCTTAGGTTTGCAGATTACTCAGACTGACAAAGTTAATTTTATCTGTCAAACTAAATATGCTTAGGAATTTTTGAAGAAATTTGGTATGGGAGATTCTAAACTGGTAAGTACACCTATGGCTACAAGTGAGAAATTGACAAGGAAAGATGTTTCTGCACCGATAAATCCTACAAGATACAAATCTATGATTGGAGGTCTAGTTTATTTGACTTAGACTAGGCCGGACATTATGAATGTTGTTTGTATTGTTTCAAGATTTCAGAGTGATCCTGGAGAAAATCATGAGATGGCGATGAAAAGGATTTTTAGATACTTGCAAGGTACATCAGAATATGGTTTGTGGTATCCTAAGAATGATACCTTTACTTTATGTGCATATACAGATGTTGATTGGGCTGGAGATGTTGATGATCGGAAAAGTACTTCGGGTGGAGCTTTCTTTCTTGGAAAGAAGTTGGTTTCATGGATCAGCAAGAAACAATCATGTACTTCTTTATCTGCTGCTGAAGCTGAGTATGTTTCTTCTGCTACTAATTGTACACAAGTTTTGTGGATGAAGAAAATGTTGAAGGATATAACGGTGGATTGTGATGCACTGGTAGTTATTCACTGTGATAACTCTGCTGCTATTGATATATCAAAGATTCTGGTATTTCATTCTAAGACAAAGCACATATCTATCAAGTATAACTTTTTGAAGGAGAAGGTGGAAGCAAATGAAATTAAATTGGTTTATGTGAACACTAAAGAATAGATTTCAGATATTTTCACTAAGCATTTATCCAAGGAATCATTTGAGTACCTGAGAGACAGATTGGGGTTTTTTTCCCCTCCGTAAGAGACTTGATTGATGCGGTTTGGCATAAGTATGGCATGCATTATCAGAGATACTATTCATTCTGGCACTGATGTGGGATTCTATTGCTCAGGGGGAGTAGTCAGCTTTGAGATTTAGAGGCTTATATTTTTGCTTTGATATTTCTGTCATATTTTCAGCATTGATGTCAAAGGGGGAGAGATAGTGATGTGAATTTTTTTTTTAGAAATTTACAAAGATATTATTCAAAGGGGGAGAGACATTGATATTCAGAGTTATATGTAGGAGATTGTTGGTTGTCTTCCATAGGGGGAGACTTGTTTGGCATTTCTTGGTACTTAGATATTTTTCACATCTAGTGTTGCCATCAATGCCAAAGGGGGAGATTGTTGTCCATTTGATAGAATTGATTATGTGTTGCATTGATGTTTTGTCATTGATGTCAACACTAGCTGTTTGGATGCTTTACCAGCACCCTTCTAGTCTCGGTAGGTTGAGTAGTTTTTGGTTAACTTGGATCTGGCATGATCCAGTTGACTCTGGTATAATCTGGTGATGAAATTGACTTGTTCATAATGCTTATACTCAGCTCTAGTCAGTTAGTTTTGGTATGGTGATTGGGTGCTATCCTGCTTGCTATGAAGATTGGTTTCTGGTTCCGATGAGGGTTTCACCAATAGAGCTTTTGGTGGAGATCTTTGATGAATTGCATAATTGGTGCTGGTACAATTTATGATGGAGTTTCAGGATGTTGTTGGTGATCATGTTCAAGACTTGGCGTATGGAGATCATTGCTTAAGCGTGTGGACCTATACTTGGTCCCAGTTGATCTAGGTTATGTATCGACATTAATGTAACATGTGGATAAGACCTATTGTTGTATTTTTGGAATATCTTATGTGTTGGATATTATTTGTTTTGGTTTAAGGCCAACATGGTTTGTAATTATGTAATTGATTTATTGTCTGGTGGCAGACCTAATTTTTTATGGTCGAGGGTTTGTATAAATAAGATGTAAGATCTCATTGTAGATCATCAGGGTTATTGTAAGAGGTCATGGTCAAGGAATGTAATGTGCAAATAATGTAAAATCATTCAGGAAGAGGAGTTGGTTGATCATTGGATATAGAATTGGGTTTTTGAAAGAGGATTTATCCTCCGGTATTGAGCTTAACCAAAACTGTACTCAGGCATAGGAGATGCTATCTTTTGCAGTTCAACACTTCTCCGAATTGTAGTCTGGATTTGTATGTAGTTAGTGAGGCTCCTTTTGTGATGAGTAGTGTGCTCTAGGCTATTGGCCTTCGTACAAGTGTAGGCCCCTTTATTGTAATTCACATACTTACTGCAAAAGTATTATCTGATTGTGGGTAGGCTTCCCACTGTGGTTTTTCCCTTTACCGATTTTTCCACATACAAATCTTGGTGTTATGTGAATGTCTTTTATTATGTGATTATTGTTTATGCTTAATTAGATTAACTGCTATTCTAGTAGTATTGTTTTGGGTTTTAGTATTGTTGTTTTAAATTTCTAATGCTTATGGTAATCTGTGACAACCGATTCACCCCCCCCCCCCCCTCTCAGTTGTGTTCTGGTTGTCTAAACTATCTAACACAAATATCTCAACACCTTAGCAACAATTTCATCTTTTTCAAGGGTTTCACCAACACATTTGATACCTAGGACAAGATCATTCAGCTTAGCCATGAAAGTGTTTATGTTCTTATCTTCTCCCATCTTCAACATCTCATATTTCCCTTTTAAACTCTGCAACTTAGCAACTTTCACTTGTTTATCTCCTTCATACAGGGTTTCACACTTCTCCTAGATCTAATGTGTGGTCTAAAGTCCCATTACATTTGTCATATTTGAATCAGCCAGGGTGCTTAGCATTGCTTCCTTTCCCGTAATGTTATTTTCATCTTCCTTGATCTCATCAATAGTAAGCAGTCCATTCTGAGGAATAGAATAGACATTCTTTGTAATTTTCCAATAATCTTCTCCAAGACACCTCAAGTGCACCTCCATCTGGTTCTTCCATATAGTATAGTTACTTCCATGAAATATTAGACTCTCTTTCTTAAAGATAACACTTTCACTTCCAGTTACCATCATGGACCTCCTCAAGCGGTTAATCTTCTTCCGGAGGATCTAGCTCTAATACCAATTGTTGGTAATAATAATGAAGGAAAACTAAGAGGGGGGGTGAATTAGTTTTCACCAAATCAACAAACTTAACAACAAAAATAGATATGATAAACTGCAGCAATAACAAAGATAAGAAAAATAGATACCACAACACACAACACCAAGATTTTGATGTGGAAAACCTGGTTAAGGAAAAAACCACAGTGGGAACCTACCCACAATAAGATGATACTTTGCAGTAGTATGTGAAAATATTACAATGGGGAATGCACATGCATTCAGACACACTTCCTAGAGCTCACTGATCAAAAGATAATGACCCAGAAGGCTACAACCCTTAGAGAAGTCTTATTGAATTACAACGGGATTCAGACTACAATCCAAAAGGAATGAACTACAATAATAGCATATGCAAATGCGTGATGAAAGTTCTGGTTAAGCACAAATGTCTACTCTACAACACCAATCTTTTCTCAATCACAATGTCAAATGATGAATCACTTATTTTCACATACACCACTCTTTGATAATGCAAATACAACAATGATACATAAATTACATGACTATATCACCTATTTATACAAATCATCAACCTTGACAACAAGGTCAACTAAACCCTCAACTCATAATTATAAAATTACATCACACAATATAAAGATTGACCAGCAGACCAATATAATGATATACATGGCATATCATGGACCTAAATCAAATATCCAAATGCTCATCACCATCGGTAATCATGCCAAGATCAACCGCAACACGCTGCACCACCAGAAATGCCACATAACACGAAGAAAATCACCAAGAACTCACACAATGATCAATGCAAATCATCAAGACAAATAGGAAACAATTAGGAAACACCAAAAATCATGTTATAATCATCAACGACAACTACACCAACAACACTTATAAAATCTTCATCGATCAACATCTGAACCTCAACAATACACAAACAACAACAATTGTCATGAAGAAAAGATAACTTGTGAGGCACCAAATCATGAACCATCTGAAATGAAGATACACAAGACCATCCCAAATAATATCCCAAAATATTATCTCAAGATTTGATCAGATCGGAATATATTGGAGGAAATACTGAACTCTGCAAAGCTCTGGTCAGATAAACAAACTGCAAAACTGGATCATCTAATATGATCAATTAAGCTTCCCGGATCACCAAAACCAAAACAAAATAATATAATGATACTAGGAATACTCCATACACCAAACACAAATCCCAATAAACCAATCTACAGTCACCAGAGTAGGAATGTGTTGACATCAATGACAATAACATATCCTAGCAGCAACAATGTCCAATAGGTTCTTTGTGGCTTTGGGATATCTAGAGCTTGATAGAATTACTTTTGGAAATATGAATGTTCCTTGGTCTAACTAGGTTTGTAAGATAATGTCTTGGCCTTAATCTAACTTTTTTCTTGTGATTAGTTGTTCTGAACATATGTCTCACTTGGGAGAATCTTTGGAAAAGAGGGTTTTAGGGGCCCTCTTTTTGTGTTCTTTGCAATAATAATGAAGAGCATATCTCCCATATTTTATTTGAATGTTATTTTACCTATGATATTTGATATTTTTCATGGGGATCTTGGAGAAATGCTTGTCTTCATGCCAATTCTTTGATAGATTTCTAGAATAGCCCTAGCAGACCCCCTGCTAAGACTTCTTTTCTTCAAGTTGCTTGGGATATTGGACCTTGTTTTATAATTTAGCAATTATGGTTAGAAAGAAACCATAGGATATTTCAAGATAGGAGGATGTTGATATGACAAGTGTTGTTACAAATTACTAGTATGATTCAAGAAACTTTGATGGGGAAGTGTGTTCTTTCTCTGGATGTGGATCCAAGTGAATTGCATATTGTTCAAAACTTGAATATTTTTGGTAAGGATTTTAGTGGATCCTTTATAAGATGGTTGGCTAAATATCTCCATGCTAAAAAGAGGGTTAAATGACATTGCAAGTGGTCTCCTCCACCTCATGGGGTCTTAAAAATTAACACTGATGGATCCTCTAGAGGAAACCCTAGACATGCAGGTTTTGGAGCAACTGGTAGGGATAGTATGTGAAATGTGATATTCTTCTTTTTTGAGTATAAGGGGTATAAAACCAATAATTATATGGAATCCCTTATTGTTCTTTTAGCTCCATAAAGAGCTTTTGATTTTGATTGGAGCAGGATTATTTATAAATCTAATTCCCAAATGGTGGTTGATATGTTGGATAATCAAAAGGTGGATGATGTTGAGTGGCATTTGGCTTTAGCTGGCAAACAAATTCTCAAACTAGGGTATTCCTTGGAATTTTTTGTATTTTGTTATGTTCCCTGAGAGTGGAAAAAGGTGGAAAATTGTCTTGTTAAGTGGGCCTCTAAGCGGTTGGATTATTGGATCATAAGAGAATGGGACCAATTGCCCCAAGAATATGCTAAGGATTTTGAGAAGATTATTTTGGATGACATGGTGAACTAGTGGGGGCCTTCTTGGGGTCTTCCCTCTATTGTTGGATTTTATTTTGTTGTCTTTTTGGGCTTGCTTGGCATTTGTTGTGTTCTATTATTTCTGATTCAATAAATTTTAACCCCCCTTTTTTAAAAGAAAGTTCCTAAGATATTAGTGATAAAAAGGAAGACATGAGGTCTTTGACAATCATTTTGCAAAAACACTTATTAGTATTTTTGATCTTTTTTGTCTCTGTTAGACACAATGCACCACTGAGAGGGGGTGGGGGTGAATCAGTGGCTCTCAATTATTTTTCTCTTTTACAATCCTTTGTGAGCATACTGGTTGATAGATTTCACTTAATGCAGACTTACTGGTTAGGGAGGAGACTAACTTAAATGCATACACATTCACAAGGGGACATCACATAACACCAGCATATATAAGGAAAACCCAAGATGGGAAAACCCTCAGTGAGCAATGTTGTTGGAGTCTACTGCTCCAATCCAACCTCACAATAAAACACAGTTACAAAGTTTAGGGCACCAACCCAAGGAGCACCAACCCCTGACTTTAGGCAACCAAAGGAGATACAACCCCTGCATCGAGCTACAAATCAGTGTTCACAATGTAAACAACAAATACCTAAGTGGTTATCTTGTTACAAGTGAATCTTGCAACCATTATATATATCTTACTCTGTTGGTGTGATACCTTCTCTGCTTCATCAACTCACTTCTCTGTTGCTCTTCACCTACTGCTTCTCTGCTGGTAAGCCCTACTAGTTTATCTCTCTTTTGTACTGCTCTCACTGAATATCCTCCTCACTACTCTGCTCTTCACTGATTCTAGTCTCAGTCGATTCTTTGTTTATCTTCTCTACAACCTCCTTCACTTCTACACTGTCGGTATGAACACTACCAATTCTTCTCTCCAACCGGTTGAATGCTTCAACCAGCTTCTCTCTCACTCCCACTCTCTTCACAGATTCTCATTGAGGACTTGACTAATTTTCTCTTACTTGCAGAAGTCTTCAACTTCGCAATCGCACAATATTCTTCTATTCAACAACCACAAATATTCTCTGTGGCCCCACACTTATAGTCAGGCTTTCCCTCCAAAAACCAATTCAAGATCCACGCGGTTAGGGTTTCCTCACCTTCCTCAAGGCAAACCAAATGCAATCAAATCTTGTATGATCTGATCTTTCTGACTTCCGATCGCACAACTCCGCCATATTCGCATCTCCTGGATCACGCCTTCCATCTCTGGCGACTTGCTTTTTACCTCATAGCTGATCCCTTGGTCAATCACGAAAGAACTATCATGTTGTTTCCTCTGTCACCTAGATCTTCTCAATCACTCTTAGCTGACTTGTAGTTTTCTTCTAGAACTTGAGCCTCAAACCCCTGCAATTGCTCTGCAACATGTCTCGTGATTTGTGTGACCTTTCATTAAAGTCGACCAAACCTGCAACAACCCTATCGATGTACATTCCATCTTTATCCAAACATAGGTTTGCCACATTGACTTCATGTGGCATCCATATCAACTAACTGCCAGCTTGGCACTTCATGTTGGTCCAAATGTGATCACCGATCAGCCACTCAACCGGTTCCTCTTTCTTGCCGGTTTGCTAACCCTGTCGGTATCACACACTATACCAGTAACCTCATCATGTTTGCATTCTGGTGAACTGTACATGGAACACCTTGACTAGTCATCAGACATTTCTTTCTTTGAGAAAGCTCATTTGCTCATTTTCTCATTTCCCCAAGGTGGAGAGTTGTCTGCATCTACACCTTCCTCATATTATTGGTGGGCTTACATACCGGTTATCACTCTTCTTCGACATCCCTTCTCTGTCGGTCTAGTGCATAACCCTGATCTCATGTACTTAAGGCCTTGCCTTTACCTCTTCACTCTTATCTCCCTAAACTATAATGCACTCAATGCATATAGGAGATAAGCCCCACTTACTTGGTGGAGTAATAATTTGTCATCTGCTCATGTGAGTTCCCTGTTTGTGCAGCATATCTTGAAACAGGCACATGTGATCTGATGTGGACACACTCACTGTTTAGTCATTGCTTCTCATGATGACTGCATCTTCAACCGGTGGGAGTCCTGTTGTTCTGCAACCTTACAAAATTATTCATTCTTCTCTTCTAGTGTTGATGTGATTCAGATAACATTATGCCTCTTCATCACAAACAACTGCTCAAACACCTCTCTATCTCATCACACAATTCAGACACTAACTTGTGTATTGGTGACTCCTGAGGTCATCTTCCTTACCTTTACCATTGTTTTACAACACAAGGTGATATCAAAGATATCAGTTCCTGTACATCTTCATTGCAGAGTTGCACATACATATCATCTACCGGTGGTCATCCCATACCGGCTGACATCAATGACTACCGATGGTCATCCCATATAGGTTGACATCAATGACAACACAATGCCAACAATCTCCCCTTTTGGCATTGATGTCAACACATGTAGTATCTAACATACTAGAGAATCCTTCTCCCCCTTTGATAACTATGGCAAAGGGCACTGTCAGGATGCCATTCCTCCTTGTCTTTATCAATACCGACTGAACACTTTCTCCCCATTTGTATTCATTAGATGTAACACTTCCTTTGATACCACTTGTTTTCTTGTCACCGGTTGTTACATCTTCTCAAGTCACAACACTTGAGATGGGGAACTTAGCCATCAACTGACACTAATTGAGCATGCACATCTGATGCAATTTGAACTCAATTTGCAGAAAGGCTAATACCAATTGTTGACATTTCAATGAATACTTAATCACCTGCTGGTCATCCTGTAACACCTATGGATTTTCCATCTCTTGCAGTTTGGGCAGTTAGTGTCCTTGCAAGTTCAAGCAAGCTAGCTCTTCATCATGAGCACTTGAACTCCCCCTGAGTCATACATCTCAGGTTCTTAACTCTAGTCAGGTACAATACCGAAACTCCAATCTTCTCCATATACCAGTTTAGCTGTGCATATGTGATCATCTAATGATCCTAAATTTTCCCAATGCCATACAATGACATTATCATGCCAAGAGATAAACTGGTTAGCCCAAAAACATGCAAGCCTGCATGATCAACAACTGGGGCCAACATATGTCTTTCAAGTCTTCATCAACACCTCCTCAGGCATAATTTCACTCCATTCTACCGCAGCTAATGCAATGCTCTCCAACCTCGTTGTCTTACATAACTTGCAAGTACCTGTTAGCATACATGCTGGTAACATCCTGCACATACCGGTTAACATCTAATGCTAATTGTTAACCTTCACTCTTTGAAACATGCAGTGGTGATACATCACTGATCTGTATATGTGTAGTCAAGACAACATCTACACAACTATCTTTACATTTTCATCCTTCATACCAAAAACATCATGTTCTTTCATGTTGCCTGCTTTACTAAGGGGGTGGAAGATAAATCCAATGTGCTACTCCCCCTAAGATCTTGCATCTCCTTTAGGCCTTAGGAGACATCACTTGTGTGTTAAGTGCATAGTGTCAGTCCATGGTCTTCTTCCTACATACCTACTTGGTTTCACCCTTCTTCCCATTTCTAGACTCGGGAGCAGGTCTTTCCTTTTTCTGCTGATGGGTCCTTCCATTTCCTGATTCTTCATTACAGCCGGAAGTGGTTCTATAGTAGCATACAACACCCATCCCAACTTTATGATTGGGAAATCTCTTGACATTCCAGTTTGACCATCTTCTCCTAGTCATGTTTCTTTGACTAGCAACCTGAACCGGTGGACCTCTTACTCATGGAGGGACATTTCTCCTTTGGTTCCATGTAGATATTTGCCTTCCATATGCTTTGTCTTCTCTTATCTACAAAGCATGACCATTTTGTCAGTCTCCATGTAACTGCAGGTTCCTCTTCCTGCATTCAAACTCTTTATGGCCAGATCCATTGTAGTTATGACAAATAATCTTTGCATAACCGAGAGAAGGAACATGCATGTAACTACTTCTAGATACATCCTTCCCATAAGCATAATTTCTATGAGATCCTACATTATTCTTTCTAGATCTCTTTCTACATTCCCTTACCTTATGGCCATAATCATTACATGTAAAGCAGTAACCAGTAAATGACAGCATATGACTTACATATTTACTTTCCCATGCATGAGGAGATCTTGTCGGTTTTGCATCCCCATCTTTTCCTTTTTGAGAATGGACACTTGGTTGTCCATTCTGAGCACCTCTTTCATCTGATCTCTTCTTCTTCTCCCACACTTGCTTCCCCCTGTGAGTGGTAGCATTTTTCTATCCTCTATAGGTATAGGGTCTCCTTTGCTTCTTCCTCATCTTCTTGCATTCGATGAAGTTTTCTTCTTCCATCTTCCTCTTACCTCTGGGATCTGCATGAAGATTCCTTTTTGCAGCATTGATCTTCACTTTTATCTGCAAGTCCACACCAATTGTGGTAAGGTCAACCTTCTTTCAAGGAAGGTCTGGCTTTTGTTCTCTCCAAGATGCCACTGAAGTTTTTTGTCTTTTATCTCTAGCTAAGAGGCTAGATCTTCACATCGATATTTCTTGATGTCTTCTGCCTGAGTCTTCAACTCTGAGATACATTTCTCAGATTCTTCAAGGCATTTCACTAACCGGTTCTGCTCCACAATAGAAGCATTCTTGAATAGCTTGTATTCCCTTTTAACTCTATTGAGTTCTTCGAGTGTATTTAGAAGCTCTCCTTCAAGGTCAACTTCTGCTACTTCTTCATCATCAAAAGGGTCTTGATGGCTAGATCTATCTGCCATGTCTTCCTCTTCATCATCATCACTGCTCAACACATCTTGTTGAGGTGAACTTTTTGCCCAGCCACTTTTAGATTCTTGGGCCACGAAGAGTTGAGATCCTTCTTCATCACTGCTGCAGCTGCTAGCAGATCTATCTTCATTAGTCAAATAAATATGAGAGGTATTTCTCATATTTGCTTTAATTTCTGGTTCTATAGTTGAGGGTTCATTTCCATAGAGCTTCTGCAATCTTTCCTATAAGCTCTTTGTTGTTTTACACTTGTCCACCTATGAAGAGACATCACTGGTGAGTCCACTGAAAAATAGCCTTCATGGCTTCTTCATTGCACTGGTTTCTTCTTTGTTCTACAATTCTCGTAGGAAGATTGACCTTTCTAGTGAGACCATCAACTAATGATATCCATACATAAAACCCTAAAGAAGATAGGAAAACTTCCATTCTGCAACTCCAAATAGCATAGTTTGAACAATCAAACATTAAAGCAGGGATTGACAATAAACAAACCATTGTGTCCTTAGGCTGGAATCTACCCAAGTTGGAGAAATCTCGTCCAGCTAGGAACCTAGGCTCTGATACCAATTGTTAGACACAATGCACCACTGAGAGGGGGAGGGGGTGAATCAATGGCTCAATTATTTTTCTCTTTTGCAATCCTTTGTGAGCATACCAGTTGATAGATTTCACTTAATGCAGACTTACCAGTTAGGGAGGAGACTAACTTAAATGCATACACATTCAGAAGGGGACATCACATAAAACCAACATATACAAGGAAAACCCAAGATGTGAAAAACCTCGGTGAGAAATGTTGCTGGAGTCTACTACTCCAATCCAACCTCACAATAAAACACAGTTACAAATTTTAGGGCACCAACCCAAGGAGCACCAATCCCTGACTTTAGGGCACCAAACCAAGGAGCTACAACCCCTGCACCAAGCTACAACTCAATCTTCACAATGTAAACATCAAATACCTAAGTGGTTATCTTGTTACAAATGAATCTTGCAACCATTATATATATCTTACTATGTTGGTGTGATACCTTCTCTGCTTCACTGACTCACTTCTCTATTGCTCTTCACCTACTACTTCTCTGCTGGTAAGCCCTACCAGTTTATCTCTCTTCTGTACTACTCTCATTGAATCTCCTCCTCACTACTCTTCTCTTCACTGATTCTACTCTCAGTTGGTTCTCTGTTTATCTTCTCTACAACCTCCTTCACTTCTGCACTGTCGGTATGAACACTACCGATTCTTCTCTCCAACCGGTTGAATGCTTCAACCAGGTTCTCTCTCACTCCCACTCTCTTCACAAATGCTCATTGAGAACTTGGCTAATTTTCTCTTACTTGCAGAAGTCTTCAACTTCGCAATCGCACAATATTCTTCTATTCAACAACCACAAATATTCTCTGTGGCCCCACACTTATAGTCAGGCTTTCCCTCCAAAAACCAATTCAAGATCCACGCGGTTAGGGTTTCCTCACCATCCTCGAGGCAAACCAAATGCAACCAAATTTTGTATGATCTGATCTTTCTGACTTCCGATTGCACAACTCTGCCATATTCGCATCTCCTGGATCACGCCTTCCATCTCTGGCAACTTGCTTTTTACCCTCATAGCTGATCCCTTGGTCAATCATGAAAGAACTGTCATGTTGTTTCCTCTGTTGCCTAGATCTTCTCAATCACTCTTAGTTGACTCATAGTTGTCTTCTAGACCTTGAGCCTCAAACCCCTGCAATCGCTCTGTAGCATGTCTCGTGATTTGTGTGACCTTTCATTAAAGTCAACCAACCCTACAACAACCCTATCAATGTACATTCCATATTTATCCAAACGTAGGTTTGCCACGTTGACTCCATGTGGCATCCATATCGACTAACTTCTAGCTTGGCACTTCATGTTGGTCCAAATGGGATCACCGATCAGCCACTCAACTAGTTCCTCTTTCCTACTGGTTTGCTAACCCTGTCGGTATCACACACTGTACTGGTAACCTCATCATGTATGGGTTTTGCTGAACTATAGGTGGAACACCTTGACCAATTGTTAGACATGTCTTTCTTTGAGCAAGCTTATTTTCTCCTTTTCTCATTTTCCCAATGTGGAGAGTCATCCGCATCTGCACCCTCCTCATATTACCGATGGGCTTAAATACCGGTTATCACTCTTCTTCGACATCTCTTCTCTGTCGGTCCAGTGCATAACCCTGATCTCATGTACTTAAGGAATTCTCTCAATTCACCGATGGATCTAGTGTGATCCTTCATGTCCTTGCCTTTACCTCTTCACTCTTATCTCACCAAACTATAATGCACTTAATGCATATAGGAGATAAGCCCCACTTACTTGGTGGAGTAATAATTTGTCATCTGCTCATGAGAGTTCCTTGTTTGTGCAACATCTCTTCAAATAGGCACATGTGATCTGACGTGGACACACTCACTGTTTAGTTATTGATTCTCATGATGACTACATCTTCAACCGGTGGGAGTCCTGCTATTTTGCAACCTTACAGACCTATTCATTCTTCTCTTCCAATGTTGATCTGATTTAGATAACATTCTGCCTCTTCATCACAAACAACCACTCAAACACCTCTCTATCTCATCACACAAGTTAGGCACTAACTTGTGTATTGGTGACTCCTGAGGTCATCTTTCTTACCTTTACTGGTATTTTGCAACACCATGTGATATCCAAGATATCACATCTTGAACATCTTCATTGCAGAGTTGCACATACATCTCATCTACCAGTGGTCATCCCATACCGGTTGACATCAATGACAACACAATGCCAACAATCTCTATTTAATAAAATAAATGAAAATATTGTGGGTTTGTCTTGCACCCAAGATCAAACAAGTGTGCAATGGGAGAGGATACACACATAATTAGTTTCCCTACTTTACGTTAGTGCCTAAAATTTAGTGATAAAAGAAGGAAGACACAAAGAATAAATACATTAGTAATCTAGGATAAAATCTTCTCCTAATGTTTTCCATGATATCTACACAATTTGATTAGTAACATGAAACCAAGATCTAATAACATGAAAACTAAGATCTAATGACATGCAATAAAAAATAATCAAGCCATGCAATGGAGAATAACTAAAATTTAATGATATGCAATGAAAAAAAACTAATATCTAATGGCATGCAATGAAAAAACTAGGATTTAAAGGCATGAAATGAAAACTAACTAAGATCTAATGACATGCAATGAAAAATAACTAAGATCTAATGACATGTAATGAAAAATAACTAGGATCTAATGAAATGCAATAAAAATTAATTAAGATCTAATGATATGCAATGAACATTGGAAAACCAATATAATACTAAAGTTTATTCCTAAAGGATTCGTCATCCCCATTTTGATGGAGGAATTGGAGAAGAACAAAATTCTGGAACATGGGGTTTGGTGGATTAACAATCACCTGATCTACATGCAAATGTGGCTTCCTAACTTTGACCTGATTCCTTTGGAGCCTTATGCTAGGCCAATTTGGCTCAGATTACATAATTTGCTAATTGAATACTAGGTGGAAGGCAGTCTGGACAAAATTAAAAGATCATTGGGCACGTTATTGGAAATAGACGAAGAGTTGGTCAAAAAGGATTTTTATTTGTATGCGATAATTTGCATTGCGCCAGTCAGAAAGGTGCCCGCTAAGATCGGTCTTTATTCAGAAGGAAGAAGGAGGTTACAAGAAGTGGAAGTTAAAAAAAGCAGGAATTATTGTCTCTGATGTGGAAAATGGAATCACTTTGAGGACAATTGCATACTTAAGGACAAATATAGAAAACAATGGATCCTAGAAAGGAAAAATTTATAAACGGTTGCTAAGGTGGTTATGCCAATGCTTCCTTCCATTGGGATGGAACAAAAGGTTTCAAAGCCCCAAGTTCCCATGTCGAATCAAGAAATTAAGGGAGGCTCTAGGGAGAATTTGCCTATCACCAATATGTCCTCTTCTCAAAAGTAGGGGAAATAATTGGTGTTAGGAAGAAAGGATAGGGTGAATGAGAAAATATTGAGTGATGAATCTGAGTCGGATGAAGGATTTGAACCATATTCAAGGGATGACTCGGATATTATAGATCCGAGAAGTCTGAGCTAGTTCACCAATATTTTGTTAGGGAATTACAAATCTGGGAGAGGCAGGAGAAGCAATAAGAAGAATCGGGAAGAGAGAGATAAAGAGAAGGGCATCATTAGTGTTATCGAATTCATGAAAAGATCCAAGGGAGAAAAGATATCCCTTGGAGACCAATAAAATTGACCACTTGGAATGTCAGGGGTTTACCGGCCCCTGACAAGAGGCACTTGGTGAAATGCATGTTAGAGAATTTCTATAATGATGTGATAATTATTCAAGCAACCAAGCTTAACATTGATAAGGCACTCAGTTTTATGAAATTGTGTGGTAGATGAAAAGGAGCTTTTATGAAGGTGAGAGGATCCTTAGGGGGTTTCAGGGTTCTATGGAATCCATTATCAGTGAAAGTCTATATTTTGGAATCAAGAGAATTTTGGATGTTATGCAATGTATCCTTGTTAGGCAGTAATTTGAGATTCATGTTGTTCAATGTGTATGGCCCCTCCAGAGTAGAGGAGAAGGCTTCACTATGGGGGGAGATTTCAACCTTTATCAGAATGTATGAGAAGGAGCTGATTATAGTTGCAGGGGACTTTAAAGCCATCTTGGATCTTCGGGAGAAGAGTAGAGGCTTGAATAGAATCAACTGTAATATGGAAGATTTTAGAAATTGTCTCTGGTAATGAACTAGTGGATATCCCTCCTAAGAATGGTTGGTTTACTTGGACAAACCGAAGGTCAAATTTTACTAACATCGCGGAAAGGTTGGATCAATTTTTGGTGGGAGCGAACTGGATGGACGGATCTTACTCTCTAACTACATAAATTTTGCCAGTTTTAGTATCTGACCATTTTTCGGTACAATTGAATATTGATTTGGGAGACTTTAAGAGGAAAGGGTATTTTAAGTTTCAGAGTATGTGGTCAAGGGATGATTCGTTCTTGAGCAATGTATAGAAATGGTGGATAGAATGCAATCATTTTGTTGGAACTCCAAGTTATCATTTAGTTAAAAGACTCCATTATCTGAAAGAGAAAATTAAAATTTGGTATTCTGATCACTTCAAGAACATCTTTGCAAAGAAATTTAGAGTGGAGAAGGATATTGGATTTCTCAACGAGAAGATCATTCAATTTGGTATGATGAATGGGGATTTTGAAAAGGAAAATGGTTTGAAGATACAATTATTTGAATTGTTAGCAAGAGAAGAGGTGTATTGGAGAGATAAATCATGGGAGATGTGGATATTTTTGGGTGACATGAATACAAAAATTTTCCATTCCTCAGTCAAAGCTAGGAAAGATACTAACAGAATTGAAGGGGTCCGAGATGCAAACGGTCATTGGTGCATGGGAGCAGAGGAAATTGAAAAGGTCACTATGAATAATTTCAAGAGTCTCCTTGGCGACATGGCAGAGGATGAAGGAGGCCTTTGGGAGAAGTTGACAGATGTCATAGTTCAAGAAGTTGAGGAAAATGATTTCCTTCTTCAACCCTTTTCACTGGAGGAAGTTAAAAAAACTGCATTTGATTTGAATCCCAACAAAGCTCCTAGACTTGATGGATTCACAATTGAGCTATTCCAAAAGTGTTGGGCCTTCATGGGATCCAACATTATGGAGGTGGTGGAGGATTTTAGAAATAATAGGAGATTTGTGAAGGAGATGAATAGCATAGTCTTGGTTCTCTTTCCAAAAAGACAGCATTACAAATCAATGGTGCATTATAGACCTATTTCAATATTTAATTCCATATACAAGATCATCTCCAAGGCATTTGCCAATAGACTTAAAACTCTCCCTGGTAGGCTCATTCCAGAGGAACAAAACAACTTCACTCCTGGGAGAGAGATTACCGATAGTATCATTTTGGTTGTGGAGGTCATCCATTCAATCAAAGTGGTGGGCGATAAAGGTATGATGATCAAATTAGATGCTAACAAAGCATATGACTAGTTCAATTGGGATTTCTTGTTATTTGTTTTGGGTAAATTTGGATTTGATAAGAGATGGTTAGATTGTATTCGATTTTGTATCTCTATTACTAAATTTTATGTACTATTAAATGGCGTGACTAGCGGATTTTTTGATGCCACTAACGGATTGTGCCAGGGAGATCCTTTGACCCCTTCTTTGTTTGTCCTGATGGCTGAAGTTATGGGTTGGAATATTAAAGAAAAGTTAGACAAGGGGTCTAGAAAGGGATTCAGGTTCACAAGAATCTAGACAGAGTGTCCCATTCACAATTTGTGGATGACATGGTTTTGTTCGGGGAAGCTTCGGTGAAGGAGATAGAGACTATTAAGCGCACTTTGGATGAATATTCTAGAGCTTTGGGGCATCATATAAACAAAGACAAATACTAGGTTCTATTTTTGAACACATGTAAAAGTTTTCATAAGAGGATTGCAAAAATCCTTGGCTTTCAGATAGAGAATTTTCCTATAAAATACCTGGGAGTTCCTCTATTTTCTAGGCAAAACAAATCCTCACTGTGGGAAGATGTCATCAATTCCCGTCATGCAAAAACTCAGGCCTGTAAGACTAAGTGTCTTTCACAAGCTGGTAGAATATAAATGACTAAATCGGTCCTAAAAGCATCTCCCATATATTTTATGTCATGCTTTAGACTGTCAAACAGAGCTATCGGGTCTATTGAAAGCCTATTGAAAAAAAAATTGTGGGAGAGATCAAAAGATGTAAGAAGGATACCACTGATTAATTGGGAGACTGCTTGTCTTATGAAGGAGGAGGGAGGAGCGGGATTGAGGAAGATGAAGCTTTATAAATTATCTCTAGGGGCTAAATTGGTGTGGAAGCTCTATACATTCCCAGAGAAGCCATGGTACAGAATTATGCAGAACAAGTATTTGGATTCAAGGGTTCCTGAAAGAATTTTTCCATTAGCCAATTGTGGTTGTGGTTTGGAAGTATGGAATTTTTTTGGGAAAGCAGAAGCATTATTTTGGAACGTATCACTTGGAAGATAGGTAATGGACGTAAAGCTAAGTTTTGGCAAAATTCATGAGATGGGGAAGAAGCCTTAGTGTATTTGTTTGTAGAGAAAGATTGGATCAAGGACATGAAGGATCAAATGGGTGTTTTTGTGTCCAATTACATCTTAGGGCTTGACAAGCATAATCTGATTTGGAGAGAGATCAGGGCAGGAATTAGCAGTGAATACAATCTGATATTGAAGGAGGTGTTGGCCAAAAGAAGAATAGTGATTTCAAGAGAAGAGTATAGAGTAATATGGTGCACAACCAAGAGCAGCGAATACACGGTGAAGCTAGGATATGAGGTTCAAAGGTTGAGAAGTGGAGATAAAAATTGGTCGGCAAATCTATGCTGGGACAAAAGAGTAATTCCTAAAGTAGGAGCATTTTTGTGGATTGCTCTCCATGACAGGATTCTCACAGGAGATAGGATTAAATCCATTGGTATTGAAGGACCGAATTGGTGCCCAATGTGCAAAAGTGCAGAGGAGACTATCAATCACCTTTTATTTTGATGTCAATTTGTGGAAGGGTGTTGGGATTGGTTCATGGAGATGATAGAATGGTAGACAAAAAGGATCGATTTGTTCTTGGATTTTTGTGGATCGTGGCCTTTAGATCAGATTCAGACTAAATAGGGGATATTTGGCTAGTGGGGCCAACCATTTTGGTGTGGCAAATTTGGAAATAAAGGAATAGGCAAATATTTAAAGAAGAAGCTCTCTCAGTGGAAATGATCATTAGTAGGATTAAGGAGGTAATTGTTGAGGTGGTTAATGGGATTGGCTGGTAGGAAAATTAAGACTTTCACAAAATGGGATTATAGGATGGAGGAAAAATGGCATATTCTAAAGGCGAGGATAGACAATATTAAAAAGTGTAAAAACGGAGCAACTGTTCATTGAAAAGTGTCAAGGATTAATCATTTTAAACTTAATTTTTGTGGTGTAAGCAGAGGAAACCTAGGAGATGCGGGTTATGGTGCCATCATTAGAAACCATGAAGGGAAGATGTGTTTTGCAATTATGGGATTTATAGGATCTGCCATGAATAATGAGGCTGAGTTTATTGCCCTAGAGAAAGGTTTGGATTTGTGTAGAAGATTGGGTATTTCACATGTCGAAATAGGAGACTCCCAATTGGTGATAAATTCTATTGAGAAGTCACACGTGATGAATTGGAGGCTAAAACAAAGACTTAGTGTGGTCATGGAGGCTCTTGTACATCAAGTAGATTTCTCCATTAATCACATCTTACGAGAAGGGAACATGGCGGAAGACTGGCTTGCAAATGAAGGAATAAATTTTCATAAGGAAGAGACAGTATTGGAAGGGGATCTATCACCGGAGGATTTGATCATTATCATCAAACAAGATATGAAGCAGAATAAGATAGATCGTATGGGTATTGGCTGAATATTTATCATCGAGTTTTAAACATAAGCTGGTTATTGAGGTCACGTTAAGCATGAAATATTCTCCTTAGTAGACAATATAATTAGGCAGGACATGTGAACATGGATCAAATGATGCCTCATTCAGTAAGACTAGATTGTCTAAACATACATTGGAATTAGAAATATCTTTGTATACCCTCGTATGGATTATTTAAGCAAGAGACAATATAAAAAATAAGCACTGAAAATCCCACAGCAAAAGGAGGATATGGATTTTTAAGCATTTGGGTGTTTGTGTAAGGAGGAAACGAGGGAGGAGAAATATCGAAGGCTTTTCGTGATAGGAGACCCTTAGACCTTGAATGCCTTGAATCTAATCATTGATTCAAGCCTTAGAGGGGTACATGTCCACAACGGATGACTTTTTATCTTTCTCTTTCATGTCATTATCCAAGCCACAAAATCAACAGACATTGGATTTCAAGTTGGTAGCGAGTTTGTGGCACAAGCATTTTGGCCAGAAGTAGCAGATCAGATATATGATATCAGTTTGAGCACTTTGGAGACGCCTCTGTCGTTGTTCTTTGGTCAGAGGATAGAGGAGGAAGGTGACTCGAGCCACCAAGGAAGGATAGGAGAGGATGTATTTCCTATATCGACAATGTGGTCAGTCTTCAAAGACTGCATTCAGAAGCAAGAGTTCAGCGAGCTTTGTAGAAAGATCTTCTCGGATAAAACTCTGTTCTAAGCCAATCAAGATAGGAAGCTTTTGTTGTTGGGTAAAGGAATAGCGTACTTTTGTCGGAACTTTGTGTGATGGTGTTGTGTGTTCTTGGTTTGATCAAACATATGTAATGGGTGTTTTGTTTTAGTTTGGATAAGAGCCTTTTACCAACCGTTCATAGACAAGGGTTGGTGTTTTGATGTAAGATTTTATATCAGTTTAATAGAGGGATCTATCCCCATAATGATAGCACTTTTCTTTAAAAAAAAAATGATATGCAATGAAAAATAACTAAGATCTAATAACATGTAATGAAAAATAACTAGGATCTAATGAAATCCAATAAAAAATAACTAAGATTTTGTGAGATGCAATGAAAAATAACTAACATTTAATGATAGGAAATGAAAAATAACTAACATTTAATGAAATTCAAAGAAAAATAATTAAGATCTAACGAAATGCAATGAAAAAAACTAATATTTAATGACATGCAATGAAAAATAACTAAGATTTAATGACATGAAATTAAAAATAACCAAGATTTAATGACATGCAATGGAAAATAACTAATATTTAATGACATGCAATTAAAAATAACTAAGATCTAATTAATGAGAAACAACAACACTTGCTATATGAGACTAGAAAATGTGTTGCAAAATTATCACTTATGTCGTAGAATGTTGTAATTGCATCTCCCGGACCTACAACTTGCAAAAAAAACTCAAACACAACTTCTTAAATTATTAGGATTTAAAAAAAAAATGCTTCACATCAAGTTGACCAAATGTATAAATTGGAAAATTTAGTAACATGCAACTAACCAAAACATGTAACAAAGAATGAAACTTGCAATAATATAGAAATAGCCAAGCTATACATGCATGAATATTTGTTTTACCTTTGTTACTCCTCCAATCACATTGTGTAAGACCTGGTGTTCAAGTATGTGGCTATAAGTTAAGAATTTTACCAAGCACAAAAGTATTAAAACTCAAAGAGTGATTATGATGATAATGAGCTCAAAAGATGAAAATGATGGCCAAAATTCCAATGGATGTAGTCAGTCTTGAAATGAAGAGGAACATGGTATTTATGGATAGGTAGAATATTGATAAATGGATGAGATGAAGATAAGAAATGTACGAAGGAGATTTGATAAGAGAATGTGCATTAGAAAGATTCCATTCCAGAAGAGAAGAAAATGACAAGTGAATATATAAAACAACCAAAATACCGGGGGGGGTGTGAATCAATACTCCCTTTTGATACTTTAAATCAACCCAATTATCACTTTTCAGATTCACATTAATTACCATGTAACAACAAGAAATGTATGATCATAAAAGAAGCAAAAGTAAAGATACCATCCACAACAATAAACAAGATAACACTAGATTTTTGCAAGGAAACCCGTTACAAAAAAAACCATGGAGAGGGTTAACTCTCAATATAATATAACTAGTTATAGAATATTACAAAATTCTCACTACCTAAGGCTCATTGCTAGAGGGGTTACTGACCAAAAGGTGAAGGCTCACTGCCGAAGGGCTTACTACCCAAAATAGAACAAGTAGGCAAAATGAACTGTTATAGTTACATCTTACATATGCATGGAATACAATTCCAATTACGCTCAGTATACTTCACACAATTCATTATCTCTTCATTCATTCACATTTTCTTCGATCACACATCACATCTGATCACTATGTAGCATATTTATATCTGTATCTCTCTATCTATGCATATATGTGTATATCATCATCAAAAGAGTATATCTCATATATATACTAATCTATATCTCAAGTTGGAAATACACGTCTTACTAAGAAAATACTTTACATGCTATCCCAATATACCTCACACATTTCACCCATATAGGTCAGCTAAGATCTAACAAAATTTAATGCCAACTAGATTACACATGTTGTCCACAATCCTTAATCATGTCCCAAAATTCTAGGACCAAAAATGATGAACTGATGAAATGTGGATGTCCACACAAAGTGTTTTGTTCTGGAGGAAAAAAGTAACTGACAAGATGAATTGTTGAACCATGTTTCTCACCTTCCAAAGATCCATAACACGTACAAAATGGAATATAGGTACATATGATATTCATGAGTATACTATCCAAACCACAAACCCATATCTGTAACTATAGAGAAACACAAAGAAAAACATGATGAACAAAGTCATATAATTATCGGAGCAACAACAGTGAAAGTCAATAGAAGTATGTTGACATCAATGAAAACCGGTATAGCCTATACAACATTCTCCTTTACCAAAAGACATCAATGACAAAACATCATCAAAATATTGGTACTAAACAAAAAATTAGAAAGTGATGAGTGGGAAGTGTAGATGAAGTTAAAAAGTGAAAGGATGAATATAGAAGGTGATGAGTGGCAGCTGAGGATGAAATTAGCAACCAAAGAATAGAATTTGTAAGTAAATAAATAAACTTATTTATTCAATTAAAGAGGAAATTTAGAATTTTAAATAATTAGATTAATTATTTAATTCTAGAAGAAACCAAGATGTAATAATTAAACAATTACAATCATTTAATTAAAATGAAGAAGATTAATTTGATAATTAAATTATTTAATTATTCAAAAAAGAAAAAAACTACAATTTAAATTAGAGGAACGAGGTTAGTCAAATTATATAATTTTTTTTATTTAATTAGTTTAGATGAAAATTAGTAAAAATATCAGTTGCATGCAAAAGACAATTCTTATTGTTTATAGTACCTATACATGAAGAGTTTACAAGGATTAGTAAATAGAAGTATACTAAAATTGAGAGAGTAAATAGAGAAAGAAGAGAAATTTAAAATGCACATGGGTGAAGAATTAAGGTCATTAACTAATGAAATTTCACTTACAAACAAAAAGATGAAAATATGTATCAAAGAATCACAACTATCCCCCATCCATATACAAGTAGAAGGATTTTGATAAAAGAGATACCACAAAATAGAGAAGAAGAAAATAGAGAAGGAAACGAAGAGAAAGAGGTTGCTAGGGACAAAATAATTGAAAGCAGATACTTTGACATTAAATTGAAGAGAGTTAAGGGTAGAGAAAAAAAAGTCTCAAATAACACAAAGCATGAAAAAGGAGAAAATTCCACAGGTCTAAAAACCCAAGATAGAAATAAAAATACACAAAATGGAAGGATCAATCAAAATTCTAGTCTTTGATAAGGGATCCACCAAAGTTGTGGAATATTTGTTCTTGTTAGAATCACTTTGTGAGAGAAAAGGAGTTGAGGAAGATAGATAGAAGCTATTGGAATTTGTGTCTACATTGATAAAATATGAATTGGATTAGTATAAGAAGACATATCCCAAACATGAAAAGAGTTGGGATGAAGTTAAAGAGGAATTCTTGATAAATTTTGATTCTCCTGACATCCCTATGGAGAGTGTCATCAAAATAAGGGATCTAGTATAGAGGGAAAATTAATCAATGACAATATACAACAAGAAATTTAAGTAAGTATATTGTAAGCTAGAAGAACCACTATTTGAGAGGTAGAATATTGAATGGTTTACATATACATTGTACAAAGATCTAAGGGTAGATTTATATGGAAGATTATTTTACTCCTATATATACTTAAACACAATGACATACCAAGTTTATCCACAACCACGACAAAGACCAAAGAAGGATGAAACCCTAAAAGAACTTTAATTAGCAGTACAAAAATTGATAATCCAAAATGAAATAATAGCCAAAGGGAAAACAAAGAAGTCCAAAGAGATATGGTGCACATACTACTCCTGAGAAGGACATATCTAGAGTTATTTCCCAAAGGCACAAGGAGAAAGAATAATAATCGCATTACATATGGGGGTGAAAATAGTACTAGTAAAGGTTAATTCATTAAACTATACAATTTATAAAGAATGTGATAGCCACCTCACTAAGGATTGACATGAACATTAGCTTTAAGATCAAAATAGAGGAAATCACTACAACCAAGGATGTCATAACCATACTTGCAATAGAAATTTAGAAAGGAACATGAATCATGGAGGTTATAGATAGTCACCTTGGAGGGATAATAGGTGTGAGATTTTGCCAAGATCAAGAGCTCAATGAAAAGTACAAAATAGAGACAAAATATAGGACAAGAATAAACTGTATTCTCATCAATAGATAAATGATCAATAGATCAATAGTTGTTGTTCATACAATGAATATGAGGCTGCATATATAGGCAAGGCAATATGGATATTTGAGCACACAAACATGACATGTGGCTCAATAAGAAACACGGGTAGGTAGGAAATAGGTGTGGTAGGTACCAGAAACAATATAATATTCCACATGAGGTGGATCACCCACCGAAGGTGGAATTATCACTCCATAATAAGTGGATATGATAGAGTAGCAACAATATCACACCATAAAAGGTGGAAATGATCCTACACACACTATTCCAATGTCGCACAAACACCCAAGTGTCTCATACCCAAACTACTATGAAATGCATTATCCTAAGTAAATTTACGTAAGGTGTAATAATATCCATGATGAATAATTATTTACACCAACACCCCCACTTAAGTGCAACTTAGGGGAATGCACTTAAGCCTACAATGCAACTAAGCAATGCAAGATGGGTCCCAGCTATGAGGCCATGTTAGGTACCCATGTACAAATGCAAATGCATGCAAACCAATGCAATGAAATCTCTCATAAATCGGGGAAAGAGAGAAAAACCCAATGGAAAAAAAACCCTCCCCCAAAAGAGAGATGAAAGATAGATATAAAGAACTCTCATAGAAGCATGTGAGGAACAAAACCCCATGTGAGGAGAAAGTCCCCCACATATGAGAGAAGAAGAGAAGAAAGGTAGCCCCCCCTCAATGTATAATCTGCACCAATGATAGAAGCTCGATGATGTATGAAGAAACTGCTCCACGAACGTTGAACAACATTACTCCCCTTAGGAAGAAACAAAACCAAATGTGTATCCATGGAGTCTCCCCAATCATGAAGGGAAGATGTTGTTAGGATAAATGGTGAACAACTGAGAGGGGGGGCGGTGAATCAGTTGTTAACAGATTATAACATTTAATCCACTTAATAACCTTTAACCAGATTAAGTACTGATAAAATAGAAACAGATGTCGGTAGGAACAAATACCGGTAAACTATACAACTTAACAATTAAATGGATAATCAATGCAAAGTAACCATACCACATAACACCATGATTTATATGTGGAAAACTCGGAAAGGGACAAACCATGGTGGGAAGCCTACCCACAGTCAAATGATACTTCTGTAGAAAGTATGTGATACAATGAGGGGCCTGCACATGCAGGAAGGCACACTTCCTAGAGCGTACTGCTCATTACAAAAGAGTCTCACTAACTACAAAGAGGTTACAACCACCTCAATATAAATGGACAACAATCCATAGTAATGAAATGCCATAGATAGCATCTACCATGCTTGATTGCAATCGTGGTTAAGCTTAATACTGGAGGCCTTTGACCTCTCTCTTAATCCCAATTCGATCACCTATGATTGACCAAATCTCCTTTGCATATGATATTGCATTTCAAGACCACGACACTTATTTCACATTCCCATTCCATGATCTACAATGAGATCTTACATTATTTTATACCAACCCTAAGGCCTAAACCAATTAGGTCAGCCACCTAAAAGATATTACAATAAGATAATTACATAAATCCATATTACAATGATATTCCATTTCGGTTTAAGACCAAAACAACAATAACCAATTCGTAGAACATCTCAAAACATCGTGGTAACGTGTAGAGTACATGTTAACATGATACCGATCCATAATCTAGATAGGCACTGGACCTATTTTGGGTCCACCACGCTAAAGAAATGTCTTCAAGCTATTTGAAGCACAATCAAAGAACATCTTCAACATCCTGAAATCCATCTAGAAGTCGCACCAACACCACTTATGCATCTTGTCAAGATTCCTCAGTGAAAGCTCTGCCGGTTAAACCTTAAAACAATACCGGTAAGGGTTTACAAGAGTGTATGATAGAATCCGATCACCAAGTCAATACCAACTGACCAAAACATGCTCTAGGAACATGTAACACATAAAATCAGACATACTCTATTGATCCAAACATATCGAAAGTGTCCAACAGATAGTCTCTTCTGCTAGTTACACTAGATCTTCTACCAGTAACCAAAACCTATCTATCGGTAACCAGCCATAACAACTAGTGTTGACATCAATGCAACACAATCAATTCATCCATAATGCCAATAATCTCTCCCTTTGGCATTGATGGCAACACTAGATGTGAAAAATATCTAAGTACCAAAAGAATGCCAAACAAGTCTCCCCCTGGGGAAGACAACCAACAATCTCCTAAATATCAATAACTCTCCCCTTGTGAATGATATCCCTATAAAGTTCTGAATTTATTTTTCACATCACTATCTCTCCCCCTTTGACATCAATGCCACAAATCTGACATAAATATCAAAGCAAGAATGTAAACTTCTGAATCTCAAAGCTGACTACTCCCCCTGAGTAGTAGCACCACTCATCAGTGTTGGAGTAAATAATTTCTTTGATAATGCATGCCAGACTGATGACAAACTGCATCAATCAAGTCTCTATCGGAGGGGCAGAAACCCCTAACCTGTCTCTCAAATACTCAAATGATTATTTAGACAATGTTTTAGTGAATATATCTGCAATCTGTTCTTTAGTGTTCACATAAACCAATTTGACTTCCTTTGCTTATACCTTGTCCTTTAGAAATTTATAGTTTATTGATATATGCTTAGTCTTAGAGTGAAATACTAGATTCTTAGACATGTCAATAGTTACAAAGTTATCACAGTAGATAACTACTGGTTCACTAAAATTTACCTTGATGTCCTTCAACATTTGCTTCATCCACAAGACTTGAGTGCAATTAGTTGTTGCTACAACATACTCAACTTCTGCAGTAGATAAAGAAATGCATGATTGTTTTTTGTTGATCCATGGAACCAGTTTCTTTCCAAGAAAGAAATCTCTACCAAAAGTTCTCTTCCAGTCATCGGTATCTCCTACCCAATCTGAGTCAGTATATGCACATAAAGTGAAATCATCATTTCTAGAATACCATAATCCATATTCTGTTGTTCCTTGCAAATACCAAAATATCCTCTTCTTTGCAAATTCATGATTTTCTTTAGGATTACTTTGATATCTTGAAACAATACCTACTGCATTCATAATATCCGGTCTAGTCTAAATTAGATATAATAGAGCACCAATCATAGATTTATACCATGTCATATTTACCGGTGTAGAAGTATCCTTGATAGATAATTTCTCACTTGTCACCGTAGGAGTACTTACTGGTTTGGAATTATCCATACCAAACTTCTTCAACAATTCCCTCAAATACTTAGTTTGATAGATAAAGATGCCTTTGTCAGTTTGAGTAATCTGCAAACCTAAGAAAAATTTCATCTCACCAATCATGGACATTTCAAATTCATTCTTCATGTTGTTAGCAAGTTCCATGCACAATTTATCTTCTCCTCCAAAAATGATATCATCAACAAATAATTCAATAATCAGAATATCATCATTAGTAATTTTATAATATAAATTACTATCAACACTACCTTTAGTAAAATCAAGCTTCAAAAGATATTTATCCAACCTTGCATACCAAGCTCTAGGAGCTTGCTTCAATCCATATAAAGCTTTCTTCAATCTGCAAACTATATCTTTATAATATGTCAGTGAAAATCCATTAGGTTGCTCAATGTATACTTCTTCTTCAGGTTCACCATTCAAAAATGCACATTTAACGTCCATTTGATAAACCTTATAGTTCTTATAAGCTACATAGGCAAGAAATAGTCTAACAGCTTCAATTCTAGCTACAGGTGCAAATGTCTCACCATAACCAATTCCTTCCATTGGAGAATATCCTTTACAAACCAATCTAGCCTTGTTTCTTATAACTTGACCATCCTCATTCAGTTTATTCCTAAAAACCCATTTAGTTCCAATAACATTCTTATTTTTGGGCCGAGGAACTAAAGTCCAAGTCTCATTCTTCTCTATCTTATCTAATTCATCTTCCATAGCCTTTAACCATATCCTTACAAGCTTCCATAACAAATGTTGGTTCAATTTGAGAAATAAGACATACCTCTAAATTTGCCAGTCTTTTTCTTGTCATAACTCCCTTGTTCCTATCTTCGATGGTTTAATCTTCAAAATTATTTAATCTTATATACCTTAGTGTCTTCTGAAATTCAGGTTCACTACTCTGATCATCAGTCACAGATGAATTTTTTGATTGTGTCGAGGTAACTGTATCAGTTTCCTGTACCAGCTGAGGCATTTCCAGTTCAATTATGATCATTTCCACTTTTGGTTCCCTGTCATATGATATAGATTGATGTTTGTATTTCTCATCCACTTTCACATTAGCACTTTCCATAATTTTCTGCAATCTTTTGTTATAACATCTATATGCTTTGCTTTGAATTGAATAACCAAGAAATATCCCTTCATCACATCTAGGATCAAACTTTCCAATTGAATCATCTCTTTTGATATAGCATTTACTTCCAAAAATTCTGAAATATTTAACAGTAGGTGTATGTCCAAACCATAGTTCATAAGGGGTCTTACCGGTTTCACCTTTGATGTAAACTTTGTTGAATGTGTAGACTGTTGTACTCACCACTTCTCTCTAGTAGATGTGATGCAATTTGGCTTCCATCATCATAGATCTTGCTGCACCCAAAATGGTTTTGTTCTTTCTTCCCACTACTCCATTCTGCTGAGGAGTCCGAGGTACAGATAACTATCTCCTAATTCCATTTGTCTCACAATAACTATTAAATTCATGAGAAGTGAACTCACTGCCTTCATCTGATCTTAGACATTTTAATTTCAATCCACTTTCTATTTCAACCTTTGCTTTAAAGATCTTGAATTTTTGAAAGGCTTTAGACTTCTCCCCAAGAAAAGTCACCCACATCATTCTAGAATAGTCATCAATAATCAACATGAAATACCTATCACCTTGAAATATTCTAGTCCTTGTTGGACCACATAAGTCAGTGTGAATCAAATCAAGTACATCATTAGATTTATCATGTATGCTCTTAAAAGAAGTTCTAACTTTCTTTCCCAATTGGCATTCCTTACATATCGGATTATGAGGCTTCATAATCTTAGGTATATCTCTAACTACCTTAGTTGAACTAATCTTAACAATACAATCAAAATTAACATGACACAACATCGTATGCCATAACCAACTCTCATCAATATGAGCAATCAAACATGTCTTATTACCAGTGTTCAAGTGAAAGATATTACCTCCAGTCTGAATACCAGTTGCAATCTCCAAACCAGTCTTGTTAATGATTTTGCATTTTCTATCTTTAAATTGAATTTGGAAACCCTTGTCCACCAATTTACCAACTCTCAAAAGATTATGTTTTAAACCTTCTACATAATAGACATTATTAGTATTATGCTTACCATCCAGAGAAATGGTACCTCTACCTTTGATCACACATTCTTTGTCATCTCCAAATCTGACTTGACTGCCATTGTATTCTTGCAGGGACAAAAATTTCCCTTTATCTCTACTCATATGATGTGAGCATCCACTATCAATTACCCATTCATCTTTATCTTCAACTTTTGCTTCTAGGACTTTTTCTTCATTCATGATAACTGGTTCCGGTTCATCTTCCTTTAAAGCATAGAGCACCCATTCATTTCCATTGTCGGATCCACTGGCAGATTATTCTATCGGTTCATCCCCAGAGTCATCACTTACTCATTCCTCATCCGCTATGTAGCATTGCTTACTTTTCTTGAATCTATTTCTGTTCTAGTTAGGCTTAAATGATTTCTTAACTCTTTCCTCAAACCTTACATTCCTTTCAGGACATCTAGATGCAAAATGACCAATCTTATTACATGCAAAACATTTAAAAGGTGTTTTTCCTTTATACTTACTTCCTGACGGACCTTTAGGTACTCTTCTAGCAAATAAGGCTTCAAGTTGCTCAAATTCTTCATCTTCTTTCCTCATATCTTCCATTTCTTTTGCATATAGGACTTTCCAATCACTTTTGTCGGCAGATGATGATGATGATGATGCATGAAAAGAAGGTTTAGACTTTACAGCTCCAGAAGATCCAAATTCTTCAAGCTCAAAAGTAGATAATTTCTCAATCAGAATGTCTTTGTTAACTGAAGAGTTAGCCATTGTTCTCAGCTCATTAATTGCAGTTTCCTTCATGTTGTAAGCTGGTGGAAAGGCTCTCAAGACTTTGGAAACTATTTCATCTTCACTCATAAATCCTCCACAACATTGAATTCCCATAACAATCTGATTTACTCTTTCCATAAACACAACAATTCTTTCATTATCTTCCATCTTCAAGTTTTCATATCTTACCTGGTAACCATCAAGTTTAGCAATTTTGACAGTAGGATCAACTTCATTTAGAGTTTTCAATTTATCCCACATAACCTTAGCTGATGATTTATCAGTCAATCTCATGATTTGTTGATCAGTAAGTGCACACAAGAGGGCTTCTCTAGCTTTGCAATCATTTTCAATATTCTTGTCCAAGTCTATAGGAGCACTATTGCCAGATGTCAAATCATAAGGTGTGTATCCTTTCTCAGTTTTCTCCCAAACATCCTTGCCAAGACATCTAAGACGAGTCTCCATTCTAATTTTCCATATCCCATAATTTGCTCCATCGAGCTTAGGGATTTCTCTTATGAAAATAGTTGCCGGTGGATTTGAAGTGTTAGCTGCCATAGGATCTACCTCAAGCGGTTAAGCTTCTGTAAAAGAGGACCAAAGCTCTGATACCCATTGTTAGGATAATTGGTGAACAAATGAGAGGGGGGTGAATCAGTTGTTAATAGATTATATCATTTAATTGACTTAATAACATTTAACTAGATTAAGTACTGGTAAAATAGAAACAAATGTCAGTAGGAACATATATCGGTAAACAATACAACTTAACAATTAAACAGATAATAAATGCAAAGCAACCATACCACATAACACCATGATTTGTACATGGAAAACTCGAAAAGGAAAAAACCACAGTGGGAAGCCTACCCAAAGTCAGATGATACTTTTGCAGAAAGTATGTGATACAATGAGGGGCTTGCACATGTAGGAAGGCACACTGCCTAGAGCGTACTGCTCATTACAAAAGAGTCTCACTAACTACAGAGAGGTTACAACCACCTCAAGATAAATGGACAACAATCTAGAGTAATGAACTGCCAGAGATAGCATCTACCATGCCCGATTACAGTCCCAGTTAAGCTCAATACCGAAGGCCTTTGACCTATTCCTTAATCCCAATTCGATCACCTATTATCGACCAAATCTCCTTCGCATATGATTTTGCATTTCAAGACCATGACACTTATTCCACATTCCCATTCCATGATCTACAATGAGATCTTACATCATTTTATACCAACCCTAAGGCCTAAACCAACTAGGTCAGCCACCTAAAGGATATTACAATAAGATCATTACATAAATCCATATTACAATGATATGCCATGCTGGCTTAAGACCAAAACAACAATAACCAATTCATAGAACATCTTGAAACATCTCGGTAACATGTAGAGTACACATTAACATGATATCGGTCCATAACCTAGATAGGCACCAAACATATTCTGGGTCCACCATACTAAAGCAATGTCTTCAAGTTGTTTGAAGTATGGTCAAAGAACATATTCAGCACCCTGAAATCCATCTAGAAGTCACACCAACACCACTTATGCATCCTGTCAAGATTCCTCAGTGAAAGCTCTACCGGTTAAACCTTAAACCAATGCCGGTAAGGGTCACAATAGTGTATGATAGCATCTGATCACCAAGTCAATACCAATTGACAAAAAAATGCTCCAAGAATATGTAACACATAAAATCAAGCATACTCCATTGATCCAAACATGTTAGAAGTGTCCATTAGATAGTCTCTTCTATCGGTAACACTAGATCTTCTACCGGTAACCAAAACCTGTCTGTCGGTAACCAACCATAAAAGCTAGTATTGACATCAATGATAAAACATCAATGCAACACATAATAAATTCATCCATAATGCCAACAGATGTATGAAAAAAACACATGATGAAAGGAATCTCTGAAAACTTGTCAAGTGTCCCTATGTCAATGTTGAAAGATACCCCCTCCAAAGGTGGTGAATTGCTCGACACTGCTGAAAAAGGCTCTCCAAGATCTAGTGGAGAAGAATGTAGAACAAGTCCCAAAGACTCGCATTTCTCCTCTCTAAACATAAAGAGACCTCCTCCAACTACTGTACATAAGTATCCACAATCATGTCAACCTCGAAAGAATGATCATGTAGAGAATGAGCAAGAGGGTCAGAGTGTTATCTCACAACAATCGAAGAAGGATCATCTTCATCAAAAAGAAGATGAATTTCATCAATGAGGTCTCCCAATCTGTAATGTGGGATTCCACAAACAAACCTGCAATGTCTATCAAGTACTCATCCAATGAAATTGAAGCTAGAAGACAATGAATATCCTGTTGCACTATCCGCATTATCAGGTGCAATAGGTGATGTGATGTCAAAAGGAGGAGATGAAACACAAGGCTCAAGAAAGGGGTCACATGTGAGAATCCCCAAGTTCAAGTACCCAAAGTTCTCCTCAAAATCTGAATCAACACAAGAAGTGTGATCATCATGTATAGAATAATCATATGTGAAATTATCATCATCAACAAAATCTGAAAAGGAGTATAAATGAGATGCATGATCAACCACCCTAGTTGCAATGATAGCTCTAGTCTCCAAGTCTCTAATGAAAACTGACTCAGGTGTGTACTCTACAATTCTCTTAGTTGTGCCATGTGTGATTTGATAGATGAAAAGGAGATTATTTGTCAAATGGGCTACACACAACACATCATTGAAGGAGTTATCCCCAATGGAAATAGTTCATTTCCCAATCACATCCATGTATGTATGATTTCCCATCAAAATCTATGGCATGGTGCAAGGCTCAAATGTAGAGAACATAGACTGCAAAGATGTCATATGATGAGAAGCCCCTGAATCTAGAAGCCATCTCCCTGAATCATGACTTGTAGTAGCACAAAGAGATTTTCCTTTTCTTGTCTCAAAAGAGTGAGTTTTCCCACTTGTAGAAGCCATGAATGCTTTCCCTTTCCCTTTTGAATGTGAGGAAGTGGAAGTTGATGAATCCTCCTCCTTGTAGGCATTAGGAAAATCAATGTTATGTTTTTTGAGGATATGTGTGAGCTCATCAATCTTCCTAGAATGGCAACAATGCTCCTCATGACCAACCTTTTTACAATAGGCACAAGTAGGTCTCTCCCTCTTGGAAGAGGATGAATATCCTTGTTGTGGAGAAGGTGATGCTTTGTCCTTAGGCTTTTATTGTCATTTCTTCTTGTTTGAGTTTGATGAATCAATGATGAGCAGATAGTACCAAACTAGTACTGAGAGGGGGGGGGGGTGAATTAGTACAAGCAAAAAAAATAGTCTTAAACTAGTTTGACAACAAACACTTCAAAAGACTGGCAGATAGAGATACCAATTTGAAACAGAGTGCAACCAATAAAGCTAAGAATGTCTGAGACAAGCATTAACTGATTACTCACTTAGCCTTTCACTCAACTTGATACTACACTACCATTTCATCCTTATACATAAACAGGTGATCTATCATCAAATCATAATAATAGCTAGTTCAACATGTTCTATTGACAGGCATAAAACACAAAACCATCATATGCTTGACAAACAATAGCAAAGCATCACACATGACACACATATTTTTCATGTGGAAACCCAACTGGGAAAAACCACGGTGGGGATGAATACCCACATGCTGTTTTTGAACTCTTTGGAAGTCCACTCTATTAGGAGCCTTGTCCAGTTAGAGACATTACAAAAGGTTCTACTAGGAATTGATCTTGTTAGAGATCACCTGGTTAAGGGATGGCTACAATACCTGATTAAGGGTTAAGACCTGTTAAAGGTTACCTTGTTAGAGGATTTAAAGAACTCAATAGCTAAAGGAATTCAAACTCAGTAGCTTAGAGTTACCCTAATAAAGGATTTACAGCAAGCCAGTTAAGGCTATCCTATTAAGGGATTTTCCAACTGTTGAGGTGGTTAGAGATCAACAAGTATTACAAAGATCTGGTAACAACACTCAATGCCAATGCAGATCCACTTAAGCTCCTCTTTTCCTTCTGCACTTACACTCTGTAGGTATCACTTCTCTCCTTTTGGTCTGGCAAGAATCACTTATCTCTTCTCTTGGATACTCACACACAACTTTTGCCAACCACCCTAGAAAGAGTCACAACATCAACCTTATAGAAAATAGTTAGGTCAGTAGCATAAACCCTAAACCCTAAACCTAATAGGTTGAGGAATTCAAACGGTTCAATCCTGACCATTGAGCATGCTACATTAATCTCCATCATTTGTTTTCCATCATTTTCATGGTGGTTGATAACCCATCACATGTTATCACCATTTTACAGTCTTCTCATATTCCCGAGGTAGATAGGCAAGATCTTCTTCATGCACGATCCTTCATGTACACAGGGCTTACGTGGCAACATGATCTTGTTCTTTTTTTTCATGCTAACTCATTGCACAAAGTCACTGGTTGAGCCACACAGGCTTGAAACACTTCAATCGGAAACCCTAAAATTGAGACTACCAACCGGTAGTCATACAACGCTTCCATGTGCCGGTTCCCATAACCATATGCTGGTTCACCTTGAACAAGCACACTGCTTCACTTTAGCACAAATGTCAGTTCAGTGTTAACTGGTTCTCACATATGTCAGTTCACACCTCTACAACATATTGACATCAATGACAACATACAATGTCATTATGTCCTCATACCGGTTCACATAATGGCAACAATCTCCCCCTTTGGCATTGATGGCAATATGCAAAGATATCTCTTTTCTTCACTTCTTCTCCCCAAATTTCTGCAGATATCTTCTCCGCTTCACATCTTCTCCCCCTTTGACAACAATGCCAAAGTGGAGGCACAAGCTTCCCTATTCCATTAAGCTGCTCCCCCTAAGGAGTAGCATCCTTCAACACATCAATCCAAAATAAATTTGACTATGCAATACCTGACTGATGTGGAGCATATGCTTTTAGTTCACCTCCTAAAGGGGTAGTACCCCTAATTCACCTCTTAAGTATGTAAATGTAGTCTTTGGGAGAGACTTGGTGAATATGTTTGCTAACTGCTCCTTACTGGACATATGCTCCAGTGCAATCTCTTTGTTCTGAACCTTTTCTCTCAAGAAATGATACTTAAGCTCAAAGTGCTTGGTTCTAGAATGTAAAACTGGATTCTTGGAGATATTAATTGCACTAGTATTGTCACAAAATATACTTACCGGTTCAGATACAAGAACTTTGAAGCCATTCAATACATGCTTCATCCAAATTGTCCGAGTGCAGTTCATGAAAGTTGCAACATACTCCGCTTTCGCTATAGACTGAGAGATACAACTTTGCTTTTTACTCATCTAGAAGACCAGTCTACCACCAAGGAAGAATGCACCACTAGTTGTGCTCTTCCGGTCATCTACATTACCAGCCCAATCAGCATCTATGAACACTTTCAAGTTGAAATCCTTGCTATAAAGATACCACAATCCATAGTCAACAATTCCCTTCAGATACCTAAGAATCTGCTTGACTGCAACCAAGTGGGATTCTCTTGGACTTTTCTGGAACCTTGTAGTAATGCCAACTACATGTGCAATATCCGGTTTTCTATGGACTACATAGTGCAATTTACCAATGATTGATTGATATTCCTTCTCATCAACCAATGCTGAGTCATCCTCTTTGGATAGTTTACAACCGATCACCATCGGTGTACCAGCCGATTTGCTATCTTCCATGCCAAAGGTCTTCAACACCTCTTTGACATACTTGGACTGAGTGATAAAGATTCCATCTCTCATCTGTTGGATCTGCAGTCCAATGAAGAACTTAATCTCCCCTATGAGTGACATCTCAAACTCTTTCTTCATCTTATCTGCAAACTCATGACTCATCTTGTCATCTCCACCAAAGATAATGTCATCAACAAATACCTGACAGATCAAGATCTGATCTCCTTTAGACTTTAAGTAGATATTGCTATCTTCACTTGTTCTCTCAAATCCAATCTTCACAAGATGGGAATGCAGGCATTCATACCATGCCCTAGGTGCCTGTTTTAGACCATATAAGGCTTTATGTAGCCTACACACCATGTCACTGTCTTCAGATAGGGTAAACCCATCTAGTTTCTCTATATACACTTTCTCTTCAAGTACACCATTTAGGAATGCAAATTTTAGATCCATTTGATATACTTTGAAGCCTTTAAAAGCTACATATGCTAGAAGCATACGAACTCCTTCCAATCTGGCAATAGGAGCAAAGGTTTCACCATAGTCTTCTCCTTCTTCTTGGGCATATCCTTTGCACACTAGTCTAGCTTTGTTTCTAATCACTGTGCCATCCTCATTCAGCTTGTTTCTGAAGACCCATTTGGTACCAATGACATTTTTGTGCTCTGGTCTAGGTACCAAGGACCATGTACCATTTTTCTCTATCTGGTCAAGTTCCTCTTCCATTGCCTTGATCCAGTCTTCATCCTTATGTGCCTCTTTGAATGTTTTAGGCTCGAATTCAGAGATCATACATGAGTTTTCTCTGAATTTTCTTCTTGTAAGGATTCCTGCATCCTTATCTCCTATGATCTGCTTAGGATCATGATTCAACTTGACATACCAAGGAATGGTCTTGATAGATTCTTCTTGCTTTTCTTCTTCATCCTCATCTCCATCAGTATCAGCATCTACATCTGCCAGTGTAGGAAGACTGTTACTGTTACTCGGTTGTATGACAACTGGTTCACTTACCGCTTGCTCATTACCGTTTTCCTCAATTTTCTCAGAGGTTTCATCAACTCTTACATTGATGCTTTCCACAATTCTCTGAGTTCTGTTGTTGAAACACTTGAGAGCTTTGCTCTTGGTGGAATATCCTAGGAATATTCCCTCATCGCATTTCGCATCAAATTTGCTTTGGTGTTCACTTCTCTTGATGTAACATTTGCTACCAAACATTCCAAAGTAGCTAACCACAAGTGACTTACCAGTCCAATACTCATAAGGAGTTTTATCCTTACCTTTCTTGATGAGTACCCGATTCATTGTGTAGACTGTAGTGCTCACCGCTTCTCTCCAAAAGGTGTGAGCTACCCTTCCTTGAATCAACATGGTTCTAGCTGCTTCAACCATAGTCCTATTATTCCTCTCTGCTAGGCCATTCTGCTGTGGAGTCTGGGGGGCAGACAATTGCCTCTTGATGCTATGTTCTTCACAGTACTTGTTGAATTCACCGGAAGTGAATTCCCCTCCTTGATCAGTTCTCAGGCACTTGATCCTTTTACCGCTTTCCTTCTCCACTAATACCCTGAAAAGCTTTAAACTTTACAAAGGCTTCAGACTTGTCTTTCAAGAATGTGACCCACATCATTCTTGAGCAGTCATCAGTGAGAATCATGAAATACCTATCACCCTGCACACTTCTAGTTTTCATAGGACCACACAAATCAGTATGCACAAGATCAAGCAAGTTGTCAGTAGTGAAAGATTTACCTTTAAAGGGTGAGGAAGACATTTTCCCCAATTGACACTCTCTACATAAGGTATTATCTGGTTTGCTTAGCACCGGAAACCCTCTAACTGCTTTGATCTTACTGGCCTTTACAATGTTATCAAAGTTTACATGGTAGATTCTCCTATGCCATATCCAGCTATCATCAAATTTAGCTATAAGACATGTATTTATATTTGCATTCAGATGAAATAGGTTACCTTTGGTCTGCATGTCAGTGGCCACCCAATCACCATCTTTTCCTTTGATTCTGCAAACTCCATTCTTGAATTCCAAAGTGAGGCCACTGTCATTCAGCTGGGCAACACTCAGAAGATTGTGTCTGAGACCATCAACCTAGTACACATTGTCAGCACTACTCTTTCCATTCAGAGAGATGGACCCTTTGCCTTTGACTATGCATGGTGCATCATTGCCGAAGCGAACCACACCACCATCATACTCCTCCAAGGATAGAAACTTGCTCTGGTCACCAGTCATATGGTGAGAGCAGCCACTGTCAATGATCCACTCATTGGAATTATCAAATTGGGAGACAAGAGCCTTCTTGTCTGACACATCTTCTTTGACAGTAACAAACACAATATCTTCATTTTCTTCATCCTCTGACTCTTCATCTGTGACACCTTCATCAACTACCACAAAATAGTTTCTCCAGTTTCCTCCTTTGAATTTCTTGAACCTTTCTGGTTTGTCCTTGTTGTCGCCATTAGGATAGTTTACATCAATATGTCCTATCCGGTTGCAAGAAAAGCATTTCAAAGGAAGCTTACCTTTGTATTTGCTGGTTCCTTTAGGAAGTTTCCTGGCAAGGAGAGCTTCAAATGCCATCAAAATCTCCTCATCATCCATTTCCTTGCTCTGTCTTGGTTCACCACTAGTGCTAGCTTCTTTTCCTTTTCTGGATGGTATAGTAGAGGCTTTAAAAGCTGATTCAGTCTTTTGAACACTACCATCAAAACTATTTAGCTCATTGGCTATCAACTTGGCTATGATGGAGCTCAAGGATACCTTACTCTTGTCTATTGATCTCAGCTCCTGAATAGCAGGAACCCTTATTGTATAGACTGGCAATAGGGATCTCAGGACTTTGCTTACCACAGTGGAATCTTCTATTTTACCACCTGCACTCTTGATATCTCCAACAACGGTTTTGATTCTTATTCCATACTGTTGAATGGTCTCACCTTCAACCATTCACATATCTTCAAACTTCCCTCTTAGGATTTCTTCCTTAGCCTATTTTACATGTTCATCACTGCCATAGATATTTTCAAGAGCATCCCATACCTCTTTGGGATTTACCTTGTCCTGAACATCAATAAACTCAACGCCAGATAAACTACTTATTAGGGCTTCCATGACTTGCCCATTTTCTTGTATCTCTCTCTTTTGGTCATCGATAAGAGTACCAGTAGGGGAAACACAGACATTATCAACATAGCTCCAGTGTTGAACACTCATGCTTCTGATGAATATCTTCATCCTGTCTTTCCAAATACTAAAATTTTCCCTATTAAACTTGGGACCTTCTCTCTTCATCATTTGACTCAGATCTTTACCTCAAGTGGTTAAGCTTATAACACAGAGGACCTGGAGGACACTCTAATACCAATTAATAAATCAATGATGAGTAGATAGTACCAAACCAGTACTGAGAGGGGGGGTGAATCAGTACAGGCAAAAAAAATAGTCTTAAACCGGTTTGACAACAAACACTTCAAAAGACTGGCAGACAGAGATACCGGTTTGAAACAGAGTGCAACCAGTAAAGCTAAGAATGTCTGAGACAAGCATTAACTGGTTACTCACTTAGCCTTTCACTCAACTTGATACTACACTACCATTTCATCCTTATGCATAAACAGGTGATCTATCATGAGATCATAATAACAGCTAGTTCAACATGTTTTATTGACAAGCATAAAACACGGAACCATCATATGCTTGACAAACAATAGAAAAGCATCACACATGACACACATATTTTTCATGTGGAAACCCAACTAGGAAAAACCATGGTGGGGATGAATACCCACAAGCTATTTTTGAACTCTTTGGATGTTCGCTCTATTAGGAGCCTTGTCCGGTTAGAGACATTACAATAGGTTCTGCTAGGAACCGATCCTGTTAGAGATCACCCAGTTAAGGGATGGCTACAATACCTGATTAAGGGTTAAACCATGTTAAAGGTTACCTTGTTAGAGGATTTCAAGAACTCAATAGCTAAAGGACTTTGAACTCAGTAGCTTAGAGTTACCCTGTTAAAGGATTTATAGCAAGCCGACTAAGGCTACCCTGTTAAGGGATTTTCCAACTATTGAGGTGGTTAGAGATCAACAGGTATTACAAAGATCTAGTAACAACACTCAATGCCAATGCAGATCCACTTAAGCTCCTCTTTTCCTTCTGCACTTACACTTTGTAGGTATCACTTCTCTCCTTTTGGTCTAGCAAGAATCATGTATCCCTTCTCTTGGATACTCACACACAACTTTTGCCAACCAACCTAGAAAGAGTCATAATATTGACCTTATAGAAAATAGTTAGGTCAGTAGCATAAACCCTAAACCCTAAACCTAATAGGTTGAGGAATTCAAACGGTTCAATCCTGACCATTGAGCATGCTGCATTAATCTCCATCGTTCATTTTCTGTCATTTTCATGGCGGCTGATAACCCATCACATGTTATCACCGTTTTACAGTCTTCTCATATTCCCAAGGTAGATAGGAAAGATCTTCTTCATGCACGATCCTTCATGTACACAGGGCTTACCTGGCAACACGATCTTGTTCTTTGTTTTCATGCTAACTCATCGCACAAAGTCATCGGTTGAGCCACACAAGATTGAAACACTTCAACCAGAAACCCTAAAGTTGAGACTACCAACTAGTAGTCATACAACGCTTCCATGTGCCAGTTCCCATAACCATATGCCGGTTCACCTTGAACAAGCGCACTGCTTCACTTTGGCACAAATGTCGATTTAGTGTTAACCAGTTCTCACATATGTCGGTTCACACCTCTGCAACATATTGACATCAATGACAACATACAATGTCATTATGTCCTCACACCGGTTCACATAATGCTAACAGAGTTATCCTTTCCTTGATTTCCTTTGTTCCCTTTATTTGCCACTAATGCTTGAGAATTAGAAGTCTTAAGAATACCCATGCTTATCAACTTAGTTTGTTCCATCATCAACATTTTGGCGAAAGCATCAAATGTAGGCATTGTGTAGCTTGAACCCATTGTCATCCCATGGGTTTGGAAACTAGAAACAAATGTTGCATATTCTTGTGGAAGTTTGCCCATCAAGTTGAAGATCAATTGAGTATCATTCTTATCAATGCCACAATCCTTGAGTTGTGCCCTCAACTCTTTTGCCTTAGTGACATAATCTTGTATATTATCAAAGTTCTTGGGATCTAACATGGTGAGATCACTATCAATCTAATATCCCCTAATCTCATCAACTTGACCATACAAGTCTTGAAACTTTTGCCAAGCATCCTTAATTAGAGCACATTTCTCAATATAAAAAATGAGATCCTTTGATACATACTTTCTTAAGGTACCAATTTCCATGATATTTTTATTGAGCCAATCCAAGTGACCAACAAGATCAGCCTTAGGATTAGCGGGAGCAACAATAGTTTCATCAATATAATGAGTTAGTCCTTTTTCTACAAGTTTACTCCATGAATCAATTTTCCAAGTAGCATAATTATGAGGATTTAAGAGAGGAAACTTAGGAGAACCCATAGTAGAAAAAAGGAAGGAACACAAGAGACACCCCCGCAAATTCAATCAATCAAAGTACCCCCCCAAAATGATGATTTTGGCACTTTATATGTAGTGCGTGTACAATAGGCCACTTGAAAACAATGGCAAGGTGGACTTCTGATTTTGTTTTACAAATTCCCCAATAGGCTGAGAACTACAATGCAAAAGACCAACAATATAGATCTATGCAATACAAGTGCCAAATTGGCCAAAAAAGACCATATGTGAAAGTACAATTTCTACCCAAAATTGCTGCAAAATGATAGAATATTATGAGAGTAGACAAAAAATTATGCAATTTAAAAAAAATGGCACTTGAAAAGGAGTTTGTATGAGCCCAAACGGAGTTCCAAAAATTGTAGAAATAAGGATTGGATAGGTACAGTCACCAAAAACTGATATTTTTGAAAAATACGTCTATCAAAATCATTAAAATATGCCACCATGAGAAAGTACATGAAATTATAGCCCATTTCAAAAAACATTGTACCAAAAAAGGAGCAAAAATGAGCAAGATATGGCCATTTCAAATTGAACTACAAAATAAAAAAGCTCAACGGAGGGGGCCTACCAAATTTTCAAAAAAATGATGATGTCAGAAAAAAAAAGAGGTTAAATTTTACAGTCGTATGGCCTTTTCCAAAACTTTGCCTCCTTGTTGATTGGGCGTCCGTACTGTACAGAATGACACGTGTCAAAAAATGATTCACTAAAAAATGGTGTGGCAGTGACTTGGATCTGTATGGTGCTGATGTGGTGGCCAATGTTGGCATTGTGTTGTCATTGATGTCAACCAATATGGGATGATTACCGGTATGAGAGATGTATATGAAACATTGTCAAGGAGGAGTACAGGTTGAGATATCTTTGATATCACCCTGTGTTGCAGATCACCGGTAAGGAAAGGATGTCAACTGGTAAGTGATGTGTTGACATGGAGAAGTCAGATCAACCAAGTGAGTGGTTATCATCCTGCAAAGGTCATGACCAATGTACAAGCAAGATGAGCAAGGTGATTGGATGTTGTTTGTGATGAAGAGGTAGAATGTTACCTAAATCACATCAACACCGGAAGAGAAGAATGAATAGGTCACTGGTATGCTATGAGGTTGCAGAACAATAGGCTTCCACCAGATGAAGATGCAGTCACTATGGGAAGAGATGACTGATAGTGAAAGTGCCAGCACCGGATCACATTTGTCTATTTGAAGATGTGTTGCACAAACAAGGAAGTCACATGAGTGCATTGTAGGATGCAGAAGACAAGGTGTTACTCCACTGGTAAGTGGAAGTTATCTCCTATTATGCATAATGTGCATTATAGTTCTGTGAGATAAGGAAGAAGAGGTAAAGGCAAGTGTTTGAAGGCTCACACCAGATCTACTGGTGAATCAAAGGAATGCCTCAAGTGCATGAAATCAGGGATATGCACTAGACTGATTCAGAAGGCATGTTGAGATGCCAATATAGATGAAGAGTGATGTGTTTGTCACCTTGACAAAGTGGCTGAGATATGGTCTAAGTTGATTAGAGTAGAAGGGTTGGATTGAAAATGGAGTTAGTTGAAGGTTGATGACATAGTGTCATCAAGAGTGTTTATCGGTATGTAAGTCCACTGACACTATGAGCAAGGTGCAGATGCACATGTCTTCCCACTTTGTGGGAATGTGCATGCTTTGGATAGACATGTCTGAAGACCGGTTTAGGTGTTCCACTGACAATTAAACAAAGTGCAGACATGAGGAGTCAACTGATAGAATGTGAGATACCGGTAGGGTTAGTAAACCAGCAGAAAAGAGGAACCAGTAGAGTGTTTGGTCGGTGATACCTAAACTGATACACTGATCCAAGCTGGCAATTGGTTGACTTGGATGCCACGAGGAGATGAGGCGGCAAGCATGCAGAGGTCGGTGGAGTGTCATGTAGAGATAGGTGTCCCTACTATTGTGCATTCATTATGGATCCCGTGATTTGTGGATCAGATCATAAGAGTGTTGCTCGACGAAGAATGAGAGAAAGAGACAAATCAGGGAGTTGGTGGCACTTGGATCAAAGCCAGAAAATTAGTTTGTGAGAAGACCTCAAGAAGGAAATAGAAAAAGTATTAATGATGGTTTGACAGATGCAGGTCGAGATAAAGGGTCGTGTTTTCTATGTTTGGAAAACGTGTATCGGAAGGCGCAACAATGGCAGAAATCTACAGTTGGTTGTCTGGTAGATCAGATCGGACAAGATCTGATTGGATTTGGTTTGCCTTGAGGTAAGTGAGGAAACCCTAACCGCCCAAAGTTTGAATTGGTTTTTGGTGGGAAAACCAGTGTATAAATATGCAAGCCAAAATCTAAGATGGTTGTCGTTGGATGAGAGAGTAGGGTTGATGAATAGAAGAAGATAGTGCTGCTGTGAAGTGACTAAGTATTAGTTCTGCATGTGAGAGACAATCAGTCAAGTGCTCAACAAATATCTAAGAAGAGACTGAGAGTGAGGGAGAACCAGGTTGAAGTGTTCAACCGGTAGCAGAGTAGAACCGGTAGTGTCCATACCAGCAGAGCAGAAGTGAAGGAAGTTGCAAAGAAGGCAGACATAGAACTGGTAGAGTGTAGTACCGACGAAGAGTAGAGCAGTGAGGAGGAGATGTAGCAGAGAAGAAGGAGAGTAGAGGTGAACTGATAGAGTTTACCAGCAGTGAAGCAATAGATGAGAGCAGTAGGAGAAGTGTACCGGTGTAGCAGAGAAGGTATCTCACCAACAGAGTAAATATGAAATGGTTACAAGATTTACTTGTAACAAGATAACTACTTTTGTAATTGATGTTTTCATTGTGATCACTAAGTTGTAGTTTGGTGTAGGAGTTGTATCTCCTTTAGGTTGTAGCCTATAAATTGTGTAGGGGTTTGTGCTCCTTTGAGTTGAAGCTCATAAATCAGGGGTTGTAGCTCCTTGGGTTGGTGCCCTAAAGAGTGTAATAGAGTTTCATTGTGAGGCTGGATTGGAGCAGTAGACTCCAACAACATTGCTCACCAAGGTTTTTCCCATCTTGGGTTTTCCTCATACATACTAGTGTTATGAGATGTCCTTTGTGTGTGATTGTATTTGTGTTGGTCTCCCCACTAACCGATAAGTCTGCATTGTGTTAGATCCCATAACCAGTACACACATCTAGGTTGTTAAAGGAAAAGAAATTGAGAACCACTGATTCACCCCCCTCTTAGTGGTGCATTGTGTCTAACAGCCATGTGGAAATATAGAAGGTGACTAAGTAGACCGTAGAGCTGAGGTGGCAGTGATGTGGCATGGTCCACGTGGAAGGTTCGTCAGTGATGTGGCTGTGAGTTGGTAGGCTGAGTCGACACCGAGGGGTCTGTGTGGCGAGCTGGTGGGGCCGGTCGAGGAGGAGATTGACAATAGCAAGAGTTCTCAGCAAGGAGGTGGCGTTGGATCCGGTGGCCAACAGTGTTCTTCTGGTCAGCAGCGGGGCCGTCGGGGTTGGTCGGCGAGAGGAGTTGCTAGTGGGGACTGCTGGAGTAAGGGGTCGCCGAAGAGGGTAAGGATGATGCCAAAGGTAGTGGTGGAGCCTGGGTAGTGGGGAGACTAGATACCATGCAACTACATGGTGGTATACGTACGCCCTGCACAAACTGACGCAGGGTACAGTAGGTGGGCTGGTCTGTGGACCCCACACAAAAAAAAAAAATTATTTTTTTTTTCAAAAAAAAATTTCAACAAATTTTTTCTACCAAAAATGATATATATTTTTTTGCAGAAAAATAATTTATATTTTTTAAAATTTTTCTTTTCAAAATCCGTATCGTACTACCCAAATTGGGCAAATTTTTTCCTCCAAGCCCGAAATCTGATTTTCACCAAAACATGCCAAATTTATACTCAAAATTTCTTGGAAACAACCACCCGGATGCAATGGTGAGGTCAAATCTGGTCTAGGATGCCTCCAAAAGATGCTTCTCCTCAGATCTACCTCTTGACGTCGTAATAATGCCTCTCAAGGATGAATCAATGACACTCTAATGGCTCTGATACCATGTGAGATTTTGCCAAGATCAAGAGCTCAATGAAAAGTACAAAATAGAGAGACAAAATATAGGACAAGAATAAACTGTATTCTCATCAATAGATAAATGATCAATAGATCAATAATTGTTGTTCATACAATGAATATGAGCCTGCATATATAGGCAAGGCAATATGGATATGCGAGCACACAAACATGACATGTGGCTCAATAAGAAACAAGGGTAGGTAGGAAATAGGTGTGGTACGTAGGAGAAATAATATAATATTTCACATGAACTGGATCACTCACTGAAGGTGGAATTATCACTCTATAATAAGTGGATATGATAGAGTAGTAACAAGATCACACCATAAAAAGGTGGAATTTCTCCTACACACACTATCCCAATGTGGCACAAACACCCAAGTGTCTCATACCCAAACTACTATGAAATGCATTATCCTAATTAAACTTAAGTAAGGTGTAATAATATCCATGATGAATAATTATTTACACCAATAATAGGAATGTCTGCACCATGCATAACAACCCACCACATGATTACATTGGAGATGGTCGGTAATAAATTTATAGAGGAAGAGGTCAAGGATAAAATAACTATTTGATTCCTCCATTGCATCATTTATGCATGATTGTTTTCTTGTGTTCTCTCTTTTAGAGATGGGTTTTTTCCCATAGTGGTTTTCTCCTTTACTCTTCTTGTGAGAGATCTTTTGTAAATGAGTACTTGGCATGTACTAGTAGTTAGGAGCCATCCTTGTTTGTTTGCCTCATTTGCATTTGTTTAATTATCCCGAAGTTCTACTTTAAGGGGGTTGTTAGTGTGAACAAAGGTATAACCTATTTGGTTTCCCCTTTGTAGTGTGAACAAGGAACATTATATAATGAGTTATTAATTTGGTCTTAATCACACATGTTCACAAGCTAAGTTTACATAGGAGACTAGGAATATTTTTGGAAGGTTCTAGTTGTCATGTGCTTTTATCAGTAGTCCTCTCATGTAATAGGATTAAGATACATGTCATGATATTGTGTAATCCTACCTCTCAACCTTGCCTATATAAGAAAAGTCTCATATGCACATTGATTAATCATTTCTAATCAATTTTGTTAATGGTATCAATATATGTTAGGCAATATGTTGGATTTTGTTAAGTGTTTTCATTGATGTCAACATTGTATCTCGGTTGGATATGGTTTTGATATCTCGGTTAGACTTGGTGTTTGTCTTGGTTTTGGCCGTGATTCCGATCCGGTATGATCAAATCCTTGGATTCTATTTTGGATAGTTATTCAAGTTGGCTATATGCTTGTCATATTCTATTGGTTCATGATTTGGTGCTTCGGAAGCTATCGCTTATGTTCACGGTTGATATTTCTTGGTACCGCTTAGCTTTACCGGTTGGGGATATTTGATGATTTGGATAAGTGATCTTGGTCTGACTTATGGAAATGATTTCTTATCATGCTAAAGGTGTTCTTAATCATGTTCTAATTATTTGGTGGCTTTGCATTGGCTGGCATGCTGATTTGGTGGTCCTATTTTGATCTGTTTATATATTTTGTGTTATTGCACTAAGGGTTTCTACTGGTTGGTGAAACGTGTTGGCGATTGTTCTTAGCGTGATTTCTGATGGATGTAATTGTTTGGGAATTTGAATTAGGTCCATTCTATGTAATGTAAATCATAATATTGGTCTGGTGATATTGTGTGATGTAATTTTTGTAATTATGGGTTTATAGGTTTAGGGTTTAGACGACCTTATCATTAAGGTTGATGAATTGTATTTATAGGTGACTTATTCATGTAATCTTGGGATTGATGGTTAGGTCTACATTATCAGAGAAAGGTTTATGTGCGAACAGTGATATATCATTCAGTGAAAGGTTGTAAAGGATTTGGTGTTGTAGGGAAAACATTTGTGCTTAACCAGAACTGTATCAAGCATTAGGAGATGCTACTTCCATAGTTCATTCTTTTCGGATTGCAGTCTGATGTGTTTGTAAGTCAGTGAGACTTCTCTTTTGTGATGAGAAGTGTGGTCTAGATGGTTGGCCTTATTGCAAGTGCAATCCCCATTGTAATTATTTCACATATTGTTGTAGAAGTATTATCTGATTGTGGGTAGGGTTTCCCACCGTGGTTTTTCCCTTTACCAAGTTTTCCACGTCAAAATATTGGTGTTGTGTGTACTATGATTTCATGTTTTATCTTTCATTGTGTTGGTTTCTTTGTGCTCTGGTATAAAGTTTATAATTTGCATTATCTGTCATACTTGTAAGAAAATTGATTCAGTCTCCCCCCTCTTAGTTTTCTCCCGGTATCAGAACTGTCTAACAATATAATCATTTTACATTTATTATTGCAAATGTATGGTCTTACTTTTCTCTCTTGTAGAAGAAACTTTTGGCTATAGGAAATCCTAAGATCTTGAGTCCTTGAGTGACTCTAACACCTACATATAAATATTTAGTCCATCATGGATAACTTATTATTGGACCCAAATCAAACATGTGGATGGAATAATTGATTTAACATGGATCAAACTCTTAGTTGTACCTTTGTTGTCAAATTTTGTTGATTATTCCGTCTATAATGATGATATTAAAGATGTTCACTAGGCTAAGGCTTATTTTAGCTATGTTTTAGATTATTTACATGTAATGAAGATAAGGTAGATTTAGCTACAAAGGGTTGTGGAAGCTAATTATAAGGGTGCCAAGGCCTCTCTTATAGTGGAGGTTATTCCTATTTTCTTAGAATATTGTGACAAGGATGATTTTATAGACGCAGTCTCTCCTATGAGAAAGGGTGTTTCCTATAATACTTGTAATGAATTATAATGTAATGTTAAAAATAATAGTGGTGGGATGAGGCTTCTATAATTTTACTCAACTCTTAATGGATTATTTTCTTTCTCTATACAATTGGGTAACAACATATTTAGTTAGTGTGATGGTTTGATGGTTTTTGGTTTGATTACTCATGGGTTCTATCTAGATGGATTTTAGTTTCTATCTTTTTTCTAGTGGGTTATGAGGTAATAGGTTTGGTTTGATTTTTGATATTTTACTTGCTTATTTTATAAATATATAAATTTATTTTAGTTCGTTAATGTTGTCTTGCATTGATATCTAGTTCTTGGATTATAAAATTGTGATGGACCTAGTGCTCATTTGCATTAGCTCCTAAAAGATAACCTCCCTTTTTAATGATTTATAGATCCCAGACATAATTATAAAAGAAAAAAAATTACAATAAATTTATCAAAAATATTAAAAATTAAAATTAAACTAATATACAAAGTTATGAAACGCTTTTGACCCGGAGCTATGAACCGATGATGCCACAAACAAGGGACCTCATTCCCACACTTCATGTGTTCAAACCCACGAGCACAATGACCTAGCATAGACACAAGGCCTACAAGCACAATAGCCCAATAGGGGTTCTTGGTGGCCGCTTCACCAACGAAGTGTTTTAATCATGACTTTACATGTCCAAAGACAAAAGGGTTTGTGGTAATCATAGTGAGAATCGAATCAGAGTTGATATGTAGCACTGGGATCGTTAGCTTAACACCACGCCTCACGACTCGGCTACACATGCACCCTTTGGAAAGGGTAATCAATTAATGAAATTTCTATTAATTAATTAAATTTAATTTTAGTTCTTTGAATATATTCTTCTTAATGTTTTTAAATCATTGCTCTCTCTCTCTCTCTCTCTGTATATAGATACTTACATATATATATATATACATATACATATGTGTATGTGTATATACATACATGCATACACACACACACACACACACACACACACACACACACACATATATATATATGAAAATATTATATTATTATATATATTTTATTTTATTTTATTATATATATTAATTTAATTTAATTTTAGTTCTTTGAATATCTAATAATTTATATTATTTAAGATTTATTCATTTATAAAAATATTTTCAATAATTTAATTATAATTTATATTAATTAATATAATAATTTAAATGTGATATTATATTTTTATAATAAAAAATGTAATTAGATAACAAAGCATAATATGTTGCAAATCTTTGCAACTCCCGCCCTGCAAGCTTTTTGAATTTTAAACTTTTTCCATTCATGGTGGCTGCTACAGGTGGGGGACATCTTGCCCCCAGCTGAACCCCCTCTGGACCCTGTGGTGCTGATAACTTATTTCGCTTCTCACTCTCCCTTATGGTGGATTAGATTCCTATAGGGGCCTACACAGGTTCGATTGATAAACCGCTTGTTACTACCCACTTGAAGGAAGTGGCTATTGACTGTCCTGAAACCGTGGTGTTTTCGGGCAAGCCTATGGATTCTATTCCTAACTCCAAGGAATCTATCACTCATGATGAGCCTAAAGATAAAGGGACCCCTGTTGATAGCACGATTGTCAAAGGCTGGAAAAACGTGCTGGTTGGAAATGCTATCGGGGAGGTGGACCCCAATCTTGTTCCTATTTGCATACAAACTAAGGAAGGCACGACTATTGAGCTCCCTGACAAATTTATGGACCGCATTCTGCTAAACATGAGTAACACTTTGGTGGGGAAATTTTGTTCCCTCAAACCTATTGTGAAAATGATTAGGAAATGGGATTCGGACAAATGGAGACTCAAAGGAAGTGTCTTTGTTAGTGCCATGTCTGGAGCTCTCTTCCTCTTCAAATTTATTGTTGAGGAGGATGTTGTTATGGTCCTCTCTGGCTGTTGGACCTATGACAAATGCAACTTGTCTCTCTGTAGGTGAAAAGATGGTTTTAAACTAGCTGCTAACCTACATAAGTCTGCTCTGGTCTAGGTCTGGCTTACTAGACTCCCACTTGAATATTGGGATGATTTTGTGTTCAGATGGATTGGAAAAACCTTTGGGAACTTTGTGGGTGTTGACGAGATCACCAAAAGAAAATCCAGACTACTCTATGCGCACTTTTGTGTGTAGGCAATGGTCAGTAAGGATCTACCTAACTTTATTAATCTCAAGTCTAAGCTCAGAAGATAGACCTAGACTTTGGTCTATGAAAATGCTACCCTCTTTTGTCAGAAATGTAGCAAGGAGGGTCAAATAATCTCTCAGTGCAAAGCTCAGGACCCTAAGCCCCTCAAGCTCAAAGGTCATGTTGTTGAGGAAGGTACTAATACAGACTCTTCTTCCATGGAGTGTCCTATTGAGGACTACCCCTTTACAGAGAGTATCAATAAACTCCTTTACTCACCTGGAAAAGGGATTGATGAGGCCCCTAACTCCTTGTCAGACTTGGATTTTTTGTTGGCTCCTAAAATGGTGAACAAAGAGCTCATTCCCTTTGAATTGTTGATCTCCTCCTCTCTGAAGGTGGTCACCCCTCAACAGGAGGGAGAGATTGTTGTTGGATCCTCTACCCTGATAGCTCCTGGGTCTATCGGGTCCCCTCCCAAGACGCTTCTCTTGAAGGGCCCCTCATATTCATCTGCAATGCCTAATCCCCCTTCCTAGGGTACGAGCCTCTCCTCTCCTAGAGCCTCCTCTAGTCATTGTTGACTCCCTAAAGATGATGGTTGGATCACACAAAGAAGCAAGACAAGAATTATGAAGACTAATGTTGGTACTGACCTGAAGATGAGTCGCCCATCGCAAAGACTCTCTCGACAAAATGAAGCAACAAGGGAAGTCACTAATGGTAGGCAACGAACCTTGGAGACCTCCATCAAAGGTAAGAAATGACGGTTCTCTCATGGAATATGTTGGGCATCAATAGCCCCCGAAAGAAGTATGCTCTGAAGAATTGTATTTTTGAAAACAAAATTGAAGTTCTCCTTCTCCAAGAGGTTAAAATGAGTGAAGCCCCCTTTGCTATTATTGTTGGCAAAATTTGGCCTGGTGCCAAGTTATTGATTAGTGATGCCAGTGGGGCCTTTGGTGGTTTAGTCACCATGTGGGACCCCTCTCGGTTCTTTGGCAACCTGTTTACCTCTTTTGCCAACTTTTTTGTCTCTAGGTTCTCTCCTGCTCTGGGATCTTGGTTTCGTGTTAATTTTTATGCCCCTAATATCAGATTGGGAAGGATTGATCTTTGGAATGATATTTCTACTCTTCTTCTGAATCACCCTAATGCCCACTAGATGATTGTGGGAGATTTAAATTCTTCGCTCTTCCAATCTGAAAAATTATGGGGTCTTCAAGAGTACTCTGACAACATGACTGATCTGGTGGATTTCATAGGCAAGAATGATTTACTTGATGTGGACCTGATTGGTCAAAGATTCACCTGGTCTAATCTTAGAAAAGGAAAGGATCTCATCCAGGTCAAATTGGTCTGATTCCTAATCTCAGGAAATAGGGGTATTGGTTTTAATGTGAAGGTCTTTGCCCTCCCTAGGACAGTTTCTGACCACAATCCCCTTCTTTTCTGTAGCTACACCCAATGTGTCAAGAGAGGTTGCCCCTTCAGATATGAAGTTATGTGGAACACCCACCCTGAGTTCAAAGATTGCATCAAATGTTGGTGGAACACGCATATTTATGGCACACCCATGTATCGGGTTGCTAAAAAATTAGACTTGATCAGAAGAAATATTCGAGGATGGAAAAAAAACACTTTCAACAACTTTTTTGTTCAAAAAAAGAAACTCAGTGCCAAGATGGTGATCATCTTGGAAAAAAATGACAAAGGAGATCTCCTTGAAGCTACCCACCAGGAGGAGGCCATTTTAAGAAGGAAATGGAAGGAGAACTCAACTAGGGAGGAGCTATACTAGAAACATAAATTGAGGGTTTAATGGTTAAATGAGGGAGATAAAAATATTGCCTTCTTCCATAGATCGACCAATATTCACAAGAGAAGAAATCACATTTCTTGTTTAAAAAATGATCAGAATCAAGATGTTAAAGATGAAGATGGCCTTGGAAAACTAGCCTCTGATTAATTCTCTTCTCTATTCACAGATGATTCCAGAACTAGGGACCCCATCTTGGATGAGAACCTCCTTAATTATCTCCCATCCCCCCTCACTATGGAAGATAATGATCTCATTATGACCTCAGTTACTGAGGATGAGGTGATGAATTTTGTGTTCTCTATGGGGGCTTTCAAAGATTCGAATCCTGATGGATTCCCTCTAGCTTTCTTCCAGGACCATTGGGATTTGGTTAGTGTCGATGTGGTTCTTGCTACCAAACATTTCTTTAGGTTTAGAAAACTTCTCAAGAAGTTTAACAACACTTTCATTGCTCTGGTTCCTAAAATTTAGGAGTCGACCCTTCTAAAGGACTTTAGACCTATTAGTCTTTGTAACACAAATTACAAGATCTAATCCAAAGTCTTAGTCAATAGACTTAAACCCTTTCTAGATTCTCTAATTAGTCCTAGTCAGAAGGAGTTTTTCCCTGGCAAACAAATCCTTGATGCGGCCATCTCTACTCATGAGGTCATTCATTCTATGGATAAAAGTTGTAAACCTAGCATGGTTCTGAAATTGGATATCTCTAAGGCTTATGACACAGTGAAATGGAGCTTCCTTTTTAAAGTTATGCAAAAGTAAGGTGTTGGGGGGAAGTTGCTTAACCTCATTAGGGAATGCATAACTACTGTCAATTATTCAATCCTTATGAATGGGATCTCGTGGGAGACCTTTGGGCCTTCCAAGGGGCTCACATAGGGTGACGCTTTTTCACCCTATCTCTTTATTATTCTAGCTGAAGTTTTGGCCAAAAACTTCAATTATCTTGTTCAAAGAAGGTTTCTCTTGGGGATCAAACCTGCTTCCACTTTTCCTCCTACCATTCTGCAATAGTTTGTGGATGATACCATCCTTTTCAGGATTTCTTTGGTGATCGAGGCCAAGGGATGGAAATCCTTTCTTAACCTTTATGTTGAGGCCTTAGGTTAGCACATTAATTATGATAAAATCAACATATATTTCTTTCATAGTGCTGATAAACTCCAAGCTAAAATTTGTGAGATCCCGGGCTATCAAATCACCTCCCTCTCAGGAACTTACCTTGGGCTACCCCTTACTATCAAGGATGTCTCCAACTCCTTTTGGATGACTATCCTAGAAAGAATGTAGAAGAAACTGGCAGGGTGGAAGGGAAGGTTCCTTAGTAGTGTCAGGAAGCTTCAACTGCTAGCCTCATCTTTGCAGGGTATTCTGATGTACTTCCTTTCCCTTTTTAAAATTTTTGCCACCATGGTTGAGAAGCTGGAGAACATCCAAAGAACTTTCCTTTGGACTGGGATGGAAGAAAAGAAAAGGATTACCCTTGTTATATGGGATAAAGTCTGCTACCCAAAATTGAAGGGGGGCCTAGGAATCTGCAAAATCACTCACTTTAATAGGGCTCTCATCACTAAAATGACTTGGAAGCTTATACATAAGGGCTTATTCTAGGCTCACATTATGAGAGATAAATACCCTAGCTATGACAATTTTCTCTTTGCTTTGAATGAAGAGGGACTCCCCAGAGGGTCCAAAATATGGAACAATATTATTAGTTACAGGGATTGCATTTCCCAGGGAATGAAGTGGTTCATTGGGAATGGCAAAAATATTCTTTTCTAGGAAGATTGTTGGCTTGGGGGAAAACCTCTGATTGCTTCCCCCTCCTTTAGAAGGATTAAAGATGTTAGTAAAAGTTCCTTCGGTGATAGGGTCTTTGATTACTTCTTCAAGAACACTTGGAAGGCTAATTCAGATAGTTGTTTTGATCAATCGCTCCTCCTGCCAATTGCCAATGATCTTCAAAATCTGCTAGTTGGGACTTTTATCCCACTTTTCTAGTGAGGAAAAATTTATTTGGAAATGGAACCCTGCTAGGGATTTCTTTGTTAAGACTGCTTACTATAGCCTACTCTGAGACCCTGTCTTTCTGATCAAGTGGAGTGAAGTTTGGAATCCTCAACTCATCCCTAAGATCAATTTCTTCTGGTGGACTACTCTGCATAATAGAATCCTCACTTAGGATAATTTGGCTAAGAGGGGATTCTAGTTCCCCAATAGACGTGTTCTCTACAAAATGGATATGGAAAGATCCTCCCATCTATTTCTCCATTGTGTCTTTGCCAAAGTTCTTTAGGGGATGGTCTACAATAAGCTTAACCTCAGCTAGACCATGAATGAGAATATGATACATTTGCTACATGAGTGGAGGGGCCCCACCTCCAACCCTCTTGTCTACCAACTTTGGAGACAAAATCCTCCTCACCTTTGCTAGAGAATTTGGAAGGAGAGGAATAACAAGATCTTCAGGGATAAGGAGAACTCCTTGGAAATTGTCTTTGCAATTTTCCTTAAGCTCATTTTGGAAAATATATCTGTGACTATGGTTAGGAAGCCTCCTAATCCTCCCTCCAATCGGGATTGGGAGATTTCCCACCACTAGAACCTACCTAATTCCTTTTCTTACACTAATAACTCCAAGCGTCTCCTAAGGCATAATAATTTTTGGTCCCCCCCAACTTTCGGTTGCTACAAACTTAACTTTGATGGGGCTGCTAGACTTGCCTGGCGGCAGGGGGTGGTGTCATTAGAACTCACAGGGGGCCTCTGGTTGTTGTCTCTGTGGGGAACCTGAATGGTCACTCCAGCAATCAAGCTGAAGCTATGGCCTTGGCTTGGGGGGTCTATTTCACTCTCTCCATGGGCATAAGGGTTATGGACTTTGAAGGGGACTCCAAGCTCATAATTGATGTGGTCAAAGGGCAGAATGACTCAACTAGATGATTGAAGATATCATCAAAGATATTCTTAGGCTCATTTTGGAGCTTGACTCCTTTCACATCATGCATGTCTATAGAGAAGGGAATGGGGTTGTTGATGCTCTTGCGGCCCTTGGATTAACTGACACTGGCCTAAGATGTTGGCGGAACCTCAACTCTTTGCCTCCTCATATTAACTACCTCTTGGAGGGAGAGGGTACTAAGCTTATTCCCCATGATTAAACTCTTATTTGGTCCCTTCTGATTTTTCCTCTTGGTTTTTTGGGGTCTCTAGAGGAATTTGCTGATGACTAGTGCCAATGGTCTGATGAGATGGAGTGCTAGCATGGCTACCAAAGGTGAGGTGTATGCTGCAATCATTCTTTGGTACACTTTTTTGGGATATTTCCTATTGATTAACTTCAAGTGTGATGACATGCCAATTAATTGGCCTTGCTGGATGATTTTCATTGTTCGTTGCATGCAAATTGATCCACGTACTCCTAGAATTATTAATAATTGTTTTTGCTTTGATTTCATGATGATTTTCTACGTGCCCAAGGTCATATCACAAGGGGTGATTTATGGCTCACACAAACTTCCTACTTCCAAGGACATTTATGGCAATAATTTTGCTTTACAGAGCCTTGTTCACCACTTTCCCTTATGGAATAATTGTTTCTATTTTTACTAAGGCTAGTACTCTTGTCATTCTCTATGTTTTACTACTTATGTCTACCACTGAGCAAGTTCTCTTTGTCATGACTATGGGGAGTGACAAAGTGAGGTATGAACTAGACAAACCAAATGACTTCAAAAAATATGCAGTGGTGTGGAATTACTACGTGGAAGGGGGGTTGTGTATTTCATGGAATGCCTTCACGACAACGTTGAGCAACTCTTGACTTAGTTTGCAGCCTCTTGGGTTGGAAGAAGGGTCATTGTTGGGGGTGTCTCATTTGAAGCCTCTGAGGATTCTATCACTCAGGTGATGGGCCTCTCTTTAGAAGGAAGACACTGGAAGATGACCAGCCATGTGGCCAACAATGAAGGGTTAAAAAAAAATTCAAAGGAAATGAGGAACCTATAAAAACGCAAGGTGGGTTCACTCGTGAAGAGTTGAAGCACCCTTGGAATCAAATGTGTCTGATGATAATGGATTATTTCATGTTGGAAGGTCGATTTAAGGTATTTAATTACTACCACCTTCCTTTTCTTAAATCCTTTCGCAACCATGATCTTTCGTGCTTGTCCTTTTTCTTGCTTCATTCTCTGGAAGTTTCTATTAAGGAAGCCCTTGACCCCAAAAATGGTGATAGGCTGCCCATCCCGCTTCACCAAGGCCTCATTTACAAACTTTACAATTTCCATCTGTCCCTCTGCTCTTCGAGGAAACTTATGCTTTTTCAACCCCCTCTGGCGGCCTCGCACCCTTTCACGACCTTCTCTTCTGGTCTGGCTATCCCCAGATTTTTCCAAGTTTCTAATGAATATTTCATGGCCACTTAGTTTCCCTCCTCTATTTCCATCACTAAGATTACCCCTCACTCTATGACCTTGCCCTTGACTGGTAAAGAGAAATTTAATACTCCCCCCAAGGGAAAAGGGAAGACCCCTAGTAAATGCAAAAGATTTGCTACTGATGACAATTCTTCCTCTGAGGAAATGAAGGAGGAGAACCTGTCCTCAGACACTGAAGGTAGGAGGAGGTCCCACAAACTCGCATCAAGGGGCTCCTTAGAGAAGAAAATGAAAACCCAATGTGTTTCCGATTCTGAGGAGGAACGTGCTTATGGAAAGAATGGGGAAGATTTTAAGGGTGTTATGCATGGGACTGATTTGGGCATTTCTGGGCCCCCTGTGATGCTAAGACTAGTAAGCTAGAGGAGGAACTTGTGGATGAAATTAATCTGGTGGACCCTAATGAGGTCATGAACATGGTGGATCTGAATGCTATGAGAGCCCAGGATGTCACTATCCCTGGCGATGATGTGGCAAAGGTGGTGGCGACTACCAAGGATGAAAAAGTGGACCTAGATGATGATACTGTTAACAATCAAGAATAGAATTGTTGGCCTCTGACACTCATCTAGTTATTTCTGATGCTTTATTATTGGTTTAGGGTTGTCATTGATGGAAACTCTTTTTGGATATTTGATCTAGTGGTCGTGATTCGTCTTATCGGGAAGTGTGTGTTAACTGGTAGCTGATTACCTGGTATTTTAGAAATAATAGAAATTTTTTGGGTCCGAAAGATTTTTGGTGATTGTGGTGCATTGAATCGTGTTCTTCTTGATTGGGCTGATTTAGAAACATTATTTTATTACTATTTTGATGATTCAGACTTATCTTTTTGGATCCGGTCAAGACAACATGTGACTACACGTTACATTTCTAGAAGCCGACTTGGAGGAGATTATTTTTTATATGACCAGATATATAATATTTAATTGGTGATTGGTTTTTGGTGTATTATGGTTTTAGTAATTCATTTTGGTGTGATTGAGCATAGTTTCACGTGCGCATTTGATTCCCAGGTGATCTGATAGATGACTGAGATAGAAACAAAGCATATTGCAGAACGAATACAGCCAGAGATCTTGTGCTTAACCGGAACTCATCTTTTCATTGTTAGATGCTATTTCAGAGTTCTTTAATTGTATTTCCTCATTGTAATCAAATTGTAAGTCAGTGAGACTTTCCTAAAGGTTGTAGCCTTCTGGGTCATTGTAATTGAGCAGTGAGCCTGAATGCAAGTGCATTCCCTATCTATGTAATATTTATGTACTCCTAGCCATAGTATATGAATATTATGGGTTTCATCCCCACCATGGTTTTTCCTTTTCCGGGTTTCCACGTAAAAATTCTAGTGTTGTGGATCTGTGGTTTATTTATTGCTTTCTTATGTTCTTTATTGTTATGCATTATTAACCGGTGGATAAAGAATAAGTTTGTGAATTTGATTTCTGGTAGAACATTGATTCACCCCCCTCTCAGTGTTCCTTGATTATAACAATTGGTATCAGAGCCTAGTACCTCTAAGGAAGCTTAACCACTTGAGGAAGGTCTGGGAGATTGATTCAATGGATTCTGATTTTCAGAGACAACTCAGTATGGCACTTGATGATCTTGATGCGGCTAGAAATTGTTGAGATCAGATATCACTAAGAGGGGAGTGAATCAACGATCTGTCAGAAATCAAATCCACAATCTTATTCTTTATCCACTAGTTAGCAATGCATAACAGAAAATAACATAAACATGCAATAAATAAACCATAGATCCACAACACCATAATTTTAATGTGTAAACCCAAAAAGGGTTAAACTAGGGTGGGGCTGGAACCCATAATATTCATATACTATGGCCAAGAGCACATAAATATTACATATATGGGGAATGCACTTGCATTGAAGCTCACTGCCTAGAGCTCACCGCTCAATTACAATGACCCAGAAGGCTACAACCTTCAGGAAAGTCTCATTGACTTACAATTTGATTACAATGAAAAAATACAATGAAATGAACTCTAAGATGGCATCTGACAATGCAAGAATGAGTTCCAATTAAGCACTAGATCTTTTACTGTCCTCGCTCTGCAAATACTTTGTTTCTGTCTTAGTCAACTATCAGATTATATATAAACCAAATGCGCATGTGAAACTCCACTCAATCACACCAAAATGGATCACCACACTTGTATTACCTCAAAAACCAATCGCCAAATCGATCTTATATATCTAGTCTTAACATAAAAATTGTTAGACAGTTCAAATAACCGGAAGATAACTGAGAGGGGGGGTGAATCAGTTGTCACAAATTACCAGAACATTTAGCAATTAAAACTTTAATACCGAAACCCAAAACATTAATACCAGAATGCTTAAACAAAATACAAGAATAGCAGTTAAACCAATTAAGCATAAGCAATAATCATAGAATAAATACCATCCACATGACACCAATATTTATACGTGGAAAACCAAGTAAAGGGAAAAACCACAGTGGGAAGCCTACACACAGTCAGATAATACTTCTGCAGTAAGTATGTAAATTACAAATGATAGGACTGCACTTGCAGGAAGGCCAACAACCTAGAGTGCACTTCTCATCACAAAAGGAGTCTCACTGACTACATAGAAATCTAGACTACAATCTAGAAGAAGTGTTTGAACTGCAAAGATAACATCTCCTATGCCTAAGTACAGTTTCGATTAAGCTCAATACCGGAGGACTAAATCCTCTTACACAAACCCAATTTGATCTCCAATAATTGACCAAATCCTTTGCCTAAATGATATTACATTATTTGCACATTACATATCCATATCCATTCCCTGACCTTATTCCTATCATGATCTACAATGAGATCTTACATCATATATATACAAACCCTCGACCATAAACAATCAAGTCGGCCACCGGATAATAAACCAAATACATAATTACAAAACATGTCGACCTTAGACCAAACAAATGATATCCAATGCATAAGACATCATGAAAACACATCGAGAGGTCCAATCCACATGTTACATTAAGCCGCTCCATAACCTAGATCAATCGGGACCCAATATAGGTCCACACGCTAAAGAAATGATCTCCATCTGCCAATTCTTGAACATGATCACCAACAACATCCTAAATCTCCATCGGAAGCTGCACCAACACTGCTTATGCATATCATCAAAGATCTTCATCAAAAGCTCTGTCAGTGAAACCTTCGTTGGAACCACAAGCCAAGCTTCCAAGCAAGCAGGATAGCATCCGATCACCAGACCAAAACCAACTTACTGAATATGAACATGAGTATCATGAATAAGTTGATTCCATAACCAAACCATATCGGATCCTACCGGATTATGCCGGATCCAAACCAACTAGAAACCAATCATCCTATCGAGACCAGAAGGGTGTCGGTAAAGCATCTAAACAGCTAGTGTTGACATCAATGACAAAACATCAGTGCAACACATAATAAATTCCTCCAAATGGCCAACAATCTCCCCCTTTGGCATTGATGGCAACACTAGATGTGAAAAACATCTAAGTACTAAGACATGCCAAACAAGTCTGCCCCAATTGAAGACAACCAACAATCTCCCACATATAGATGTAGTAATGAAGCTCTAAAACAAAGACCAAAATCCCTCTCTGAATGATATCTTTGTAAAGCTCTAAATTATACATATATCTCTCCCCCTAATGTATACAACTCCTTAAGATTTTCATTTTCACATCAATATCTCTCCCCCTTTGACATCAATGCAAGAAATCTAACAAAAATATCAAAGCAAAAACATAAACCACTGAAACACAAAGCTAACTACTCCCCTTGAGCGGTAGCATCCCCACATCAATGTTGAAATGAAAAATATCTCTGATAATGCATATTGGACTGATGCCAAACCACATCACTCAAGTCTCTATCGGAGGGGCAAAAACTCCCAATCTCTCTTTGAAGTACTCAAATGATTTCTTAGGCAAAGGTTTAGTGAGGATATTCTCAATCTGCTCTTTAGTGTTCACATAAACCAGTCTAACTTCATTTTCTTCCACCTTTTCCTTCAAAAAGTTGTACTTGATAGATATGTGCTTTGTCTTAGAATGAAATACTAGATTCTTTGATATATCAATAGCAGCAGAGTTATCACAATGAATAACTATCGGCTCATTACAATCCACCTTTATATCCTTCAACATTAGATTCATCCATAGAACTTGTGTACAGTTAGTAGCAGCAACAACATACTTAGCTTCAATAGTAGATAAAGAAGTACATGATTGCTTCTTGCTGATCCATGAAACAAGTTTCTTTCCAAGAAAGAAAGCTCCACTAGATGTGCTCTTTCAGTCATCATTTTTAGGGTACCATAAACCATATTCTGATGTACCTTGTAAACACCTAAAAAATCCTCTTCACCACACTCTCATGATTTTCTCTAGGATCACTCTGAAATCTTGATACAATATAAACAACATTCATTATGTCTGGCCTATTCTGAGTCAAATAAAAAAGACCTCCAATCATAGATTTGTATCTTGTAGGATTTACCGATACAAAACATCTTTTCTTGTCAATTTCTCACTTGTAATCATAGGAGTACTTACCGGTTTAGAATCTCCCATACCAAATTTCTTCAATAACTCTCTAGCATACTTAGTTTGACTAATGAAAATACCTTTATCAGTTTGAGTAATTTGTAAACCTAAGAAAAATTTCATTTCCCCAATCATAGACATTTGAAATTCATTCTTCATATTCTTAGCAAATTCCTTATACAACTTATCTTCACCTCCAAAAAAGATGTCATCAACGAAGACCTCAATAATCAGTATATCATCATCTATGATCTTATAATATAAATTACTGTCAACATTACCCTTGGTAAAATCAAGATTCAAAAGATATTTATCCAACCTTGCATACCAAGCTCTAGGTACTTGTTTCAATCCATATAAAACTTTCCTTAACCCGCAAACCATGTTTGTATCATCTGATAGTGAAAAACCATCAGGTTGCTCAATATAAACTTCCTCATCAAGATCTCCATTCAAAAAAGTGCACTTAACATTCATCTGATAAACCTTGTAGTTCTTACGTGCAACATAAGCAAGAAATAATCTCATAGCTTCAATCCTAGATACAGGTGCAAAAGTCTCTCCATAATCAATTCCTTCTTTCTGAGAATATCCTTTACAAACCAATCTATCCTTATTCCTTACAACTTGACCATCCTCATTCAATTTATTCCTAAAAACCCATTTAGTTTCAATAGCATTCTTATTTTTAGGTTGGGGAACTAGAGTCCATGTGTTATTCTTCTCAATCTGATCTAATTCTTCTTCTTCCATAGCTTTCAACCAATATTCATCTTTACATGCCTCAATTACTGATATCAGGTCAACTTGAGAAACTAAACATACCTCATTAGTTGTCAGTCTTTTTCTTGCCATTACTCCATTGTTCTTATTCCCAATGATCTTATCTTCTGAATGATTCAATCTCACATACGTAGGAGTCTTCTGACTCTCTGTTCCTCTTCCCAGTTCTTCAGTTACTGTAGAATTTTTTGATATTGCTGGAGTAACTGGTTCAACACTTTGTTTTGGTAAAGGTGCTACCAGTTTAGATATAATCATTTCCACCACAGGTTCCTTTGCATAAACTCCGATTTGACCTCTATTCAACTCATCCACTTTGACATTAGCACTTTCCACAATTCTCTACAATCTCTTGTTATAACATCTATATGCCTTGCTTTCATTAGAATAACCAAGAAATATGCCTTCATCACATCTAGGATCAAATTTTCCAATGATATCATCTCTCTTGCTATAACATTTACTACCAAAGATTCTGAAATACTTAACTGTAGGTGTATTTCCAAACCATAAGTCATAAGGTGTCTTATCGGTTTCTCCTTTGATATGTACTCTATTGAATGTATAAACTATTGTGCTCACTTCTTCTCTCTAATAGATATGAGGTAGACTAGCTTCCATCATCATTGTTCTAGTAGCATCCAAGATAGTTTTGTTCTTCCTTTCCACAACTCCATTTTGTTGAGGTGTCCAGGGAGCAGAAAAATGTATTTTTATACCATGCTTCTCACAAAAGTTATTAAACTCACTGGATGTGAATTCTCTACCATGATTTGACCTCAAACATTTAATCTTCAATCCTTTCTCAGTTTCCACTTTAGCCTTAAAGATTTTAAACTTTTCAAATGCTTCAGATTTTTCCCTTAGAAAAGTAACCCACATCATTCTAGAATAATCATCAATGATTAGCATGAAATATCTATCACCTTGACAACTTTTAACTCTTGCAGGGTCACACAAATTAGTATGAATAAGATCAAGAACATCATTAGATTTATCTTGTATAGTCCTAAAAGAGGTTCTGACCTGTTTACCCATTTGACATTCTTTACATATTGGATTATAGGGCTTCACAATATTAGGTATATCTCTAACTGCCTTAGTTGAACTGATATTCACAATGCAATTAAAATTCATATGACACGGCCTTTTATGCCATAGCCAACTCTCATCAATTTGTACAATCAAACATGTCTTCTCATCGGAATTCAAATGAAATATATTACCTTTTGTCTGTGTACAAGTTGCAATCTCCAAACCAGATCTGTTAATGATTTTGCATTTTTCATCCTTGAACTGTAATTGAAATCCCTTATCCACCAATTGTCCTACACTCAAAATATTATGCCTTAAACCTTCAACATAATAAACATTATCAGTATTGTTCTTACCATCCAATGATATAGTTCCTTTTCCTTTGATCATACATGCTTTGTCATCTCCAAATCTAACCAGACCATCATCAAATTCTTGCAAAGATAGAAACTTCCCTTTATCTCTAGTCATATGATGTGAACAACCACTATCAATTACCCATTCATCCTTGTCTTCAATTTTAGCAGCAAGTGCCTTCTCTTTAGGTACATTCTCTTCCAGTGCTAGAACATCTTCCTTGATAGCCAGGAACACCCATTCCTTCCCATTTTTGGAACCACTAGCAGAGTCTTATGTCGGTTCATCATCAGAATCAGTAATGCCTTCCTCATCCTCTGTGTAGCATGATTTGTCTTTGTTTTTCCTATGCTTATACTTTTTATGATATCCAAGGTTAGGCTTGAAAGATCTTCTAACTCTTTCTTCAAATCTTGAATTCCTTTTAGGACATCTAGATGCAAAATGACCAATCTTATTACATGCAAAACATTTAAAAGGTGCTTTTGCTTCATACTTACTTCCTACTAGTCCTTTAGGTACTTTTCTAGCAAATAGGTCTTCAAGTTGCTCAAATTCTTCATCTTCTCTCTTCATATCATCCAATTCCTTTGCATATAAATCTTTCCAATATTTCTTACTGGTTGTTGATGTAGATGCATGAAAAGTAGGTTTAGTCTTCATAGCCCCAGAAGGTCCAAATTCTTCAAGCTCAAAAGAAGATAATTTCCCAACCAAGGTATCTCTATTAATAGATGTATTAGCCATTGTTCTCAACTCATTGATAGCAGTAGCCTTCATCTTATAAGTTGGTGGTAGGGCTCTCAAAACTTTAGAAACAATTTCATCTTCACTCGGAGTTCCACCACAACATTGAATTCCCATAAAAATCTCATTTACCCTTTCCATGAATGCAGTAATCTTTTCATCTTCTTCCATCTTCAAGTTTTCATATCTTACCTGGTAACCATCAAGTTTAGGAATCTTCATTGTAGGGTCACCTTCATTAAGAGTCTCCAACTTATCCCATATAGCCTTTCCAGATGATTTGTCAGTCAACCCCATTATTTGTTGATCAGAAAGTGCACACAAGAGGGCTTCTCTTTCTCTACAATCATTTTGAATCTCCTTATCCAGGATTGACAAATGCCAGATTATGAGGTGTAACACCATTCTATGTGATCTCCCAAATCTCCTTGCTAATACATCTCAGATGAGTCTCCATCCGAATCTTCCATACTGTGTAATTTGTTCCATCAAGCTTAGGGATATCTCTCTGAAAGATAGCTTCAGATGAACTGGATGAACTTGAACTGTTAGTCGCCATAGGATCCTCTTAAAGCGGTTAAGCTTTCTACAGAGAGGACCAAAGCTCTAATACCAATTGTTAGACAATTTAAATAATCAGAATACAACTGAGAAGGCGGGGGGGAGGGGGGTGAATTAGTTGTCATAGATTACCAGAACATTTAGCAATTAAAACTTTAATACCGAAACCCAAAACATTAGTACCAGAATTCTTAAACCAAATACTGGAATAGCATCTGATCGCCAGACCAAAACCAACTTATTGAATATGAACATGAGTATCATGAATAAGCTGATTCCATAACCAAACCATACCGAAGCCTACCGGATTATGTCGGATCCAAACCAACCAGAAGCCACTCAACCTATCAAGACCAAAAGGGTGCCAGTAAAGCATCCTAACAACTAGTGTTGACATCAATGACAAAACATCAGTGCAATGCATAATCAATTCCTCCAAATGGCCAACAAATTCTCCCAATTGTACCAAAATGGATCACCACACTTGTATTACCTCAAAAACCAATCACCAAAATGATCTTATATATCCAGTCTTAACATAAAAATAACCTCCTTCAAGTCGGCTTCAAGAAGTGTAACATGTAGTCACATGTCGACTTCAATATTAAAAAGAAACATAGCACCAGACAAAAAGATTATAATCACACGCTTCCTAAGGATCTTCCCATTCACCAAAAACATGAGATCAACCACCAAAATCACCACAATCACCGGAAGTCATTTCGGACCAAAACATTACTGAGATAGCCATGTTTTATCCGTTAACTACCTACTGGTTAACTCCTTCTTCCAGATATGATGAATCATGATTGCCAAATCAAATCACCAAGAAGAGTTTGCATCAATGACAACCCTAGACCAATAAGAAGTCACCGGTTGAGTGTCAATTGCCAACAATCTCAACAGAAATGAGATCTATACCTTGGAGAAGAACCTAGTTGTTGTTGATGATTTCATTAATGACCTGAAGGATCAAGCAAACATATCTATAGAGAAGAGGAATGAATTAATGGATAAGATGAAGGAGAAAGAAGATCTGATCATAGAATATCAAGATAAAGTTGATGAAGTTAACAAGATTGAAAGAGAGAATGTTTCCCTGAAGAATGAGATGCAATCCATTGTGATGAGGCTGACTAAGGAGATTGAGGATCGAAAGAAAAATGAAGAAAATATGGCACAATAATTGAAAGAAAGAGCAGATGAATGCTTCAGTATTACCTATGAGAATGATCAATTGAAGGTTGAGCTGACACAGTCAAGGAATAATGGTCAAGAACTTGAAAGATATAATGCTACCTTAAGGGTTGAACTTGCTACTACTAATGAATACAAAGACAAATTCAAAGCTATATTAGAAAGGCTTGATGAGATGCTAGAAAGTCAGAGGCATGGAAATGACATGCGAGTACTTGGATTTGAGAAAGGTGAATCCTTTGGTTCTGGATAAGGCAATGCAAAACCTGATCAAAAGAAGAGCAAGAATCCTCCGATAAGACAGCCTAATGCTCATAAATTCAATGGTAGATGCTTTACTTGGAATAAGTTTGGTCACATGGCGAATCAATGTAGAAGTGGGATGAACAATGGAATGAACAACATGAATAATGTTCCTACCTTTATTGGTCAGTGTTTCATATGCAATAATTTTGGTCACAAGTCAAATGTACATAGAGAAGTAATGGATATCTTCCAAAATAAAAGATTCTATGCTTGTGGGATGTTTCAACATATCTCTAATAAATGCAGGATGAGACCAAATCAAATAAACTTCACACCTAGGCAGAATAATGTTGTTTGTTGAGCATGCAACAAAACCGGTCACATTGCAAATTACTGTAGAAGCAAGAACAGTGCTCTAGTAGACAAGAGTAACTCAGATGAGAAATGAAAAGAGAAATTAGAAGAGATCAAGGAGAAGCATGAGAATATGTGGGTAAGAAAGATGAATCCAGAGCTGACAATGGGTCTGCACCCGAATCCGGTGCAGGATCTTCATCCAATAAATAGGGATTTGTGCCTTAAGGGGAGCTTTTCATGCAGATTCTAAGAATCCCCTCTTCGGTGGTCTGCTATCAATTTCGGAAGATTGCAGAAGGCTTGAACCATGAGTGTAAATGATATCCAGAAGTTTATGAGAAGATTTGGTGATCCGGTATGTGATTTCATGAAAATCATGAAAACTGGTTGCTGCATTTATTATAGTGGACAATTAGGTTTTCCATGCATTTTGAAGTTTCATTTATCACAATGCGATCAAACGAGTAGAGAAGAGAAAGAAGAAAAGAAAGTTGGCGATTTCAATAGAGATTTTAGTGACTCCAAAGAGAATTCCAGTGTCCGGTTGCGAAGCAAGGTATTTATCTGTTCAGGCTTTTAGTTTTCTGCAAACCCTATCATTTGAAATGGCTTCAGATTTTGGTGTTTCTACCCCATTGGTGGTTGAGATTAAGGATAGGGTTCAACTAGTTTTCAAGAAACACCCTTTTAAGTTGGTTGAGGATGATCCAGAAGGTTCTTTTTCATCCATGCCCTATGGTGCTCTCCACAATGAAGGCATTAGATCCTACATTCACTGTTATCTCGAGGAGCTTGGGAACACAAATATGTTGGATCTTTACAACAATCATTTGGTTGATGGTTTGGGCAATCTCAAATCGGAATACAAGGTGCTTCAAGACAAGGGTTTCTCATAGTTTGTGCATTTTCTATTATTCGATGAGCAGAGTAGATCTGGTACATTCTTAGTCAGGTACATGATGAGTTTATATGGTTTGATAGGCCACACAAAATCACTAAGTGATCTGAGCCATAACTAGCCTAGCTGAAATCGGTGATGTGCCCAGTCTTAGGAAAGTGTCAAATGACATGGTCATAGCCACGATAGGATCCAAATTCGACAGCAGGGCAATGACCATTAACGACATCCTGGAGAATGATGTGAAGTTTGCATCGATGGTAGTTAATCTGGCAAGTACAACTTCATCTCTAGTACTGCTATTTACTCTACATACTAGATGCTTAAACATGACAAAAGGTATGACCTGTGCATTGCCCTCTTGAATGAATTATTGAGAAATCTAAAGAAGATCAGATAGGACAAAAACCACACATTCAAATATGGTACACTTCTTATTTGCTTGGCCTTGTACTTCTTAAATGAGATACCTGGTATAAAAGGTAAGGTCCAATGGGCCTATGATAGACTGGTAGCTATGCAGATCAAAGAAGGAATATGGGGATTTGGAGATGCAACAATGAGGATATTTTTTCTCTAGGGATATTTCAAAATCTTCCAAGCTACAATGAAGAATAGAGAGAGGATCCCCATGGAGGTTGTTGAAAAATATGAGCAAACCATTTGTTTCATGGTTGATAAGGATCAGTGTCTAATGAAAGCAGTGGAGCCCCAGATAGCATGGATCATGCCCATCAAGTATGAAGTTGACTCTATTACACTTGAGGCATATGCCCAACACCTACTGAGTCAATCGATGGATCCCAAGGAAGGGAAATTTGGTACTTTCAAGGAGAAAGACCTCAGTCTGCACATGCAATTTACTACTCCTGCCCAGAAAAGAAAAGTTACTAAGATGGCAGAGGAAGTGGCAGTTCAGATGGGTTTCACCTGGGAAGCAATGAAGAAATCAAGGGAAAGTCATGTGCAGAAAGAGACTAAGTCTTCTCCTACTCCAGTAACCCAACCTGCAAAATATAGCCCATCTGGGAAAGGTGTATTGAAGCAAAAGGATAAGCCTAAAAGAACCTATGTTACAGTATCTCTGGTAGCCTTAAAAACTGAATCTGAGGAGGAAGTAGGAAAGGCAAAAAAGAAAGGAGAATTTGTGAGAGTGGTGAGGAAGCCATAGACCGGTGAAGCCCAACAATCCAAGAAAGAAATATCTGATCCCGCTTCTACCAAAAGATCCAAAAGAGGTAGACAAGTCAAAAGTCAACTCGAAAAAGACCTTGAGTCTGACAACATACAAGGTAAGTACACAATTGTTCCTCCACTATCAGTATATTAGTTGATAGATGAAATAATAGTGGATGGCAATTTGAAGAATCTTGGAGCATACTTTGAGAATTTTGATGAAGGTGATAAGAGAAAAGTTGAAAAATCCGTTGTATTATATTTACATAATTTTAGTAAGACATTGATTGAATTAGAAAAGACCATTCCAAAATATTTGTATAATCTAATTGATGCAAGAAGAATGACTACAAGTAAGATTGATAGGGAGATGAAGGAAAGAGAACCTGTAAATGTTTGTACCTGCATTACTCATGATGAAGTCAAGAGACTCATTGAAGAGGCAAATAAAAAGGAATTTAGAAGTAAAAACATGATTAACAAATTGATGATCAAAAATGTGGAGGAGGTGAGGAAAGAAACAATGGATATGTCGAAAAAGATAATTCAGAATGACCCTCTGTACAAGGATGCATTCAAGTCATCTCAGCTAGAAGAGAAGCAAAGTGTTTCCGGAAGTTAGAAGGTTGAAACTCAGTCCAAGGATCATCCAGAAGACTAGGATAACACTCCACTAAATGTCGAGACCGGTGATGCTCCTTTGGTGGTGGATAGCACTCCAACCCCTAAAATCCAATAGGTTGATACTGCACCAAGTGGCAACACTAGTGCAACAGATAAAGGGCATAAGGGAGAGAAGAAGGATGCCAAGACAACAAAAGCTAAGGTTTCTGAGGTTGATAAAGGCAAAGGTATATCTGATCTGACAATTGTCTCCTCCGGTTACAGGGACCCCGCCTCAGATTTCTATTAATCTTGATGGTTATGTTGATCTTGGAAAGATGTTGTTTGTAGAAAATCTTATGCTAGCAGCTGTAGTACAAGTCATAAATTGAAGATAAAAAACTAATTTTAATGTCTATAGATGTTTTGCAGAAGGTGGCCCCTAATGTACAATTAGATTCAAATAACAGCTCCTCTAGTAAAATGCTACAATTGATTAGTAGTGTAAATACAAATTTGATTCTTTGGAGAAGACAACTACACATAAAATTTTGGATAAATTCAAGGATGTTAGGAAGAAAAAATTCAGGAAAATTATTGAAGATGATATAGTGAGATTAAATGAGAGACTGCAAATTATTTCTAACACATTGTTAGAAGCCGCAATATTGTACAAATCTTGCCTAATTTTTCTTAAGTTCACTGTAGATATTGATAAGTAGATAGGTGTTTTCTAGGGAAATCTTGGTGGAATTTATCAGTCCTTTGATTCTAATGTAATTCTAACCAAAAGTATTAAAGGGAAAATTGTAGCCTTAAATGATCAAATCTCAAGCCTTCAAGCGGATAAGGAGAAAATTTTGAGAAAAGTAGTTGAACTCTGGAATCTGATTGTCACCCAGTTGGACACCATACTAAGAAATAAGGTGGATTGTATGAAAGAGATGACCCGACCTGTACCATCTAATCTGAGAGAGTTAGAAATTCATGCCACTATATTTAGTGCATTTATCACAGTTTTGGACAATTTGAAGAGTGGGTGGGATACTCAGCTAGGATTTTTGAAGACTACTTATACTGATATCTTCAAGTATTTATAAGTATCTTTGTTTTGGACAACACCCAATCTTTGGCATTATTGTCAAAGGGGGAGAGAGACGGTGAAAAATGTACAGTATTAGAGAGTGAATTTTTTTGTCTAAGGGGAGCCTTAGAGATTCTTTTAATTTTTTTGAACAGGTGTTCAGTGCTCAACACTTAGTCATTTTTCATGAGTGTTTCCATCAATGCCAAAGGGGGAGATTGTTGGGAATTGACACTCATCCAATGATTTCTGATGCTTATTGGTTTAGGGTTGTCATTGTTGGCAACTCTTCTTGGAGACTCAATCTAGAGGTTGTGATTCCTCTTATCCATAAATGTGTGTTAATTGGTATTTCAAGTAGAACGAAGCATTTTTGGGTCTAGAAGCTTTTTGGTGATTACGGTGCATTGAATCGTGTTCTTGTTGATTGGGCCAATTTAGAAAAATCATTTTATTACTGTTTTGATGATCCAAACTTATCTTATAGGATCTGGTCAAGTCAATATGTGACTACACGTTACACTTCTAGAAGCCGATTTGGAGGAGATTATTTTTTATATGACCAAATAAATAAGATTGACTCAGTGATTGTTTTTTGGTGTATTACAATTGTGGTGATCCATTTTGGTGCGATTGAGTGTAGTTTCATGTGTGCATTTGATTCCCAGGTGATTCGGTAGCTGATTGAGACAGAAACATAGCATATTGCAGAACTAGTACAATTAGAGACCTTTTGCTTAATCAAAACTCATCTTTGCATTGTATTTCCTCATTATAATCAAATTATAAGTGATACTTTCCTGAAGGTTGTAGCCTTTCAGGTCATTGTAATTGAGTAGTGAGCTCTAAGCAGTGAGCCTGAATGCAAGTGCACTCCCCATCTATGTAATATTTATGTACTCCTAGCCATAGTATATGAATATTGTGGGTTTCATCCCTATCGTGGTTTTTCCCTTTCCGGGTTTCCACATAAAAATTATGGTGTTGTGGATCTGTGGTTTATTTATTACTTGCTTATGTTCTTTACTATATGCATTGCTTACCAGTGGATAAAGAATAAGTTTGTGAATTTGATTTCCAACAAAACACTAATTCATCCCCCCCTCTTGGTGTTCGTTGATTCTAACAAGAACAAAGAGGGCAATGGGGAGGAGGATGAAATCCCCAAGTGGATCCCCACTATGGAGCAACTTCAGAGTATTAGCAGTGAGGTCACAGAGATTCTGAAGCATATTGAAAGCTTGGGCCCACTTCTAGATCTGAAAGCTATAATTGATGAGGTCAAGGCGATTAAACACAGGATGGACATTCAAGATAACCAGCTTGTTAGTATTAACAAGTTATGTCTATAGGTCCTTCATAGTTCCGTGTTGACTCTCTCCCTCTTGAGAGAGTGCACTATTGCTGATGATGCTGATAAGGAGGAGGCCATGGAGTTGTATATTTTTTTGTTTAATGACTGGAAAAGAGTCATTGAAATGATAGGGGTTCCCAAGTTGACCCCTTAGTTTCTTGTTGGTCTTTGTTTTGGTTGGGTTTCCTTTTTTGTCGTTTCAAACTCTGCGTATGTTTTTGGGTTTTGAATGATTGTTCAACCTATTACTATTTAAGTTTTATTCTAGTGTTGTTATGGTGTTTCTTATAGATCTTTCTATGTAAAGGGTCAACACCCTGGTTTTCGTTGCTTTCTAAATAAAAACAAAGCATAAGAGCCCATTTCCAACTTAGGAAGAGATTAAAGAACATTGATGAAAAATGATTTTATGTAGTTGGAGATTATCATATAAAATGTACTTTTAAGGTGTATGGTGGAAACTCTCAAATTTATTATAAATTTGTATAAATTGAGTTCACATTAAAAATGCAAATTGATTTAGTGAAAGCATCTATTGTTTAGTAGTATTATTTAATATTTAATATTTAGTCACAATGTATTATATTGTAATTTTTTAAATACCAATTACATTGAATCTTTTAGAAATTGAGGTTTAGTCATGTATTTTTAATGTTGAGAGGTGTTTTATAATATTGTAAATTAAAAATTTTCTATTTTTTATTTGACAAAAATTTATATATCAAATAATTAATATTTAATTATAAACAAAATATTATATATTTTAAAATGTGCATTTAAAAATTGTCAACAATAATATGCATAAAAATTATGACTAAAAGAAATCTTAAATTTGGTAATCTCATATGATTTAATTTTATTGATCTTTGAATGGAATCCAAATTTCATTTTTCCTATTTCAACTAGGCAATAATTAAAATATACTTCCATTTAGTTAGAATATGTTTTTAAGAAAAGCATGAGGTAGTTTATGTTTTTGATAATAAAGCAGCCAAAACAAGGGGGCTGACCCAAAATACACAGTAAGCCTCAGAGAGAGCATAACTAGCACATAGACAACTGTCAAATGGTAGTCAGCCAATCCCTATCTTAATCATCAAAAACAAAAACCACCTACAACTATAGAATAACCCAAGATTGATAACAATCTCGTCCATATAGCAACTTAAACAACAAACAATAAAAAAGATACTAATCTTAAAACAACTATCTTTAGAGATAAGCATATTGTTCATACTATAAAAACTAAAGAAAGTAGCAAGAGTCTTGGCAAGCCTCATATGGCTGATAAAGAAATTAAACTTAACAGGGATCCAATCGATCCTGAAATTAAGACTATAACAAAAAAGAAAAGAATCCACCATTAATCATGATTTCCAGCACCCATGTGCTGGGAGAGAAGAAGCCTAGTCCAATGTTCAGCTAGGAACTCAAACAGTTCCTTCGTGGTGTCACCTTCCAGCCCACCCTGTTTCACTTTTTCCTGGTGCAGCAGGCACATTGAAATGGTCGATGAGTGCATGACTTTAATGGCAAATTTCGCAATTTTGTTGACATGGGATTCCAGATAGTCCAACTTCTTCTTCACTCCATTCAGTTCCTCAGAGATAACATTACAACCCGCACAATGCACCACCTCCCCCTTCTCTCCACCTTCATCAACAGTCTGCCAGCCCTTAGACTTTCTCCCATCCTCCTCAGAGATATGTGGGGGGGAAGTGGCAGAAAAAGGGAAGGTGTTCTTATTATCATCCTTAACAGTCTCAGAGTCATGGGCGTTAGTATCCAACTTGGAGGACTCCAAGCCCTCTGTGGTCTCCATATCATCCTCAACCTTATCACTTTCTTCCTTCTCATAATCTTCCTCACCCTCATTGACATAGTTCTTCCTCACAACAATTTTTTTCATACGGGGTTTGCCAGCAAATCTATTGGACCTCCACGGGGTCACACCATTTCATAGGTAGTTTATGTTGTACTCATTCCTTTAACCACCTTTCTTATGATTCTTAGGTATTTGTCATCTTCACGTTTTGTTTATTTTTTATTTGGGTGTATGGTAAGAAAATGACTTTATTGTTCATCGAGTAACAAATCAATGTAATTTGATTGATACTTATTGCTATTTGTTTTAAATCAAGAGTGACTAAATTTTTTTAATTTTTTTTTACAAAATGATATGCTCTATACTTAATAGGAATATACAAGAGTTAATCATTAGATTTTATATAGAATATACAATAGGATTTATGTGTTCACCTATGTAGTAAATAAAATTATTAGAAGATTAAGATAACTATTAAATAATAAATAAATAAGATAGCTTCAAATTGATATCTATTAATTTTTTTTACAACAATAATTTAAAGACATCTATATTAGTGGTATATAATTATTAAAGTGAATGGTTAATTGAGAATATTTTTTTCATTCATTTTTAAGTTGTTTTGACATTTTATTTATTGGATAAACTTTAGTTTTTAAATAGTATATATTTGTGCTAGAGTTAGCATTTACTCTAAACCCCTCACATTTCCAAGTGTAACTAGATGCCATCCTTTATTCTTCTTTTTCATTACTAAATCAATACTATAGAAATGTTCAAGGTTGGATATATTCCCTTGACACTCAATTTTCAAAATGAAAATTCATTATGGGTCTAAACTAACCTAACTCCAACTAATTGGCACCTCTTTATTTAAATTTGATTGTTAGGGCATTGTATAAAAGGAAAAAGGATGGATCATTTTAGATATTTCAAATCTATTATCTAAAAAGAAAATTATCATTCAAATATCATTGCAAGAGCATTGAGTCAACATCTACAATCATAAGGATAGATATGTGCTTTTTTTTATTTCCCTTGACATGTCCTTAAACTTATCAAACACGGCTAATATAAAGGGCATGACTACTATTAATTGAAGATGTATATTTTTTACTCTCGATACTAGATTCTACTAATTCTCTTAACCACCTCCTAGACCAAATACATAGAGGTGAATAGACATTTTTGTCCAAAATTGCTCAATCCAAATATTTTTTACTCTTGATACTAGGTTCAAGGGTGAATAAAAAGTACAACATTATAATTTTCTAGGTCAAGGCCTCATCTATAGTTTTTAACCTTAATAAAGTGTGTGCGATTTACTAGTCTAATATAGAATCCTTTTTCATATATTTGAGAGTGTATGTTTGATTTAGATCATGAAAGAATATGTTTCAACAAAACATTTAGTATTATATACAAAGACAAGAATTGTTATCCTTCTTTGTAAAAAATAGCTTTCTTTTTAGTATACAATTTTTGTGTCTTGAATTAATTCTTGTATCAATCTTAATCAATTGATTTCTCTATTATTTCATGTATTATCTCAAATATATTTAGATGATTTTATTTTAACTTTGAATTGGTGAACTTAACATATTCCACAACCACTACGTTTATCCTTAGGATTAATTTTTTAAATTTTTATTTCAAAACCTATCTTAATTTCATGTTATATAGGAATTTTTGTTAGTATCTCTTATCTTTTATATTTTATATTTTTATTTTATTCCAAAGTCTCATCACCCTACCTAGTTCCTATAAATAAGATGTCCTAAATTGAACCCTATATTTGATCCACCCACTTTCCATTATTTATTTTACTATAGAAAATGGATATTTATTTTGAATTATTAAATGCAAGAAATACATGGCTCTCATTCTATGATTTTTTTTTATATCTTAAAAATTTGGTAAATTGTGCTAATCATTTTACTTGAATTGATTCCCTTCATAAATTTGTATTAACAAATCGTATGCAATGTAAGTACTAAAGGGTCTAACTCAGTCATCAAGTTTTATGGTGATATGGTTATTTGCCTCATTCCCCTCCATCCCAACTCTCTTATATTTACCCTTATATTTCTTCTTATCCCACTTTAGGTATTCACAGGTGATGTCCAACAATTCTCTCCAAATTATGCCCACTTATATCCAATCATCAATCTCTACTCTTTCTATTATGCCTACTTTTCATCCTACTAGGAATGCTCCTACATTTTATGGTCAACCCATCTTCAACTATTTTCTCCTAACCTATCTATATAGTGCATAAGACTTGACATCCTATTAATAATAAAATGACACATGTTGATGGTGAAAATGATGGGCAAATAAATAGTTTATTACTTTGTAAATTTATAAATCATTTTTAGCACACAACCAATCTAGTAATGTCGAATAGTTCAATCTATAATGTGACGAATAGTTCAATTTATAATTTTTCACATTAGTTGAATTTAGGTATTGAATGTTTTGAGCATATTAATCTAAATAATTCTAAATATAAGTTGGTGTGTATGATTAATGAGAATTCTAATTGTTGCTTCTATAATAAGTATTGCATTTTCACAAGATGAGATCCCACAAAATAATTGTTATGGATATCTACTTCTTTGAGCTCGTGTTACTTGCAAACCAATTAATGTTTATTGATCCCATTTTTTAATTTAATATATATAAAAAAAAAAATTATATTTAAATATTTAGTTGTTTCTCTTAATAATGTGCATATTTATATTTAACAATTTTAATAGCAAGAATATGCACATTTAATTGTTTCTCTTAAGATGAATAATAGACTATAAAATTAAGACTATCATGTGGTACATTGTGAGAAAATCACCATGGAATTCATCATGGGTTACCAAAATAAAAATAAAATATATCATCATGGTAAGTAGACATTCTCACTAAATATGCCCATTATGTGCATTATCACATCTCTTCGTTACTGCCATAGTTGCAACATGTGTTATAGAAAAAATTAAAAGTTATATGATATTCCAAAAATTATAATCAATGACCATGATCATATATTCGCAATTCATTTGAAATTAATTTAATCATATACTCAATATTACTTTTAAATTAATTTATTCTTTATTTTGAGTGTTCAATTAGTTCAGTAGTGATGGAAAATATTATTAATTGATATTTTTTGTAGAGAGAACTCGATTCTTTTATATAAAACAACTAATCACAGTAGGTTTATTGACTACAACTTTCTTATGTAACCAACACTTCTTGTTTGCCTATGACAATTTTTTTAAATCCATGAACACTATTACACTCAAACAAATCAACTCAAATTATTCAATTTTACCTCTACAATAGTTTCTAAATGTAAGTTAGACCACGACAATCACGTTAAGGATCTCAAGAGTCTCCATAAACCATTAGAAAGATGAAATCAAAGCATTATTCAAAAATAATGATCATATTTTATTACATAATAAAAAAATTAATTTTTTCAAAAATAGTGAACTCACTGATTCTTAATGAAACCATCTCTTTTTTATGTAATTATATATTTCTTAAGAAAACAAAACTACTACTTTTATCTAATATTTGTCCTCTACAAAATAAATCTCAAACTCTTTAAATTAAAATTACACCAATCACATTTATAATTTACATAACCTTAATATGAATACATTCATATACATTATTAAAAAAAAATTTATGAAGGGTTCAACCTCATTTTCTTGGAAAGCCAAAACTACAATAATTATCTTAAATAATGCAATATATTTCTTTTATCATCCACAAAATGAGATTCTTTGAATACCTTAAAACAAAACCCTAATGATTATGCAATAATTTTTACCTTGACAAAAGTGCTTACATTAATATCGAATTCCCCAAAAGTGTAAGGTGTGGATTCACTCCTCAGATCTTGGAGTGCATGTACGCCCTTCCGTACAGGGGTTACCTAAGGCACTTTACATGGATAAAAATAGTACTTGAGAATGAATTGATATTATGTGAAGAATTCAACATTCTTAAAACAAAAAAGAAAAAAATCAAGTACACATAATTAGGTGAGAAAGGAAAATCATTAAAATTAGAGTGTGTTTGAAGCTTTTCACCATTGTAAGGGGACATAGGTAATTATTTTGTCAATTAAAGAAAAAGTTTTTTTTTCAATTGGTTTGGTGGTAGACAAAATTAATGTACGTTCTAGTGGCATAATAATTAAAGCAAAGAAGCCAAATATTAGTGTATAGTTTTTATGATCCAAACGAATTTAACTTTTTAACAAAATTGGTCATTTATAGATGACATTATAAAAGTGTACAAGAATGGATTTTGTACTATAATAATTTGACATCATTTTAAGTAAAATTTAAACATCTAATGGTTAGTTGGTTGTAAATTATTTTTTTGAATTTTTTATAAGATTATTGTTGAAGTCTTTAATATTTTGGATATGAAGAAATTGTAAAATTTAAATAAATAAGGTTCTTTGGTGGTAGGTTTATCTATAAAAGCTTACTTTTATCATGGGGAACAAGTATGGTATCAACAAACTAGTTAGGATGTCTTGTTAATCAAACTTGACATTGACAAAGCCTATGATCACTTTACATGATATTTTACATGTAAAATATTTCATTAGCTTGCCTTTGTTCCTAATATCATTTCTCGCATCATTATCATGTCTGTAGAAGCTAATGTTTAATTGATTACGAATGGAGCCTAGCTTCCCTAATTTTGCCTCCAAACATTGATTAAACAATGTTTCCCTTTCCACCTATTCCTTTATGTGCTTTTAGTTGATTATGTTGGCTACCTCATCCATCATGCCCACTCCCGCCATCTAATTCATGAAATTTCCTTACCTTATGGATCCAATATTCTCAACTCCCCTTCACTAATGATAGCATTATTTTTGAACGAAATTATGTTGAACGAATTTCTAATACTTTAGATTTCCTTGACATGTATTGTGTTGTCTGTAGATCTCAACTATCTATTTAGAAAACATATGTATTCATGTGTAAATCTAACAAGGGCTAAAATTTGATCTCCAAAGACCGTTGCCTAATCAAAGATGGGATCATTTCTTAATCCTAAGACATTTATTTTTGCTTTAGGGCCACCCTTCATGACATGTGAAATTGTTAGGTTTTAGGTGTCATCAACCTTGTAAATCCTTTAATTTATTGTTTTCCTAATGTCTTTTGCAATTTACCCATAAGAGGTTAAATTATTTAACCAACAATGGTGAAAGAGACCATGTTAAGACAAAGTTACTTTTACCATTTGTCCTCTAGGAAAAGGACAAAATAGCTAGGTGTCCCTTCTTGGAATCTTCTATTTTGAGGTGTTTGGACACTTTTTAGGGGTTGTAAGAGCATCTATGATAGTTATAACACATTTCATAAGATTCTATGACAACACCTATGACGGTTTATGATATAATCCTTCCACAAGTGCACATGCATGAGAGACGTCTTATGATAGCTATAAGAGCATCTGTAAGTTGTTATTTGGGTGGATTTGACTCATTCCAAGGAGCCAGGCATGATTTTTTCCAGGTGGTTTTGTAGTATGTTGTTTGGTGATCCCATGGTGGAATTTGTATACACCTAAAAATGGTATGAAGATAATTAATTAAATATGTAGCTATTTAATTAATAACCCTTCTCAATTAATTGAATTTGCAAATAATTTGATTAATTTCCCCATTCAGTCTACTTATAAATAAATCTAAGGATTTATTCATTAAGTTCATTTCAATAATTCCCCTTTTATTAATTAATCTAAATTAATTAATCCTCCCCCCATTTTAAATTCACTCTTCTAATCTCATAATTAGTTAAAATAAATCAAATCATGATTTGTTGAAATTAATTATCTTTTCCTAATATTTGAATTTTTAAATTCAAATATGAGCACATGCCTCCTAACTTCTAGCCACCTAACCTAGCCACCCTCTAACCTAACTCACTCTATCTAATCCTGGGTTTAACTAACCCTATCCTATCTTGCACATCCTAACCTCTTTTATCCTAACCTTTTATGGGTTGGATATTCTCCCCTTGAGACACGTGACACTTTTTCCATGTCTCCTCCCTTGGACACTTGCCCTCTCATGAGCAAGGTTCCTTGACACTTGTCACCACAGAGATGACAAGTGTCACTTCCTCCAACCTCTTCTCCAACTTCCCCAATCTTTGCCCTTGATATCTTCAGATCAAATCTGGACCATTGATTCCTATCACTTCAGCTTTGGCCATGGAATTCCTATAAATACCCCTCATTTTGGAGTAATAAAGATCCCTTGCATCCTATATTTTAGCATCATTACTATAATCATTTTTTATTTCAATCATCTAGCATAATTAGCATCTTATATTAATCATGCATACAATCATGAATCTCATATCATTTTGGATTAATCTAGCTTATTTTGTTAATCTTGAATTCATCTAGATTGTATTCATATAGATTAAATCCTCCGTCTTGGTGTAGTCAAGTCACTGGTATTGCTTAGACAAATCTGAGAGCAAATCTATAATCGCATCTTTTAGGAGGCAATAGGTAGATTTGTCATGGTTTTACATTTATTGATTTTGATTAACTAATCATGCATGTAATGATCTATTTAGTGTTTGTCTTGCAGATGTAGATTCTAGATTTCACGCGAACAATATTCATTCTCACAAATTTCTATAAATTGGGACCTTAAGCTAAGTTATTCATTTAGTCTTGTTCAGTTTCCGGGGTAACAGCATGTTGTTGGATTTTACAGAGGTCTACAAAGAATTATATTTCTATCGTATTCTTCATTGGATTAGTACTATACTTGCCTCTCTTTTCGTGTTGGATTTTTTTCTTGGAAGGGTTTCTCCAATTAAATCCGATGTTTCATGTGTAATGGTTTTCTTATTCTTGTTTTGATTCTACAATAACTTTAATAAGAGTTAGTCTTAGTTTTAGGTTTGCGATAATATTCATTTAATTTTCATATTGCATGATTTCTTCACCTTGTTTAATAGCAAAAAAAGTTTCACAATAAATTAAAAGACAAGATAATATCTTTAAAAAAATTGTATCCATGTCAAGACATATTAGGTAGCTAACAAGATTATCAATGTGAGTCATGCCTACATTTCATGTTGGCTCCTATCCAAGTTTATTACACTCAAATGTATTAACTCATCGAAAGTATCACATGGTCAAAATAGGGCTATAAAAAGTATCCTAGCCTCTTATTTGTTGCAATGGAACTAAAAGATAAAAGTGACATGAGTTTATTGATCTCACATTGAAGATGTATGCCTTATCTCCAAGTATATCATATATTTTGTATATGGTTATACCTCTTGAAATAATTTGGTTTGATATAAAATAAACTATAACACTTCTAACTCATGGATGGATTTGAATTAGAAGGATACATTACTCCTCTTTCTCTTCTTTAAAACTTTTGATTCTACTCTTTTCAATAGAATTTAGAAAGCATGACAATAATTTCTCCTCAACTTAGGAGTTTTGGCCAAGCTTTAAGATGTTGGATTAGATTCCCCACCTCTTCTATATGTTGGAGTCACTTGATTAAAATTGATGAATTGCAACTAGCTCTAATCAAGATATTTAAAAGAAAAATATTCTTCAAAAAGGGTATCCATACTTTTAGAGATCTATAGGATTTTTCCTAGTTCCATTAGAAACTTAGGGGGAGCTTAGGGATGAATTATAAGTACAATATTTTGATAGACAAGTGATGATGGAAATTAACAATATTTTAATATTCTAACACATAGCCTAAAAATTTTAAACTTTAACTCTTGTAACTTTATAAGTGACTAGAGTTGTCTCCCTCAGAGTTAGTTTTCTACCTTGTTCCCTATGGTCATTTATAGTTCTTTATGGCCTTAGCTAACTCTTGAACATTTAATATCTAAGTGGATGGCCCATCATAATTTTATATATAATTATTAAATTGATTTAAACTACCTAGAAAAATTTGTATTTCAAGCTTCCCTTTATAAATTATTTTTCATCCTCCATCTTACCCCTCAACATTGCCCCTTTAATAACAAAAGATAATCCCTTCAAATAAATTTTGAGTCTATTATCATTCCAAAACACCAAATCTATTGTTGTCTCTCTTTGTATAGTATTATATGATAAATTTTCTTATAAATTTACTTTATTTGGTTGTTTATTTATTATAATTTGGTTCTTGAATAATTTAGATAAGTTATCATTAAAAATTTAAGGAAACTTTTTCTTTTAGCTATGTGCATTCATATAATTTATCCTCATGAAGTATCAATGCAAATTTTTTACACTAACATCTAAGTCTTCAAATGGCTACTCTTACTCATCTCTCCATTGCACCCTTCAAATTCATAAACATATTTCTTAAGAAGTCAATACCATTGAGACACCAATCAAGAAGACTTGGACAATAGGTGTCAAATCTTTCTAAAGGGACTAATTTTTTCCAACATGGGAGCCATAATCCATAATGAGGGTGATTTGAACTAGGCCAATTATTGGTGCATCACAAACATCCACAAAACTACATTAATTGTGTGATGAAAAATGTGCGTGCTAAACTAAGGGCTAAAAAGAAAGCGAATTAACTAAACAAACACAATGCATCATACACCTCAAGATTAGAATGATAAAATTAAAACAAGCATGAAAATAATAACACAAAAGCAAACCAAATGTCTGCTTCAATTTTATTATTCTTTGATTGGATGTGTGCTCATGACGTAGCTTTAGATGTTCAATATTGCTTCATGATAGAAAATTCAAATGATAATGGATCGATGGATGAAAATGATAATGGATAGGTTAAGTAATGATTTTGGCAGAGTGATGGTATGAAGTATGAAAAGTGAATTCTAAGATAATTTGGTCTAAAAACGGAGGGATTAAGTAGGCAAGATGAGGAAGGGGAGAGGAGGTGAAGAGGAGATACTTGTCCTCCAAAAAAGGACAAGTGGCTCAACTAGATGGAAAAGGAATGACATGTGTCCATGAGGACACATGTCTATTTTTGGCAAAGCCACCCAAACATAGCAAGAGTGACATGTGTCCCTAAGGACACATGTCCATTTTGGAAAAGACCACCCAAAATAGGATATTTTCCCCAAAATTAGGAATTGGTTAGGATGTGCACACATGTGTGGGAGGTTAGAAGGGATAGGATAAGGTTAGTTGGAGGGTTGACTAGGCTAGGGAAGTGGGTTGGAAGGATAGGGTTGGTTAGGATAGGGAGAAAAGTTAGGAACCATGTGCTCAAATAATAATTTGAACCAAATTAATTAATTAATTAAATTAATTAATCCATGGGCTTGTAAAGGGGATATTTAATTAATTAAAGTAATTAATCAAAAGGGGGGAAGAACAAGGATAATTAATTAATTAGATTAATTAATTGGGGGGATGGGATTGGGGAATTAATTATTTAGGAATTAATTAATTGGAAGAAAGGGATTTAAGTTTGATTAAATTAATTAGTCAAATTTAGGTATCAACATTTTGTCCCTCTTCGTGGTGGTACTAAAATAGCATCAGTGTGAAGAAAAAATAAAACACCTAAGAGCAAGGAAGCGAAAAAAGATGCCCCAGGCCCGACTGATAACGGAGGATGAGGGAAGGGGCACCCCCTCAAGAGGGTGCATGAGAAAACCGGAGTCTGAGCGGTGTCTCGAAAGAAATAGTGCCCCAACAGACAGAGAGAAAGGGGATGAGAAAGGAAAGTGGAAGGCAAAAATGACATCCAAAAAGGATACCCACAGAGGGAGACATCCTAAAAGGGAAAAGGTAGGAATGACAAACCCATTGGAATGCGAAATGGTGGGAATGACAAAGCCATTGGAACACGAAATGGCAGGAATGTGAACCCACTGGAATGTGAAAGTGCAGGAATGTGAACCTACTGGAATGCAAAAGTGCAGGAATGCGAACCCACTGGAACATGAAAGTGTCGGAATGCGAACCCACTGGAACATGAAAGTGTGGGAATGCGAACCCACTGGAATGTGAAAGTGTAGGAATGTGAACCCACTGGAATGTGAAAGTGCGAAAATGTGAACTTGCTAGAACGCGAAAGTGCGGGAATGCAAACCCATTGGAACGCGAAATGGTGAGAATGACAAACCCGCTAGAATGCAAAATGGTGGGAATGCGAACCCGCTAGAGCGCAAAAGTGCAAAAATACGAACCTGCTAGAATGCGAAATGGTGGGAATGTGAAAAAAAAGGAAAAAAAAGAGAAAAAGAAAGAGGACGAGGCAAGGGATGAAACAGACAAGGGAACATGCACACATTCCAAGGAGGGAGGGAGAAAATACAAATGGAGATGTAATGAAGATGAGGAAGATCATGGAGCGCGAACATCCGCGTAAAAAGGATGCCATGTAGTGAGCACTTATTTTGATATAGCATTGTCTATGAGTCAACCAAGGTATAGAGAACCAGAGTGTAATTTCATAGCCAATGCATGGACTAACACGTATGCACAGACATGCAAACCAATCTAGAGTCACACAGAGTTACAAAGATCCTGTAGGAAATGATGCTAGAATGACCATAAGCAAAAGATATGCCCCAATGTAACATGAGATGACAAAGACCTCATGAGGGTACAACAAGGACACATCCAAGAGACACACCAAGCAAAACCAAAAGCAACAAGATCACATCCTGAGCCATGTTATTCCTAGTGCACCATGATATAAAAGACTATGGCGATCTTAAAAAGATAAACAAAGATAAAAGAATCAAAGCCAACATGAGTATCTCAATTGTCTTTTGTCAAAAGGATGACTGATTGGGTGAGGATTTGATGATGTCTGACTTGAGGAAGGATACATCCTACACAAACAAATGACAGGGGTGGATGAAGGATACATCTAAGAACAACACCAGGATAAAAGATTAATGATGATTGACAAAAGGATTTGATAGGATCATGATGACAAAGATGTTCAAGGATGATTGTTGAAACACCAACTGATGGGATATGATCTTGAAGGACATGACCAACGCAAAGGACAAGACCTAAGGACACATGTACAAGTGAACCTAGATGGAGAGACAAGACACTATTTACAATATGTACAAGAGACTATGGATGATGGAAGAAGACCCAAGGATAGGCATGATGTTGTCCTAGTCAAGATGAAAATCCATGAGAGATTGATGATAGATGGGGTGTTGTTGATGTGGTAATGATATATCCTGAAACAACATAAGGATTGGGAAGGATGCATCCCGATGGTGATGATTGGATTATGATCAAGGCTTGCAGCAAGGCTGGGAACAAGACCATGGATGTGAATGGATGATTGACCTTGGATAGCTGAGGAAGATGGACAAGATTTGCATGTGATGGTGGATTGCGAGGATCAGAAAAATCGATTGGAAGGTGGGTACCATGAGATAACATGCAAAGAAAAGGTGGATGCAATGAAAATCTAGATGATTTGATTGGATGGATGGCATTGGATTGTGTGGAGGTAGCCTAGAGATAAATACCAATTACAAGGGATGCAAGAGGCGATGGAATGATATGAGTCAAGGGATGAAAGGTTGGATAATAGGACAAAAAGGATTGGTGGATGAATGGATATGGATGAAGGGATGGAGGAACTCATAATGGATACAAAATGATTACATGGATTAGAGGAAGGATGAGTGGATAGATGGGTGAATGGAGGAAAAGGATTTGTGGATGGATCAAGTTACAGATAAAAGGATGGAGGAGTCAAAAGATAAGGATGGGTGGATGGCTGGAGATGATAAGATAACCGACAGAGGGATAGGAAGTTGAGGGAAGTGGATGGAAGATAGGGTGATGGGTGGACACAAACTACGAAGGAAAAGTGTGATAGGGAAATGGAAGCCAAGAGGTGTCCAAAGCATGTATACACAGTGGCCTTTTCTTTTTATCAAGATCCAAGGAGGATGGAGGAAGTGAAATGGATGGGATATGATAGATATGGTAGACAAATGGAAAGGGGAAGGAAATGGCCAGATGGGCAGAAGATATTTCCCCCAAGTGCAGAGAGCAAAAGGATGAGGGGAATTATGCATGACGCCTATTTGCCAAGTTTTCACCATTGGACGATTTTTTTCTCTTTACTCTTTTTTTTTTTGGAATTTTCTAATTTTTGGGAGGAAATTCATGGATGGAGCTTGATGAGGATAAGTGGACTTGGAGGATAGATGGATGGAGGGATAAAGCATAAAGTTCCATATCAAGGTAGTAGGATCCCATTTGGAGTGATCACTGGATGTTGGTACAACTTTATTAGGAAGGAGTGGATTATATAAAGGCTCAGATTAGATGGTTTTGATGGGGAATGTAAGGGATATGGTAGTGGCAAGTGTTTGGATGTAAGGAGGGAAAGTGAGTGTGATGGGGGGTTGTTGTGAATACCAACATTGGAACATGTTGTGAAGGATGTGGGATGAGTGGAGGAGAGATGGATGTAGCATGCAAATATGATGGAGGAATTATCATAGGTAGCTTTGGGACATAGGGACCCAAAATAGATTTAGGAGATGGAGGGGGAGAATATTTAGCTGATGGACTAGCAACTTTGGATGCCATTAGATATTTTTCTTTTGGATGCACTGCTTCTTTTTGCTTTGGGATCCACATTGTTGTTGCTTTTTCTTTGGTGGGCCTTTGCGGCCATTAAGATTCATTGCCTTTTTACATTGGATTTTTCTTTGTGGGAGAATGTCTTTTTGAGTGGACATGGTCATCGTCATATTGTTGTAGATTTTTATCTTTATGCATTTGTAATTTGGTATCCAAATTGTTGAGTATCATTGGAAGGATGTGTGAACATGGAGGAGATGGAGGTAGGGTGTTGGATGGAATGTGAGGACATGTGCCTTTGTTGATCCTGACTAGGAATGAAAGAAATAGGATGTTTATGATGGGTGATGGAGATAGTGGATTTATGTATGGAGGGATGAGTAGGAAAATATGGAGGATGGGTGTAATATGGTGAAAAATGATGAGGGGTGATCAAGTGGAAATCTTTACTCCCCTCAAAAGAGGAATGAAATTTTCACAAAGGATTCCCTTCAATTTTTCACACATTACATTCAAAAGAGGGGTTGAATTCACTAGATCCAATCCCCAATGGTAAGAGATTGAATGCTAAGTGAATTGCAGTAAATTTGGAAAGTAAATTAACCCTCTTTTGTAATAGACTAGTTGAATTAAGCAAATTGAGACTAAGTGTAGAAATGACAAAAAAATGATTATATCTTGAGATAGGGATGTGGGATGAAGTTGTGCACTTGGAATTAGCAGTAAAATATCGAGACAAATCTTCCCTACAAATATGAGAAAAGGTTGCAGGGACAATACATAAGTTAAGCACGGTCCTCTGAAAATTCATGCTTCGAAAAGGTTTTTTCTGTCTCTGAAAATGAAGCCTAAACCTACAATTATAGTAGCATACCTGCAACCTACATACAAAAAAGAGAGGGAAATGTTGTTGGGATTGGGGGTTTTCCTTCAGGTCAAACCCCATTTTGGAATTAACCAAGTAGTTGTAAAATGCAGCAAGTAAATGAAAGGAAATGTCTAAAGTAAAATCCACCTCAAGAATAGAAAATATAATTGAAATGTTGATACCTTTGTAGATGAATTTTCTTGAATGGATATGTGAAATAGGATGTCTTGAATGTTGATAGAAATCTCCTCTTCAATGATTGAATCCTTGTCTTGAATGCAACACCTAGCCTTGAAAGGAGACTTGAAATGCTCAATGCTTGAATGAATACTTGAATGCTTGATGCTTGATGCTAATGTCGCCTTGTAATTTTGCCTTATGATACACTTATCTTCGCTTATTTTCGCTTATTTTCTCTTATGCAAATAGGAGGGGAAGTTGTCCTTATATACTTGCCAATTAGGGGTGTTTAGATAATTTCTCCTCTTAGGCTGACATAGGAAAAAATTTCTTGCTCAACAATTGATAAGCCCAATGCAAGGGGGAATCAAAGGGGGCCCAAAGTAGGGCTAGGACAAGGGCACCATGCCCTTGTCCTGCCCTAATTTATGACAGGAAGCAGCAAAAAGGCAGTGCAAAATGATGAAAAATACAAGTTATTGATGTCCATAGCATGTTTCAGGTCTTCGATCAGGCTTAGGGATTCGTCCGCTAATGCAAAGACCCAAATGCGGTTGAAAATCGCAAGGGTCGCAATTTTATGATGCTACATTTAACCCCCACTTTAGCGGGAGTATAAGCATACACCAATACTACCACTAAAGTACAAGGAGACAAGATTGAAAAAATTTTACCATGTCAAGGAGGCAAGATGCACCAAGCCCCTAGTGGACTAAGGATCTTACGACTTTGATTGACAAAGTAAAAGGGAAGATCAAGATGGAGAACCATGACTGCAAGTAGTAAAGTTCCCCTCACTATGAGTCATAAAAAGAAAATTACAAAGCAAAGCCAAAGTCCGCTAAGTAACTCCAAGTATCAAGAAAGAAAATATGAGCTGAGTGTATGCCCTGTGTTAAAGAGATCGTGCACGCCTTATCAGGAGTGATTTATTTAAGGTGGGATACACCTAAGAGAGAGAAAGAGAGGGACCATGTTATCTCAAGGATTTAGCCCCCAATCGAGGAATAAACTAGAGGATAATGAACATAAAACAAAAAGAATGAGGTGACTTCACTTTCCTCGGGGTCAGTATGCTATATGATAACTCATGTATATATATGCATATAATAGTCCTCATTCCCCAAAGAAAGGAAACCACCTTGGAAGAAAGGGAACACATGTGTCTTTTGAGTCAACATGAAAGAGACAAAAAGAGATCTCAATTCTTTGCATCATCCTCAAGTAGATATCACTAGGGACAACAAATAGAAGAATGGTCACAAAAGAGAAAGAAAGGAGAGAGGTAGACGATCTACGGTACTAATGCAACTAGTCTAGCACAACATCCACCTCCTGATCTTGCTGATCATCATTTTGGGAAGGCGAGAAACACGCTAGAGGAGCGACATCGAGCACAATAGATAGAGCTATCACAAGATCCAAACAAGGACTATGCTCATGTGCTAAGTCACTTTATTTGTTTCTAGGAGCTAGGATTAAGGCTTTTGAAAATTTTGCAGATAAATGATTGTCAACATCAACATATTCATATTCACTATCAGAAGCATTAGGAGATGTATTTCCATCATGAATAACATTTTCACCTATTTCTTCATCAAGATTTATAAAAAGAGGAGCTCTAACATGAATAGAAGTAAAACCATCACATGTTTTCTGCAACTTATGATTTGGATATTTAGGTTCAACATCTTGCTTAGGATAAAATGAAATCATGTCAACTTTTGGTGTTTTGGGAGATTGAATAGTTTGAGAAACAACTTCACAAGCTCTAGCACAACGTTTTCGTCGGTGTTCTCTCACACAATGATTCCATCTAGTCTTAGCGAAAGGCTGAGAAGATTGAGGTATATTTGTTGAGGGAGGAATATTATCGTCTTTGGTAGTTGGATGTTTAGGTTGAGGTCTTTTAGGGTAGCCAAGAGGAGAGACATGTCTCTTCTCTCTATAAGAGGAAGGAGGTGGAACTGTACCATATAAATAAGGAATGTTTGGTTAAGGAAGGAGACCAGGTCCATCATGAACAGGAGGTATAGGTCTAACCTTAGGAGGAGTATTATTTTTCTTCTTGGGAGAAGTCATAGTCTCATCCATAGGAATAGGTTGGGAATCTTCCTTAGGAGGAAGACTAGTTTTATCCATTAGGGGAAGAACTTCATCTTCAAGAATGATGGGAATATCAAGTGTTGGATTTGTAGGTTGGATTAAGGATAAAATCATATCTTTATCCCATTTTTGATAAGATTGAAAGACAGAATCACTTCTTGGTGGAAGAGATTTAAATTATTGAGGCCAAAGGTAATCAATAGGAACACATGGGCTTCTTTTGGTTGGTTGAAATAAGCTATGGTTGACATTTATGATTTCTCTATTGTGGAGAAATTTCAAACATTTATGGATTGGAGAAGAAATAGATTTCATGGAAGATAGCCAAGGGTAGCCTAACTTCACACAGAATTGTTCAGATGAAGGAATGATAACAAAGTTGAAATCTATAGATTTAGTATGAACCTCAATAGGAAGTGTGATAGAACCAATAGTAGGACAAGAAAATCCATCAAATAACTTAATGACCACATTAAATCATCAAAGATTGGTTGATGCAAATATTAAGTATAAAGATATTCTTCAGTGATGACATTAACCATGCAAGAGGGATCAATAAGCACACCATAACAAGGTTTGCCTTGGATTTTCACAACTATGTATAAAGGGCCATCAGATTCCCTAATGGTCTCACTAGGATCAAATTTGATACATGCATCCTTAGGTGTTTCTTGTTTCTCTACCAAATTAACCATATTTTGTTTAGTCTCAATCACGTTAGAGGTATGAGAGGGTAAAAGATCAGTGAAAATCTTAAGATTTTGATTAGAAGGAGCTACTGATTTATTTCCCTTATCATTCACACCTACCACAAATATAATATTATCATCAATCAAGTCTTGAATCTTACATTTTAATGCAAAATATTTTTCAGTATCATGACCAGGTTGACGATGAAATTGACAAAAATGAATTATTATCAAAGATAGGTGAAGTTGCTTTAGAAGAATCAACTGGTTTTATTGGAGGAAGTTTGATAACATTTCTTTGTAACAATTGAGACATGATGCTATACAAAGACTCATTCAAAGGAGTAAATTCTTTCTCTCTTTTGAAAATTTTAGAAATAGGAGGCACACCTATTGTAGCATTCACATTGTTGTTGTTGATGGTGTCATTGAATTTTATGAAGCCTTTGTTTGGTTTGAACTTCAAAAATAGTTGTTGAGAACTCTCATTGGAATTCACGTCGGGTTCACCAAAAATGTGTGGGGGAAAAAGTGACACTAAGCAAACATGCCCTAATCTCACTTTCAATCACACACTTGTGGAATACGAAAGAGCCTAGAGGTATCACACAATTGGCTACTTCTTTTTGTGGAAGAGAGAGCCACGGGCTACCTATTAGGATTTCTATTCCTTTGTTGCAAATGATAGATAAAATGATGCAAGTTCAACTACTGGCCCTAGAGTGCAAGTATGAACTAGTAACAAGATTGCAAGATTGAGATTAAGTGATGAAAAGCTATAAACACAAGGATAAGAGGAGAATGAAGATGTGTACCCGGGGTTAAAATCTGAGTGGAAATGTTTGGGATGAGGGCGCATGCGCCACTAACCTGATTCTGCACCTGAAACTGCTCCTTTTGGCAACCTAAAAGCTGTTGAAAAGTGCTGAAAATTGTTGTTGTCTAAGGGACTAGGGCGCCCAGCGGCCCTGTCCTATCAGGACCAGGGTGCCCCATGCCCTTGTCCTAGGTTTCTACTCTGAAATTTGGTGTGTTGTCCCACCTCAGTCTGCTCCCGTCAGATCTGCAACTCGCGGCATCCTTCAAATTTGGAAATCTGCACTTATATCTAAAAAGGGTTGTAGGTGGCTATATAGGGTTTTGCCTTAGTCAAACCCCCACTTTGGTGATTTCCACCTCCATGAATAGCCAAGTTGTATAGTAAAAGTTGTGTGTGTGCAAGCCTTGTGTGTGTGCAAGATCCTAAAATGAAAGTAAGCAAGCTAGAGCAACCTAGAAAGTAAACCCTAATTGCTTGTAATTGACAAAGTAAATGCTCTACATCAAGATGCAAAGTGATCTAAAGCATGAATACAAATGATATAATGAGGCTTATGCAAAGATATGAAAACAACATGAAATCATACCCAACCCCAAGGGAGGGGTACAAGCCAATCTTCAGTCGGTGATCCTCTATTGCTCTTCAATGTCTGCAAAGCCCTAAATGGATGAATGAAATTGATAAATGCTTGATGGATGGATGTTGAATGTTGTTGAAGTCTTCAAAGATCTGCTCTTTCGTTGCATAGAAGGTCCCTTGAAACCAAAATTCTGGATCTTTTCAAGTGAAGAAAGAGAGCTCTTATATATGAAACCCTAGGTCTTAATTTCAACTTTAGGCCGACTTAGAGATTGAATCTCCCACCAATTTCTTGGGGTTAAGCTTTATTTTATGATTGGATTGCACTCCTAAAATTTTGGGAAAAATGTCCGGGACCATGTGCACTCTGGGCGCCATGGTCCCGACAACTTTTCACCAAATTTTCAGGGCCGTCGGATATGATGATTTTAGAGAGAATCCCGAAGTTATAGCTGATTTCGAGATGTTTTGACCCCCGAAATCAAGCCCCCAAGTTCAAAATAGGACCTAATTAGGGTTTTAGATTAAATGATGTATTGGAAGAATAAAATGAAAGGGGCACACTTTAATGAAAAGGGCCCAACTTTATGATATGGGAGATGATAAAATAGAACCTTAGACCTAATTAATTTAATTAATTAAGTGCTAAAGGGGAAATGCAATGCAAAATGCAAAATGCACCAAGGCGGGTGCTAAACTAGGTGTGAAATTGTACCACCCTAGCAAGTACGTACAATTTACGACGGTACATTTAGCCCCCACTTTAGAGATTATATGAACACTACGTGCATATGCAAGCTAAAGTACAAAAAAGTAAACATTATTTGAAAAAGGATATATCCATAAGTTGTCGGATGAAGCCCCCAACGGTATCTGCAGTACTCAGTTAAGAACCACAACCTACAAAACCACATGTTAGATCACAAAATCACCTAATGCTTACTAAGGAAGGTGATGAAAATTCGAGGGTAGCTATATGCCCCCCCTGTTTCGGCTTGCTAATTTTAGTGAGTTGAAACAGGGTATCATGTTTACCACTTCGAATTGTTAAAGAATATTGATGACAAATGCTCACAAGAAGATTTGATATGAGATCAGAAACTAATGGAGAATCATTTGGTAAGAAAGAGGACTAAATCTCAATTCCAACACAACAAAGAGTGTGAGGATTTGAGAGTTCTCTAACACAAGATAAAGGATGTAAATGGAAACAAAATGCAAAGAGAAGAAAAGAAAGGAAAAAAGCATGAATACACACATTGGTGATCCATGAGAAGAATAGTGAGAGAGAAAACATGGACTTTGTGCCCCTAGATCTTGTCTAGGTGATCCATGGAAAAAAGGACATGGAAAACTAGCCCCTAGAGTCTGTCTAGGTGATCCATGTAAGGGAGGAGAGTGAGAAAGTCTAGCCTTATGCCGCTAGTTCCACTCAACCTCGTGCATGTGTGTGTAAGGGAGGTTAGAAGCACCTCATAGGAGTCTATGCCCGAGTATGCTACAACCTGTATATGTATAGTACAAAAGCGTGACATCTCGCTCTAAGAGTCTGTGCTCTGGTTCCGAGAATGACCCACTGCTCAAAAAGTGTAATTTTTATGTCATAAGCAAAGTAGAACAAGGATACCTACCTTCATCACAAAAGAAGATACCCCAAAAATGCAACAATGTCATAGATCCAAGCAAGAGAGTTTTGCACTCTTTAAGCCAGGATAAGATAGTTGAAAAGGGATATCTTGTAGTATGTGTAAAGGAGATCCTTAGAGGAGAAGAGATCTTTGTACAAAAGATACCTATCCCCGAGAGGAATTGTCTAAGAAGAGAATAAGAATGCAATATTTCCTTCTTTTGCAAGGTGAAAGTGAAGGATGACGCTCTTTTTAACCCAATTGGGAGAGTGAATTCATTATGGATGTATTTTACCAAGTGCAAAAGAGGTTGTAGTCAAGGGCTTACACCTCTTGTAAGAGAGAATCCTTGAACAAACAATAACAACTGCATACAAGGAATAACATCAAGTAATAAAGTTCACATCATCCACGAAATAGGAAAAAGTGGATCCTTAGATAAAAATAAGGAAAGATCATTGCCTCCCAAGGATAAGGACAATGAGAAGGACGTACACAATCTTATAGGGAGAGATTTAGACATAAGAAAAATGTACTACATACTCACATGAGTTCATGCAAGCAAGACATTAGTGTATGTAAAATTCTCCTCACAAGAAGTGGGTAGGATAAGAAAGAGAATACACATCTTCTCCCATATCTAGGAAAAGAGGATTCTAAAGAAAAGATGATCAATATTTCCACACTATTACCCCCAAAGGGAAATTTTAACCATAAAAAGAAGAGATGTATGAAATTACTCTTGTCCCCATAGGAACAAGAGATAACATAGAAAATTAGGCTATTATGTTGCTTCAAAAATATGATTGCACTTGAAATTGTACTATCATGAATGACAATGAGCCCCCAGTAAATGAGCTACCAATGTCACATAATGATGAGCAACATAATAGCCATTAATGTTATTTAAAGACATGATAGATTGAATGAGGTATTTGAATATGACATGCTGAATGCTCAACCATAAGTGAGATCAAAAACATGTATAAAATGATAAAAATTGAAGAAGGAAAGTTACGAGAAATCTTAGAAGAGAGATGAGTGTAATTTATTAGAGCCTTATCCCTGGAGGAAAGGACTTTATGATGAATAGGAGATAAAGATTCATAAGTGGATTTAGAAATTTGAGGGGAGTCATAAAGAGATTTGTTCATCGCCAAGATTTCCTTATGAGGGGAATGAGAGTTGATAGAAGTAGAAGATGATTTAGTTGAAGTGAGATCATCATCACTACTAAATATAGCATTCACATTGAGAGATGGTCTTTTAGATGCTTTGGTGGGCTTAGAAAGATTATATCCAAGTCCAAATGAATATTCATGCATGTTATGTTCTAAAGGAGCTTTAATTCCTTGTTCATTTGTGCCACAACCATTTCCACTATAGCCACTCTTAGCCAAAATGTGAAAACCACGACCATTAAGATTAGCCATTTCAGAAAGAGAAGGTGGTTTTTCATAAGACAAAGAATCAAATTCTTCAAAATTAGAGGTGTGAGGAGAAGAAGTTTGAGAAGCAACCACAAAATTATTGCTCATAGGTTCTGGTAAGACTGATTGATCTCTATTTTCTTCCTTCTTTTTAACTTTAAGCTCTCTAGGGGGAACCCTATACTCACCTACAAAGGTGGGATTGAAATCAAGAGATCCCCAATCATCTTCTGCGAGAACCTTCTCAAGATCAAAAGCCTTTTCATGTGTAGATTCAAGTTGAGAAGAATCTTCTTCAGGAACTTCAGACTCATCCAAAGAATTTTGATTATCAGAGGATGATGATTCATCCATAGGTATCTTGTTTAATGAGTCATCACTAGAAGAGTAAGGCTTAGAAGAACTCCCTTTAGAAGTAGATGTTTGCAAACAAGCTTGAAAATTAGTATCACCTATCAAGGTATATGTCTTATTATTATAAATAAATTTAACTTGTCTATGCAATGTAGAGGGGACAACTTGCATACTATGAATCCAAGGTCTCCCTAATAACAAGTTGTATGTTAGATTTCCCGACATAACATGGATAGGAGTAGGCAAAGTAACAGGTCCCACTGTGATGGGTAAGGTGATAATACCTAATGAAGACTTAGCCACATTATCAAAGCCTCGAATGGGACGAGAGTCAGGCTCAATAAGGGATGTATCCACATTCATCATATGCAATAGATTAATTCTACACACATTAAGGCCAGAACCATTATCTACCAGTGTTCATCTTATAGCAGTGTCATTTATGATAACCACAATCATCAAGGGATCATATTGATGTTGAATTTCGCTAGTAGGCAACTCATCTTGAGTAAACACAATTTGAGCTTTAGGATTCATCATAGAGTTAACCAAAGACACTATATTACTAGATGTACTAGGTGGAGGAGCATTCAAATCTTTCAAGGCATCTTGTAACATTCCATGATGAGCGGAAGAAGTTTGGATCAAATCCCAAAGGGATATCTTAGCAGGGGTAGCTTTAAGTTGTTCTATGAGATCATAGTCCTTAATAAGCATTTGTGAAATACGAGGAGCTTGAGGAAGAATAGGTTGGGAAGGAGGAAGTGAAGTTGGGATAACTGGAGGAGGATTAGGTTGCCTATTGTTTCTTGTGTTATAGGTATGAGCAACCACATTATAACTCTCTCTAGTCAGTTTCTTAGCATACTCATAAGGGCTCTTAGTAGAATAACCTCCTTGCACAGTAATAATAGGTTTCTTAGGAGTGCAAAAAGAATCATTAGCATAACCACCTTGGACCACTAAGATAGGCTTATTTAAAGGTTGAGAATTTTGAGAAGGACAAGCACCTTGGATAGTGAAGAGAGGTTTGTTAGGTGTTTCATTCACACGTATCAAATTGATTGAGGATGGTTTAGAGGAATGAACAAAAGTGTTGGAAGAATTATTGATAGTCTTCTCTTGCACTAAAATCTTATCACAGATTAAATCAATTTTAGGAGAGAGACAAGGGGTAGGCATTGATGTTCCAGTAGGAAGAGTAATACTAGGAAAGGTCATATCATCCTCTATCATCAAAGGATCTACATGGGGAATAAACTCTCTAGGAGAAGGATCAACATTACTCTCTAAAGTCTCACTCTTGAGAGGGAGATCTTTGAAAGAGATGTTAACCATCTTGCTTTGAACTAGGGTATCCTTATGAGTAGAACCAAGTTGAGGAGAGGGAGATGCTTTATTTTTAGAGGGAGAATAATTGAGATTCAAGGAAGGTGAGAAACTATCAAGGGAGTTTTCAATCTTGATTTCATCCCCTTTGGCTAGGGTTCTCTCATGGGGTAGAGAATAATCTACACCTTCTTCTAATGGTTCATCCCAAATAGTGAGGTTGTTGAAAGGAATGTTTGAAGTATTGTCAATTTCGGGAGAGGAGATAACATTGTTTATTAATTCCTCATCCTTAGGAGGGAGAGCATCAATAGATGTGTTAAACTCATCCTCTTTCCTCAAAATATGTTCAATATGATCTTTAGGGAAGAGAGAATTAAGGAAATTGCTTATTATTTCATCTTCTTTCTCTAAGGGATGCTTATGGGTAAGACAAACTTTAGGAGAAGGGTAAGCATTTATCATTAATTCATCATCTCTAGTGGGAATTTTGTTGGAAAAGGAAATGCCATCACTAGGAAATGTAGGGATAATGTCATCTTCTTGCACAAAAGGATCCTCATGAAGGGAGTGTTTTTTAGGAGGAACATGAACATATTTCTCCAAAGATTCATGCTTAGGAAGGAGATCTTTGAAAGAAGTGTTCATAACCTCTTGTTGCACTAACATGCCCCCATTGGAAGGACCAACTTTAGGAGAAAATAAGTCAATGTCCATCAATACGTTTTCACTTAGAGAGGCATCATGTAGGGAATCATTAAGAAAGGTGTTTATGATATCATTCTCTTCCTCTAGGATAGCTAAATAGGAAGGGCACATTTTAGTAGAATTGTCCAGATCACTTTTAAAGTCTTCATCCTTAGAGCATGGGAGAGTCTCAAACGGATTGGTAGCAACTCTTTTAGGCACTAAAATGTTGTTATAGATGGGGGGAGGTTCTTTAGGAGAAGGAAAAATTGAAACAGGGAAGCTAACCCATTATCACATCTATGAAATGAATGCATCATGAAAACAATTTTCCTTTTTCAAATGATAACACATGCAAAATAGAAGGAAATGTTTAAGTTTAACCAATGCAAGCACTTAGAATGTAGATTTAGAAAATTAAATTTATGATTCAAATGAGTTCCTAAATCAGATTTGAAATTATTGATCCCAATTAAGCTATCCACAAGATCAACTTTGAATTGAAAAATTAGGGTTTTAGCAAAAATTTCCTCTAAATTTTTTTAATCTTGCAAGAAATTAAAACTTGTAAATACAAATTTGAATTTGAAATAGCATAAACACTCAAATTTGAAAACATAAATCAGAATTAGAGAAGATTGGAATTCACGTCGGGTTCACCAAAAATGTGTGGGGGAAAAAGTGACACTAAGCAAACATGCCCTAATCTCACTTTCAATCACACACTTGTGGAATACGAAAGAGCCTAGAGGTATCACAAAATTGGCTACTTATTTTTGTGGAAGAGAGAGCCACAGGCTACATATTAGGATTTCTATTCCTTTGTTGCAAATGATAGATAAAATGATGCAAGTTCAACTACTGGCCCTAGAGTGCAAGTATGAACTAGTAACAAGATTGCAAGATTGAGATTAAGTGATGAAAAGCTGTAAACATAAGGATAAGAGGAGAATGCAGATGTGTACCCGGGGTTAAAATCTGAGTGGAAATGTTCGGGACGAGGGTGCATGAGCCACTGACCTGATTCTGCACCTGAAACTGCTCCTTTTGGCAACCTGAAAGCTATCGAAAAGTGCTGAAAACTGCTGTTGTCTGAGGGACCAGGGCGTCCAGCGCCCCTGTCCTGTCAGGACTAGGGTGCCCCATGCCCCTGTCCTAGGTTTCTGCTCTGCAATTTGGTGTGTTGTCCCGCCTCAGTCTGCTCCCGTTGGATCTGCAACTCGCGGCATCCTTTGAATTTGGAAATCTGCACTTATATCTGAAAAGGGTTGTAGGTGGCTATATAGGGTTTTGCCTTAGTCAAATCCCCGCTTTGGTGATTTCCACCTCCATGAATAGCCAAGTTGTATAGTAAAAGTTGTGTGTGTGCAAACCTTGTGTGTGTGCAAGATCCTAAAATGAAAGTAAGCAAGCTAGAGCAACCTAGAAAGTAAACCCTAATTGCTTGTAATTGACAAAGTAAATGCTCTACATCAAGATGCAAAGTGATCTAAAGCATGAATACAAATGATATAATGAGTCTTATGCAAAGATATGAAAACAACATGAAATCATACCCAACCCCAAGGGAGAGGTACAAGCCAATCTTCAGTCGGTGATCCTCTATTGCTCTTCAATATCTTCAAAGCCCTAAATGGATGAATGAAATTGATAAATGCTTGATGGATGGATGTTGAATGTTGTTGAAGTCTTCAAAGATCTGCTCTTTCGCTGCATAGAAGGTCCCCTAAAACCAAAATTCTGGATCTTTTCAAGTGAAGAAAGAGAGCTCTTATATATGAAACCCTAGGTCTTAATTTCAACTTTAGGCCGACTTAGATATTGAATCTCCCACCAATTTCTCGTGGTTAAGCTTTATTTTATGATTGGATTGTGCTCCTAAAATTTCGGGAAAAATGTCCGGGACCATGTGCACTCTGGGCGCCATGGTCCTCTCCGGCCGCCATGGTCCCGACAACTTTTCACCAAATTTTTAGGGTCGTCAGATATGATGATTTTAGAGAGAATCCCGAAGTTACAGCTGATTTCGAGATGTTTTGACCCCCAAAATCAAGCCCCCAAGTTCAAAATAGGACCTAATTAGGGTTTTAGATTAAATGATGTATTGGAAGAATAAAATGAAAGGGGCACACTTTAATGAAAAGGGCCCAACGTTATGATATGGGAGATGATAAAATAGAACCTTAGACCTAATTAATTTAATTAATTAAGTGCTAAAGGGGAAATGCAATGCAAAATGCGCCAAGGCGGGTGCTAAACTAGGTGTGAAATTGTACCACCCTAGCAAGTGCGTACAATTTATGACGCTACATATAATAGGAAGGCAAAGAAAAATACCAATGTAAAGCCTTATCTCTTAATGTTATAGTAAACAATTTAGCAAGCAATCTTTGATCATGAGAAAATTTAGTACACAAAGTTTGGAATTTTTTGACATGTGTTAAAGGATCACCTTTTCAATTATAGAGTTCCAATTGAGGGATTTCAACATGTTTAGGAGGGATAACTATAACAATATCAAGAGAAAGTGGGCTCGCAACATCAAATGTGGGCACAATAAACTTGGATTGACTCATTGAAGCAATCTGTTGTTGCAATGAAGACACAGTTTGAGCAAGGTTATTAATGGCTGCTTTGGTTGAAGAATTTATGTTAGACATGTTTGATTGATAAGGTAGTGTGATGTTATTGAAAGAAGGCATTGATTGAGAATAAGGTGGTGGGACACTATGGCAATTATGCATAGGTGATGATTGAGTATGGAATGGGAGACTAAAAGGAGGAGTAAAATAATTGAATGAATTGCTCCCTTGTGTCACATTGATTGGTTGAGAGATAGTGGGAATACTCACTGAAGGCATAGATAAAGATGGAGGATTGAATGAAGAAGAGCGATTTCCCCCATGACTAATGGTTGTAGGTATGACATTTTGAGTTGGAGTAGCCATGATGTTTGAAGTGAAAGTAGGAATACTAGATATAGAAGTGGTCAAAGGAATAAAATGATTGATCTGTGTAGGAGGTTGTGAATAACCTAGGCTCTCAGCATAACTCTTCATTGGCATAACATTAGAATCAACAATGTGAGCAATACCACATAATATATCAATTCCATTCTTATCACTTTGAAACATGCATTTTAGACCTTCAATTAATGGAAGAGCTTCACTATTATGATATTCTTGGGACATCCATTGTTGGAAATTGTCAAATTGATTGTTCAATTTTGAAAGTTGATCTATAGAAACTCTAGTTAAAGCTTCTTCATCATGGGAACCGTCAATTGGGTAGGTAGAGATGTTATTAGGATGGGAAGAATTAGCAATATCCTCATTGTAGAAGTCACCCAAATTAGGCTCCATCTATTAGGGAATTAATCCTTGTGAAGCGTTAATTCTAATGCTTCGTCTAATGGGGATAGTATAGGTAGGACTAATAGTTGTAAAACTCATGTATTAGAGGGAAAAATTTGAAATTTGAATTTGAATTTGAATTTTTAATTTTGGGATCAAAGTTTGCAAAATTGAATAATCCAAAATTCAAGAAAATGATGATTATACAATTTGAACTTTGTGGAAAGAAGAAATGACACAATCTCCAAGAAAGATTTATAATTAATAAAAAGAGATTGAAATTTAAAATTAGGGCAAATGGGATACCACTTAATTTCAAATTTAAAATTGACACAATTAAGATCTTAAAATTAGAGTAGATTATAATTAACCACTTAATTTTAAATGTTTCCTTGAAAGTTGCAATGTTGAAATCGAGAAGTGTTTTTTATTTTAGAGGGATCAAAAATGACAAAATCAGCCAATTTTTTGGATTTAAGCAATTAAATACAATCATAACAGTCTCCCAAAATTTTGGGAAAAAAGTCAAGGACCGTGCGTAAGTTATGCACGGTCCTCCCAACTTTTTCAGAATTTTTTCAAGGATGAAAGCTACGATGATTTGAGAGATAACCCCAAAAAATCAATTGATTTTATGATCTCTAGATAGGTGAAATTAAGGTTTGAATGTTGAAATAGGACCCTACTAGGGTTTTGAAAAAGATAAGAAATTGAATTGCAATTTTGAAAAAAAGGTCAAACCTAATGGATAGAACCACCATAAATAATATTTAGAAAACTGAAATTATTTGAAATTGATTGAAATTTGCACAAAATCCAATTAAATTTGAAAATTAGGGTTTTAGGACCTAACCACTGAATTTTGAAATTTTGAATTCTGGGAAAAGAAGAGAAATTGAAAATTTGAAATTTAGGCAAGAAGACAAGTCTAAAAACAGTCACAAATCTGAAAATTAAATGTAAATCCAATTTTTGCACAAGTTCAAGTTGATGTTTGAAAATTAGGGTTTTGACAATTAACCACTTAATTTTGTAAATTTGATTTGCAAATTGAACAAGACAATGAAATAATTGAATTTGACAAGCAATGTAATTTTCAGATCTAAAACAATAGATAGCAATTTTTTGCAAAATATAAGTTTAATTTCAATTTTAGCAACTAGGGTTTTGAATGAATTAATCACTAAGTTTGTGTAAATTGCAAGAAAATTAAATTTGTAAATGAAAAGTATGCAATAATTTTCAATGTAAAGCATGTAAGACGTTGGGTTCACCAAAATGTAATATAATGAAAAATGATGAGGGGAGATCAAGTGGAAAGCTTTACTCCCCTCAAAAGAGGAATGGAAGTTTCACAAAGAAATCCCTTCATTTTTTCACACATTACATTCAAAAGAGGGTTGAATTCACTAGATCCAATCCCCAATGATAAGAGACTGAATAGTAAGTGAATTGAAGTAAATTTGGAAAGTATTAGGAAAGTGAATTAACCCTCTTTTGTAATAGACTAGTTGAATTAAGAAAATTGAGACTAAGTGCAGAAATGACAAAGAAACGATTATACCTTGAGATAGGGATGTAGGATGAAGTTGTGCACCTGGGATTAGTAGTAGAATGTTGAGATGAAGCTTCCCTGCAAATATGAGCAAAAGTTGCATGGACCGTGCCTAAGTTATGCATGGTCCTCTGAAAAATCCGCTTGCTAAAAAGGGTTTTTCTGCCTCTGAAAAATGAAGCCTAAACATGCAATTACAGTCGTGCACCTACAACCTACATATAGAAAAGAGAGGGAAATGTTGTTGGGATTAGGGGTTTACCTTCAAGTCAAACCCCATTTTTGAATTAACCAAGTAGTTGTAAAATGCTGCAAGTAAATGAAAGGAAATGTCTGAAGTAAAATCTACCTCAAGAAGGGGATGTAATTGAAATGTTGATACCTTTGTAGGTGAATTTGCTTGAATGGATATGTGAAATAGGATGTCTTTAATGTTGATAGAAATCTCCTCTTCAATGGTTGAATCCTTGTCTTGAATGCAACACCTAGCCTTGAAAGGAGACTTGAAATGCTCAATGCTTGAATAAATGCTTGAATGCTTGATGCTTGATGATAATGTCGCCTTGTAATTTTGCCTTATGATCTACTTATCTTCGCTTATTTTCACTTATTTTCACTTATGCAAATAGGAGGGGAAGTGCTCCTTATATACTTGCCAATTAGGGGTGTTTAGATAATTTCCCATATTAGGTTGACATAGGAAAAATTTTCCCGCTCAACAATTAACAAACCCAATGCAAGGGTGAATCAAAGGGGGCCCAAAACAGAGCTAGGACAAGGGTACCACACCCCTATCCTGAGAGGACAGGGGCACCACACCCCAGTCCTGCCCTAATTTAGGACATGCAACACAAAAAGGCAGTGCAAAATGATGAAAAATGGAAGTTATTGATGTCTTGAGCATGTTTTGGGTCTTCGATCAAGCTTAGGGATTCATCTATTAATGCAAAGACCCAAATGTGGTCAAAAATTGCAAGGGTCACAATTTTATGATGCTACAATGGGAATTTGGTATATAAGGCCCCAAAATGGATTTAGCATGTGGGGGATATATGAAGGTAGATTTTGGGATATAGGGACCCAAAATGGATTTAGAGGATGAAGTGAGAAGATGGATGGTTGTTTTAGCTTTATATGATGGCAATAAATGATTTGGAGGAATGATGGGGCGATGCAATGGTGTGTTTGGAAGTATACTTGGATTTTGCATTAGTTGTACCAAAATTTTTGGATGAACTGCCTTGGGATATGTAACTGAGACCACGAGATCCTGGATGTGATTTAACATGGATGGGCTCCAACATTTTTTTGAGCATTTTATCTAAAGTAGGATACTTGTTCTCTGGGTAACAAGATGCATGTCCATTATTAGATGGAGGAGAATGGGTGGTGTATATGAGATGTTATTCTGCTACAAGGTAACTACCATGGACAAATGTAAGCAACCCAAGGGGATAGAGTGATGGTGGTGGGATGGTTTGGATAGGAGGAAGGGGAGGATCAAGAGGTGGAGTACATGAGATAGGAGAATCTTGACTTGGTGGAGGAAATGATAAGGGTTGTTGAGATGGCATAGATGGACTAGTAGGATCTTGATTTTGATTAATAATGATTTGAACATGCCCTAGAATAAGATCTTGGTATGAGGGGATTGGTGTGGATGGTGTGACAAGAGGTGAGTGGGTGAACTATTCAGAGGGAATGGATAGAAGGATGGGAGATTCAATGACTTGGGTAGATGGAGTGTATGGAGAGGTTCTTCAATTGGGATAGTTGGAGTGGATGGAAGGACAAGAGGTTCTTTAATTGGGGGAGATGGAGTGGATGGAAGGATGAGAGGTTCTTCAACTGGGAGAGATGAAGTAGATGGGAGGATGGGAGATTCATCAACTAGGAGAGATGGAGTGGATGGAAGGGTGAGAGGTTCTTCAGCTAGGGGAGATGGAGTGGATGGAAGGACAACAAGTTCTTCAACTCGGATAGTTGAAGTGGATGGGAGTATGGGAGGTTCTTCATCTAGGTTAGGTTGCCTATATGGAAGGATGGGGAGTTCCTCAACTGGGGGAGATGGAGCAGATAGAAGGATGAGAGGTTTTTCAACTAGGATATATGAAGTGGATGGGAGGATGGGAGGTTCTTCAACTAGGGTAGGTTGCCTGGAAGAAAGGATGAGAGGTTCCTTGGATTGAGTTTGAATGACTGTAGGAGTAGGTGATGGGGACTGGGAGGGAATAATCTCAATGGATGAAAGGTTTTTGATGGTGTTAGGAGGTGGGAGAGGAATGGTAAATGTGGGAGTTGGAAGGGAAGCTGGTGGATTGAGATAAGATGTTGTGGATGGTGGACTGAGATAGAAGGGAGTGGATGGTGGAGGATTGAGGTGAAATGAAGGATTGCAATTGGTGCCACATGCTTGTTCATGGATGTTCATCACAACAATGTGTGAAGGAGGTGCCTGTAGAATCGTGGTTTTAAAATAGAAAATTGTGATGTTACTTGATATTGATATTGTGGAGCACTGACCACTTATGGTAGTGATTGGATGGGTGGGGGCATAGATGATAATGGAATTGTGTAATTCATGCCTCCAGTCATAGATTGTGTGACAAATGATGGCGAATTAGAATTATATGAAGGATTGAGATATGATGAAAGATTAGAATCGCATGGCGAAGTGAGATAAGATTGCGACGTGACTTGGAGATCTATCTCATCAGGTTGATCAACCATACCCTTGTCATCATTGACATAGGGTGAAGTGGAATAAAATAAGGGATGGACATACACATCATAGTAGGATTGAGACTTTACTTGGACATATATGTCATCAGGTTGATCAATCATACCCTCGTCATCATCGACATAGGGTGAAGTGAAAGAAAATGAAGGATGACCAAATTCATCATAATAAAATTGCAACATGACGATTAGTTGATGAGTTGGAGAGATGAAAGATGAGAATGGATGATATACCAAAGCTCAAAATAGGATGAATGACTAGTTCAGACTAGGATGGGGACTGACATTTGATGAAGCTTGAAAGAGGATGAATTTTGATGTCTAATTTTGGATGGCTGATGTTCGGATTGATGACCTAGGAAGAAGGCAACGATGACGCAAATTGGGAGATGAGAGGTGATAATGGACGATATTGATGATGCAAGAACCAAGATGATGATAACTAAGGTGATGACTACTGTATATGGTAAAAATGGATAACAATAATAACAATATTGAAAGGCTAAATGAATTCAACCACAAAATCCTAGCCTAACAATCAACAAAGATCCACCATAACATATGAAGATTACCTAAGACAATGCAAATCACATGAAATCACAAAGATTATACCATCACATGTCCAATAGGGTTTTGATCTCCATTCTTCCTATCTCCATTGATCTTGCTTGATATATTTACTCTCAGATTTTATATGCACAAGAGCTCAACAAAGAATGGAATGTGGTTGCAAGTAGGATCATAGTGTAGTCAATTGCATAAAAGATGATTAGCATGAATGATTAGGATGAATGATTAGGGTGATTGATTAGGATGATTGATTAGGATGATTGATTAGAATGCATAGAACGATTAGGGTTATTGATTAGGATGATTGATTAGGATGATTGATTAGAATGCATAGAACGATTAGGGTGATTGATTAGGATGATTGATTAGGGTTTGATAATGAAGGAAGCATCTCCTTATATAGAAGACACTATATGAAATGGAGGGATAAGATTGAGAGGTGTAAAAGGAGGTCGGCTATGATTAGAGGGTAGGTAAAAGAAATAATAAAATAATGAAAGGGGTAGGTAGTGTATGAATTAAGAGATGAATGACATGTGTCATAGGTAGAAAAGGCTAATGAATTAATTAAATAAATAAAGATTTATTTAATTAATAGAAGAAGTGGGATCAATTAAATAAATAAAAATATTTATTTAATTTAGGAAAAGGATAATTTAAATAAATAAATGTATTTATTTAAATGAGAAATAAGGCTAGAAGAGGATAAATGAATTAATTAAATAAATAAGGATTTATTTAATTAATAGAAGAATTAGGCTTAGATTATTAAATAAATAAAATATTTATTTAATTAGACTGGACAATTTTAGGTGTCTACATTTTGCCCCTCTTTGAGACAATGTGGCTTGTCGCGTTGTTTTAAAGAAGATAAGATGAACTGATACAGAGTTGCCCCAGAATGGGAATGATATGCCCCCTCGAGAGATTGGATGAAAATGTCTGAAAAGATTGCAGACAATCTCTCGATAAGAAAGAAAGGCTAGAATGGACTGACCGGATAAAGTGACAAAGTCATGGGATAATGAAGACTGACTCAGAAAATGAGGGTGAGGGCTAGGGTAGGCTATAAGATAGACCACGGGGGAAAATACATCCTCATTGTCATCTACACATCCATGAGAGCACATTGCAAAGCGAAAATAGAGCAGGAGCAGTCAGCAGCGATGGCTTTCGTGTATAGATTCGACCGTGTTCGTCGATTTCAAAGGCCAGCAGAGGCAGGAGAGCCGGTAAGTACCACCAAACCTCCTCGTACTTTGACGCATTTAATTTTGTCATTAATGCATGTCTAAGGGTAATAAATGCGCTTAGACTAGGGTCCAAAAAATGTCCAAAAACGTCCAGGCGCGTCTGTGTAGAGCATAGGCACGTCTGTGTCAAGAAGGCGCGTCTGTGTTTTTCAGGCGCGTCTATGCAGTCTTTGAGCGCGTTTATGTCATGTAAGCGCGTTTGCGTTTGAAAAGTGCAAGTTTGGTCTTCTAGGTCAAATCGACAGTTCTGTGATAAACATATGCTGTCGATTGGATAAGCTGCTGAGAGGATACACTCAATCAGGTCCTCTAGGAAGACTAGGATAGATCAAGGCAGTTTGTGATGAACAGCGAGTACCAAGATAGAGTACTTTGTGATGAACAGGGAGTACTAAAATATGAGCAGCACTTTGTGATGAACAGGGAGTGCGAATGTGAGTAACACTTTGTGATGAACAGGGAGTATCACACACGTAGTACTTTGTGATGAACAGGGAGTACCACTAGGATAAATAGCAACACTTTGTGATGAATAGTGAGTGTCACTAGGGTAAATAGCCATATGCATTTAGATAGCGAGTAGCATTTTGTGATAAACAGTGAATGCCACTATAACTGACATGATTGAGTTGTTTGACTACAGGAGTATTTGCCGATGCTAGAGTCACGAGAGAGATTCCCATCGACGCAGAGGTTGCGACTTGAGTTGTCGTTCGAGGACCGAGCTGCCATCGAGGAGATGGGCTTGAGACATGTACTATATGTGCTTGAGTTTTGGGCAAACATGGGTTTGCTAACTGCGCTGGCTGAGAGATGGCACTCTGAGACGTGCACGTTTCATCTGCCGATGGGTGAGATGACAGTCACCCTGGAGGATGTATATAGGATTATGCGGAAACCGATTGATGGGGAGCTGATTCCGTACGATCGAGACGGAGACAGGGATGCCCTTAGACGAGTGTTCTAGGATCCAAGATTGGAGATGAGGGTGGGACATGTGGCATGGGATACCATGACATGGATAGGATTAGCACTACCAATAGTGTTGGCAGGAGTGATCAGTGAGTTCCTCTGTATCAGTTTTGTACCATTTTGTATAATGATGTAGACACCTGCGGGTGATTGTAGCCATATGATTTTGACATCATTGTATCATGACACTTTATATATATATATGAGATGATTCATCTTTGCAGCAGCTATATGCATGTGTACCTATATGATGAGATGTTCTTATGTGATGCTTATGATATGGATGCAAATATGTATATGATGCAATGCAATATTTTATTTTATTTTTCATTTATGTTTTATATGTGTATGCATGATGCAAATGTGAATGTAAGTAATGCAGATGAATATGATAATGCAAATGTAAATTGTGCTAACAGGTGTTGTGTGCAGGATGTGATGCAATTGTGATATCTATATGTATGTATGAAATGCTTATATGTGGTAATGTAGGTGCAACTATTGGAAATGCAAATGTTTTTGGTGTGTCATTATACTCAGTCATGTGATAGCAAGCTACGCGGACTCGAGAAGGACGATGGAAGTCAATCAAGAACGGGGGATGGAAGACAGAAGATATGAAAGTGAAAGAGCTTCTTGTGCGTTATCATCATTGAGCTTTATTATGGCAAGTAGGTTATGACAATCGAGGCATATGTTCAACCCAGAAAGTCATTGTACCTGTTTGCATGGAGATAAGACAGTCACAAACAAGGAATGCCCCAGTTCACACTAGACTCACAGTGTCCTCATATCCTTGGACAAGTCATAGCATTACTAAGAGACAATCCACAGACAACAAATACAAATAGGTGACGATACCCCATCCTCGCCTTTCGAGTCAAAGACATCCTGGAGATAGAATCTCTAGTCAAAGACATCCTGGAAAAGCTAAAAGACATGTCACCAAAAAAGATGAAATCAAAAGAAAACCAAGACTCGACACCAACATCCACTGTAGTCCTCAAGTTTAGTGTCTCTTGTCACTTGTATATCTTATTTGATTGTGGTCACAATGTTTACTTTCACAGAAAGGATAGATAGCACTGAACCATAATGTTGTCTCAGTCTGTTGAAAGATTTGATTTGTTGAAGCCCATTGTTGCTGCTGTGTCTCATCTAAAACTGACTGAATCCATGAAACTGATACTTTATTGCGGAGAAGATGAAACTTTATTGCGGACTGGTGATGTAAATGCTGCTTTATTGTGGATTGTGCATGGATAGACTGAAGGAAACTGGAAGAAACTGTACTCCTCGAAACATGTGATGTTCTCAGTTCCACACCCATTACTAGATGTAGGATTTGCCTTAGCCACAGATAGGATCTGGTTTATTATGGATGGAAAGGGAGATTTATTATGAATGGCTAACCAATCTTCGGTAGATCAATAACAAGCCATGATGGGAATGGGTAAGTTTATTATGGATGAATAGGTTGTGAGTGTGTGCAAAGTGAAATGATGAAAGAGAATCCTGAAGGAGAGAGGAGCAATGTCTCTACGCATGGCGCTGGTGACCCAGTTTTCACCATGGTACTTGCCCAGGGCACCACCGAAGTGGTTTTCACCATTGGACGAAATTATTTCTCTTTACTTTTTTTGTTTTTTTAATGTTTTTTGTGTCACAAGGCGCCTGTTTGCCAGGTTTTCACCAAGTAACGATTTTTTTGTTTTATAAATTTTTTATTTTTTTGATTTTTTTGTATTTTTGAATTAGGATACTCTGAAGAGCTATGTGTAGAACCTACGAAGGTGCATGTTGTTGATAGGATCCTCCAAAGGTTCACCTTCTGTAGTTGAGAGCTGATATGCACCAGATCCATATGCTGCTATAATAATGTAAGGACCAAGCCAGTTTGGTTCAAACTTGCCCTTCTTCTCTTTGTCTTGCTGATTTTTGGGATTTTCTTTGAGAACTAAGTCACCCACCTCAAATGTGCGAGGCTGAACCTTATGATTGTAGTTGCAATGTTCCTTGACTGAATTATGTGTAGCTTGAGTGTCTGTCTTCCTTGATAAAGGAACTGAGATAGAATTACTAGTGTGTGGACTACACAGGCCCGTATGCGTGTCACCTAAAGAAGTTTGGGCATCCTTGATAACAAAGTCCCTCAAGGAAGCTCCATTAAAGGTCCATGATGTATCACCAGAAGGGAAAGGATGTGTGGAACAAGTAGATGAGTGATGAAGGCTTATGATTGCGAAAAGAAGTGAAAGTAGGATAGCATGATGGAGACTTAGGATCAACAAGTGTGCTTTTTGACTTGAAATTGTAGAACTTTTTCCCCCAGTTATTTTGATATTCGGGGAGATCAACTCTTGTTCTTTTTGCTTCATAGGAGTTTTATCCTTGACCTTGATTTTTGTAGAGTCCAATAGCTTTTGATTTTGATTTAGACTAAAGGACTTTTCTTTATTATTGACTTTTAGATTTTTCTTTTCAAAGCTTGATTTTTGATCCCCAATGAGTAAGGGCTTTTGTAATTCTTGTTGATCCAAGTTTGGAAGTGGAGTGGAAATGGAATGAGTGGATGAAATGGTAAGGCTATGTGAGTTATCAAGAGGGCTGGTAATACACTCAATAGATTCTTCGCTGGAACCACTCTTAGGACTATTGATATCAAGAGATGCTTGCACCACTAGAGGAGATTTGCATTCGGACTTAGTAGCCACAACACTAGGTGGTTCACACCTAATTCTTTGGCATTGAAAATTGTTTGTAGGTTGTTCTTGTTGACAGAATACCTTAGGAGATAATGGGAGTTGGTCAACATGAAATATATACTCACCACATCCTAGGTCTTTAATCTTGAACTTTTCTTTTAGCTCTGCTTGTTTGGATGTAGAATCTTTTAAGGATTCAGGATCCACATATGCCGATGAAGGAACAGCTTCGCGATTGACTGGGATTGTTATTTCTGATCTAGGTCACAGATTGTTGCAATATATGAATGGATTTGGATCCGCTTTGACGGTCACTTCAACTCCATTGTGTGGAAACTTGATACATCGATGATATGTAGATGGGACTGCGCTCATTTCATGAATCCATGGGCATCCCAAGAGTATGTTGTATGTGAGATCGATGTCTAGGACTTGACAAGCCACATCCTTTGTAATTAGCCCAACTCTGAGAGGTAAGGTGACTGTGCCCTTAGATGAATGCTCTTCATCATCATATGCCTTGATGGTGATTTTGTTTGTAGAATTCACAGCTTTGTCGGAATATCCCAATTGTTTAATAGTGCTCAATGTACAAATGTTCAGACCTGCTCCTCCATCTATTAGGACTCATTTTATTCGATGTTTGTGTATGAAGGCTTCAATGTGTAATGGTGCATTATGTGGCTGACTTACAGATGCGTCATCGGCTTCTGTGAATGTAAGGGAGTGTGGAATGGAAAGGTATCCCACCATGGCTTGAAATTGGTCCACGTTTAGATCAGTAGGAACAGCAATATCTCTCAAGATTTTATCAAGAATGGCTTTATGTGCGAGAGATATGCGTAATAGTTCAAGGATTGAAATGAGCGCGGATGTCTTCCCTAACTGTTCTACAAGGTCATACTCAGGTTTGGTTGATGAAGAGGCGGTGTTTTTAGCTAGAGCACCTTGCAAAGTAATTTTACCTCGATGGGTTGTAACGTGACATTCAGAGGTAGGTTCGGAAGAAGATCCAACACCTTTTAGGACAATCCTGGGTCTCTGAGTAGAATTCTCAGATGCTTTGTCCTTGATGATAATAGTAGAGACGTAATTGTCCATTGAGATATTATTGATAGTTGAATCATAGTTGTAAGGTGCTCTAGTATAGTTGGCTTGGTCATCTGTGGCTTTAGCTTTTCCCTTGTCATGTTTTGGGAATGGTTCCTTAAACATCTCATGTTCTTGATTAGACGAATGTCCCTCAATCTCAATGTCACCTCTATCAATGAGATCCTGTATGATGTTCTTCAGTCGATGACAATTTCCTGTCTTATGACCCTTGCTCTTATGAAATTCACAATACTCATCATCATTCCACCAATTTGGCTTAACCTTTGGTTCATATGGAGGAAAATCTGGAACTGTGATTACCTTGTTTGCCACAAGCTTCTTGAAAACTGACTCAAGTGGTTCTCCCAATGGAGTGTACTTCCTTTGTGATCTGGAAGTTGTTTGAGTATTTACTTGATTGTTTGTAGAACTTGATCCTGAAAAGATGAATTTAGGTCGCACTGTGTTGGCATCAACAACACCATCATTGACTGTGTTCTTGTTTTTATTCCAAAATCTTGGCTTGTCTTTTCCTTTAAAGTCATCTTTGTTTTCCTTAAATATCTTAATGACTCCTTGTTCAATTAGGACCTTTTCTGTTGCTAAGCCTTTTTCGATAATGTCCTTGAAGGTAGACAAACAAGCTTTCCTTAAGTCATAACCAATCTCTTTGTTAACATTTTGGGTGAACATCTCTACCATTTGTTTTTGTGGAATCTCACAAGAGCATCTGCTGGCTAGATTTCTCCATCTTTGTAAAAATGATGCAAAAGATTCTCCCTCTTTTTGCTTGGTGTTGCACAAAGTAGTGACTGATATGTCTATCTCTATATTGTAGGAGAAATGTTGAATAAATGCTTCTGCTAGGTCACCCCATGACTTAATACCAGGTGGAAGTTGGGAGAACCATTCCATAGCTTGATCACCTAAGCTTTGTGGGAATAATCTCATCAAATATGTCTCTTCTGCTGCTACCTCAATGCAAGCTGTGAAAAATTGTCTTATGTGTGCCTTAGGATCCCCTTTTCCTCTATACTTATCAAATTTAGGCATCACAAAGTGTGTAGGAAAAGGAGGCATTGGAATGCTCTTGTCAAATGGATAAGGACATATGTCTCTCATTGTGTATGTTGGCTTTGGTGTATTTATGTCCTCCATTTTCTTTTGTAAGTCCCTGATTTGTTGCTCCAAATTGCTCTTAGGTGGAGATCGACTTCTTGAACCATACCCCATGTTTGAAACACCAATTGGAGGAGGAGCATGTTGCATATATGGATGATATTGATCATACACATGTTCATATGGAGGAGGTCTGTAGTAATGCTGTGTATGTGGACCACTTGGTATATATTCATGTTGAGGAACACCATATCTATTTTGTGCATGTATACCATACTCTACAGGCATGTCATGTTCTATTGTATTGCCCCCAAATTTGACATGAGGTTTCCTTGTGTCCAAATTTTGAGCATGCCTTGGAATATCCCATTGCTTTGGTGGTTGATCCTTAGCATTGATATGTGATTGAGCATATTTTTCTCCATAAGACTTCCATAATGGTCTGCGAAGGTGAGTATCATATGTTTGACCATGTGTATGTGGGACCTCTGGTTTTTGAAGCAAAGCTGATGGTGATTCAAGTACCATGTGTGGTCCTCTATTTCCTCCACTATTAGGTCTCCTTTGATCCATATTGGAGTGAGGTTGTTGCAAAGGTCTATGTTCCATTATTTGAGACATGTCAAAATCATGAGGTATCTTGGCTCCACTTTGTGCCATCATGTGTAAGAAGTATTGTCTATCTCTCCTCATTATTTCCTCAACCAATCGATTGAAATGGGGATTCATAATGGATTCTTCCACATCTGCTGAATGTACTGAAAAGTTGTCCACATTGTCATTTTGTGTATCATTGTTGTTTATAGTGTCCATGTTCTCAACATTTGGATTGTTTCTATAGGCATCCATGTCAGGTAATGTAGTATGATCAGAATTGAAAAAGATCTCATTGTCATACTCATAAGAACTCATGTTTGTGGACTCTTGAGCCTCTTTAGTTTCTCTCCTAGATTTTTGAAGACGGGTTTCAACCATGAACTAGGTATTGACCAAGATGTGTGAGACTAGATGAAAAATGGAAAGAGTATGGAAGACCAAGAGTTGGATGAAATGTAAATGAGTCTGAAGTGTACTTGCAATGTCCAAAGTGTAAGACCGAGTATGTATGTAGTAGAGTAGGTGTGACTTACAAAGAGAGGATAGTTTCTCTTGATGAGGTAAGTTGACCTTGACTCTAAGTAAAACCAAATGAGACCCAAAGGTAAGAAACCTTGATGAGGGACCACTTAGCAAAGTGTTGTTGTATGTAGTGTGTTGACAAAGTATGATGAGGACAAGAAAGTGACCTTTTGACTTAAGTTTAGACAAATGTGAATGTAATGTAAGGTGTAAAGCAATGATGGATTTTGTGAGACCCAAAGAGAAGTTGAATGCTAGATGAAAACCTGGAGAAACAACCTAGGAAGCTCAAGAATTCTGAAACTGATTGTTCTTGTTTGCTTGACTGTAAAATTTTTCCAATTTGTTAAGTTGTGACCAAATCTGAATGTTTGATTGTTTTTCGTGACAAGAGGACACAATGTTGATGAGGACTCAATGTTTGCAAGTGTTTAGACTCTCCAAGAAAAGTGTGTTGTTTGATGTAAAAATGTTTTGCATACACTTGAAAACACAAAAGACACAATGTTTTGCTGTTTGGTTTTGAATGTTTTGAATGTTTAAAATAAGTCAAGCACAATTCTTATGGCTAGCTAAGACAATAGTTGTTGATCCCACATGAGGTTTTACCCCCGAGGTTACGCTATTCAGAGCGGATACTTAGATGCTTGACCTCACTGGCTCCACCCTCAGCACTCACTTCTCGGGTTAGCCAAGCATTAGTCCCCATGAAAACTCCCTGTGGTGAACTTTGTATCTCTACTAAGAACTGTATGTGTGTGGGCCGCTACCAGAGGTCCGACCTCCTGCCCCAACAACTAGAAAGATTTGGGCTTCTAAAACAAATGGGTGCTAGTAAGGGCATCCGCTCATGTGGCCATACATGTGGCACTTTCAGCTCTGTAAATACAGAAGGCTCCCAGCCGGTAGGGGTTACGCCCTACAAATGATCAAATAAATTTGATCAAACGGGTTTATGGGGAGACATAGTGTCGGTATGAACTAATCAGCACACGTTATCCATAGTTTTCACCATGAATACAGTTGTTTATAGTGGTTCGGAAGAGGTGGGTTTTCCTTGCTACCACTTGGTTCGTTCTCTTCTCACTAGTAGTCCTAATGACCACACGGGAAGACAGGCCCTCTAAAGATTAAACAAAAAGAGCCTATTGCTCAAGACACAAAAGACAATGATTCAATTTTAGTGCACCAATTGAAGTGTTTGCTAGTCTATGAAAACAAGGCACACAATAAAAATCCAAAAACCCTTGCCAAGGATCTGCAACAAAGATTTATTAGTAGTTTGGATTGTTTGAAATAATCACCCCTTCCTGCAAGCACACAAGTTAGGTAAATTTTAGATCCAAAAGACTTTGTGAAATAGGGGCCTTCAACAATGCGTTTTATTGACCAATTCAAAGATCTGATTCATCATAAAAAAAGACCATCTGTAAAATTTCAAGAGATTTCCAGAAATGTAAGAAAATCAAAAAAATTTGCTAATTTGCTCCAAAAATTAATTTTTTATGAAAAATCATAAAAAATTCATATAAAATGAAAAATCAATCCAAAAAATCTAAAATTTTTACTGGAGAGTCTTGATGGTCTTCCAAACTTGCACAAAAAAATTTCTGCAACAAATCCAAGCAGTTTGTGAGATATGAGTAAAATAATGCAAAACCCTAATTTTCAAAGATCTGATTTTTGAGGAATGATTTTGCACCAAATTTAAAATCACAAAGAACAGATCCTGTGTATAATTCTGAGAGATTTTAAAAAATGTAAACAAATCCAAAAAATTTGCTAATTTTCTCTCAAAATTAATTTTTTATGAAAAATCATAAAAAATTCATACAAAATGCAACATAGATCCCAAAAATCTGAAATTTTTACTGAATCTTTCTGATACTTTTCCTGACCTACACAAAAAACTTAATGTCAAAATTCGAATCGGTTTGTGAGATCTGATCAAAATAAGGAAAAACCCTAATTTTTAAAGATCCGATTTTTAGGGAAATATTTTGCATCAAAATTAAAATCACAAAGAACAAATCCTATGTAATTCTGAGAGATTTCCAAAAATGTAAGAAAATCTTAAAAATTTGCTAATTTTCTCTCAAAATTAATTTTTTATGAAAAATCATAAAAAATTCATAGAAAATGAAAATGTGCTCTAAAAATTCTGAATTTTGGCTTGAGAGCTCGTGATACTTTCTTCAACCTGCAAAAATAAATTTGGTGCAAAATTTCCTAGCCGTTTGTGAGATATGATCGAATCTCTCCAAGATCTTGATTTTGTGTCCAAAACCCTAGCTGCACAAGGTTATTCTCCAAATTGTTTTACAAAATAGCAATATAGGGTTAGAAAAATCTGCAAAAAACACAGATCTAAGAAAAATCCATGTCCCACCAAGCGTGCCAAAATGTATATGGTGAAAATGGATAACAATAATAACATTATTAAAAGGCTAAATGAATTCAACCACAAAATCCTAGCCTAACAATCAACAAAGATCCACCATAACATATGAAGATTACCTAAGACAATGCAAATCACATGAAATCACAAAGATTAAACCATCACATGTCCAATAGGGTTTTTATCTCCATTCTTCCTATCTCCATTGATCTTGCTTGATATATTTGCTCTCAGATTTTATATGCACAAGAGCTCAACAAAGAACGGAATGTGGTTGCAAGTAGGATCGTAGTGTAGTCAATTGCATAAAAGATGATTAGCATGAATGATTAGGATGAATGATTAGAATGCATAGAACGATTAGGGTGATTGATTAGGATGATTGATTAGGATGATTGATTAGAATGCATAGAACGATTAAGGTGATTGATTAGGATGATTGATTAGAATGCATAGAACGATTAGGGTGATTGATTAGGATGATTGATTAGGGTTTGATAATGAAGGAAGCATCTCCTTATATAGAAGACACTATATGAAATGGAGGGATAAGATTGAGAGGTGTAAAAGGAGGTTGGCTATGATTAGAGGGTAGGTAAAAGAAATAATAAAATAATGAAAGGGGTAGGTAGTGTATGAATTAAGAGATGAATGACATGTGTCATAGGTAGAAAAGGCTAATGAATTAATTAAATAAATAAAGATTTATTTAATTAATAGAAGAAGTGGGATCAATTAAATAAATAAAAATATTTATTTAATTTAGGAAAAGGATAATTTAAATAAATAAATGTAATTATTTAAATGAGAAATAAGGCTAGAAGAGGATAAATGAATTAATTAAATAAATAAGGATTTATTTAATTAATAGAAGAATTAGGCTTAGATAATTAAATAAATAAAATATTTATTTAATTAGACTGGACAATTTTAGGTGTCTACAACTACCAACTGAGATGATAAAAGTAACCATGCAATTCGAGACCCTAGTGGACGATAATAATGATGTAAGCTAGAAACCAAACTAGAATGCAAAAGTGAAGAGCCAAAGATATTGATCGAGAGAGAACTGATGAACCAAGGATATCAATCTACTAGCACAATAACATCTAAGACTTGGAATACACAAGGATAGATACCAACTACTGAAAACTCAAGAGATTTCTAACTTGATGCGGACAGCACTTCGACATTGTAATGATGTCTAAGAACAAGATCATGAAAGATAGGTGTAAACTATCGATAGATCAAGAAATTTATAAAGTAATGTGGACAACATAATGACATAACAATGACATCTAAGAACAAGATCATAAAAGATAGGTGTAAACTACCGATAGATCAAGAAATTTGTAAAGTAATGTGGACAACATAATGGCAACACAATGACGTCTAAGAACAAGATCATGAAAGATAGGTGTAAACCGTCGATAGATCTAGAGTTTTATAAAGTAATGTGAACATCATAATGGCAACACAATGACGTATAAGACTGAGATCACCAAATACAGACCCTAACTACTGGGGAAACGTAAGATTGCAAATCAATGAAACAAAAATCCAGTAGTTTAACGAGACTAAACTGACAAATCATGACAAGATAAGGTAAACTCGCTATAATAGGCCACAAATTCACCAAAACAAGGCATGAATTTGCTAGAACAAGGTGCAAAGACACTAGGACAAGATTGGAAAGCTTTGAAACTGACTGAAAAATGCTTGAATCAATATAAAAGCACCAAAACCACAAACCTGCTACTTCAAGGTGCAAACCTACTAGTTCAGGGTACAAACCAACTGGAACAAGGTGACAAACACTATAAAGAGAAAACCTGCTAGTTCGAGGGTGCAAACCTAGTGGAACAGGGTAACAGACACGAAAGAGTGAACCCACTACTTCAAGAAGCAAACCCACAGGTTTGAAATGCAAACCTGCTAGTTGACAGAGTAATAGTGATTATGCTAAGTGTATCACTTCTAGCTCAAAATTAATAGCATTCTCACTAGAATAAGACTACAAACTTGCTATAATAGACCACAAACCCGCTAGAACTAACTTCAAACCTGTTAGACTAATATTTTGACAAAATACTTGACACTAAACACAACAAGCATGAATATCTGACCATAAAATAGATTTAAATCAGTTAAGTACACCCTTATGGCTAGTCAAATGACAGTATGTGTTAAATCTCCTAGCCATAAAATGCCACATCCAACCAGATAGATAGAAGCCTAACAGCATTGGCTCCACCCTTGGCACACACTTCTCAGTCATGTCAAGCTTTGAATTCCTGGGTAATCACTTCCCAATGATTTTTCTATCTCAAATTGGGGGGTACATGAAGAGTTTCTTCGGTATGCGTGTATCACAACATCTGAGTTAACACATAGAAGGATTTTTGGCTACTAAAAACAATTTGGCTCATAGTGGGGGAACTTTTGGGGTGAATCAAGTAGTCATACATGTGGTGGCTAGCTCATTTAAGAGATATCCCAACCCGTAGAACACAAATTTTACGTATCTACCACACAAGCACTAGGGGATTTTGACTTGCGTCAAGACCACAATGATATTTGCATAATGATACTAAGGGAAACCATTAGTATAACACAATGTTACCAATTGATTTATAGCTTTCGCTAAAATCACATATATTTATATAATGGACTGAAAGAAAGTACCGCTTGGGTCGTTCTCCCCTCACCTGACCTTATAGGCTACTTGGGGGGATAGGCCCTCCTACTTAGAAAGCAAAAATCAAGCATCACTAACACTTTTTTCTTGCACCTACAACCACAAGAGCTAGAGGGAGAGGATAGTGTGTGTTAGCAGTAGGACCACTGTATAGATGCACAAGCAGGCAAGACACAAAAGACATGGGGTTCATTCCTTTACTTGAATTGAAGTGTTCCTAATTACTCAGAAGATAGTGTTTCCATTTCCTTAGTTGAATTGAAGTGTGCCTAGATTAAACAAAAGATACAAATGCAAAAATGAAAGAAATAAAGGAAATATTGCCTTTGCAAAACCCCTCTTTAACGGTCTTGCAATCAATTGTTAATGCTTAAAAAGTGGGGTCTTCTTATCGCTCGATTTTTTGCACAAACATTAGTAAAATACCATCCAAAAACACACAAGTTAGTTGATTTTTACTAAAATAGCATTCTAGAAAATTATACAGATGATAATGAGCAAGCCCACGGTTTCACAGTGCAAACTCGTTGTTTCAAGTCACGTTCTTGCTAGTTCAGGGCACATTCTCGTTGTTTCACGTTCCCGCTATTTCAGAGTGCAAACTTGCAAAAATTAAGTCATCCAACATACAATTTAGCAGATTAGTAGGAAAACAACATTCTAGAAAATTATGTAAATGATAATGGGCGAACCCACCGTTTCACAGTGCAAACTCGCTATTTCAAACTACAACTTAACTTGCAAATTTTGATTAGACAAAACTACAAATTTTATGAAAATAGCTAAAATACAAACCCGTTGGTTTTTGTTGTGTTCATGCGGTTTCAGGGTGCATCCCCACTATTTCACATTTCTCGCTACTTCATGTGTTCCCGCCACTGTGCAGAAAAATTCCAAAATCATTTACAAAAATCTTGAAACTTAAAATGGAGATTTATACCTTATGTCCAGCTACGGGAATGTGAACCCATTGTTTTAGGTAGTGTTCCTATGGTTTTAGTTTGTGTCCCCATTGCTTTAGAGCGTGTTCCTGTTGTTTTGGGAAGCCTCAGGATTGATAAAATAGACTTCCGTTGTGGCGAAAATCTGAGTGTAGTTCTACTTTTTTTGCTTGCAAGTGCTCAAAATCTGTCAAAAACACACTCAAACAACAAAAAATGTTAAAATGACTTGTGAAGTGGGTCCCACCAGGCGTGCCAGAAAATGTGGATGCAAAATGTGTGTGCTAAACTAAGGGCTAGAAAAAAGCTAATTAACCAAACAAACACAATGCATCATACACCTCAAAGTTAGAGTGATAAAATCAAAACAAGCATGAAAACAATAACACAAATGCAAATCAAATGCCCACTTTGATTTGATTATTTCGTGCTTGGATGTGTGCTCATGACGTAGCTTCGGATGTTCGATATTTCTCCATGATAGCAAATGCAAATAGTAATGGATTGATGGATGAAAATGATAGTGGATAGGTTGAGTAATGATTTTGGTAGAGTGACGATATGATGTATGAAAAGTGCTAGAATCCAATAACACTAGAGGGGGGGGGTGAATCAGTGTTCTACCAGAATGATCAATTTTAACCTTATTAAAACATGCATTCACAAACTGGTAAACTAGTACATGTAGAATTGAAAGAAGTAAAGCAATCAATAAGACAATCACACAAATGAATACCATAACATAGAGAATTACACGTGGAAAACCTCAAAGAGGAAAAACCATGGTGGGATTTGTGACCCACAATATCAATCCACTGGCCATATGAAGAGATATTACAAAATATGGGGGTCTGCACATGCAGGAAGGCTTACGGCCTAGAGCACATTGCTAATCACAAAAAGAGTCTCACTGACTACATACAAATTCAGACTACAATCCGAAAGAATGAGTGAACTACAATGATAGCATCTCTTATGCCTGAATACAGTTCCACTTAAGCTCTGCCTATTCCAATTCGAAACCCTAAACCCTTACCGAAATAAGCTCTTACATAAATGTCCTCACATACATGATCTCTCTCACATATCTCACATATCCTTACATCTCTTATATCTTTTTCACATCTTACACATCCTTATATATCATAAAATGATCTAATCAACTAACCTATATACCCTTGCAATCCTTCATGCCTTATATCGGCTTACATAGATAATTACAAAAATAAATATACATGTCAGCTCAATTACATAAATACATAAATATCAAAATCAATTGCAGATTGTCGGATCTCCCAAATTATGTTGGCCTCTTATACCTGTATCCTGATGAAGTCATGTCGGCCTACAATACTGGTACTCATAGCATGTCTCCTACCGCTGAAGTGTCTGTCGGTAAACAACCAAACCAAAATATGAAGTCGGAACATGTTGCCATCAATTACAACATATTGAAACCAACCAAATGAATGTCAATTTCCAACAATCTCCCCCTTTGGAATTGATAGTAACACTCATGTGAAAAATGATAATGGTTTCCATCTATCGGTTTCATCCTGAGACTGCTCCCCCTGAGCTGAATATCCATATGTGGTCATGACTTGAACAAAATACTCCATACCTCCATATCTCCCAATTCCAAGAATATATTTTTCACCTATACCTCCCCCTTTGACATAAATGACAAAAACAAATACCAAAAATCGAGATAAAGAATGAAAGACTGTACAAAGAATGTCCCAAAACACCTTACCGATGCTGAATATATTTGAAATTTTTTGGATAGGCTTTCTCCAAAATCTCTAGATAGGCGTCCCAACCTGATTTGAGTGTGTCGAAAGAAGATACAAGTCCATTGAGTATATGGGCATATGATTCTTTATCCTTGAGCTCTGCTGGTGTGGGCTTACCAACCATATCAATACACTCCTTATGTACACTTAATAAGTCCAACTGGGGACTCACTAATCCTCTAAGACCTCTAGCTCTCCTTTTAATTTTGTCTTTATCCCTCTCAAGAGTTGAAACTTGAGCTTCCAAAACCAAAATCTGATCATCAATAGATGTAGTCAAAGAATTTGAACCATCAAAAGACTTAACTATACCTACAATCTTCTCTTGAGTATCCTTAATCCTTTTATCTGTCTTTGCTGTAAGTAAACCCGTGTTGTAGCATATTTTGTAAATATTAGTACATTGCCTCAAAGAATTATCGATCAACTTCAACTTATCATTAATCTCCTTCTTCTCTGACTCAATCATCTGATCAAGTGTTTCTCTCTTAGCTTGTGTAAACCTCTCCAGTGCCTGTCAGTTTGATATCTCCTATAAAGATTGAAAGTCCTTAGAAATGTGCTCTGTGATTATTTTAAGCTTGTCGGATGGGCTTGCTCCTTTGTCAAATTTGCACTCTAGGACAAGTCTGTGCAAAATAGGAATAGACTGATCAATAAATCCTTTGTCCATAGATCCTTCCTTCATCATCTTGTGTGTAGCCATCATCATGAGCTCAATAGAACTCATCTTAGATATGCTTTTCTACTCTACCTGTGAGGTGTCAATTGACAACAATGATGCGCACACTATCAGTTCCCTATCGGATTCCTCTTTCTTCTCCTCTGATGTTTTGTTAACCCTTATAGCTTCCTCTCTTGCACTAGTGGCTTCGCCACTTGGTGCAGTATTAGTTACTGTCGGTTCCTCCTTATGAACTGTGTCCTCAACTTGTACATTCTCTAAATCTACCGGTATCTCAACATTTATCGGTATCACCTCTATGTCTTGTACATTAGATTCTATCAGGGGCTCAATATCCAATATCTTTATATCCTTTAAAATTGTAGATGAGGTACCCAATATACCTTTACCTTTCCCTTCAACCGGGATGTCTGTAGTGTCAATTTTAGCCTTCGGTGAAGTGTAAAAACCAAGGTTTGTAGAAAAGAATTGAATACATGCCTTGTGGGTCTCAGTGACTATCTCATTAACCCTACCTAACATAAGACTAACTATCTTGTGCTTGTTGTGAAATATTTTCCTGTCTGCAACCTCAAGTGTCTTGTCCAACTCCTCTGGAGTAATGGATGCACAAGTAGTTAATAACTCTTGAATCTTTATATGCTTATCCTCCTCCATAGATGATAATCTTCTAGCATCTAAATTGTCATATAACTGTGTCGGTATTTAATTTTCAATTTCCAACAAGGCTTTCTTATATATATCCAAATACAATAAAATTGCTTCGTCAACTTCTCTATATTCATCATTATCTAAATTCTCATAATAGAATTGTACATTTTTCAACATACCATCCTTAGTAATTTCATCAACCAATTCTGCAAAAGTCTTGGGTGGAATAATAGTTACATTACCGGTGACAAGTGCTAGATCAATGTCATCCATCTTCTTTCTTCTTCCAGTATTAGATGGAGTAGAAGGTGTTTCTTTTGGAGCTCTCTTTTGTGCTAGTACCTTGATTGTAACCTTCCTAACTGGTTGCTTCCTTGCTTCCTCCTTAGATTATTCACCTTTCTTCCTTAATACCCTCTTGAATGCTAAGGGTGTGTCATCTTCAGATCCAAAGTCTGATGGAATAGACTCAATAAACATTTCAGGCTCTTTCCTCTTCCTTCATTTTTTTGGAACAACATCAATTAATGCTTTTATATCCTAAGATACCTATTCAATAATTTTACTTGCCTTGCCCTATTGTTTCTCCCTCTTCTTCTAGTTAAACTCGGTTTCAACCTCTTTCTTTTTCTGTTTTGTAGTACCAAAGGATTTCTTAGCTTCATCAGTAGTTGCATCAATTAACATCTATGCATAAGCATCTAAAATTTGAGCATCAACTTCATAACCCGTCTCTTCAATCCATATCTTTCAGGGCTTGACAACTTCCATCAAAGTTTCATCCTTTTTAACCATGAAGCATATCTTAGTTGAGTATTTCTCAACAATTTTCTTAGGAACCCTCCCTCTAGAATTCATAGCCTTCTAGAATGTCTTGAATTAACCCCAAACTTTATCATCTCACTAACTACCCAAACTAGCAATAGATTACTTCAGTTGCCTTCCTACTAGGATATCAAATGCCCAATGTCTCTTCCCAAAACTGGGAGTTTCATTAATGAAAAATAACATCAAACAAACAATAAGATTTCCATACCGGAATGTTCCCTTCTTCTCTCCTTTGATCTTCCCTAGGTTAATTAACAATTCATCTAACATCGATCCACAGAGATCTAATTTCTCATTTTTACTCATGATCTTATGTGTTGCATAAAGACAGGAGCTAGAAATAGAGTTCAGATGATTTGATTGAGTTAGTTTGTATCCAATAACCATGCTTCTGAATTTTATGTCTCTATCGGTGATAGTGCTAACCATCATCAATCGCCAGTCCGATGTTGTGCTGGTGAGCTTGTTAACCTAATCATTAGAATTCTTCTTCTCTAGACACTGACCAATCTATGGCAAACCGATGATGGCCCTGATGGCCTCCTTCGAGATCTTATAAGGTTTGTCCAACTAGATGAATTCTCCATGCAATCTACTCAAAACATATATGACAATCTCATCCTCAAATTCAGGAATATCCAGAATGTCGGTAAACCCTAGATCCTCAATATGCTTGTACTCGGGCTTGATCTTTCCAGAATCTCCCATTAACTCGCTCATATACATGCTCTTAATATCAATGGTTCCCAAATCTTCAATGTGGCAGTGAATGTAAGCTCTGACTTCTTCAACATATACAACTCCTTCTGCGACACAGGAAAAAGCACCAACTGAATCATCCAAGGTGGCAATATGCGGACTTCATTTGAAAATCAGCCTAGTATAGTCCTTTACCTCAACAACAGTAAGATTTGCAATAAAAGTTGGTGCAAAGGATGATCTCTCTTCCATGATGAAAGATAAGTACTTGAGAAATAGTTGCTAGTGGAACCCTAAAGAACTCTTCTGATCGCTAGTGAAATTGCTCAAGAAGATATTGATTGCACTGAATCACCTTAGACTCGCTTTGGATCACTCTGAATGCAAAGTGATTAGAAACGAAGTGGATTCAAACTTTTATCCTTTAATAAACCCTAATCCGGCATTGATATGAATGACTTCTAGTGAAAGATACTGGATCACAGTCGAACATCTCCATGCCTGATAAGCATTTCCAATGTCGGGAACATCTTCTAGAACCTCTTCCCAAGGCTTAAGAAATATTATCATTAATTTTGCCTACCCCTAAGGCATCTTCCTTAGTTACTGGATGAGCTTCCTACCGGTGCAGGAGCAACCTCTTTTGTCGGTTGAGTAACCAGAGCATTTCCATCTGTTGATTGATCATCTGACTTCCTGACCCATTTCTTGATATGATCTTGTCGGATTTCATTGACCTTCTCTTTTCCTTTATCATTTGATCCATCATTGTTAACTGGTGGATTTCTACTTCTACATTGCTTAGAAATGTGTCCAACCTTGTTGCATGCATAGCATGTAACATTGTTCTTTTGAATTGCTTTGCTAAAACCAGTATAATTGGTTGACCTGCACTGATTAGCCATATGTCCAAATGTTCCACATGCATAACATTTAACATTCATTCTGCAATCTTTTGTCTTATGACCATACTTATTGCATTTAGAACATTGACCGAAAGTAGATTTATAGTCTTGATTTGCTCTATTTCTACATTGCCTAGCCATGTGACCAAATTTATTACAAACAAAGCATCTACCATTAAATTTGTAAGAATTAAGCTGCCTTACCGGTGCCTTCTGGTTTTGATCTTCATTAGCAGTACCAGAGCTCTGACCTTGTTCAAATCCAAGTCCACTGGAATATCCATTCTGTCTTTGATTTTTCAATAATCCATCAAGTTGTGTTGAACTAGCCTTGAATTTGTCCTTGTACTCACTTGTAGCAGTCAGATCATCTCTCAGAATTATCATTTGTCTCTCAAGTTCTTGTTCATTACTCTGGGATTGCACTAAATCAGTTCTCAACATATCATTTTCATAAACCAGCCTAACACATTCCTCAAATTTGTCTTTTAGAGATATAGAAATATTTTATTCCTTCTTCTTCTAGTCTTCAATCTCCTTTGACATCATCATAGTTAGGACTTGCATTTCATTCATCATGACCATGTTCTCCTGACTCAACTTCTGACATCTTTCATTAAGGGTATCTTTCTCATTATTATCTTGATTTTACAGAAGTTCCTTCCTCCTAGCTTGAACAGATGATAGCCTCTCCTATAAGATAAGAATAAATTCCTAAGCAGAATTCAATTCATCTTGTAACTTCAAGTTCTTCATCCTTTCAACATCATAATCTTCAAGTGCTACCTCAAATTTCTTTTCCAAACTCATATCCAGGAATTCTGGATTCAAGATCTTCCTCAAGCTGTTAAACTTCCTCTGAGGCACAGAGATCTGATACCAACTGTTGGAATCCAAGAACACTGAACACTGAGCGGGGGGGAGGTGAATCAATGTTCTATCAGAATGATCAATTTTAACCTTATTAAAACATGCATTCACCAACTGATAAACTGATACATATAGTATTGAAAGAAGTAAAGCAATCAATAAGCCAATCACACAAATGAATACCATAACACAAAGAATTATAGTGGAAAACCTAAAAGAGGAAAAACCACGATGGAATTTGTGATCCACAATATCAATCCACTGGCCATATGAAGAGATATTACAAAATATGGGGGCCTACAAATGCAGGAAGGCTTACAGCCTAGAGCACACTGCTCATCACAAAAAGAGTCTCACTGACTACATACAAATCCTAACTACAATCCAGAAGAATGAGTGAGCTACAATGATAGCATCTCATATGCTTGAATACAGTTTTGGTTAAGCTCTATCTATTCCAGCTCAAAACCCTAAACCCTTACTAGAATAACCTCTTACATAAATGTCCTCACATACATGATTTCTCTCACATATCTCGCATATCCTTACATATCTTATATCTTTTTGACATCTTAAACATCCTTACATATCACAAAATGATATAATCAACTGACCTATATACCCTTACAATCCTTCATGACTTATGTCGGCTTAAATAGATAATTACAAAAATAAATATACATGTTGGCTCAATTACATAAATACATAAATATCAAAATCAATTGTCAATTGTCAAATCTCCCAAATCATGATGGCCTCCTATACTTGTATCTTGATGAAGTCATGTCAGCTTGTGATGTTGGTACCCATAGTGTTCCTCCTACTAGTGAAGATACCTGTCGGTGTCGGTGAAGTGTGAAGCCGGAACATTTTGCCATCAATGACAACATATTGAAACCAACCAAATGAGTGTCAATTGCCAACAAAAAGTAGATCCAAAGAAAAATTTGGTCTAAGGAGAGGTGAAGAGGAGACACTTGTCCTCCAAAAAAGGACAAGTAGATGAAATAGATAGAAAAGGAATGACATGTGTCCATGAGGACACATGTCTATTTTGGGCAAAGCCACCCAAACATAGGAAGAGTGACACATGTCCATTTTGGAAAAAGCCACCCAAAAAAAGATATTTTCCCCAAAATTAGGAATTGGTTAGGATGTACACACATGTGTGGGAGGTTAGAAGGGATGGGATAAGGTTATTTGGAGGGATGAATAGGCTAGGTGATGCAGAGAGTCTTGGAGCCTTGTCTATTATACCTTCTTGAGTGACTTGTCCTACTCAACCCTACAACTACTCAAGTCCTTCCTATGGCACTTGGTAGGGGTTATGATAATGAGACCTCCAAGTTCTAAACCTTCTTGACTTTTCTCCTAGGTATATCCAATGGTTTCTAGACAATCAACTCTACCACTTGAGGTTGCCACCTAGCTACCCACACACTCCTCTCATGGGCTCCAACCACTCCTGCAAGGATCTTACCACACAAACACTTACTATGGTTTCCTAATGCATATACAATGTGTCTTCAATGTTTTTTGAGATTTAAGGCTCACCAAATCCATCGCCTTATCTTCCTAACCCTTCTAGGTCTCTACCGACACCTAAATAGGCCTAATTGCATTAGCCCTCCCTATGCGGTTTTAAGGTCTTAATTTGAAAAATTCCCAAACAAGACTAGAAATAAATCATGGATTTGAGTACCCTTTTGGAAGTTATAGACAATATTGAAAAAGTGCATCTGGGTTATCCGTACAAGTGGGGTTTCCAATACTAAACTATTTTGAAGGGTTTTAGGCCTAACCGGTGACTTGGAAAGATGGGTCTAAAACTCTTCACCAGTCAAATCTCCTACTCCAAAAAATTTTGAAACCTTCAAGGGAACTTAGAGGGGTTTCCATTCATGTGTCACTTGGTCCTGCACCAATCCCCATGTGCTCATAAATCGCACCTTTCTTGTTGTCATAACTCACCTACTCCCAATGGTGAGCCTAGGGCTTCATTGTTTCTTCTCCTCCTAGACCTGCAACTACACACACCCTATTCTAAAACTATGTATAGACCCTAACCTAGAATTATTAGTGATTTCAACAGGTGCCATCAAAGAATGCCTAGGTTAGAGCCATTTTCTTGCTCTTAAACCCTACTTGCAAGGGTTTTGCTCCTAGTTGCAAAGAATGGAAGAAATATCTACAACCTAGGACAATCAAACCTAAAAATTAACCTTAATGAAATAAAATACAATTAACATTAAAATATGGCAATGATTTTACACCATCTAGTCCGTACTGGACCGTACAAACAATGAAAACAAGTCAAAAACTATCCAAAACCGGTTGAAACAAGGTTGCTTCACAAACCAAACACTTTCTCTTGCATTTCCAATCCTCCAACCTGTACAATGAATTTAAATTTGTCTTATATCCTCTTCTTTCAGTTAGCTCAACCAACTTCGTAATGCCTATATGAAAAATGCAACTTTTGCTAGAAATTGCAAAATGTTGCTCAGCAACTTTTGACAACTTTTGCTCCCGGATGCAATTTTGCATTCTAATGCATTTTAAGACTCCTGAAGCTCCTCAAACACCCTATAATACCTAAACACATCACAATTGACCCCTAATACATGAATTCATTCATCTGGAGTATTTTACTTGTGAACTACCGAAGCATCTCACTTCTCAGGTTGTCAGCATCCTGAGCACAACTGACTCAAACCAAAACTTGGACAACTCAACCATGGCTCTATGGAGTCCTCAATGGTTGGCCCATTATTACATCACAAAGATAATGCACAAACTTAAAATAAAACAAATCTTTCATTCTTGGAGTGTTAGGTGCCCTGTACCATATTCCCCTGGCTCAAAGAACTCAAGTCCCTTGAGTGATAAGGTCTGACATCTCCACTCCATGTTGAAGTATATCTGCTTCCAACATCCACATGGCATCTAAATCAAGTAACCCTTTTCACTTGACAAGATAGTGCTTGTAGACTCCTTTCCTTGTCTTTTTTACTATCTTGGTATCCAAGATACTCTCTAACTCAACCGGTTGACTAGGTGGCAAATCCTTTATCCATTCTTCTTGAGCCAGTGATGGCATTATTGGCATATGATGATACAATGGTAATGTATGTTGTCATTGATGTCAATAAGTACATGTGAACCGGTATGAAGATTGGAAGAATTTTTCATTGATGTTCAAGTAGGAGAACCGGTATGAAGAGATGAACTGGACCGGTGTTAGGGTTTCACTAAGTATGACTACTGGTTGGTAGTCTCAGCTCTAGGGTTTCCAGTTTGGCAATCTAGCTTGTGTGATTCAACCGGTGACATTCTATGTTGAGTTAGCTAAGAGATAAGCATGAGATCGAGATGCCACGTCAGATTTGTGCACCTGAAGGATTTTCTTGAGGATCTTGCATGTGAGATCGATTGCATTAATGTCGACCTTGGGAATGAACATTCTACTTAGTGGTATGTGAAGAGAGTGTGATGGGTTACTGATTTCCATATGCGGTGAAGAATGGACGATGCAAAATGACTTGTGATCTTTTCGAGATTGTTTTATTCTATGCAAAGTGTGTGAACGGTCACGATTGGACCGCTTGTAATTATAAACCTAAAATGTTTAGGGTTTAGGGTTTATGCTACCGACCTAATTGTTCTCTATAAGGTTTATGAGTTTTGATATTTAAGTGTTGGCAAATGTTGTGTTTGTATTCGAGTGATGAGATACTTTCTAGACCAGTGAGTGGAAAACTGCAAAGTGTGATTACAGAGTAGAGGAGCTGAAAAGGATCTTCCTTAGCATGTAGTGTTGTTATCAGATCAAAGCCTTACATGTTGTCTTCTAACCATTTCAATAGTAAGAAAATCCCTTTACCAGGTAGCTTTAATAGGCTTATTGCAAATCCTCTAACTAGGTGAGTCAAGATCATTGAGTTCTTCAAATCCTCTAGCAAGCTAACCTTTAACAGGGTTTCAACCTTTAACAGGGTATATAGTCATCCCTTAACCAGGTGATCTTTAACAGGATCGGTTCCTAACAGAACCTTATTGTAAAGTCTTTAACCGGACTAGGCTCCTAACAGAGCAAGCTTCAAAAGAGTTCAAAAACAAGCTTGTGGGTATTCATCCCCACCGTGGTTTTTCCCATTTGGGTTTCCACGTGAAAAATCTGTGTGTCATGAGTTGTGCATTTTTCATGTGATGATTGAGCAGACTTTGTTTAAGTGATTATGCATTCAAAGCTAATGGTTATGGTATTACTGATACAACACATGCATGAGTATATTGGTGAATTAGTTATCAAGTGTTGAATGTTATTTGAAGTATTCAGTTTTACTAGTTTAGTTGTCTGGAGTCTTACTGTGTTTAACCGGTATTGACATGGTTAAGTTCAGTGATGAAGACAACTGGTTAGCATTGTTTTAACTTGATAAGTTGTGGAGAATTTTTTGTATGTACTGATTCACCCCCCCCCCCTCTCTTAGTACCAATTAGGGTATTTGTTGTTCATCATTATTCATCAATTGGTATCAGAGCAACTCCAAGTCCTTGGTGATATAAGCTTAACCGCTTAAGGTAAAATATCCTTCTTTAATGATGAAGAGGGAAGGTCCTAATTTCAATAGAGATAACTTCAAAATATGGAAGGATGGAATGAAGATTTATATCAAGAGTTTGGGTGCTCAACACTAGAGCTATGTTGAGAATGCCTATGTAATCCCCACTGGCACTCTAACCGATGATCAGAAAAGAGAGATTCAAGAAAACGGGCAAGTCATGGAAGCCCTTATTAGAAGCCTGTCTGATATTGAGTTCATTAATGTACAAGATAAGGACACTCCTAAGGATGTATGGGACACACTGGAAATCATTTATGGCAGTGATGAGCATGTCAAGTAGGCTAAGGAAGAAAGCCTTAGAGGAAAATTTGAAGACATGAGGATGGTTGAAGGAGAGACCATTCAGCAATATGGCATAAGGATCAAGACTGTGGTTGGAGATATCAAGAGCACTAGTGGAACAGTTGATGATGCCACCATTGTCAGTAAATTTTTGAGATCATTGTTACCGATCTATGCAATCAGAAGCTATTTAGGAGCTAAGGTCTATTGACAAAACCAAGGTATCCTTAGAATCTATCATTGCAAAGTTGACTACATATGAGTTGAATAGCTATGATGGCAGTGTTCAGAAGACTAAGTTGGCCTTTATAGCATCTACTGCACCAGCCAAAAAAGGAAAAGAAGTACCAGTTATGAATCCAGGCAATGCAGAGATATGGATGATGAAGAGATTCTGATGGAGTTTGAAGCTCTTCTTTCCAAGAGACTTCCAAAAGGCACCTCCAAAATATAGAGGTAAGCTTCCTTTAAAATGTTTTTTCTGCAATAAGATAGGACATATAGCTGTTAATTGTCCTAACAATGACAATAAGGATAAAATAGAGAGGTTTAGAAAGTATAAAGGAGGAGGTAGGAGAAATTGTCTTGTTACAGTGGATGAAGGTGTTATTGATGAAGAATCTGAGGATGAAGAGAATGAGGACATAGTGTTTGTAGCTGTAAAGGAAGAAGTGTCTGATAAGAAATCCCCTGTCTCTCACATTGACAACTCTAATGAGTGGATTATTGATAGTGGGTGTTCTCACCACGTGACTGGTGACCGGAGAAAGTTTCTGTCTCTAAAAGAATATGATGAAGGTTTTGTCCGATTTGGCAACGATACACCATGCTTGGTGAAAGGTAAAGGATCCATCTCACTAAATGGAAAGAGCAGTGCGGATGATGTCTACTGGGTAGAAGGTCTTAAGCATAACCTTTTGAGTGTTTCTTAGCTAAATGACAAAGGACTCATTCTGGAGTTCAAAGGTGGAGTCTGCAATATAATTGGAAAGAGTGGTGAACTTATTGCCACCGGTAAGTAGACCAGAGGTAACTTGTTTCAATTGAATGCTAAGATTAGTCAATGTCTGATGGCAAAGTTTGATGATAGTTGGATATGGCATAGGAGACTTTGTCATATAAACTTTGACAATATTGTAAAAGCCAGTAAGATCAAGGCAGTAAGAGGAATGCCTTTGCTGAACAAACTAGAGAATTATTTGTATAGAGAATGCCAACTTGCGAAGATGTCTTCCTCAACATTCAAAGGTAAGTCTTTTTCAGTAGAGAACTTACTTGATCTTGTGCATACCAATCTATGTGGTCCAATGAAAACTAGAAGTATTTAGGGAGATAGATATTTCATGGTTCTTACTGATGATTGCTCAAGAATGATGTGGGTCACATTCTTGAAAGACAAGTTTGAGGCATTTGGAAAGTTCAAAGCCTTTAGAGCATTAGTAGAGAAGGAAAGTGGTCAAAGGATAAAATGCCTAAGAACTGATCAAGGAGGTGAATTCACTTCTGATGAATTCAACAAGTACTGTGAAGAGAACTGTATCAAGAGGCAGTTGTCTACCCCAAGGACACCACAACAGAATGGCATAGCAGAAAGGAATAACAGGACTATAGTTGAAGCGGCCAGAACAATGTTGATCCAAGGAAAGGTTGCTCACACTTTTTGGAGAGAAGTGGTGAGCACTGCAGTCTATACTATGAACTAGGTACTCATCAAGAAAGGTAAAGATAAAACCCCTTATGAGTATTGGACAGGAAAGACTACCATTGTGAGTTATTTTAAAGTATTTGGCAGTAAGTGTTATATCAAGAGAGGTGAGCATCTGAGCAAGTTTGATGCTAAATGTGATGAAGGAACATTTCTGGGATATTCCAGTAAGAGAAAAGCTCTCAAGTGCTACAACAATAGGACTCAGAAAATTGTTGAGAGTATCAATGTCAGGATTGATGAATCACCTGAGGAGCTTGAGGAAACCTACAACAAGCAAGTGGAAGATGAACCGGTTGTAGCCTTCTGGGAACCGGTTAAGAAAGAAACAAGCAAAGATCTCGGTGTTCCTGTATCGGTAGAAGCTGAAGTAGGTGAAGAAGAAGAGGAAAAGAAAGCAAAACTAGCTAGAGTCATTCCTAATATGTGAAACTACATCATAATTTGAAGCAGATCATAGGAGATAAAGATGCAGAGATACTCACAAGAAGAAAGGTGAAAGAAAATGCTTGCATGATTTCTGAATTTGAGCCTAAGACCACTAGAGAGGCACTTACAGATGAAGACTGGATTAAGGAAATGGAAGAAGAGTTGGACCAGATAGAAAAGAATTCAACATGGTCTTTGGTACCTAAACTAGAACACAAGAATGTCATAGGTACCAAATGGGTCTTCAAGAATAAGTTGAATGAAGAAGGCACAGTTGTAAGGAACAAGCCAAGACTTGTATGCAAGGGATATGCTCAGGAAGAGGGAGAAGACTATGGATAAACTTTTTCCCTAGTGGCTAGACTGGAAGGTGTTCGAATGCTACTTGCATTTGCAGAATTTAAGGGATTCAAGGTATACCAGATGGATGTGAAGTCTGCATTCTTGAATGGAATCCTAGAAGAGGAAGTGTATATTGAGCAACTGGATGGGTTTGCCTTATCGAAAGATAGTAACATGGTGTGTAGATTACACAAGGCCCTGTATGGATTGAAACAAGCACCAAGGGCATGGTATGAATGGTTACACTCTCATCTTGTGAAGATAGGATTTCAGAGAACAAGTGAGGACAACAACATCTACCTAAAATCTGAAGGTGATCAGATTCTGATCTGTGAAGTGTTTGTAGATGACATAATCTTTGGAGGAGATGATGAAAGGAGCCATGCATTTGCAGATGAAATGAAGAAAGAGTTTGAGATGTCTTTGATTGGAGAGATAAATTATTTCATTGGTCTACAGATTCAGCAGATGAAAGAGGGTATCTTTATTACCCAGTCCAAGTATGTGAAAGAGGTATTGAAGACCTTTGGCATGGAGGAGAGCAAACCAGTTGGTACACCGATGGTGACTGACTGCAAATTGACTAAGGAAGATGATTCAGCATTGGTGAATGGAAGGAGTATCGGTCAATGATCGGTAAGGTGCACTATGTGGTACACAGCAGACCAGATATTGCTCATGCAGTGGGCATTGGGGCCCGTTTTTAGAAAAGTCCAAGAGAATCCCACTTGGTAGCAGTCAAGAGGATTCTTAGATACCTAAAAGGGACAGTTGATTATGGATTGTGGTATCCATACAATGGTGATTTTAATCTCAAAGTATTTACCGATGCAAATTGGGCAGGTAATGTGGACAACCGGAAGAGCACAACCAGTGGAGCGTTCTTTCTTGGTGGAAGAATAATCTCATGGAGGAGTAAGAAGTAGAGTTGTACTTCCTAGTCTACAACTAAAGCAGAGTATGTGGCAGCGTTTATGAACTGCACTCAAGAAATCTGGATGAAACATGTATTGGATGGTTTCAAAGTTCCTATATCTAAACCAGTGAGTATATTTTGTGACAAAACAAGTGCAATAAATATTTCCAAGAATCTGGTATTGCATGCTAGAAATAAGCACATTGAGCTCAAGTATCATTTCTTGAGAGAAAAGGTTCAAAACAAAGAGGTTGTATTAGAACATGTTTCCAGTAAGGAGCAACTAGCAGACATATTCACTAAGCGCTTACTGAAGACTACATTTACCTATTTGAGAGGTGAATTAGGGGTTCTGCCCCTTCATGAAGTAAACTAAAGTTTTGTGCTCCACATCAGTCAGGTACTACAATGACAAATCTTTCAGGATTGATGTGTTGAAGGATTCTACTCCATAGGGGGAGGAACATAGTGGAGAATGGAAGCTTGTGCCTCCACTTTGGCATTGTTGTCAAAGGGAGAGAAGATATCTAATGTATGATATGGGAGAAGATATTTGATGTATGATATGGGAGAAGATATCTGATGATGAAGATATATGTTAAATTTGCACTGGTCTACGATGTTTATAGTTGCAATGCTACACTGAGTATTGCCATCAATGCCAAAGGGGGAGATTGTTGGCATATGATGATAATTTATGTTGTCATTGATGTCAATAAGTACAGGTGAACCGGTATGAAGATTGGAAGAAGTTGTCATTGATGTTCAAGTAGGAGAACCGATATGAAGAGATGAAGTGGACTGGTGTCAGGGTTTCACTAAGTATGACTACAGGTTGGTAGTCTCAGCTCTAGGGTTTCCGGTTTGGCAATCTAGCTTGTGTGATGCAACCGGTGACATTTTGTGATGAGTTAGATAAGAGATAAGGATGAAATCAAGATGCCACATCAGCTTTGTGCATGTGAAGGATTTCCTTGAGGATCTTGCATGTGAAGATTGATTGCATTAAATGTCTACCTCAGGAATGAACATTCTTCTTAGTGGTATGTGAAGAGAGTGTGATGGGTTACTGATTTCCATATGTGGTGAAGAATGGATGATGCAAAATGACTTGTGATCTGTTTGAGATTGTTTTATTCTATGCAAAGTGTGTGAAGGATCGGGATTGGACCGCTTGTAATTATAAACCTAAAATGTTTAGGGTTTAGGGTTTATGCTACTGACCTAATTGTTGTCTATAAGGTTGATGAGTTTTGATATTTTAAGTGTTGGAAAATGTTGTGTTTGTATCCGAGTAATGAGATACTTGCCAGACCAGTGAGTGGAAAACTGCAGAGTGTGATTGCAAAGTAGAGGAGCTAAAAAGGATCTGCCTTAGCTGTAGTGTTGTTATCAGATCAGAGCCTTACCTATTGTCTTGTAACCATTTCAATAGTAGTAAAATACCTTTACCAGGTAGCTTTAACATGCTTATTGCAAATCCTCTAACCAGGTGACTCGAGATCATTTTGTTCTTCAAATCCTCTAGCAAGGTAACCTTTAACAGGGTTTCAACCTTTAATAGGGTATATAGTCATCCCTTAACCGGGTGATCTTTAACAGGATTGGTTCCTAACAAAACCTTATTGTAAAGTCTTTAACTGGACTAGGCTCCTAACGGAGCGAGCTTCAAAAGAGTTCAAAAACAAGCTTGTGGGTATTCATCCCCACTGTGGTTTTTCCCATTTGGGTTTCCATGTGAAAAATCTGTGTGTCATGAGTTGTGCATTTTTCATGTGATGATTGAGCAGACTTTGTTTAAGTGATTATGCATGCAAAGCTAATGGTTATGGTATTACTGATACAACACATGCATGAGTATACTGGTGAAGTAGTTATCAAGTGTTGAATGTTATTTGAAGTATTTAGTTTTACTGGTTTAGTTGTCTGAAGTCTTACTATGATTAACCGGTATTGACATGGTTAAGTTCAGTGATGAAGACAACTGGTTAGCATTGTTTTAACTTGATAAGTTGTGGAGATGTTTTTGTATGTACTAATTCACCCCCCCCCCACCTCTCAGTACCGATTAGGGTATTTATTGTTCATCATTATTCATCAAGCATGTCTATCTAATTTGTTGGTGACCCTCCCTTGTATGGATAGAGATCACATACATTAAAAATAGGAGATATCCCCAAGGTAGGATGTTCAACCTCATATGAATTCTTCCCATACTTGTGAACCACCTTAAGAGGTCCAATTTTCTTCATCATGAGCTTGATAGGCTACCCTTTTGGAATCCTCTCCTTCCTAAGGTATGCCAGCACTAAGTCTCCTACTTTAAATTGTACCTTCCTCCTTTTATCAACTTGAACCTTATACTACTTGGATTTTTGTTGTAAGGACTGCCTTACCTTATGAATCTCACATTTGTATCCTTTACATCATTAACCCTTAAAGATCTTTTATCAGATGTTGCACCTGTTAGGTCAATGACTAAATCATTTGAAACTTTCTTGTTTTTATCTGGTCATTTACCAGTGGCCGATAACCCTGTGACAGCCTTTACCACTTGCTTGGTGATCTTATGAATTGTATCTAACCAAAAAAATTCTCCATGAACTCTGCTTAATACTATCCTAATCACATCCTTAGGAAATTCAGGAATATTAAGGATTTCTTTGAATCCTAGGGTTTCAATGATTTTGTGTTCAGCTTTGATATTGCCGGTATCATCACATATCTCAGTTTTGTACATGGTTTTGATTTCCTTGTCTCCTAGCTCTTCAATATTATAGTGAATATACATTCTAGGGTCTTCAGCATATACAACACCTTTAGGGATTTGAGAGAATGCACCTAAGGTATCATCTTTCTTTTCTATTTCGGGGACCAACTCAAATACGGGCCTAGGTCTTTTAATTACTTCCACAACAATAGGGTTTGCTATGTATTCAATTGCAGAGGTGGATGCCATGATAAATACCTTTTTCTGTCTTGGATGAATGATTGCTTGGAGTGTGCTTGCTTCTTGCTTGAAATGCCTTGGCTCAGAAATCTTCGCGCTCTCTAAAAGTTTGAAATCACGGTGAAATGAAATGGAGCCAAAACCTTATTTTATAAAGTCTTTTTTGCTACCTACCACATTAATTGCATGCCGGTAATGTATTCACTTAACTTTATTTGCTGTTAATAAGTGATTTTCAACTTCTTTTCTCTAACTGAGGGAATAATAGCACATGTGTCATTAGCTTGCCAAACCCTCAAGATAATTTTCTTCAATTAGATGAAGAACTTCCTGCCGGTGGAGCACTGCTCTGTCTTGTTGATGGAGCATCACATTATCTTGCCGGTGGAGCATTTGTTGGTTCTACCAGTGGAGGATTATTCCCAATATTTAGATTAGCTTTTCTAATCCATTGCTTTGAGAATTCTTGCTTAACCTCTTCAACCTTTTCTTTACCTTTCAAGCTGGTACTTTTGTTGTCTATCGGTGTACCTTTACTTCTACAAAATTTAGCAATATGACCAATCTTATTACATGCATAACAAGTTACATTATTTTTTTGAATAGCTTCCCCATAACCTATGCCGGTTTGTGTTTTGCATTGATTTGATAAATGTCCAAATCTTCCACAAACATAACATCTTACATTCATTCTGTAGTTTTCAGAGTTATGACCACCTTTGTTGCATTTGGAGCATTGACCGGTGGGAGGATTGATATTCTGATAATTCCTAGATTTACATTCATTTTCCCTATGACCATATTTATTATAGTTAAAGCATTTTCCATTGAATTTATAAGTATTAGGAGGTCTTACCGATTTGCTATGATCCTGAGTATTTGCAATATCGGAGCTTTCTCCAACTTCAAATCCAATTCTAGAAGTGTCACCTTTGGGTTTTTGATTCTTCAATAAGGTACCAAGTTCTTTTGAGATTTTCTTGAATTTTTCTTTGTGTTGATTTGCAGTTTCCAATTCCCTTTCCAAGATTTCTTTTTGTCTCATTAGTTCATTTGAGTCATTCTGAGTATGCATCAGATCTGTCTTCAACATGTCATTTGCATAGCTAAGTCTTGTGTTCTCATTTGCTGCATCACTTAGTCTTCTAGTCAATTCTTCTTCATTCTTCTTTCTATCCTCAATCTCTTTGCAAAATCTCATAGTCATATCCTGCATTTCATTTTTTGTTGTCATGATCTCTTGTTTCAACTTGCTTATCATATCATTAAGTGATTCCTTTTCATCATTCTCATTTTGCAATTTTTCACAAAGTTCTCTTCTCTTTTTTCTTGTAACAGTAAGATTTTCTTGAAGTGCCTGAATAATATCCTGAGCTACTTTTAAATCATCTTCTAATTTGATATTTTTCAACTTCTCTGTATCATAGTCAGTAAGAGCTCCTTCAAGCTGCTTCATTAGATTTTCCATCTTTACCGGTGTCAAGATCTTCCTCAAGTTGTTAGGCTTCTGAAAATAGAGAGGACCAGGCTTTGATACCAATTGTTAGGGTTCCCACAGATACTGAGAGGGGGGGTGAATCGGTATCTGACCGGTAATGTAATTTTCTTAATATAAAACATGCAGAACATAAAGTAACAGTGTAGCAGTATGCAAGAATTAATGTAATAAACAGAATCAAAAACATCCACATGAAAAGAACACCATAACACAAGATGTTTAATGAGGAAACCTGATGTGGGAAAAACCTCGGTGGGATTTGTGACCCACAATATTCACTTATTGGCTAATAAGAGAATATTACTTACAATAGGGGTTTGCACATGCAGGAAGGCCAACTGCCTAGAGCACACTACTCAGTAAGAAGTCACACTGACCTACAATGAGGATTAAGCTAATCCAATATTTTGTACTGCTTTACAATAGCATCTTCAATGCCAGATTCAATACCAGTTCTTGCTCTATTCTTTACATATACCCTTGACCTATAATTCGCACATTAGGTCTACCTAATAATTTTCTTTATGCTTACTTTTCTATATCTACAAATGTCTATAATGATCTCCTTTATATACAAGAGTCACTTTACAATTTGCCAAGTTGGCTTATAATAATAAACAAAATATTACATATCAAAAATCTCGTCAGCCTCTATGTCGGTATACATCTTTTCTTTTGTGTCGATGCCGGTGCCGATGTAGAGTGGTCTTGCTAATGCCGGTGCACTGTCTTGCTTGAATAATGCTTTGTCGGTAGAATGTCTTGCTAGTGCCATAGGATTGCAAGGTTTCCATCAATGACAAAACCTTCAATCACACACAATCTCTCATTGGAGTGTCCATATGCTAACAGTTACACCTTCTTGAGTGACTTGTCCTACTCAACCCTACAACTACTCAAGTCCTTCCTATGGCACTTGGTAGGGGTTATGATAATGGGACCTCCAAGGTATAAACCTTCTTGACTTGCCTCCTAGGTATAGCCAATGGTTTCCAGACAATCAACTCCACCACTTGAGGTTGCCACCTAGCTACCCACACTCTCCTCTCCCGGGCTCCAACCACTCCTACAAGGATCTTAACACACAAACACTTCCTATGATTTCCCAATGCATCTACAAGGTGTCTTCAATGTTTTTTTAGATTTAAGGCTCACCAAATCCATCTCCTTGGCTTCCTAACCCTTCTAGGTCTCTACCGACACCTAAATAGGCCTAATTGCATTAGCCCTCCCTGGGCGGTTTTAATGTCTTAATTTGAAAATGTCCCAATAGAAATAAATCATGGATTTGAGTACCCTTTTGGAAGTTACATACAATACTAAAAAAGTGCATCTGGGTTATCTGTACAAGTGAGTTTTCCATTGTTGCACTATATTGAAGGGTTTTAGGCCTAACCAGTGACTTGGCAAGATGGGTCTAAAACTCTTCACCAATCAAATCTCCTGCTCCAAAAATTTTTGGAACCTTCAATTTAACTCAAAGGTATTTACATTTATGTGTCACTTGGTCTTGCACCAATCCCCATGTGCTCACAAATCGCACCTTTCTTGTTGTCCTAACTCACCTACTCCCAGCGGTGAGCCTAGGGCTTTATTGTTTCTCCTCCTCCTGGACCTACAACACCACACACCCTATTCTAAAGCTATGTACAGACCCTAACCCATAATTTTTAGTTATTTCAATAGGTGTCATCAAATAATGCCTAGGTTAGAGCCATTTTCTTGCTCTTAAACCGTACTTGCAAGGGTTTTGCTCCTAGTTGCAAAGAATGGAAGAAATTTCTACAACCTAGGACAATCAAACCTTAAAATCAGCCTTAATGAAAGAAAATGCAATGAACATTCAAATATGGAAATGAGTTTACACCATCTAGTCTGTACTGGACCGTACAAACAATGAAAACAAATCAAAAACTGTCCAAAACCAGTGGAAAGAAAGTTGCTTCACAAACCAAAATTTCTCTCTTGAATTTCCAATCCTCCAACCCATACAATGAAGTCAAATTTGACTTATATCCATGTGTTTCAGTCGGTTCAACCAACTTCTTAACACCTATAAACAAAAATGCAACTTTTGCTAGAAATTGCAAAATGTTGCTCAACAACTTTTGACAACTTTTGCTCTTGGATGCAATTTTGCATTTTAAGACTCCTAAAGGTCCTCAAACACCCTAGAAGACCTAAACACAACACATTTGACCCCTAACACATGAATGCATTCATCTAGAGTATTTCACCTGTGAACTACCTAAGCATCTCACTTCTCAGGTTGTCAGCATCCTGAGCACAATTGACTCAAACCAGAACTTGGACAACTCAACCATGTCTCTACGGAGTCCTCAATGGTTGGTTCATTATTACATCACAAATATAACACACAAACTTAAAAGAAAATAAATCTTTCATTCTTGGAGTGTTAGGTGCCCTGCACCACTAGGGAAGTGGGTTGGAAGGATAGGGTTCATTAGGATAGGATTGGAAAGAGGTTAGGGAGAAAAGTTAGGAACCATGTGCTCAAATAGGAATTTGAACCAAATTAATTAGTCCATGGGCTTGGAAAGGGGATATTTAATTAATTAAAGTAATTAATCAAAAGGGGGAAGAACAAGGATAATTAATTAATTAGATTAATTAATTGGGAGGATAGGATTGGGGAATTAATTAATTGGAAGAAAGGGTTTTGACTTTGATTAAATTAATTAGTCAAATTTAGGTGTCTACATTAATTAATAGACAAAATATACAGATACTTACACTCTCATTGCAGAATAATTTAAGTGGTAACAATCTATTGTTACTTTGATTAGTGCATGTTTATTAAATAGTTTATATTTATAAACTATATTATTGGTTTGAGCAAGAATGAACCACTAGGAATGAGATCAGTTGGGGCATTTTATTTTATGACCTTGATACTCTTTGATATTAGTATGCAATTATAATGATGAATTAATTCACTTAGCCAGGCTCTATGATTTTTTGTGGATGTGAAGATGTGGGCAGTGAAGGGCAGATGGGGGGATGAGACTTTGCATGATCCTCTCCCAACCTGATTTTTGACTAGTGATGCCCATGTGCCTTAGTAGGTCTTCTGAAAAGGGAAATGGGTGGATGCAGTTTTAAATATAAAAAATTTAACCCTACTTCACAGTGATTTTAGTGTTTTGGCTCACGGCCTATTTTGTTGAAGAATCTGAGGAAAAGTTTTCGAAATCGTATGCGGATGAAGGAAAACCATACGTGGGTTGGGAGGAAACAGGAAAACCCTAACTTTGTTCCTATGGGATTTCATGAGGCTTTTGGGGGTTATCCTTCTCAAAGAGGAGATGTTGTTAAGTAGGTGATGGAACCTTCCAATTCTGAGCTAGATCAGTTGGTGGTTGATCACCCCATAAAGACACCAGCTACGATGATTAGTGATAGGGATTGAGGGGTTGTGTTGCAAAATTTAGATAACCCTAAAAAAGGAGTTGAGGCTGCTAAGGAAATGACTTTGACAAAATTTTGGCTTTCCATTCCTCTTATTGAATTTGGTAATGATTCCCATAATTTGTGTGGTAAGGATTTGAATTCATTTGCGATTATCATTCAGGTATATGGGGTGAATCTATTGATTTGTCTAAATTTCAAGGGAGGCTTCTTTATAAATGGTATGGCATATTGTTTTTTCAAGTTTTGTCCTCGAATACCTTCAGTATTATTTTTGATCCAAAAGAGGAAAAAAATAAAGCTTTAGAACAAGATTGGTATTGGGTAGGGAAAAAATGTAATTAAACCCTTGTTTCAAATTTCCCTTCGAAATTGTTTTCAGCTTGGTTTATTCTTCCCATTTTGCCAGATGAATTCCATGACTCTATATTGCTTGAAAAATTGGGGAATCCATTTGGTAGGTTTTTTAAGAGTGATTGTTTACTAGTTGAGGGGATCTTAATTGTTAAGATCTATGTGTTGATTTCATCTTCTTCTCTTATTCCCCGGTTTTGCAATATTAAGTCCTCCTTTGGCTTTTAGAGGCGGGACATTGTAAAAGATCCTTTGGGCTTCCCTAAAGAAAATATCTCTATTAATTCAAATTTGTTATGTAGACTGAAGAAATCAGAGTCTAAAAACCCTTGTTTTCCCAGTAATAAGAATTCTTCTTCGTTGGGTTCTAAGCTTGTAGGTTCCATGTCTCTACCTAATTTAAATGCTCACAATGGGAATAAAATGCCCAATATTTTTGTGGCCAAGTCTAATCTCTTGTTTTGTCTAGTTTGGAGAGGAATGCTAATGTGGTGAACCCCATGATAAAGGATTTTGTTTTGGGCTTTGAATATCAAGCTTCTTTTACTCATGTTGATAGTTCTCGGGATAAAGTTATTAATGATCAAGTTACAATTTTAGCAACAAAAATTAATGATAAATTAAAATCTTCAACTATTGAGGATGTCATTGCTAAACATCAATCTCTTTCCTTTAATGGGAATGATTTAGGTGATTCACTTCATAAGGACAAATATTTTGTATTTATTGACAATGACATTATTATACCTAATGTGAATTTGATTTCACAAGTTCAAAAGATTGCTAGGAGCCTAATACAATTTTGGTTTAAGATATTACTTATAGAGTTGTCATGGCTACTGATAATAATAATCATATTCTTGTTTCTCAAAATCCCTTTGATATTCTATCTCTGGTCAAGGGTCTTGATAGTAACAATGAGGCTAATTTGGATGGCCCGATGGACAGGGAGAAGTTGAATATCTTCCCATTATTCAATCTCCATTATTTTCACATCCCCCTTTTTGTTCACCTTCAAGAAGGGGTAGAAATCCAAAGAGTTTTAAAACTCAGTTAGAGATAGATGTTGGTATTCTATCTACATTATTTTCTTCTGGTTCTTCTAAGAAAAGGAAGAAAAAATTAAGTCCTCCTATGACTAGATCTCTGGCTACCAAATGAAATTTGCAGGTTGAGTTTACTATTGGGAATATATCCCAAATTAAAACTCAAAAGAAGAGGGGAAATGATGCCTCCCCTCAAGGACAATGAGTGTCCTTTCTTGGAATGTTAAGCACTTAAATGGCCCTAACAAGAGACGCTTAATAAAGCATCAATTGGATGTGGCTATGTTATAGGAAACTAAATTGAACTCTTTTATTGTTGAATCTTTGTTCTCTTTCTGGAAGACTTGGAAATTCTCTTTTGTTTCCTCTATGGGTGCTTCGAGGGGATTAGATTTCCTTTGGAATGATTGGGTTGTTGATTTTTCTTTGGTGGCATCCTCATCCTTCTACATGCTTTCTCTGGTTAAGAGTAGGATTTCAACAGTAAAATATTGGTTCTTTAATATTTATGGTCCTATGGGCATATCTGATAAAAAAATGATTGTGGGACCATTTGGTTGCTTCTTCTTTGAGTAAAGAGTTGGTTGATTATGGAAGAGACTTTAATAATGTCTTAAATGAGTCTGAGAAGTTAGGGGGTATTATTCCTAACAAAATAATTATGGAGGATTTTGGAGATTTTGTTCAATCTAATCATCTTATTGATTGTAAGCCCAAAAATGGTCCTTTTACTTGGACTAATAAGCAAAAAGAATTTTGTCAAATTTCTAAGAGATTGGATAGGTTTTTTATCTCTGTTAATTAGCTTTCAATGGAGCATTATGTTTATTCTATATTGTTTTACCTTATCCAGGCTCTGATCACTTTCCTATATTGTTTGTTATCTTAGAGTATAGAACCACTCACAAGGTTCCTTTTAGATTTGACACAATGTGGTTCATGGATAAAACTTTCCTTACTCTTTTGAAATATTGGTGGACAAATGCTCCTTTTTTAAAGGATCCAAAATGTATCAAATTATCAAGAAATTTTTTTTTTTGAAGGGTAAGATTAAGGAGTGGAATATTTTTCATTTTAAGAATATATTTTCAGAAAAACATAGAATTCAACAAGAATTAGTGGATTTAAATGAAATTATCATCTCAAGGGGGATGGATTCCCGGTATTCTAAGCTCCAAAATTATCTATATGTTGAGTAAGATGAGATTCTTCTTTGGGAAGAAATCTATTGGAGGCATAAGTCTCCTCCTAACTTCTCAGACCCATCCAAGACTATTAGGATTCCCACAGATACTGAGAGGGGGGGATGGGTGAATCAGTATCTGACCAGTATAAGAATTTTCTTAACTTATAACATGAAAAGCACTTCAAAACTATGTACCGGTAAACCAAAAATAATGCAGTAAATAAGAACAATAACCACAACATAAAAGACACACCATAACACAATATTTTAATGAGGAAACTCGGTGTGGGAAAAACCTTCATGGGATTTGTGACCCACAATATTCACTTACTAGCCAATAAGGGAATATTACTGTTTACAATAGGGGCCTGTACATGCAGGAAGGCCAAGTGCCTAGAGCTCACTGATCAGTTACAAAAGAAGTCACACTGACTTACAAAATTGGATTATACAAATCCAATGTCTTGTACTGCTTTAGATCAACATCTATAATGTCAGATTCAGTACCGGTTTAAGCTCTACAACATACATAAACCCTTATCGAATATCTTCCTTACAAATCGCATATTAGGTCTGCATTAATCCTTCCATCTTCTATATTCTAAATGATCTACAATGATCTCATACTTATATGAGTCATATTACAATCTGCCAAGTCAGCTTACAAAATATTTTATAATTAAATACAAAATATATTTAAACAAAATTCCTATCGGCCATGGTGTCGGTGATCAATCTTTTCGATGCCAATGATCTGTGTGCTGGTGTTGAGTCTGTCGGTGCCGGTGCCTGCCAGTATCACATGATTGCAAGGTTGCCATCAATGGCAATGCCTTCAATCACCTACAATTTCTCATTGGAGTGTGCATTTGCCAACAATCTCCCCCTTTGGCATTGATGGCAACACTCATGAGAAAAATCAAAACTGTGTATCCAAAAATGTTATCAAAAAATGATTTGCCAAAATTGTCTTACCAAAACTGTCTATCAAAAAGTGTGCTCCCCCTGAGCTGATGATAGCTTTCTTCTGATCATTTTTCTCATCTCCACTACTCCCCCTTTGACATCAATGAAAAAGGTTGTCATTCACTGTCAGTGGAGTGTGGTCCCTGCCTAGATCTTTGTAATTGGTGAGTTACAATCTGATAGATGTCTGCCAAAGCAAAATTATGACTGTCACTGAACCTTTTATTGTCCTTTAATGCTGCTTGTGTTCTTTGAACTGTACCGGTGAGTGTGTGCATTTTCTCTTCCGATGTTTTAAGTCCGGGAACTAGAGCCTCAGAAATTTATTTTCTCAAAGTAATGAGGTAATCTAGTTTAGGACCTAGTTTGCATTTTAAATCATTTGCCTTAACCTTTATCTTTTCTTTGTCTTTTTCTAACTTCTCTATTTTCTCTTCAAGATCTGCAATAATCTTTTCAATTTCCAAAAATGGATCTGATGTTCCTATTAAATTGTCAGCAATATTGTTAATTTCTTCTTGTGCTTTGTTGATCTCTGAATCTATGTCTTTTGTCAAAATGTCAGTTTGCAGGTATCTCTATATAGTTTCTTGAAATCCAAAATTGTTTCTACTAGTGTCAGTAATAAGGTTTACATTTGTTCCTTATTCTTCTTCACTATTTCCTCAAAGAATTTTTCTTTCTCTTTATTCATTTTCTCTTTGAATGTGTCCTCATTTATTTGATCAACTATCAAAATGTTACTAGTGATGTATTTAGACAATGTGTCTAGTTGATCTAAAGAATATTTATTGTCCAAAATGCACTTGGGTGCTATCAATTTAAGAATAGGAATTGTCTCATCAATAGCCTTATAGGCTTGTGCATTACACTCAGTTATTTCTTAATAGAATCCAATAAGACTTCTGTTACATTTGTTGGTCTGAATTCTACCATTGAAGTACTAGATGTCTGCCCAACTGTTTTCACAATTTCCATGCTGCTGGTTGTAGTAATAACTTTGCTTGTTTCAACCTCTGGTAGGTCAGTTTGTGTTTGCATTTCTACTAGCAAAGGTTTAGGCTTTTCAGCTATTATCGGTGGCATTGTCTCGGTTTGAACCTATGACTCTAACTATTTTTGTTCCGGTTTCTCAACCTATGCCTCAGAGGGTTTCTCTGTGCTCTCTACTGCCGGTTTTTCTTATGAAGTCTCAGTATGCACTGTCGGTTTCTCAATATTTACCTCTACACTGTCCATTGCCAGTTTTCCTGATTGTTTCTCAGTTTTATCTACCAGTGCTTCTGATGGTTTCCCAGTGGTGTCCTCTATTGGTTTCTCTGTCAGAGTGGGTTTTTCTGTGCTTTTATTTACAATATCACTAACTCCAATCTCAACATCTGCAGTTGGTGGCTCAATAGCCCCATCTATCTTTTCAGTTGATTCCTTATCTCCACAATATTTACCTCTTAGGTGTCTATGTTCATAGTGTACAAAATTTCTGACTCAGGATTTGTATCCTCTTGAGGAGTCTCCATACTCTTTGTTGTCGGTTGTGTGTCAACGGTTTCTATCAGTGTAGTATCAAAAAGAGGTGGGGGTAAGTTATCAGTTATTTTTAGGTTAGGAGGTCCACCTACCTTACCTTTCCCCTTATCCATGTCCTTTTGGTAGACTCTGATAGTCTTAGGTCTTTAAAGTTCTTCTTGTTCCTCTTTTGCAACAAAGAATATATCCCATTGATCCGCAGTTTCTTCTGAAATTTCATTCACTCTTCCTACCATAAGTGCAACATGTCAGTGACCAGTTGAAAATACTGTTTGGTTGGCCTCATTGATTAATTGATCTATTTCTTCAGGTGAGTTTATTGGGTGCACTACAAGTAATTTTTCAATTTTTATCTTTTTATCTAACTCAACAAGAGCTACCCTTCTGGCTTCTAGTCTTCTGTATAAATTAGTGGGTATATCATCAACAATCTCCATCAAAAATTTCTTGTAAATGTCCAAGTGTAAGATTACACTATTCTCTATTCTTTCTTTATCATCGGTGGAAAGTGTGTTATATAACTTGCTAATATTTTTCAACTTTCCATCTTCTGTTATTTCACTTAAAATTTTGTCCAGTGGAGCAATATCTTGTTTTACCTTCTTCTTCTTTGGAGTTAACTTCTTAACTGGAGGCCTCACTACCTATTGCTTTTGTCTTGTTCTCTTGGGTGTAGGTGAGGGTGCCGGTGAGGGTTTTCTTTTCCTTTCTACCCTTTTGAATACTGTTGGTATCTCACTGTCAGAAGAAGTTGCAATTGGTGAAACCTGAGTTTCCTATTGAAGACCTTCCAACTCACTTTCCTTGATACCAGTTTGCTTCAATACATCTTCCTTAATTGCTTTAGCTTGTCTTGTACCCTTCCTCACTATTTGTTCAACTTTCTTAACTCTTTTCTTAGATTGAATGCCACTCTCAATTGTTTCTGCATTGCCAAAGACTTTCTCAGATGGTTCCTTTGGTGCTTCAAGGAGGGCTTTTGCATAAGTTTCAATTATGTTATCATCTATTTCATATCCCATTTCAGTTACCTAGATAGTCCTAGGGACAACTGCCTCCATCTAGATTTCATCTTTCTTTATTACAAAGCATATTTCCTTTTGATATTTGTCTACAATTTCTTGAGACATCCTTATTCTAGTCTTCATTCAAGCCTTCAGTGCTTGAAGATGTTCATTTATATTTTTCTCTCTGTTTTCTCCCATGTTGTTTAATGTGTCCAATAGTTGCTTTCCTATCGGTATATCAAAGCAAAAGTCTTTTCTACCAATACCGGGTACTTCCTTAGTAATGTACAACATCAAACATACAAGAAAATTTCCAAATCTGAAAGTTCTTTTCTTATCTCCTTTGATTTTCTTCAGATTGTCTATCAATTCATCTTTAAGCCATTCACACACATCTATTCTTGCATTTTCGTTCACCATGTCATATGCACTTTTAATACATAGGCTAGATACTGAATTTAACCTATTAGCATGTGTAGCCTTATAGCCAAGGATCATACTGACAAATCTAACTTTCATGTCCTTTACATCATTAACTCTTAGAGACCTCTTGTCAAATGTTGCACCGGTTAGGTCCATTACGGTGTCATTTGAGACCCTTTTAGTCCTATCAGGCCTGCTACCGGTGGAAGGTAAGCCTGTTATTACCCTAACTGCTTCTTTTGTGATCTTATGAATTGAATCCAATCAAAATAATTTGCCATGGACTCTGCTTAGGAATATTCTTATCACATCTTCAGGAAAATTAGGAATGCTAAGAATATCCACAAAACCTAGGGTTTCTACTACCTTGTGTTCCGGTTTGATATTACCATTTACATCACAAATCATAGTCCTATACATGTTATTGATTTCATCATCTCCTAAATCCTCTATATGACAATGTATGTATATCCTAGGATCCTCTACATAAACTACTCCCTTAGGTATTTGAGATAATGCCCCTAGGGTATCATCTTTCTTCGCAATTTCGGGAACAAGTTTGAATATGAGTCTAGGGTGCTTGACAACTTCAATCATAGTAGGGTTTGAAATAAATTCAGGTGTGGATGAGGAAGCCATAGTTATAAATACCTCAATCTGCCTTAAGGATGAGTGCTTGGATGAACTGCTTCACTTCTCATTATGGATGCCCTTGCTCAGAATTTTCGTGCTCTTAGGAGATTTGAATGTTCAGTGAATGAAAAAGAGCCAAAACACTTACTTTATAATGTTATTTTCTCCAACTACCACATTTAATGCTTGTCGGTTAAGTCACAACTTAACTCATCTACCAGTAAAGATGTAATTCAACTTCTCACCATCAACTGAGGGTATATTAGCATGTTTTTCAGTTTGTTGCTAAACCCCCTAAGGATTTCCTTTTAGTTAGATGAAGAGTCTCCTATTGGTGGAGTGATACTCTATTCTGTTGGTGGAGGAGTATTCCCATCAACATTCTGATCTGACTTTCAAATCCATTGCTTTACCTCTTCAACTTTTTCTTTACCTTTTAGGTTGGGTCCTTTGTTATTTACTGGTGATGTCTTGCTTCTACAAAATTTTGCAATATGTCCAATCTTGTTACAAGCATAACAAGTCACATTGTTTTTCTGAATAGCTTTCCCATATCCTATGTCGATATGTGTTCTACATTGATTAGATAAGTGTCCAAATCTTCCACAAACATAACATCGTACATTCATTCTACAATTTTCTGAATTATGACCAACTTTGTTGCATTTAGAACATTGACCGGTGGGTATATTAGTGTTCTGATAATTTCTAGATTTACATTGATTTTCTCTATGACCATACTTGTTACAGTTAAAGCATTTTCCATTAAATTTGTAAGCATTAGGTTGTCTTATCGGTTTGTTGTGATCATGATTATTTGCAGTGCCGGAGCTTTCACCAACTTCAAAGCCAAGGTCATTTGTATTACCATTAGGTTTTTGATTTTTTAGCATGTTATCAAATTCTTCTGAACTTTTCTTGAATTTCTCCTTGTGTTGATTTGCAGTAGCTAGTTCACTCTCCAAGATTACTTTCTGTCTCATGAGCTCATTTGTGTCATTTTGTGTATGCATCAAGTCTATCTTCAACATATCATTTTCATGACTAAGTCTTGTGTTTTCATTTCCAGCATCATTCAGTCTTCTAACCAAGTCCTCTTCATTCTTCTTTCTATCTTCAATTTCTTTACAAAATCTCATAGTTATATCTTGCATCTCATTCTTCATTGTACTGTTTTCCTGTCTCAATTTGTTTACCAAATCATTAAGAGTTTCCTTTTCATCTTCATCATTCTGCATCTTTTCACAAAGTTATCTTCTCTTATTCCTTGCAATAGTGAAATTTTCTTAAAGTCCTCGAATGATATCTTGTACAGCCTTTAGATCATCTTCAAGTTTGATATTCTTCACTTTTTCTGCATCATAGTCTAAAAGAGTTGTTTCCAGTTGCTTTCTCAAGTTTTCCATCTCTACCAGTGTCAAGATCTTCCTCAAGCTGTTAGGCTTTTGAAAATAGAGGACCAAGATCTGATACCAATTGTTAGGATTCCCACAGATACTGAGAGGGGGGGTGAATCAGTATCTAACCGGTATAAGAATTTTCTTAACTTATAACATGAAAAGCACTTCAAAACTATGTACCGGTAAACCAAAAATAATGCAGTAAATAAGAACAATAACCACAACATAAAAGACACACCATAACACAATATTTTAATGAGGAAACCCGATGTGGGAAAAACCTCGGTGGGATTTGTGACCCACAATATTCGCTTACTGGCCAATAAGGGAATATTACTGTTTACAATAGGGGCCTGCACATGCAGGAAGGCCAAGTGCCTAGAGCTCACTGCTCAGTTACAAAAGAAGTCACACTGACTTAAAAAATTGGATTATACAAATCCAATGTCTTGTACTACTTCAAATCAGCATCTATCACGCCAGATTCAGTATCGGTTTAAGCTCTGCAACATACATAAACCCTTATCCAATATTTGTCTTACAATTTGCATATTAGGTCTGCATTAATCCTTCCATCTTCTATATTCTAAATGATCTACAGTGATCTCATACTTATATGAGTCATATTACAATCTACCAAGTCATCTTACAAAAGATTTTACAATTAAATACAAAATACATTTAAACAAAATTCCTGTTGGCCATGGTGTCGGTGATCAATCTTATCGGTGTCGGCGATCTGTGTGTCGGTGTTGAGTCTATCGGTGCTGGTGCCTACCGATATCACATGATTGTAAGGTTGCCATAAATGACAATACCTTCAATCACCTACAATTTCTCATTGGAGGCATAAGTCTCCTCCTATCTTCTCGGACTCATCCAAGACAACATTAAAGTCTCCTCCCTAAACACTAAATTTTTTCTTGGGAGGAAAGCTATTAGAGGCATGAAAAAATTTAGTGTTTTGAATTTAGGGAGTTAGCTGATGGATATCAAAACACTAAATTTTTTCATGCCTCAACTAAGTTTTGTAGAAGGAAGAATAGTATCTGTAGAATGCATGACAATAATGATTTATTGATTGAAGATGAGGATGTTTTAGCTCAAGAAGCAATTGAATTTTTTTTTTAAATTCTTACTGTTGAACCCACAATCTCTAATAATTCTATCCTAGATGATATTCCATTTTCTATCTCCATGGATGATAATAAGATGTTGATGCTATCTTTTACTTTGGATGAAGTAAAGGATGTTCTTTTTTCATGACCTCTAAAAAAGCACCTAGTTCGGATGGCTTCATGGCCCTCTTCTTTCATAAATGTTGGGATTTTATTGATAAGGATGTCCTTTTAGCACTAGAAGAATCTAGAAGAAATAGGTCCATTCTTAAGGAACTCAATACTACCTTAATTTTTATCATTCCTAAGGTGGACAATCCTAAATCTTTTGTTGATTTTTGTCCAATTACATTATGTAACACTCTTTATAAGATTTTTACTAAAGCAATTTCTATTAGGTTATCCAAGATTATACTTCAAATTATTTTGGATGAATAGGGTGGTTTTGTCCCTAGTAGGGAAACTCCTAAAGGGGCAATTGTTGCTCATGAGGTTTTGCATTTGATTTCTTCTCAGGAGATTCCTACTATGATCCTCAAACTTGATATGATGAAAGAATTTGATAGAGTTAATTGGGAATTCTTGTTTGCAATTTTGAGGAAATTTGGCTTCTCAAGTTAGTGGGTTAAATGGATCTCTACTTATATCACTACTGCTAGAGTTTTGGTCTTGATTAATGGATCTCCTTGTGATTTTGTCTCTTCCTCTAAAGAAGTTAGGCAGGAAGATCCTTTGTTTCCTTTCCTCTTTATAATCATGTGTGAAGGATTGAGTAGAGCTATAAGTGTTGCAAAATCACTTGGATTGTGGAGAGGTATTCATTTGAATAATGTTGAGGATCTCTAGACCCATTGTTTATTTGCTAATGATACTTTTATTTTTGGGTGTGCTACTATTTTTTAATCTAAAATAATCAAGCAAGTGATTTCTGATTACACCCTTTCTTTTGGCCAATAATTTAATGAGAGAAAATCTAAAATATTTTTTATGAATGTCTCTCCCATGTTTTAGCATAGGTTAACCCGATTTTGGGGTTTTTTAGTTGACTCTTTTCCATCTAAGTATCCATGAATTTATATTTATGTTGGTTCAGAGAAGCATAATTTTTGGGAGAAGGTCATTTTTTCCATTTCTACAAGGACATTGTCTTGGAAACACAAGTGGTTATCTTTTTCTGGTAAGATTTTGATGATAAAATTTGAATTCTATTCCTATTTATCTCATGTTGGTTTTAAAAACTCCTAAAAATTCTATTATTAAATTGCAATCTATTTTAAGGGGTTTTCTTTGGAATATTAATGTTGGGAGAAAATCAAGAATCCCCCTTGTTGCTTGGGATTCTTTCAAAGGATTTGTGAGGCACGAGTATTAGAGGTTTGGAGCTTCAAAATATGGCTCTTAGAGCTAAGTTGGTGTGGAAACTATATCAAAGTCCTAATTCAAAATGGGCTAGGATTATGCTTGCAAAGTACTTGAATAATTATGATGGGGAGGGTATTTTAACTGTCTCTTCTCTCCCAAAAGGATCGTCTATTTGGAATTTTATTTCTTCATGTTGTTCTATTATTCTGCCTCATTTGTCTTGGCTCATTCATAATGGTCAAAAGGCCAAGTTTTGGGAAGAGGTTTGGAATAGTTACCCTTCTATGGTTAGCATTAGGGATTGATCTAATCTTATGCCTATTTTAAAGTCTCATTGGGGGTTTTTATGTTTCAAATTATTTTTATGTTGATTATTCAGGGGTGTTACCCATTGCACATTAAAAATTGATTGATTCTTTTTTTGTTTCGCAAGACTTGAAATTGTCTTATCATGAGATTTTAAAGAATAGATAGATTGTGTTTATTGATAAAGATGATGAACTCATATGGGCTAAGGAAAAATCAAGTAATTATACTATAAAGGAGGGGTACACATCTCTTATTTTTGTTAATCATCTCTTTGTTTTCTCTACTAAGTTATTTTGGGGCTCAACATGTCTACCTAAAGCTAGTTCTTTTTCTTGGTTGGATATTCAAGATAGGGTTTTAACTGGATTAAGATTAGATCATCTTGGTATTACTGTTGTCTTTCTTTGTGTTTTTTGTGTTCTTTGTGGTCATTTTATTGAATCTATTGATCATCTCTTTTAGCATTGCCCCTTCTCTACTCAATATTGGTATTAGTTTTTTAGGAGGATGGGTTGGTTTTCAGCTTTATGTCCTTCCCTGATTGATCAATTTGCTATTTGGCTAGTATGGTTTTCTTCCTCATCTTCATTTTTTTCATGTCTTTGGGAAGTTGTCACTATTACAAAAATTTTGCACCAGCTAAATTTTGGTGGCCTAAACAGGCCTTACACATATATGATGAATCAATAATGATTCAGTCAACTACTAAGGGGGGGTGAATCAATAGATAGAAAACAAACTAAACTTTCACCAAACTCAAACCCAATTCATAAATCAATCACTGTACTAACCGGTTTAAACACTGTACCATAAACTGCAAGTGCATTGTCAAGTTTACCGACTAACTAGAATACCAATATAACAGTGTAACAGATCTGAAACTCATATACTATTTAACTAGAATATCAAACCAATTTACTAACATTAGTAATAGAACATTTCAAATCACTTCTGGTTATCTAAACATATCTAAGTGGCTTTACCAGTTAAACAGATTAACCATATCAAAACATAACCACAAAATCATTCACCACTTGACACAATGATTTTTGACGTGGAAACCCAAATGGGAAAAACTACGATGGGGATGAATACCCACAAGTATTGTGAACTCTTTTGAATTTCACCCTGTTAGGAGCCAAGCCTTGTTAGAAGCTTTACAAAAATGTCCTGTTAGAAACAGATTTGGTTAAGGACCACCCGGTTAAGGGATTGTCTACAATACCCTGTTAAAGGCAATACCCTATTAGGAGTAACCTTGATAGAGGATTTAAAATCCAAGATAATGGATCACCTAGCTAGAGGATTTAGAAAACACCAAGCCTGTTAAAGCCTACCCAGTTAAGGGATTTAACTATTGTAATTGTTAGAGAACAACAGGGTCTTTGTTGATCTGGTAATAGCACTACTCTACTTGATCAAATCCTTTTTACGCTCCTATCTGCCTTCACACATTCTACAGATACTCCCTCTTCTTCGGCAATCAATCACACTGGCACACTTAACCAAAATTGCCAACACTATTACAAAACAACTCATCGACCTTATAAGCAAAAAAATAGGTCGACAACACAACACAAAACCTAAGATCTCACAGAGATTACAAACAAATCAGTTCAAAGATGACCATTAGATTACATAGCAATCAACTGCACATAGTTCTAGACAACCTCGACCACTCCTAGATCACCGCACATTGGATCCTATAACTCATCGCGCGGTTTTCACTTCATGCAATGCACTTGCTCATTCCCAAGATAAAATAGTTATCTCTATGCACCAAAACTACTTTGAAACTCATCATGTGCATCATACATACATGGCATAATCATTTCCAATCACCATTCGATCATAGATCAACACGACCAATTCACGAAGCTCCATCGGTTATGGTTCGACATATCAACAGGTTAGGGTTACCGGTTGATCTCTCTACTTCAATAGTAATACCGGTTTCCTTCACTGCTCAACTACCAGTTGCATTACTGCATCACTACCAGTTGCAATACAACTCTCTTACTGGTTACAATTGACATCAATGACAACACTTATACTTCATTAATGTAATCTTCATGCAATTCCAACAAACGCAAGCCTTACACATTGCAATTGAAGAGAGGTACACAATTTTCTTTTACAAGTTCTTCATTTTTTGCTCATTCTAGTTTATAAGCTTAAGTTCATTTCATATATGCAAGCATTTCAAAAAAATGATAACAAAAGATTGCATATAAATAGTTTTTTATTATGAAAAAATGTGTAAGGTTTCCCACCAGGTGTGCCAAAAACTGTTGTCACAAAGGATTGTGTCGTGATGCTAAACTAGAAACTCAACAATCCTGTGAAACATGGGAATACTTTCAGGCCTGTGGGTATGCCTGTCATGAAAGTAGACCTCTGGAGATCAGGATAGCTTCCTGTCTAATGAATCTCTTGCAATTAACCTCTTTTGAGAAAAGGGATAGAACTAATACTAAAATTAAACCTATCCTACGAGGTGATGCACCAAATATTGTTTCTGAGACTTTCAACTTTCTTAACTCACAAAAACCTTCAACAAATAACCCTGAAAGTTTCACAACTCAAACGAACATGTGATGCATTAAATTCAGCCCTTTTTAAGAAATATTTATGCATCACATGTTTAGTTGAGTTCTGAAACTTTCAAGGTTATTTGTTGAAAGTTTTTGTGAGTTAAGCAAGTTGCAGGTCTCAGGAACAATATTTGGTGCATCACCTTGTAGGATAGGTTTAATTTCAGTATTTCTTCTATTCCTTTTCTCAAAAGAGGTTAATTGCAGGAGATTCATTAGACATGAAGCCAACCTGATCTTCGAAGGTCTACTTTCACAATAGGCATACCCACAGGCTTGAAAGTACTCCTATGTTTCACAGGATTACAGAGCTTCTAGTTTAGCTTCACAGCTCAATCCTCTATGACCAACAATTTTTGGTATGCCCCATGGGACACTTTGAACTATTTTAGTTCAAAGTTTGTCCACAAAATTTTGATTTTTGGTGTAAAAATCAGAAATTCCAGCCTTTGGAGGCAAGATCTACCCACACCTAGCGACTCTGAGTTATAAATTTTTTGGTTTCAGCAGTCCGAGTGCTGGTATGTTTCAAAAAATTCATTAATTCTGAATTCCTAGTTATTTATATGAGAAAATATGTCTGATTTTTGGGGACATTATCAATACCCACCTCCATATTATGAGAATTTTGTCCATAAGGCCACTTACCAGCAATACCCAAGTAGCCACAATGTTGGTTTTAATCCAAATTCCCATATTATAGTAAATAACCAGCATGCTTATCATGCTTACCACCCACCCTTGCTCAATCTTCCAATTAGCTCCAAAATGATAATTTTAGAATTAGAGACATCAATAACATATTGCCTGATTATACTAAGCAGGTGGAGGAGATTAGCAAGAATTCAAATCAACGTTAGGATGAGTGGGCTTATCAGGCTTATCATTATGAGAAAGAGTTGGAGGAACAAAAATATATTATGAAGAAAATTTTGCAAACAAGTTTGTTGCTAAAGAGGAACAACTTGCTACAAAAGATGAACAAAACATGATATTGTTGGCTGCTAAAGATGAACAACTTGCTGTTAAAGATGAGAAAATGAAAATGCTGGAAGAAGATGTAATGAGGGTCTTTGAGAAATTTGTTGGCATGGTAAATAATGCTAATGTTGCTGCCAAGGAAGAACTTGATACAAGAGGAAAGACCATCATAATGTTGAGTGCCAAGGTAAACAAGTTAGAAGCCCAATTAACCCCTCACATCTCAGATCAGCTTGTGAATATGAATCTGTTAGAGTAATTGGGTCTTTACTTGATTAATTAAACAATATTTGTTTAATTCTTTAAGTTCCCAAATATCCTTTAACACTTAAGCTAACATTAGGTGCATATAATTAATTATTATGTGCAAGCCTAGGGTTTTCCCTTTTTAGGGTTTATTGACCTATTAAAGGTTAATTTTGTTTTTCATTGTATTATCTTTTCACAATACTTTTTTGGTGAATTGGAGCTCTCATCTTTTGAGAATACTTTTATGTTTTTTGTGTGTTCTTCAGATTCTACTTCATTGCTTCTCCTTGTAACAGGTTATTCGGCTTGCAAAATATCTTCAGGCTACTTTGGGGTTGTATTTCTCAACTCCTATATGGTATCAGAGCTCAGATTTGTAGCTACCTGTTCCTGTTTTTTGAGAATTTTGCATTTGAAGCAGATCTGGGATTTCATACATTTTTTGTGTGCTTAGGGTTAAGGTTTTTTTTTTTTCTGAGCACTTTGGGCCTAAACGGATCTCACCAACATACTCAGAAGGCCCAAAAACCCCTATAGTCATATAAAATTTGTCCATTTTTTACTCCTGAGCATCTGGGTGATATTTTTTTCTCCCCACCAGGTCGTACGACCCTGGCATGCAAATCGAGAAAAAAAATTTGCAGAATTTTTTTTGCCTTTTTACGGCATGCAGGCCGGATTATTTTGATTTAAAAAATAAAAAATAAAAAAAAACAATTGCAAATTGAAAAAAAAGCAAAAAAAAAAAATTGTTTGCATTTCTTGGGCACCAGACTTGACTGTCCGGTGCCTTACGGTGCCTGCAGGCCAGTCAGGCCGGCCTCATAGGCCCCACTGGCCCTCCAAACACCTCAGCCCCACCGGCTGCACCTTCTGGCAACCTCCGACTCCGGCTCTGGCAGCCCCCTCACCTGTCGTCCCTTCTGGCAACCCCGCCGAGCTCCACTCAGACTGGACCGCGCCACCTCTGCTCAGCCCCTACCACCCCAGCTCCACTCCACCCGGCCAACACTTCACTTAGCCCGGGCCGCACCACCTCCGCCTGGACCACCACCAGCTCCTCCTCTCTAGTCTTTTTGAGAGGGGGTTGATTTTTTGGGCCTAGATTGTGCATCCGGAGTCGGATTTTGGCGAATGAATAGGCATCGGAAAGGTGATTCTGAGCTGGACCTTGTGGTGGTGGATATTTTTCCTAAATCTACTATTTGACTATATTTTTCACCAATCAAAGTCGGGCTTCTTTTTTGCACTTCCGAGGCCGTAGAATGGGCAAACGGACTCCGTTTTTCGAAAATGAATAGGCATTGGAAAGCTCTCAGCATGCTCTATTTAGATTTGTGATCTTTTTTCTTAGAATTTTCACTAGGTACATGAGATATCAGTTTGAATTTTTTTTCTTATACACTACTTCCTTCTCATTACTATGTACTAGGGTTTGGGTTTCTCTATTGTGGGGGGTGTTTTTTTCTCGCTTTCTATCATTTATATCAGAAATCAAGAACACCTAAACTCTCAAAACAAACAAACCCTTCTGCATCTTCTATCTATTCTGAAAGATCACATAATAAAAACAACCAACAAGCAGGTGCAGGTGCAAAGTTTTCTTTGTTCTCATGGCAGATCCTTCAGTTGAGTTGTTGACTTCACACAACTATCACACCTGGAAGCCCCGCATCACAAGGCTTCTCAAGGCACGCGGGTTGTGGGATTCTTTGGATGAGGTTCAGCCAGTACTGCAGCGTCCTTATGAGATTCTTATGCACCGAAACAAGTTAGATGAGGCCATGGGTTTGATCTCTTTGCATATCTCTGACAGCCTTCTATTTCACCTTGATGAGTTGCTTACTCCTCAGGATATGTGACTGAAGTTTGATTCTCTCTTCGGGAGGGTCAATGAGATTCGGGCATTATAGATTGAGGCAAAGTTGACTTCTTTGTTACCTGATTCCTTTCCCACTATTGAGGATTTTTTGAACAAATTCAAGACTACTTGATCTATTCTTCAGGGATGTGGAAAGAACAAGACTGATACCGAGTGCATTCATTTGATTCTTTCAAAGCTTCGGGTTCACTTTCAATTTTTTGCCTCTACTTTCTACTCCACCATGGATGGCTTGGGTACTCATTTCAACATGCCTACCTTTGATGTCTTTTGTGAGCGACTGTCTCATGAGAAGTCTCATCTTTCTCAGCTAGATACACTCTCAGGCTCCAAGAACAAATCATTGGTTGCTCAGTCCTCTAAGGAGAAGGAGAAACTGAAGCAGAAACTGAAGTTGAAGAAGCCTTCTACAGGCAATGAGAATTCCTCCAAGCCTGCTCCTAAGTCTGATTCAAAACCATTTCCTCCCAAACAAGGGAAATCTTCACAGTCTGGTGAGTCTTCCTCCAAGACTAAGAAGAAATCATCAGACACTTGCAGTTTTTGTCACAAGGAAGGACATCTAGTTTTCAGGTGTTGGAAACAATTAGAGGCTTTAGAGGAAGCCATGCAGCAGCATCACATTTCCTCACCTCAGGCGTCTTCTCCTTCCACAGGGAAAGGTCATGCTCTCACTACTAGAGCTTTGACCTATGGGTCCACATGGATTCTAGATTCTGGTGCTTCTCACCATATGACACACACTCAGCAGTTGGTTACTTCTCTTGCCTCTTGTGGTATTTCACAGATTGCAGTGGGTGACTTAGTACAGCTTTCCGTCTTGGGTTCAGGTTCTGTCTCTTTGGATGGGGGTACTCTATAGGATGTTTTGGTTGTCCCTGACATCTCGATGAACCTCTTGTCCATTTATCAGATTTGTCACTCTGGCTCTGGTAAGACAGTTGAGTTCTCACCACATGATGTGGTTATTCGGGACCTCCATGACCCTGATTTGGTTGTGGCTATTGGTAGTGTGGATTCTGCATCTCATCTCTACAGATTTGATGAATTTGAGCCCTCTTCAGGTACAGGTTCATCTCTCATAGCACATGCAGATTCAGTGAGTAAGCTTTGGCATTAGCGATTGGGCCATGTCAATTACAGATATCTTTAGCAGATGAGTACACAGGCACTTGTTCTTGGGCTCCCACAGATTTCCTGCACTAATGGTGTTTGTCATGGTTGTGTTCTTGGAAAGCATCACAGAGATCCCTTTCTAAAGGGGAGAGCCTCTCGTGCTTTGGCACCCTTGGAGTTGATTCATAGTGACCTCATGTCATTTCCCACTCCTTCTTTTTCAGGGGCCAAGTATGTACTCACATTTATCGATGACTTCTCCAGATGCACATGGGTGTACTTTCTTAAGTACAAGTCTGATGTCTTTGATTCATTTCGAATCTTCAAGACATATGTAGAGAAGCACTTTGGCTATTCTATTTGGTGGATACGTACAGACAATGGGGGGGAGTATGTGAATCAGGCTTTCAGAGATTTTTGCACTAAGCATGGTTTGCAGCATCAGTTTACTGTTCCCTACACCCCTCAGCAGAATGGTGTCGTTGAGCGCAAGAAAAAAACTTTACGGGAGATGGCAAATTGTATGATTCAGTCCAGGTCCATGGATTCATCTTTTTGGGCTGAGGCAGTCAATTGTGCCAACTATATTCAGAATCGGATGTCTCACAAGGCTATTCGACATATGACTCCTGAGGAGGTTTGGTCTCATGACAAGCCTGATGTTTCCTTTTTTCGAGTGTTTGGCAGTGAGGCATGGACCTTTATTACTGATGCTCAGAGGAAAGCCATGGAGTGGAAGAACCAACCACTTATTTTTTTTGGCTACTGTGAGGATGTTAAGGCATATAGGTTGTTTGATCCTAATTCTAGAGAGGTCCTGTTTCGATGGGATGTTCAGTTTGATGAGTGTCTTCCCACAGTGGATACCCCGACTCCAGTGTCTCCTCCTCTCCCTACTCCGACCTATGCACCCCTTCAGGATCTTTTTGAGGATGTTTCTGATGATCCATCCTCCCCACCTCCACCATCCCCACCTCCCCCTGCTCCACCTCAGATGCCCAAGTGGGCTCGCCTTACTGTTGAGGCGGTCGGTCCTATGGGTGGTGATCCTTCAGATACTCGTCACACTCATTCTCATACAGTGGGTTCCAGTCTTTTGAGTCATGCTATTTTAGATGATCCTCAAAAGTTTTCAAAGGTGACAGTTCACCCTGAGTGGGATTGTGCTATGAAGGAGGAGTATTCTTCTTTGATGAGGAATCATACTTGGGATTTTTGTCCTCTTCCTAAGGGCAGAAAGATGGTTAGGTGTCACTAGTTGTATCACACTAAATATGTTGCTGATGGTTCCATTGATAAGTACAAAGCCCCTCTTATTGTGAAGGGGTTTTCACAGGTTGAGGGTATTGATTACACCGAGACATTTTCCCCTATTGCCAAGATGAATTCCATTCGCTTTGTACTATCTCTTGCAGCTTCTCGGTGTTGGCTTGTTTTTCAGATGGATGTGAAGAGTGCCTTCTTGCATGGGGATCTACAGGAGGAAATCTACATGGAATAGCCTCATGGATTTATGCAGGATAGTTCTTTGGTTTGTAGACTTCAGCGTTCATTATATGGTCTCAAACAGGCCCCTCGGGCTTGGTATGAGAAGATGGACTCTTTCTTGCTCTCCATTGGGTTCTCCCACAGTCATTCTGATCACATAGTGTATATTCAACTTCTTGAAGGTGACATACTCATTCTTGTGCTATATGTTGATGATCTTCTCATCACGGGTAGCTCATCCTCTATGATTCAGCATATTCAGCGTGACTTGATGGATCAGTTTGAGATGATAGATCTCGGTCTATTGCACTATTTCCTTGGTCTTCAGGTGATTCAGTCTTCTGACGGGATCTCTCTCTATCAGTAGAAGTATGCTCTTGACATGCTTCACTGCTTTGGCATGCTTGATTGCAAGCCTACTCCCACTCCATTTCAGTCAAGGGTTGTTTTGCCCACCTCTTGCCCCACTCCTTCAGTAGATTCTACACTTTATAGGCAGTTGGTTGGCAGTTTGTTGTACCTGACTCGCACCCATCCTGATATTTCCTTTGCGGTTGGCCTTGTCTCTCGATTCTCCCATGATCCTCATGAAAGTCATTGGCAAGCTGCCAAACATATTTTGAGGTACATTCAGGGCACTAGTTCTCATGGCATTCACTACACATCAGGGGACCCTCACATTGTTGGCTACACTGACTCAGATTGGGCTGGTGATGTCACTGATCGAAAGTCTACTTCTGTCTTTGTTTTTTGTCTTGGCTCTGGTCTTATCACATGGTCTTGCAAGAAGCAAACTGCTCATGAATTATCATCTACAAAGGCTGAGTACCAAGCTGTTGTGCTCGCTAGTCAGGAGATCTTATGGCTTCGACAGTTGATGACTGAGTTTGGTTTTCCTCCTGATAGTCCCACTATTCTTTGGTGTGACAATCAAAGTGCTATTCATATTTCCCATAACCCAGTAGAGCATCAGCAGATGAAGCACATTGAGCTTCACATGCATTTCATCTGTCAATTGATTCAGGATGGTGTTCTCATTATGGAGTACATTCCCACTTCTGAGTAGGTTGCAGACATCTTCACGAAACCTTTTGCATCGCCACACTATCTTCAATTGTGCTCTATGCTTGGGGTGAAGTAAGTTGTCCTTGGAGGGTCTTTATGAAGCCTTCCTTCCTTCTTCTTTTAGCATGTTCTTTTATCTCTTTTTTGAGAGGAGTTTTTTCCCACTGGGTTTTCTCCTTTGTCTCCGTTTCATAGAGATTTCTGTGTATTTGGGTACCTGATCAGGCCTTGTTGTCAGGACCCATCTTTCATGCTTTCAGTAGTTGTTCTAGGTTTTAGCTTCTCCCTAAGTCTAGCATAAGGGGGGGTGTTAGAGTAATTGGGTCTTTACTTGATTAATTAAACAATATTTGTTTAATTCTTTAAGTTCCCAATTATCCTTTTACACTTAAGCTAACATTAGGTGCATATAATTAATTATTTTAATTAATTATTATGTGCAAGCCTAGGGTTTTCCCTTTTTAGGGTTTATTGACCTATTAAAGGTTAATTTTTTTTTTCATTGTATTATCTTTTCACAATACTTTTTTGGTGAATTGGAGCTCTCATCTTTTGAGAATACTTTTCTGTTTTTTGTGTGTTCTTCAGATTCTGCTTCATTGCTTCTCCTTGTAATAGGTTATTCGGCTTGTAGAAGATCTTCAGGCTACTCTGGGGTTGTATTTCTCAACTCCTATAGAATCTATTGCATTTATCTTTGGAGCAATATGGGTTACAACAAAGAAAGATGGAATACAAAAAGGCCCTTCATGACGAGGCTTTTAGTAATGATATTTTGGGTTTCATTGAAGATGATCAAGTTGTATATACATTGAAGAGGCAAGGTGTAAAGCAAGAATTGGCTTACCAAGACCAGGACCAACATTCTAAAATACAAAAAATATAGTTTGAGCAAGAGATTCAACAACAAATTGTTGCAAAGGAGATGGAGATGGAGTTATTAGTTTCCCAGCAAGAGGCTCCTGAGATCAAGATACCAAGCTTTAAACAAGGTGAGTCTCCTAAATCTCCCAAATTCAAAATTCCAAGTTTTAGGAGTCCTCAATCATTTCAATAACCTATTCTTGAACAAATGTATCCATATAAAGAGATCATTCAAGAAGGTCCTACCTTGAATCAACCAATTAAGGAAGAGCCTCTCATGTTTGCATTTCCAAGTTTTAAGAAACCTCTTCCAGCTCAAGAACCCGAACAATACATTTTAGAACAACCTTCTAGTCATAATATAGTCAACCTGTCCACAAATGAACCCAATGATAGCTTCACTGTGGAATCAGTTTTGTTACAAGTTGTGGAAAAGGTTATAGATAATGAACAACATGTTCAAGACCCAAGAAAGGTTGATAGTTTTCAAGTTCTAACTGATTTGTCTAATAAGCTGTCATTTTTTTATGGAAGATGAAGTTAGTGAACCTCAAGTCATAGCCTTAATAGCTTCAAGTTAGCAAGAAGAAGTGATTCAAAACATTAATGTTTTGACCATTCAAGAGAGCTGCAAAAAGATACAAAACAATCCTCTCCTAGAGCAGAATAAAAACAATGAAGAAGATGCATTTTGGGATGATCTTGAAGATTTCGTTTCAAAGATAGAGGTCAAGCAATCATGTTTTGAAGAGATTCAATAAGAACATCAGAGTAAGAAGAAATAAACAATTGTAGAGTCTCAAGATCGGATGGATATACTTGTTGAACTTCCTGAACAACAAAGGCAGATTTCTCAAGAGGATGAAGGCAACCTTGTCCTAAAACATAAAGATAACAGCATCGCAGAAGTACTTTATCACACAAAGCTAAGTTCATCACAAGAATATGCTCCTAGAGGTAATAATCCAAACTAACTTTCAAATGTTGAAGAGAATAAACATGATGTTGATGTAGGTTGTGATGTGAATGAAAGCATCAATGAATAGATTGAAGAGGTTGACCTACAGGATCCTGAAGAGGATTCATTCCTAGAAGAATTGGAGAAATGTTGTTTAAGTTCAATAGCTTAGTATGTGGTGTTTCTAGAATAGGTTAAGTTACCTCAGCATGATGCAGATGACACTAGCAAGGTGTTGATTCATGAGCAGAAAACAAAAACCAGCGTTGTTGAGTAGGTTCGAGAGGTTGATCTAGAGGCAATTTTGGTTAAGGTAGAGAAAGAAAATCAACAAAGCACAGATTTCCAAGATTTTGGATAGCACATTAAGGTTGAAGAGATAGAGGTTATGGCTAAGGAGATGGTCAACATACAAGAAAACAACACTCAAACACCAAAGTTTAACATCTCAAGGGGTTGTCCTATACGATACCTCTCCAGATTAGAATCTAAATATGAATAAACTGTTGGCATTATGTGAACCGGTATGTGGACATAATGACATTGTATGTTGTCATTGATGTCAATATGTTGAAGAGGTGTGAACCGGCATATGTGAGGACCGGTATAACACTATGAACCAACATTTGTGCCAAAGTGAAGCGGTGTGCTTGTTCAAGGTGAACCGGCATATGGTTATGGGAACCGACACATGGAAGCATTGTATAACTACCGGTTGGTAGTCTCAACTTCAGGGTTTTCGATTGATGTGCTTCAAGCCTGTATGGCTCAATAGCTGACATTGTGTGATGAGTTAGAATTGTAATGAACAACAGATCATGTTGCCACGTCAGCCTTGTGCGCGTGAAGGATCTTGCATGAAGGAGATTGTTCCTATCCACCTCGGGAATAAGCGAAGTCTGCAAAATGGTGATAACGTGTGATGGGTTATCAACCGCCATAAAATCAGTGAAAATGGATGATGAAGAATGTCTTGATATTGGATCAAGACTGTTGCAATTAATGGAGTGTTCTCAATGGTCAAGATTGAACCGTTTGAATTCCTTAACCTAACAGGTTTATGGTTTAGGGTTTATGCTACCGACCTATATGTTTTCCTATAAGGTCGATGTTGTGTCTCTTTCTTAGGTTGTTGGCAAAATTTGTGTGTGTATCCAAGAGAAGGGATGCATGATTCTTGCCAAACCAAAAGGAGAGAAGTGATACCTGCAGAGTGTAAGTGCAGAAGGTGAAGAGGAGCCTAAGTGGATCTGCATTGGCATTGAGTGTTGTTACCAGATCATTGTAATACCTCTTGATCTCTAACCACCTCAAGAGTTGGAAAATCCCTTAATAGGGTAGCCTTAACTGGCTTGCTGAAAATCCTTTAACAGGGTAACTCAAAGCTACTGAGATCAGAATCCTTTAGCTATTGAGTTCTTGAAATCCTCTAACAAGGTAACCTTTAATAGGGTTTAACACTTAACCGGGTATTGTAGCCATCCCTTAACCGGGTGATCTCTAACAGGATCGGTTCCTAGCAGAACCTTTTGTAATGTCTCTAACCGGACAAGGCTCTTAACATAGTGGACTTCTAAAGAGTTCAAAAATAGCTTGTGGGTATTCATCCCCACCGTGGTTTTTTCCAGTTGGGTTTCCACGTGAAAAATATGTGTGTCATGTGTGATGCTTTTATCTTGTGATGCTTTGCTATTGTCTGTCAAACATATGATGGTTTTGTGTTTTATGTCTGTCAATAAAACATGTTGAACTAGCTATTATTATGATCTGATGTTAAATTACCTATTTATGCATAAGGGTGAAATGGTAGCGTTGTCTCGAGTTGAGTGAAAAGCTAAGTGAGTAACCAGTTAATGCTTGTCTTGGACATTCTTAACTTTACCAGTTGCACTCTGTTTCAAACTGGTGTCACTATCTGCCAGTCATTCGAAGTGTCTGCTGTCAAATCGGTTGTGGACTGTATTTTTGCCTGTACTGATTCACCCCCCACTCTCAGTACCGGTTTGGTACTATTCGTTCATCATTAAGTTATCAATTGGTATCAGAGCATTCTCTAGGTCCTCTATGCTATAAGCTTAACCGCTTGAGGTAAAGATCCTAGTCTAATGATGAAGAGGGAAGGTCCAAAGTTTAACAGAGAAAATTTCAGTATATGGAAAGACAGAATGAAGATATTCATCAGAAGCATGGGCGCTCAACACTGGAGCTATGTTGAGACTATCTATGTTGCTCCTACCGGTACCCTTACTGATCACCAAAAGAGAGAGATGCAGAAGAATGGGCAAGTCATGGAAGCCCTAATCACTAGTTTATCTGACATTGAGTTTATTGACGTTCAGGATAAGATAAATCCCAAAGAGGTATGGGACACTCTTGAAAATATCTATGGCGGTGATGAGCATGTAAAACAGGCCAAGGAAGAAAGCCTTAGAGGGAATCTTGAAGATATGCGGATGGTTGAAGGTGAGACCATTCAACAGTATGGAATAAGGATCAAAACTGTTGTTGGAGATATCAAGAGTGTAGGTGGTAAAATAGAAGATGCCACTGTTGTAAGCAAAGTCCTGAGATCCCTATTGTCGGTCTATGCAATAAGGGTGGCTGCTATTCAGGAGCTGAGATCAATAGACAAGACTAAGGTATCCTTAGACTCCATCATAGAAAAGTTGACAGCCTATGAGCAAAATAGTTTTGATGGTAGTGTTCAAAAGACTAAATCAACTTTTAAAGCTTCTGCTATACCATCCAGAAAAGGAAAAGAAGCTAGCACTAGTGGTGAACTAAGACAAAGTCGAGAAATGGATGATGAGGAGATTTTGATGGCATTTGAAGCTCTCCTTGCTAGGAAACTTCCTAAAGAAACCGACAAATACAAAGGTAAGCTACCTTTGAAATGCTTTTCTTGCAACCGGATAGGACATATTGCTGCAAATTGTCCTAATGGTGACAACAAGGACAAAATGGAAAGGTTCAAGAAATTCAAAGGAGGAAACTGGAGAAACTATTTTGTGGCAGTTGATGAAGGTGTCATAGATGAAGAATCAGAGAATGAAGAAAATGAAGGTATTGTGTTTGTTGCTATCAAGGAAGATGTGTTAGACAAGAAGGCTCTTGTCTCTCGGTTTGATAATTCCAATGAGTGGATCATTGACAGTGGTTTTTCTCACCATATGACTGGTGACCATAGCAAGTTTCTATCCTTGGAGGAGTATGATGGTGATGTGGTTCACTTTGGCAATGATGCACCATGCATGGTCAAAGGAAAAGGGTCCATCTCTCTAAATGGAAAGAGTAGTGTTGGCAATGTGTATTGGGTTGATGGTCTCAGACACAACCTTCTAAGTGTTGCCCTGCTGAATGATAGTGGCCTCACTCTGAAATTCAAGAAAGGAATTTGCAGAATCAAAGGAAAGAAAGGTGAATTGGTGGCCACTGGCATGCAGACCAAAGGTAACCTATTTCATTTGAATGCAAATATAAGTACATGTCTTATGGCTAAATTTGATGATAGCTAGATATGGCATAGAAGACTCTGCCATGTAAACTTTGATAACATTGTGAAAGCTAGTAAGATCAAGGTAGTTAGAGGATTGCCTGTGCTAAGCAAACCGGATAAAACCTTATGTAGAGAGTGTCAATTGGGGAAAATGTCTTCCTCAACCTTTAAAGGTAAATCTTTCACTACTAACAACTTACTTGATCTTGTGCAAACTAATTTGTGTGGTCCTATGAAAACTAGGAGTGTACAGGGTGATAGGTACTTCATGATTCTCACTGATGACTGGTCAAGAATGATGTGGGTCACATTCTTGAAAGACAAGTCTGAAGCCTTTGTAAAGTTCAAAGCTTTCAGAGCATTGGTGGAGAAGGAAACCAATAAAAGGCTCAAGTGCTTAAGAACTGATCAAGGATGGGAATTCACTTCCGGTGAATTCAATAAGTACTGTGAAGAACATGGCATCAAGAGGCAATTGTCTGCCCCTCGGACTCCACAGCAGAATGGCCTAGCAGAGAGGAATAACCAAACTGTGGTTGAAGCAACCAGAACCATGTTGATTCAAGGAAAGATAGCTCACACCTTTTGGAGAGAAGTGGTGAGCACTGCAGTCTACACAATGAACTGGGTACTCATCAAGAAAGGTAAGGAGAAAACTCCTTATGAGTATTGGACTGGTAAGACACCTATGGTTAGCTACTTTAGAGTGTTTGGTAGCAAATGTTACATCAAGAGGAGTGAACACCAGAGCAAATTTGATGTGAAATGTGATGAGGGAATATTCCTTGGATATTCCACCAAGAGCAAAGCTCTCAAGTGTTTCAACAATAGGACTCAAAGAATTATGGAAAGCATCAATGTAAGAGTTGATGAAACCTCTAAGAAAACTGAGGAAACCGGCAGTGAGCAAGTGGTAATCAAACCGGTTGCAACCTTCTAGGAACCGGTTGTTAGTCAATCGAGTACCAGTAACAGTGTTCCTACACCGGCAAATGTAGATGCTGATACTAATGGAGATGAGGATGAAGAATAAAAGCAAGAGGAATCCATCAAGACCATTCCTCGGTATGTCAAGCTAAATCATGATCCTGATCAGCTCATAGGAGATAAGGATGCAGGAATCCTTACAAGGAGAAAGGATAGAGAAAACTCATGTATGATCTCTAAATTTGAGCCTAAATCATTTAAAGAGGCACATAAAGATGAAGACTGGATCAAGGCAATGGAAGAGGAACTTGAGCAGATAGAGAAAAATGGTACATGGTCCTTGGTACCTAGACCGGAGCATAAAAATGTCATTGGTACCAAATGGGTCTACAGAAATAAGCTAAATGAGGATGCCACAGTGATTAGAAACAAAGCCAGATTGGTATGCAAAGGATATGCCCAAGAAGAAGGAGAAGACTATGGTGAAACCTTTTCTCCTGTAGCTAGATTGGAAGGAGTTCATATGCTCCTTGCATATGCAACTTTTAAAAGCTTCAAAGTATATCAAATGGATGTAAAATTTGCATTCCTAAATAGTGTACTTGAAGAGGAAGTGTATATAGAACAACCAGATGGGTTTTCCCTATCTGAAGACAATGACATGGTATGTAGGCTACATAAAGCCTTATATGGGCTAAAGCAGGAACCTAGAGCATGGTATGAACGCCTGCATTCCCATCTTGTGAAGATTGGATTTGAGAGAACAAGTGAAGATAGCAATATCAACTTGAAGTCTAAAGGAGATCAAATCCTGATCTATGAGGTATTCGTTCATGACATTATCTTTGGTGGAGATGACAAGATGAGTCATGAATTTGCAAATGAGATGAAGAAAGAGTTTGAGATGTCACTCATAGGGGAGATTAAGTTCTTCATTGGACTGCAGATCCAGCAGATGAAGGATGGAATCTTTATCACTCAATCTAAGTATGTCAAAGAGGTGTTGAAGACCTTTGGCATGGAAGATAGAAAACTGGCTGGTACACCAATGGTGACCAATTGCAAACTATCCAAAGAGGATGACTATTCATTGGTTGATGAGAAGGAATACCGATCAATGATTGGTAAGTTGCATTATGTAGTGCATAGCAGACCAGATATTGCACATGCAGTTAGCATTACTGCAAGAGTCCATAAAAGTCTAAGAGAATCCCACTTGGTTGTAGTCAAGCGAATTCTTAGGTATCTGAAAGGAACTATTGACTATGGGTTATGGTATCCATACAATAATGATTTTTACCTAAAAGTGTTCACAGATACTGATTGGGCTGGTAATGTAGATGATCGGAAGAGCACAACCGGTGGTTCATTATTCCTTGGTGGTAGACTGGTCTCATGGATGAGTAAAAAGCAGAGTATGTTGCAGCTTTCATGAATTGCACTCAGAAAATTTGGATGAAGCATGTATTGAATGGCTTCAAAGTTCCTGTATCTGAACCGGTAAGTATATTTTGTGACAACACTAGTGCAATTAATATCTCCAAGAATCTCATTTTACATTCTATAACCAAGCACTTTGAGCTTAAGTATCATTTCTTGAGGGAAAAGGTTTAGAACAAAGAGATTGCACTGGAGCATGTTTCCAGTAAGGAGCAGTTAGTAGACATATTCACCAAGCCTCTCCCAAAGACTACATTCATATATTTAAGAGGTAAATTAGGGGTACTACCCCTTCAAGAGGTAAACTAAAAGCATATGCTCCACATCAGTCAGGTATTGCATAGTCAAATTTATTTTGGATTGATGTGTTGAAGGATGCTACTCCTCAAGGGGAGCGGCATAATGGAACAGGGTAGCTTGTGCCTCCACTTTGGCATTGTTGTCAAAGGGGGAGAGGATGTGAAGTGGAGAAGATATCTATAGAAATTGGGGGAGAAGATGTGAAGCGAAGAGATATCTTAGTATATTGCCATCAATGCCAAAGGGGGAGATTGTTGGCATTATGTGAACCGATATGTGGACATAATGACATTGTATGTTGTCATTGATGTCAATATGTTGAAGAGGTGTGAACCGGCATATGTGAGAACCAGTATAACACTATGAACTGACATTTGTGCCAAAGTGAAGCAGTGTGCTTGTTCAAGGTGAACCAGCATATGGTTATGGGAATCGAGACATGGAAGCATTGTATGACTACCGGTTGGTAGTCTCAACTTCAGGGTTTCCGGTTGATGTGCTTCAAGCCTGTATGGCTCAACAGGTGACATTGTGTGATGAGTTAGCATTGTAATGAAGAACAAATCATGTTGCCACATCAGCCTTGTGCACGTGAAGGATCTTACATGAAGGAGATTGTTCCTATCCACCTCGGGAATAAGCGAAGTCTGCAAAATGGTGATAACGTGTGATGGATTATCAGCTGCCATAAAATCAGTGAAAATGGATGATGAAGAATGTCTTGATATTGGATCAAGACTATTGCAATTAATGGAGTGTTCTCAACGGTCATGATTGAACTATTTGAATTCCTTAACCTAACAGGTTTAGGGTTTAGGGTTTATGCTACCGACCTATCTATTTTCCTATAAGGTCGATGTTGTGTCTCTTTCTTATGTTGTTGGCAAAAGTTGTGTGTATCCAAGAGAAGGGATACAAGATTCTTTCTAGACCAAAAGGAGAGAAGTGATACCTGCAGAGTGTAAGTGCAGAAGGTGAAGAGGAGCCTAAGCAGATCTACATTGGCATTGAGTGTTGTTACCAGATCTTTGTAATACCTATTGATCTCTAACCACCTCAACAATTGGAAAATCCCTTAACAGGGTAGCCTTAACCGGCTTGCTAAAAATCCTTTAACAGGGTAACTCAGAGCTACTGAGTTCAGAATCCTTTAGCTATTGAGTTCTTGAAATCCTCTAACAAGGTAACCTTTAACAGGGTTTAACCCTTAACTGGGTATTGTAGCCATCCCTTAACTGAGTGATCTCTAACAGGATCGATTCCTAGTAGAACCTTTTGTAATGTCTCTAACTGGACAAGGCTCCTAACAAAGCAGACTTCTATAGAGTTCAAAAACAGCTTGTGGGTATTCATCCCCACTGTGGTTTTTCCCAATTGGGTTTCCACGTGAAAAATATGTGTGTCATGTGTGATGCTTTTATCTTGTGATGCTTTGCTATTGTCTGTCAAACATATGATGGTTCTGTGTTTTATGCCTATCAATAAAACATGTTGAACTAGCTGTTATTATGATCTGATGTTAAATTACCTATTTATGCATAAGGGTGAAATGGTAGTGTTGTCTCGAGTTGAGTGAAAAGCTAAGTGAGTAACCGGTTAATGCTTGTCTCAAACATTCTTAACTTTACCAGTTGCACTCTGTTTCAAACCGGTGTCACTGTCTGCCAGTCATTTGAAGTGTCTTCTATCAAACCAGTTGTGGACTGTATTTTTGCCTGTACTGATTCACCCCCCTCTCAGTACTGGTTTGGTACTATTTGTTCATCATTAAGTTATCATAAACTACTCCAATAGAGTAGGTTGTAGCCCAGATCAACTTACAAGACTATTTGTTCAAGGAAAATTTCATACCAGATCAGGTCAAAGAGGTAGGAGGTTTTGTTTTCATCACTAAAGATATATTGCAACATTATGTAAGGTACCTCTGCATTCATCGCTTCTTCTTAGTTGTGCATAAGATTTTGAAACATCCTAAGCTAGGAAGAAAAGGGTGTTACTTCTCAAAACCAGTTAATGGTTTTGTATAACCAGGTTTCACTCTTGGTTAGAGTAGGATAGAATAGTTTCCCTTTTAGTTTGTTGTTTTCAATAATTGCTCCTGACACGTTTCAATTTTCAGTTCAATTTTGGTTTTCAAGAAGTGTTGATGCACAGTTTTCAGGCCCAGCTATAGGTGAAGCCTTAGTAATTTTCTTTCAGTTTTGTTTTGTTGTTGTTTTGCAGAGCTACAGGAGAGGTTTATCAGAAAAGAGAAGGCAAGTTTAACTCTATTCCCAAAGGATATGCTTTAAGGCACTGGTCTATTGTCTAGCAGGCAAACACCCCTGAGAGGTTGCCAAAAATGTTACCAAAATTTCGCACCAACTAAATTTTGGTGGCCTAAACAGGCCTTACACATTGCAATTGAAGAAAGGTACACAATTTTTTTTACAAGTTCTTTAATTTTGCACATTATGGTTTAAAAACTAAAGTTCATTTCATATATGCAAGCATTTCAGATAAATGATAACAAACGATTGCATAGAAATAACTTTTTACTATGAAAAAATGTGTAAGGTGTCCCACTAGGCATGCCAAAAACATGAACAACAAAGATGCAAATCAATGTTCATGGATAATAGTAAACAACAATATCATGATAAAAGACATGAGATTGTCCTAGATGCTTAATAAAAAGGAGTCCATGAAGGTAATCAAGAGAAGAACTTTTGAAAAAGACAGTGAGTTTATACAACAAAGCACATACAAAGAAACAGAAAGCCTCCATCATACAATATATACTTAGATACTTTCAAGAAGAAATTTCTATGTCATGTGATCATAAGAGAAGAATATTTAAGTAATGGCAGTGAATAATGAAATCATCCATAGTGATTAGCGAGAAGTGAGTAAGACAGTTCACAATAACACATCAATGTGTAATAGAGAATAAGAGTCAATATTTTTGAGATCAACATATGACCACAAAATTGCAATCTTATTGCATATAGAGATAGTGCTAGCCACATGATAATTTTCAAAGCACATGGGCATCCATTTATAGAAGTCACAATATTCGAATCAATATTGAAATAACATCATGGAAGATAAGAATCAAAAGGGTGCATGAACCAACGGTATATCAAATCAAAAGCATAATAGTCCTAGGCATTAACAAAGGACAATAATTTGATAGAAGAAAGAGAGAATCAATTATCAAAGAGTGTTGGAACAAGTAAATAAGAGAAGGATATGAACAATCAATGCATAGATACCAATGCCCAAATCAGCGAGAGAAGTGTATATGTTATACACAGTGAGAAGATAAAAGCATGAATAGTGCATTCATGAAGCAAAGCCAACATAAATTCTATGTCAAAAAAAAAAACTTAGAAATTTCAGTCATGTTGATTTGATCATATCTCAAAATTCCTAAACTAGGTTTTTCTAAATTTTTCACAAAAATTAGAAACAAAGAAACAAAAAAACTCAAAAAATCTTGTGAAAACCCAGTTCATGAATTTTGAGAACCCTTCACCAATCCAAAAAGGTGCAAAGAAAGAGATTTCACAACCAAGGGGTCATTCTTGAATAGAGCATCGGAACAATATGCCTGAGTGTGATATTGTGATAGTCTAAATACCATAAAAAATGAATATTTTGTGATCTTTCAAGTCCATGGCCTTCATCAAAACATAAAAGAGTACACAGCCTATATGACTATCACTTGAACAACCCAAACTTCTATAGGTCAAGGATTCAAGCAATTTTCCAAAGGTTTAAAGACATAGAAAGGACAACCTTCAGGGAAGTTTTCTACAGTCATGACAGTATTAAGTTACAGTGCAGCACATGAAAAATGATCTAAAAATCAGAACCAAAGCAAAGTAGACCAAAAGATCCCTAACAAAGCAAAAAAAATACAATCCCAACCTTGGAGCATAACACACAAGGATCTCAAAATACTCATGAGTACACAGTAAAAATTCCAAACCATCAAACAAAGCTATATTGCCATCATTATCGAGTATGCTATGGTTTGAAAATAATTTTTCTTCAATGATTGTTTTGTGATTGTGATATGCTAGCTTCACTGTGTATATGAGCTACTCATCAAATTTATCATGTCAATCTTCTTATGACATAAGGAAATGAATATCAAGAGGGTATTAATGCATGGAAAGAACCACAATGAATTTCCCAGACATCATGAATGAGCAGTGTACACTTTCAGCTACAACCATCTGTTAAAGGCCCTCGATATTGATGAATATGCTAGAAGTGTGGAACAATGGACATCCAATAAAAAGCAGAGAACTCTTGTTGACATAAAGATTGAATTGGTACATGGATTTTAAGGATTGGCAAACACCATATAAAGAGCCATCCTAGGATGAGAAATTTTATCTTCTAACTGGAGAAAATGAAGAAAACCCTCTCAGTGAAAAAAATTGCACAAGCAACTGCCCGTGGAGTTCTAAATAATCCTATAATTTGTGATCCGGAATCAGGCTTGACAGGAATAATAATGAAGAAATAATAAGTATACAACAGCTTGAAACATAGATTCTCAAGGATTTTATCATTTTCTATGCATGGTGAAATACAAGTATTGCGGCTTCAGCCATAGAGTTACAAAAAAATAAAGACAGATTCAACAAGTTTTGCTCAACAATGCATGTATAAAGAGTTTTTTTCTAGAAACCCTAACAATATTTGTGCATAAAGGCAAGTATTTTTTTTCAAATAATCTTGTGCATAAACAAGATGAAAGCATAAGGAGAAGGAAATAAACACATTGTTAAAAGTTCATGCCAGTTAAAAGATCCAGTTCAAACCTATGTTCAAAATCCAGTTCACAACACAAAATTATGTATGGCGGCCTCACGAAAGATGATCTTCTTCAAGAAGAAAAAAAGTTTTGCAAAATGAATGAATGGAAGAAAATAGGTTTCAAGTTCTTTTTTCCATGCCCTAAATACAACGAAAGGGATTTTTCTATTTCTTTTATCATGTTATTTGTTTTTAAGAGAAAGAAAAAACACTAAATATAATTGTAAGCAATGGTCAAAGACTTAATGTCTTTTTTACCTAAGCATCCGCCCTCAATGCAAGGGTTAAAAGCGTTTTATTTATTTTTTATAAATTAATATAGCTCTTTTAAAGTTTATTATATTAAAAAACTTTAAAGAAGTTATATTAATTTATAGAAAAGACATTTATTTATTTCTTTATGCTATATTTTATATTTTATAATTAATATATTTTTATTATGATTTATTTGATTAAAAATCTTAATAAAAATATATTAATTAATAAAGGTAGCAAATATAAGAGAGAAATAAATAAGTTATTTTAACGTTTATTAAAACAATAAAATCAATTGTTTTTAAATAAATGTTAAAATGAGATTATTTAAAAGAAAATTTGAGGGGAATATGAACTTCATGCAGAAATCAGAAAAAATAGAGATGTATTTGGAATTAGTGCAACATTTGAATAGTGCTTTTTTTTGGAAGTTATATTTAGCAATTCAGCATGTAGTCTTAAGAGAGGGACAAATATTTTTAGCTTTTTCAAAGGCTATTTTTGGTGACCAATCATCATGCAGATTTTATAGAGGGGAAGGAGTTTATTTTAGAAGCTATTTTTGGCAGTCAGAGTATCAGTTACATGCAGTTTCAATTGGGGGGCTTTTTTCATCATCAAAGAGTGTTTTGGGTAGAATTTTGCATGTGCTTTGCATGCTATTTTAGGCAAATTTGCCTATGGTTTTCTCCATGCATTTTTTTCAGATGGTCTTCTATATATTCTCTTTCTCTCTTCATTATTAGGAGTTCTTTTTCTTTCCTTAGCATGATTGTGGACTATTTTCAGACCCTTTCATGCTAAAGGATGGCATTGTATCTCACTTTTCTGAGTTTGTTACAACAGTAATTCCTTTATTTTCAATAAAATAGCAATAGATTCCTTCTTGATACTTCTTGTCTAGTGTTGAATGAAAGATACTAATGATTTTTCTATGATTTATTCTTCGAATCCTTTAATGTAGTCTCTTTCAAGCAGTATTATTTCAAGAGGATGCATGGTTAATGCAAGTTATAGTTTGTGTAATCTTATTTTGATGGGTTTGTAGTTGTGAAGATAGTTTATTTTACTTCAAGAAAGCTTTCTAATCAGGCCCTTTCTATGAAATATTTATGTATTCACATGTTCAGTTGAGTTGTGAAACTTTCAAAGTTATTTGTTGAAGATTTTGTGGGTTAAGCGGTTGCAAATTTCAGAAGCAATATTTGGTGCATCACCTCATAGGATAGATTTAATTTTGGTATTATTTCTATCCTTTTCTCAATAAATTTTGTAGGAGATTCATCAGACAGGAAGCCGGTCTGATCTTCGAAAGTCTACTTTCACGATAGGCATACCCACAAGCCTAAAAGTATTCCCATGTTTCACAGGATTGTTGGGTTTCATACTTAGCATCACGACACAATCCTTCATGACAATAGTCCCTTATTTGATTATTTGAAACATCTAGCTTGAAATAAATAATAGGATCATTAGAAAGAAAATTTCTTCTTTTCTTGAGGTTTTGTTCATTATAGAAAAATTTATATCAGAAGTGGTAATGTCTTCCATTTTTAAAATTTTGATCATGTTAGATCTTTTTCTTCTTGGGATAATGAAGTGACTAAATATTGGCCTCTACTTAAAACTCTTCCTACACAAGGCTTTGTTGGTAGTTGTTAGGATAAATTGACTAAAAGAAGGGAGGCTAAGTGGTTTCTTCCTCTTGTGGGTAAACTTAAATTGAACTATGATGGGGCTTCAAGAGGAAATCTAGGAAAATAGGGCATCGATACTCTAATATCTAATACTAATGCAACTATTATTAAATTCACTTGTAAATGCATTTAAGATGGGTCTAACAATAATGCAGAGCTTTAGGCTCTTAGCCTTGGTCTTGATTTGGCTATTTTGCTTGGTATAAAAGATTAAATTATTGAAGGAGATTATATGTCTATATTTCATGTTCTCACTAATAAGAGGGGCCATGTTTAGTAGCTCCAATGCCTTTTGGATAAAGTTCTCCTGCAACTCAATTATTTTGCTTCTTATGAGATTCGTCATTGTTATGGGTAAATTAATTTTGTAGCCGATCTTCTTGCTAATAAGGAAATTGATGAAATATTATCTTATCAAGTGGTGCTTGGGAAAGACATTCCCCCTCTTTTGAAAAATTAATGATTGGGGTTGGGATTTGATCACCCACTCCCTTTTCATGTTGGCATATGGTTATTGTTTTATGAGGCATTTGGATCTTATTTTATGTTTCTATCTTGGATACGCTGGCACTATCTTTTAGCAAATAGCTTATCTTAATGTGGCATCATTATTATCTATGGCCTTATCGACATATTATTTGCCTTATGTACTTTTCTCTACCATACTGACATCATCATCTTTGGTGGATTGTCTTTGTACATTTGGTATTTATTACCTGGTAATGAGACTTACTCTGTGTATGATTTCACAATGTCCGCCCCCTTTTCATGTTGGCATATGGTTATTGTTTTATGAGGCATTTGGATCTTATTTTATGTTTCTATCTTGGATACGCTGGCACTATCTTTTAGCAAATAGCTTATCTTAATGTGGCATCATTGTTATCTGTGGTCTTATCGACATATTATTTGCCTTATGTACTTTTCTCTACCATATTGACATCATCATCTTTGGTGGATTGCCTTTGTACATTTGGTATTTATTACTTGGTAATGGGACTTACTCTGTGTATGATTTCACAATGTTTAGCATTGTCTCTCCGTACGGCTTCTGCTATCATTGGGTTGTCATACCTATTGAGCACACATTTCTTAGTTGTCCTTTCTTGCCACGAAGTTGGTTTCATTTGTTATGTTGAGGTATTGATATTTATTATAGGCTCTTTCACTTGTCTGAGCCAACATATCCTTCATTATGGTTGACAATGGTTTCTTTTGCAAGCTCTTGCATGTTTTTTCTATATATATTTATGGTTGGAAAATCACAATGTTCATGTTTTTCTTTCTTTGTTTTGTGGTTTCTTTGATGAGATAGCTCTGATACCAATTGATGAAATAGGGCAAACAAATGAGAGGAGGGGGGTGAATCAGTTGTCACAAAAACTCACACAACTTAAGCTTATTCTCAGATCTGATAATTAAGCATGAAAGCATAAATCAACAACACATCATAACCACACATAACACAAAGATTTTTGACGTGGAAAACCCTATTAGGGGAAAAACCATGGTGGGGATGAACCCACAAAATAGGTATACTTTGTTAAAATTATTACAATGGGGAATGCACATGCATTCAGGCACACTTCCTAGAGCTCACTACCCAAGGAAGGCTCACTGCATATACAAACAATTTCGGATCACATCCGGAAATAATCAACTAGGAAATAGCATCTCCTTAATGCATGGTTCAGTCCCATTGAAGCACAAAACAAATTTCTTCTTCATACTTCTTCTCTGCCACACTCATCCACTCACCCACTTGCCACTCTACTAAATACAAATATATTACAATTATTTATACATGTCATCAACCTTGGAGAAATCAACAAGGTTTTCTCAACACTCATCACCTAATTCAAAAATACAACACTCAATACAATATCACATGCAGACCAAGCAATGTTGGTCAAGACATAGAACAGAGCCAAATCTTTCACCTCGAACACGTTACACTGCCAAGAATTACGCCTTGAATATCTGCAACACGCTGCAATCATCTGATTGCCCAAGAACATGAAGAATTCCAACATACCGAAGGAAAACATCAATTACAAGCTCAATGATCAATGTGGATCACCAACACAAAAGGCAAACAATCCAAAAACATCCAAAAGTATCTTGAATTACCATAGCAACATCTGCACCAATATAAATTACTACAATCACTAGCATCTTCATATCAAACCTCAAGAACATTATCTACAATGACTATCAACCTTGAAAAAATCACTTGCGGACGTCCAAACCATGAACCACTTGAATTGAGGACACACACCTATGTCCCAAACATATCTCCAAATGCACATAACAAGATATTACAATACATAGAAATGCAAATCAAATTACTAACACTTTGTCACCACTAAACAACTTAAAAACCATCCACACCACATATACACATAACTCAATTAAATCTCCATGCGGACCTTTGAAACTTTAGTTGAATCAACTAAAGACAACTCTCTACAAACCCTTTAATCTACAAACTCTGATCTTCATCATACTACATACGTTGAATAAATTAACTCACTGAACTTCACTGCATCACTGTCTTAGATAAAGAAATATGTTGACATCAATTATAACACATCTTGCAAATATCTCTCAGGCACATATTTGCAACATACTTCCAACAATCTCCCTCTTTGATATTGATGGCAACATATTATGTGAAAAACGATCAATGACAAAGAAATCAACAACTCCCCCTTAGACCTTGCATACTACTCTTCTCCTTTTTATTTTCTCATCAAGGTTTCTCACATGATTCTCTCCCCCTTTGACATCAATGGCAAAGGCATATATTTGCAATGTAACCATAAAACTAAATATTTGACTCACAAAATTGATTACTCCCTCTGAGTAGGAGCCACCAATTCATCAATCCAGATCACAAGATAGGACTCTGAAATGCATCGGATTGATGCATACCAATGCATCTTAATTTTGATCAAGAGGGGCAATCACCCCTAACTTCCCTATGAGATACTCAAAAGTATCCTTAAGAAAAGGCTTCGTGAAGATATCTGTAATCTGTTCCTTAGTAAACACATACTCCAATCTGAATTCCTTCTCATTTACCTTTTCTCTCAAAAAGTGAAACTTGATGGATGTATGTTTAGTCTTTGAATGCAACACCGAATTCTTAAAAATGTTAATTGCACTTGAATTTTCACAATAGATAGCAATAGGCTCATCATACACCACTCTGATATATTTTAAAAATTTGTCTCATCCATACCACCTGAGTACAATTGCTTGTAGCAACAATATATTTTGTTTCTACAGTAGATAAAGAAATATAGTTCTTATTTTTTCTCAACCACGAAACCAATCTTTTTCCCAATAAAAATGCACCACCACTAGTACTCTTTCTATCATCCACATCTCATGCTCAATCAGCATTAGAAAAAGCACTTAAATTAAAATAATCTTTAGGATACCATAGGCCAAAATAAATTGTTCCTTTTAGATATTTGAAAATTCTTTTGATAGCTACAACATGAGATTCCTTAGGATCAACTTGAAATCTAGCAATAAGACAAACGACATTCATGATATCAGGTCTAGTCTAATTCAAATAGAGAAATCCACCAATCATAGATCTATATCTAGTCTGATTTGTCTTAGGAGAATCATCATCTTTAGTCAACTTGCATCCAATCACCATAGGAGTACCAACCAACTTTGAATATTCCAATCCAAACTTATTCAACAACTCTTTTACATACTTGGACTGAGATATAAAGATTATTTTATCTCACTGTGTGATTTCAAAGCCCAAAAAGAATTTCATCTCTCCAATCATAGACATTTCAAATTCATTTGGCATTTCATTAGAAAACCTTTTTTACAAACTATCATTCCCTCCAAAGATAATATCATCAACAAAAACTTCAACAATCAGAATGTTATCATGATCAATCTTGAAGTACAAATTACTATCAACAATACCTTTGGTAAATCCTAGCTTCAACGGATACTTATCCAATCTGGCATACCATGCTCTTGGGGCTTGCTTTAGTCCATACAAATCTTTCTTCAATTGACAAACCATATTACTAATTAAATCCATTTGGTTGCTCTATGTACACCTCTTATTCCAATTCGCCATTCCAGAATGTTGATTTGACATCCATATGATAGACTTTGAAATCCTTGTAAGTAGTAAAAACAAGAAACAATATTACAATTTCAATTATTGCCACAGGGGCAAAAGTTTCTTCAAAGTCAATTCCTTCCATTTATGAATATCCTTTACAAACAAGTCTTACTTTATTTATAACAACTTCACCTTTCTCATTCAATTTGTGGAAGACCCATTTAGTTTTAATTACATTTTTGTCCTTAGGTCTGAGAACAAGAACCCATGTATCATTATTTTTCAATCTACATCAATTCTTCCTCCATTGCTTTTGCCTAATGTTCATCTTCACATGCTTCGTTCACATTTTTAGGCTCAATCTTTGAAATCAAATAATACTCAACTTGATCTTCAACAATTATGCTTCTTGTTTAAACACCTTTATTTTTATCTCCTATGATCTGATTTTCAAAATGATTCAATCTTACATACCTAGGAGTCTTAGGATTTTCTTGAACTTCAGACTCTAGTGTTATTTCTTTAGCACTTGCACTAGTTCCTTCTCCTTGAGGCACTGGATTCACCAGAATGATTTGAACTTGATTCTAAGTGTGAGGTTGCTTCTCATTGTTTGTACTATCATTCTAAACATTTGAATCATATCCATAAGAACTAGATTGTATCCCATTGCTTTCATCAACCCTGACATTTTCACTCTCAACTATCTTTCTTAGTCTCTGCCTTTCTTTTGGTAGAATAACCAAGATATATTCCTTCATCACATCTAGCATCAAACTTCCCTAGATCTTCATATTTCTTGATATAACATTTACTTCCAAAAATTCTGAAATATTTAACAGTAGGAGCATGACCAAACCACAATTCATAAGGAGTCTTGCATGTATCACCTCTTAAATGCACTCGGTTAAGAGTGTAAACAACAATACTTACAACTTTTCTCTAATAGACATGCACAAAATTTCCTCCCAACATCATTGTCCTGGCAATTTCTTGAGTGGTTATGTTCTTCCTTTCCATAACTCCATTTTTCTAAGGGGTTCTCAGAGCAGACAAATGTCTTCTTATCCCATGTTCTTCATAAAATGCATTGAACTCACTAGAATTGAATTCACCACCTTTGTCAGATCTCAGACACTTCATCTTCAAACCCATCTTTGTCTCAACCATAGCCTTGAAAATATTGAACTTGTCTAGAGATTTAGACTTCTCCCTCAAGAAAGTAACCCACATCATCCTAGAATAATCATCAATCAACACATGAAATATATTCCCCCTTGCAAACTTTTGACTCTAGAAGGACCACACAAATCAGTATGCATAAGATCCAATAATCCACTTGAACAATGCTTCTTAATTTTGAAAGTAACTTTGGTTTATTTCCCTAACTGACATTCCTTGCACATATTGTTAGCAAGTTTCATCAACCTAGGAAGATCCCTCATAGCTTGAGTAGAACTTATCTTAACAATGTTATCAAAATTCACATGACACATTCTTCTATGTCACAACCAACTTTGATCAACTTGAGCATGTTGGAAAAAGACATTGTTCCGATGACACTCCAGTGGAGATTGATGATGTTAGATGTATGGAGATTACTTAGGGGTTTTCATTGATGGCAACTTAGCCTAGTAATCCTATCTGGTATATGGAGATTGGGATTACCGGAAGTCTTATTATTCATGAAGCATGAGTCTGGTTGGTGGAACACAGTGTATTGATCCGGTAAGCATTATTCATTTCCAGTGATGCAGTTTTAGTTGTAGTGATTGGAATAGTTGATTGGATGTGTGAGGTAGCTTATCAGGCAATTCTAGCCTCCGATGTTAATTCTAGTGCAAGTTTTTTGGTCTGGTATCCGATATTGCAGGAAGAACAGGGTTATTCTCTTGTTTGATGGTATAGTGTGTGGTCCAGATTCCTTGAGGTGATTCTGGTGGATGTTGATGAGTTTAAGGTGATTAGGCCAACCTATGGGAAGCTTGTGATCATATGTTTTAGGCTAGGAATAAGGATTTATAGAAGGATTGAGCCAACATGAGACTATACATTTCATATTTTAAAGTTTTGTGAATCCGACTTGATGAAGATCTATTTTGGTGGTGCAGATATATAAGACTGACTTGAATGATGATTTTGAAGGTGTGAGATTGTGTTGGAAGTGATTTTGAGTGCAGATCCACGTACGCACCTTAAGTTTTCATGATTCGGTACATGTAGCAGAGTATAATAGAGCAATTTTTCAAAGTAGTGACAGCGGGTCATTCTTGAGCCTAACCAGAACTGATTCCTGGCATTTTTAGATGCTACTCTATTTTAAAACTTGTATTTGATTCTATATCTCACTTGTAGGATAGTGAATCTTCTGGGGTTGGAGCCATGTTTTGTAATTAAGTAGTGAGCTCTAGGTAGTGTGCCTGAATGCAAGTGCATTTCACTTTTGTAATATTATTTTACTACTGACCATAGTATAATAATATTATGGGTACTCAATCCCACCGTGTTTTTTCCCTTTTTGAGTTTCCACATAAATATTCTAGTGCTATGGTTGTGTGGTTATTTGCTTTGTGTTTCTACATTATAGTTTGTTCTTTACATCCGATGGTTAAAGAATCAATTTTATAAATTTGTAAATTCTAGAACACTATTTCACCCCCCCTCTCAGTGTTCATTGACTCCAATAGAGCAATCAAGCATCTTTTACCAGCACTATTTAAATGAAAGATATTACTTTTAGTCTTTGTACCTGATGCAATATCAATTCCAGAACTACCCAATATTCTACACTTGCCATTCTTGAATTGAAGATCATATCCCTTGTCAACCATCTATCCAACACTCAAAATATTATGCTTTAGACCTTATACATACAAGATATCATCAGTATTGTGCTTACCATCAAGAGAAATGGATCCTCTACCATGGATTATACTAGATTTATCATCACCAAACTTCACAACGCCACCTTCATACTTTTCCAAACTCACAAACTCACTCTTGTCACCTATCATATGGTGTGAGAATCCACTGTCAATCACCCATTCATCTTTCTCTTCAACTTGTGCAGCCAAAGTTCTTTCCACATGCATGTGGCTAGTAGAATCAGTAGGCATTAGATCATCTTCCTTGATATTAATAAACACCCATTCATTATCACTTGTAATTCCTTTATCAAATTCATCATCTGTCACACCTTCATCAGTAGAAAAATAACATCTCTTCTGAAATCTAGGCTTGTAAATTTTTCTAGGAACCCTTTCTAGACACCTTGAGGCAAAATGACCTATCTTATTGCAAGAAAAACATTTGAGAGGCGATTTTCCTTCATACTTACCAACTCCTTTAGGTAATCTCTTGGCAATAAGGGCTCCAAGCTCCTCAAGCTTTCGCTTTTGGTCTTCAATTTCCTTCCTCTCCTTCTCATATATGGACATCCTTGAATAACTTTCTCTCAGATCATATCTCTTCTTATTCTTTTCGAAAACAATAGCTTTGAATGCAGATTCTACCTTAGGAAGAGAATCTCGAAATTCACTCAACTCAAAGGCTAAAAGCTTACCAATCAACATGTCCCTGGTTACATTTGTCATAGTTCTGATCTCCTTAATAGAAGAAACTTTATGCTTGTACGATGCAGGTAAAGATTTGAGCACTTTAGCAACAATCTCTTATTCTTCCAACTTCCCACCGACACATTTGATATTGCACATAAGTTTTGTTACAAGCTAGGGTTTTTGTTGCATCAAAAAATCAACCTATCAATGCTCAATATAAACACTAGACCTATAGAATCCACAGGAGGCTATTAAACCATGTCGCGAATCCCCGCAAGAGATGCTGGCCCACTACCAACAATCCCCCTCCCAACGTCACTTGATGCGGCCTGCGTGATTAGAAACTATGACCAAGCTCTGATACCACTTGTTACAAGCTAGGGTTGTTGTTGCATCAAAAGATCGAACTGTCAATGCTCGATACAACCACTAAACTTATAGATTCCACAGGAGGATGTTAAACCATGCCAGGAATCCCCACGAGGGACGCTAGCCCACTACCAACAAGTTCATTCACCTTCTACATGTAAGAATTGATGTTCTTATCTTTTCTCATCCTCAACATCTCATATTTTCCCTTTAGGCTCTTCAACTTGGCAATCTTCACATAACTATCACCTTCATACAAGGTTTCCAACTTCTTCTAGATCGCATGAGAAGTCTACAATTCCATAACATTTGTCATCTCAGAGTCAATCAGAGAACTCAACAATGCTTCCTTAGCCCTAATATTTTATTCAACACTTTTGATCTCATCCAGAGTTGAAGGTCCATTTGCAAGAATGGTATACTTGATTTTAGTAATATCCCAGTAAGGTTCGCCAATGCATCTTAGATGACACTCCATGCAGTTCTTCCAAAGAGAGTATTTAGTACCATCAAATCTTGGACTGTCCTTGTAAGTCATCATCCCGGATCACCTCAAGTAGTTAAGTTTCTTTGGAGGAACCTACTCTGATACCAATTGATGAAATAGGGCAGAAAACTGAGAGGGGAGGTGAATAAGTTGTCACAAAAACTCACACAACTTAAACTTATTCTCAGATTAGATAATTAAGCATGAAAGCATAAATTAGCAACACATCATGATCACACATAACACGGAGATTTTTGATGTGGAAAACCCTGTTAGGGGAAAAACCACAAAATAGGTATACTTTGTTAAAAGTATTACAATGGGGAATGCACATGCATTCAGGCACACTACCTAGAGCTCACTGCCCAAGGAAGGCTCGCCACCTATAGAAATAATCTCGGATCACATCCAAAAATCATGAACTAAGAAATAACATCTCCTTAATGTCTGGTTCAGTCTCATTGAAGCACAAAACAACTTTCTTCTTCACACTTCTTCTCTGCCTTCAAAAGATGTATACATTTGGCACACATACATACTCATCCACTCACCCACTTGCCACTCTAGTGAATATAAAGATATTAAAATTATTTATACATGTCATCACCCTGGGATAAATCAACAAGGTCGGCTCAACACTCATCACCTAATTCAAAAATACAACCACACTTAATACAATAACACATCCAGACCAAGAAATTTTGGTCAAGGCATAGCATAGATGCAAATATTTCACCTCAAACACATTACACTGCCAAGAATTACGTCTTGAACATCCGCCACATGCTAAAATCATCTAGTCGGCCAAGAACATGAAGAATACCAACATACTGAAGGAAAACATCAATTACGAGACCACCAACAAAAAAGGCACATAATCCAAAAACATCCACAAGCATCATGAATTACTATAGCAACATGCACGCCAACATGAATTACTAGAACCACCAGCATCTTCATACCAGACCTCAAGAACACTAACTGCAATGACTGTCAACCTTGAAAAAATCACTTCCAAACCTCCAAAACATGAACCACTTGAATTGAGGACACACACCAATGTCGCAAACATATCTCCAAATCTACAGAACAAGATATTACAATGTAGAGCAATGCAAATCAAATTACTGACACTTTGTCACCACTAAACAACTGAAAAACCAACCACAACACAGATACCCATAACTCAATCAAATCTCCATGCAGACCTTTGAAACTTGAGTTGAATCAACTAAAGACAACTCTCTACAAACCCTTTAATCCACAAACTCTAATCTTCATCATACTTACTATGTGGAACAAATTAACTCACTGAAATTCACTGCATCAGTGTCTCAGACAGAGAAATATGTTGACATCAATGACAACACATCTCTCAAAAATATCTTAAGCACATATTTGTAACATACTTCCAACATTCTTGTGTCTATTTTTCTCTTTAGTAATATGGAATACAGAGTTTCCATTTTGTAGTGCCACTGGGACGTAAGGGTTGAGGTTAAGTACTCTTCTGAAAGGCTTTTGTTGGCTTTTTCCATGAGCTATTCTCACATTGAAGATGCAATTAACTCATTAATTGGTAATTATTGGCTTGAATGTAATCCTTCTCCTTTTCTTACAAAAGTTGTGTCTAGTTTTCTTACTATAATCATGGATTTATTACTTGATACTTCTTTGGTTCAGTATATTGCTACTAAATACATTAACTCTGCACTATATGATGAGGATGTTCTTGATTTTTTGTTACAATCACATAAGTTGGAGGATGGGTTTCTTCCTATTGGTGGCTTTGTGGAATTTTATCAATTCATAACTAATACCCATCTACATGAGTTTCTTCTTGTTGTTAGGTTTGTTGTGCAAGATGACTCACTTTAGGATGTTATTAAGGAATTTGGTGCTTTGCTTAATGATGTTGCTCCTCCTTTGGCGTTTGATGCCCATTATTATTTCTTGGGTCTTCATACTCTATTGGGTTACTCTTTGGAATGTGATGGTGTTGATCCTCTAGTTATTCCTCCATTGCAATCTATTTCCCTTGCTATTGTTCATAGTGTGGAATCTCTTTCTGCTGCTAATAATGGTATTCAACATGTTCCTCTTGCTTCTCCCTTGGGAGATGAGCTTTCATGTATGGAGATGGATTTGAATTCTAATGGCTCGAATGATTGGTTAATCTCTTTGGATCCTATGGATGGTACTCTAGTTTCCTCTTCTTCTTCAGAATCAAGATTTGGTTTTTGATCAAGCCCTTCTAGCCTCATTTTTGTTAGCATCTCAGCCTACCTCTTGGGGTATGGTTATATTTTGGTTATAAATCTATATCATGTTGGTTATTCCAACATGGGGGTTGGTGGGTGGTCTTGATTTTTGTAAGTTTTTGGTTGGGTTTCATGCACATTTATAGCATCATGCTTCCTTTATCAAGATGGTTCTTCTCTGTAACTCATCTTTTATATATTAATAAAAAAAAAAAATCAATGACTTCGATCACTTTTATAATAAAAATAAAAACTCTCCACTTTACAAAGGTTTAACATATTAATAATATATAAGGTAAATGTAAAACGAATATGTAAATATGTTTCATATATTTATAATAAAAAGTAAAACTATAATAGCTACAAAGAGTTTGTAATTGCATGAGTGCATTGACAAAATACTATATTGAGCACACTAGTTTGTGTAAATATAAAACATTCCTTATCACTTTAATTTTATATTATTAATAATAATTAATATGAATTATATTTCTTTGTAACTTGGTTTCTAGAGAAGATTGTGTGCGATTTTTTTAGATCTAAAAATATTGCACACAATCTTCTCCAGAAACCAGCTTACAAAGAATTCTATGGATTCTGGAAATCTTATATCATTAATGAATTTTATTATTTAAAATATGATATTTAAATATTTGAATCAAATATTGTGAATTTTTTTTGTATTAATTTATTATCGATGTTTTCTAAGCTTAACTAGGCCCAGTTTATAGGACCGTATAAGAGGTAATCAATCCATATAATTGTATACTAAGGGATATGATGACATAAATTCCATAACTCACATATCTGTATTATATTTTTGCACTCATTTTAGTGTTTATTTCCCTATTAATTTTTAGCCTATTTTGCACCTATTTCTAGCCATCCTAGCCACCATAGAAGAACACAAGAAATATAAACCTTAGGACCATGTCATAAAAAATTCACAAAATTGTGCATCTATAATGAGAAGTAATCTATGCCCATGGGTGTGGGTTCCCTAATCAACTAGGCTTTCCAACATAGGTGACTTATTCTAGAAATTAAGAAAAAATGTTCCTATAACTTTCTATCCTAATCCTTACTACATTTCTATTGGTCATATCTCTAAAAAATTACTATGGAATTATAGATCTTTCATAGAAGCAAAAGGTCACCAGGGTAAGGATTGAAGATCTAAAGTCATGGATTCCCTTTGAGCATTATAGTTATGTAATCCTTATAGTTTTAATTTTTCATTTCTATTCGCATATATTATTTACCTAATTATTTATATTTATGAAGTTATTATAACCTTTTTTATACACCATAACCACCATAAATATGCATATAACATCTATTTCTATCAACATCAAACCTAATTGAGTTACTTCCTCTCTTTCACATTCTGTGGTGTCAATCCCACAACTTTTTTATTCCCATCACAAGAACACATCACTTATGACAGATTCACCCCAAGGGTTTCACATTGTATCCATCATTGTTGCAAACAACACTAGATCACTAAGTCACTAGGTCTACACACACCCTATTTTTCAAATTTGTGTTATTGTGGAGGTTGAAATACACCATGTAGGGGACTGATTGAGGTTGTCTCCCAAATGATAAAGCTAGAAATATGAATTGAACTAGGAGGACAATGACAAAAGTATGGTCCTATCCAAGGGAAAGATATGCATAGTCACTCTAGTTTAGGGTGTACAAATAATTGGTCTAGATCAATAGACATTCAAAAAAGTTGATGGTTGATAAGATCAACTCTTAAGTCAACTTGTGTGCAAAACAAGGCAAATTGAACATTAAAACAATGTATCTATGACAAGACCAAAATTAAGTGTTGAAACAAAAAAAGAATAAAAAGACAAAATTGACAATTATATCACTTACAATATGCTACAATTTAATATCTAAATTACAACCATTACTTCTATATAAAAAAGCAATGACCGACTAAGATAAATTAGCATAAATTTAAATTTTTAATCAGTTAATCCAAACTTAAACTTAAACCCATTTTTACTCTCAACTTGATATACACATTGTAAAATAATGATCTATTAAAAGATAAACTAACAAAAATTTAAATTTTTAATCAATTAATCTAAACTTAAACTTAAACTCATTTTTACTCTCGACTTGATATATATACTGCACTCATTTATTAGATTAGACAAATGCCCTATTTGAATTAATAATATTTTGAAAAAATAAAATTATTTAAGTAAAAAGACTTAATATTACAATCTAATCTAAGTACAATATATTCCACTATAAACACAATCTATGTGAAGTTTGAAGCCCTAAAATAAGAAAAGTATTATTTTTTTAAAATTTGAATATAATAAGAATAAAATGGTTTAATAAAAAGATAGCTAATCATGTCAACACCAAACAAGAATGATAATGCAATAATTGATTTATTGACAAAAATGCTTCGATTTTACTTCCATTTATATGGTCTTTATTATTATTATTATTTTTATTAACGTCATGTCATAATACCCATACGAAGCTACGCCCTAAATTCCTAGTGAAACGATATTGTATGTGTAAAGGGAAACCGTAAAAATAATAATAAAAAAGAGAAAGTGTAAGGGCCACAATTATGTCTATTTTAAAACATAAATTCACAATTATTATTAATGTTTTGAGTCTTAAGATTTTGCATGGTTGAGGAGAAATATTTGCATGATAAATTAAAAGCAAAATAATTTTATCAAACTATAATTGCTATGACCACCTCCTCATAATTAAGATGTTTTTTTATGGACTAACTTAAAAGAGTGCACAATGAAAGATATTATCCAAAAATAAAAATAGTTTTAATAGTTTTTTCTTTATTATGAGAGGATATTTTTGTTAAAAAAATTATGGAATATAATTTATTTATATTTTAAGTATGTATTTTTTAATTAAGATATGATTGTTTAGGAAATTATTATATATAGAAACAGAATATATTATTTTTTATATATAGGTGAACCAAAAAAATTGCAAAAGAGAGTATGTTTCTTTTCTTTCTGAGTCATTAAAATGATGTTAGTGTTCTTACATTGCATATTATTGACAGGGATTACAAATATTGTATGCTACAAAAAATATTAATATTGTACAAACAATAAACAACTATTGCATGCACTATCAACTTGCATCTTAAACTACAACTCTAGTCGGCTTCTTTGAGTATAGTAATACAAACGACTCCTCTTAGGAAGAAAACAACTTTCTTGATCTTTTACACCATCTCCATTTTTATCTGCTACTATGTAGATAGGGTGTCCATGAACAAATGACTACACTATTTTTAAGTGACAACAAGTTGTTTTGCAAAAAAGAGCCTTTGCCTAGAACAACATTTGTCGGTGTGTCGTATAAACACTCCAATAGATTTTTCTTGAAGAAGTATTATTATAACTCACTATTTTAAATCATCCTTGATTTCTTGACCATTTATTCCCAATAATAGAGACAAATTACTAAAAAAAAAAATTAAAAATATTGATTTTGAGTGCCCCATTTAAGACCAAAAGTAGGACACACTAGTGTGGGATCACCCCACTCAAGAGATACTCAAGCTCCATGATGTGAAGTGTGCAAGAAATATTTCATAAGAGCTCATTTTGAAGGTGCAATTTTTGACAACTCTATTGAGGACCTAGGTACTATCGCTAATTTTTGGCTTAGTTTTGTGTGAATGTTTCTCATGTAGATTTGTGGTTTAGCACTTATGCCCTATGTTTTAGTGCCTTTACTTCTAGATTGGAGCTTTCACATCTTATGTTGCTTACACTTCTAGATTAGTTCTTTTGAAACTCATGTTGTTTGTTCTTCCATATTGACACTTTCACATCCTACAACACTGGCATATATTCTTTATCTTTTTTGGTTGTTTGTCTTATTTCTAATGTTTATCTATTGGTTTTTTAAATATTTGTCATTTATAATGTGGGTTTTTTCTATTATTTACTCATTTTCATCATTTTTTAACCCTATGTTTACAAGATAAAATGTTTTCTTGTAGGATTTTTCTACCAGAAAATTTTATTTCTTTTTCCTCGTAAAGAAGCACATACAACAAATTACTACTTTTTTCCTATCATTCAATGCTTTTGCAACTCATCTACTTTCTCTATTTTTATCATTCTATGTTTTATAGTTTTGGTCTTTCATTTTCTATTTATATAATAACTTTCTTCCCTATCTTTTTCACCATTTTTATCATTTTATTATGTAGGACCTTGCTAATATTTAGGAAAAATTGTTAATATTTATTTATTGTTCTGTGCAAGTATCCAATTCAATGCTTATATGTTTCAATTCTTCTACAACTTAGCACTTCTATAGATTTGATATAATGTGTTGCTTCTTTATTTTTCTATGTTTTAGTGTCATTTTCAATTTTGGATCACATTTGTGATTCAACAACTAGGCCCTATATCAGGATCACTTCTATTTTCACTATCTTATTCTTCATTTTCTTAAATTTTTATGTTAACCTCTTGTTATGTAATATTGCTCTAAGTGGTGTATATTTATATGCCTATCAAAGATCAATATCCAAAATTATTAAATATTTTGTGTGGGTAATGCTTGCCAAAGAATATTTGCATTACGAATCTAGTTGCACCTAAAGAAGAGTGGTTGGTTAATAAAATTGTTTGCTTTCTTTTGGAGTTTGTGGGATGTGTGCTCTCTATTTGCCTCTTGTGCAATGTTAGAGATAAAAGAACTCCACACTCTTCTCATTTATATTTTGTATTAGAATCCATGGGTGTTAATGATAACTCAATGATGAGCGAATAGTATCAAACTGGTACTGAGAGGGGGGGGGTGAATCAGTACAGGCAAAAATATAGTTCAAAACGGGTTTGATAGCAAACACTTCAAAAGACTGGCAAACAGTGATACCGGTTTGAAACAGAGTGCAACCGGTAAAGCTAAGAATGTCTGAGTCGAGCATTAACCGGTTACTCACTTAGCTTTTCACTCAACTCGAGACTACACTACCATTTCACCCTTATGCATAAACATGTAATCTATCATCAGACCACAATAACAACTAGTTCAACATGTTTTATTGACAGGCATAAAACATAGAACCATCATATGCATGACAAACAATAGCAAAGCATCACAAGACAAAAGCATCACACATGACACACATATTTTTCACGTGGAAACCCAACTAGGAAAAACCACGGTGGGGATGAAAACCCACAAGCTATTTTTGAACACTTTAGAAGTATGCTCTGTTAGAAGCCTTGTCCGATTAGAGACATTACAATAGGTTCTGCTAGGAATCGATCCTGTTAGGGATCACCTGGTTAAGGGATGGCTACAATACCCGGTTAAGGGTTAAACCCTGTTAAAGGTTACCTTGTTAGAGGATTTCAAGAACTCAATAGCTAAAGGATTCTGAACTCAATAGCTTTGAATTACCCTATTAAAGGATTTTCAGCAAGCCGGTTAAGGCTACCTTGTTAAGGGATTTTCCAGCTGTTGAGGTGGTTAGAGATCAACAGGTATTACAATGATCTGGTAACAACACTCAATGCCAATGCAGATCTGCTTAAGCTCCTCTTCACCTTCTGCACTTACACTCTGCAAGTATCACTTCTCTCCCTTTGGTCTGGCAAGAATCGTGTATCCCTTCTCTTGGATACACACACACAACTTTTGTCAACAACCTCAGAAAGAGACACAACATCGACCTTATAGGAAAACAGATAGGTCGGTAGCATAAACCCTAAACCCTAAACCTGTTAGGTCAAGGAATTCAAACGGTTCAATCCTGACCGTTGAGCACACTGCATTAAATGCAACAGATCTTGATCCAAACTCAGGACATTCTCCATCGTCCATTTCCACCGATTTTATGGCGGCTAATAACCCAGCACATGTTATCACCGTTTTATAGATTTCGCACATTCTCGAGGTAGATAGGAACAATCTCCCTCATGCAAGATCCTTCACGCACATAGGCTTACGTGGCAACACAATCTGTTCTTCTTTACAATGCTAACTCATCACACAATATCATCGATTGAGCCACACAAGCTTGAAGCACATCAACCAGAAACCCTAAAGTTGAGACTGCCAACCAGTAGTCATACAATACTTCCATATGCCGGTTCCCATAACTATATGTCGGTTCATCATGAACAAGCACACCGCTTCACTTTGGCACAATTGTCGGTTCACAGTGTTATATCGGTTCTCACATATGCCGGTTCACACCTCTTCAACATATTGACATCAATGACAACATACAATGTCATTATGTCCTCATATCGGTTCACATAATGCCAACAATCTGCCCCTTTGGCATTGATGGCAATATAGAAAGATATCTCTCCGCTTCACATCTTCTCCCCCAATTTCTGCAGATATCTTCTCCGCTTCACATCTTCTCCCCCTTTGACAACAATGCCAAAGTGGAGGCACAAGCTCCCTGTTCTATTATGTTGCTCCCCCTATGGAGTAGCATCCTTCAACACATCAATCCAAAATAAATTTGACTATGCAATACCTGACTAATGTGGAGCATATGCTTTTAGTTCACCTCCTGAAGGGGCAGTACCCCTAATTCACCTCTTAAGTATGTAAATGTAGTCTTTGGGAGAGGCTTGGTGAATATGTCTGCTAACTGCTCCTTACTGGAAACATGCTCCAGTGCAATCTCTTTGTTTTGAACCTTTTCCCTCAAGAAATGATACTTAAGCTCAAAGTGCTTGGTTCTAGAATGTAAAACCGGATTCTTAGAGATATTAATTGCACTAGTATTGTCACAAAATATACTTACTAGTTCAGATACAGGAACTTTGAAGCCATTCAATACATTCTTCATCCAAATTGTCTGAGTGCAGTTCATGAAAGCTGCAACATACTCTGCTTCCACTGTAGACTGAGAGATACAACTCTGCTTTTTACTCATCCATGAGACCAATCTACCACCAAGGAAGAATGCACCACCGGTTGAGTTCTTCCGGTCATCTACATTACTAGCCCAATCAGCATCTGTGAACACTTTCAGGTTAAAATCATTATTGTATGGATACCATAACCCATAGTCAATAGTTCCTTTCAAATACCTAAGAATCCGCTTGACTGCAACCAAGTGGGATTCTCTTGGACTTTTATGGAATCTTGCAGTAATGCCAACTACATGTGCAATATCCAGTCTGCTATGCACTACATAATGCAGCTTACCAATCATTGATCGGTATTCCTTCTCATCAACCAATGCAGAGTCATCCTCTTTGGATAGTTTACAACCGGTCACCATTGGTGTACTAATCGGCTTGCTATCTTCCATGCCAAAGGTCTTCAACACCTCTTTGACATACTTGGACTGAGTGATAAAGATTCCATCCTTCATCTGCTGGAACTGCAGTCCAATGAAGAACTTAATCTCCCCTATGAGTGACATCTCAAACTCTTTCTTCATCTCATCTGCAAATTCATGACTCATCTTGTCATCTCCACCAAAGATAATGTCATCAACAAATACCTCACAGATCAGGATCTGATCTCCTTCAGACTTCAAGTAGATATTGATATCTTCACTTGTTCTCTCAAATCCAATCTTCACAAGATGGGAATGCAGGCGTTCATACCATGCTCTATGTGCCTACTTTAGCCCATATAAGGCTTTATGTAGCCTACATACCATGTCACTATCTTCAGATAGGGAAAACCCATCTGGTTGCTCTATATACACCTCCTCTTCAAGTACACCATTTAGGAATGCAGATTTTACATCCATTTGATATACTTTGAAGCCTTTAAAAGCTACATATGCAAGAAGCATACGAATTCCTTCCAATCTGGCTATAGGAGCAAAGGTTTCTCCATAGTCTTCTCCTTCTTCTTGGGCATATCATTTCCACACCAGTCTGGCTTTGTTCCTAATCATTGTGCCATCCTCATTCAGCTTATTTCTGAAGACCCATTTGGTACCAATGACATTTTTGTGCTCCGGTCTGGGTACCAAGGACCATGTACCATTTTTCTCTATCTGGTCAAGTTCCTCTTCCATTGCCTTGATCCAGTCTTCATCCTTATGTGCCTCTTTGAATGTTTTAGGCTCAAATTCAGAGATCATACATGAGTTTTCTCTGACTTTTCTTCTTGTAAGGATTCCTGCATCCTTATCTCCTATGATCTGCTTAGGATCATGATTCAGCTTGATATACCGAGGAATGGTCTTGATAGATTCCTCTTGCTTTTCTTCTTCATCCTCATCTCCATCGGTATCAACATCTACATCTACATCTACCGGTGTAGGAACATTGTTACTGGTACTCATTTGACTGACAACTGGTTCCCAAAAGGTTGCAACTGGTTCGTTTACTACTTGCTCACTGTCAGTTTCCTCAATTTTCTCAGAGGTTTCATCAACTCTTACATTGATGCTTTCCATAATTCTCTAAGTCCTATTATTGAAGCACTTGAGAGCTTTGCTCTTGGTGGAATATCCTAGGAATATTCCCTCATCACATTTCGCATCAAATTTTCTCTAGTGTTCACTCCTCTTGATGTAACATTTGCTACCAAACACTCTAAAGTAGCTAACCACAGGTGTCTTACCGGTCCAATACTCATAAGGAGTTTTATCCGTACCTTTCTTGATGAGTACCCGGTTCATTGTGTAGAATGCAATGCTCACCGCTTCTCTCCAAAAGGTGTGAGCTACCTTTCCTTGAATCAACATGGTTCTAGCTGCTTCAACCACAATCCAGTTATTCCTCTCTGCTAGGCCATTCTACTGTGGAGTCCGGGGGGCAGACAATTGCCTCTTGATGCCATGTTCTTCATAGTACTTGTTGAATTCACCGAAAGTGAATTCCCCTCCTTGATCAATTCTCAGGCACTTGATCCTTTTACCGCTTTCCTTCTCCACTAATGCTCTGAAAGCTTTAAACTTTACAAAGGCTTCAGACTTGTCTTTCAAGAATGTGACCCACATCATTCTTGACCAGTCATAAGTGAGAATCATGAAGTACCTATCACCCTGCACACTCCTAGTTTTCATAGGACCACACAAATCAATATGCACAAGATCAAGTAAGTTGTCAGCAGTGAAAGATTTACCTTTAAAGGTTGAGGAAGACATTTTCCCCAATTGACACTCTCTACACAAGGTATTATCTAGTTTGCTTAGCACCGGCAACCCTCTAACTGCCTTGATCTTACTGGCCTTTACAATGTTATCAAAGTTTACATGGCAGAGTCTTCTATGCCATATCCAACTATCATCAAATTTAGCCATAAGACATGTACTTATATTTGCATTCAGATGAAATAGGTTACCTTTGGTCTACATGCCATTGGCCACCAATTCACCATTCTCTCCTTTGATTATACAAAATCCATTCTTGAATTCCAGAGTGAGGCCACTGTCATTTAGCTGGGCAACACTCAGAAGGTTGTGTCTAAGACCATCAACCCAATACACATTGTCAGCACTACTCTTTCCATTCAGAGTGATGGACCCTCTGCCTTTGACCATGCATGGTGCGTCATTTCCAAAGTGAACCACACCACCATCATACTCCTCCAAGGATAGAAACTTTCTTTGGTCACCAGTCATATGGTGAGAATAGCCACTGTCAATGATCCACTCATTGGAATTATCAAACTGGGAGACAAGAGCCTTCTTGTCTGACACATCTTCCTTGACAGCAACAAACACAATATCTTCATTTCCTTCATCCTCTGATTCTTCATCTGTGACACCTTCATCAACTGCCACAAAATAGTTTCTCCGGTTTCCTCCTTTGAATTTCTTGAACCTTTCTGGTTTGTCCTTGTTGTCGCCATTAGGACAGTTTACAGCAATATGTCCTATCCAATTGCAAGAAAAGCATTTCAAAGGTAGCTTACCTTTGTATTTGCCGGTTCCTTTAGGAAGTTTCCTGGCAAGGAGAGCTTCAAATGCCATCAAAATCTCCTCATCATCCATTTCTCTGCTCTATCTTGGTTCACCACTAGTGCTAGCTTCTTTTCCTTTTCTGGATGGTATAGAAGAAGCTTTAAAAGCTGATTTAGTCTTTTGAACACTACCATAAAAACTATTTAGCTCATAGGTTGTCAACTTTGCTATGATGGAGTCCAAGGATACCTTAGTCTTGTCTATTGATCTGAGCTCCTGAATAGCAGCAACCCTTATTGCATAGACCGGCAATTGGGATTTCAAGACTTTTCTTACCACAGTGGAGTCTTCTATTTTACCACCTACACTCTTGATATCTCCAACAATTGTTTTGATTCTTATTCCATACTGTTGAATGGTCTCACCTTCAACCATCCACATATCTTCAAACTTCCCTCTCGGGCTTTCTTCCTTAGCCTATTTTACATTCTCATCACCACCATAGATATTTTCAAGAGTATCCCATACCTCTTAGGGATTTACCTTGTCCTGAACATCAATAAACTTAATATCAGATAAACTACTAATTAGGGCTTCCATGACTTGCCCATTTTCCTGTATCTCTCTCTTTTGGTCATCGGTGAGAGTACCGGTAGGGGCAACATAGGCATTCTCAACATAGCTCCAGTGTTGAGCACACATGCTTCTGATGTATATCTTCATCCTGTCTTTCCATATACTGAAATTTTCCCTGTTAAACTTTGGACCTTCCCTCTTCATCATTTGACTGGGATCTTTATCTCAAGCGGTTAAGCTTATAACACGAAGGACCTGGAGGACGCTCTGATACCAATTGATAACTCAATGATGAGCGAATAGTACCAAACCGGTACAGGGGGGGTGAATAAGTACAGGCAAAAATACAGTCCAAAACTGGTTTGACAACAAACACTTCAAAAGACTGGCAGATAGTGATACCGTTTTGAAACAGAGTGCAACCGGTAAAGCTAAGAATGTCTGAGTCAAGCATTAACTGGTTACTCACTTAGATTTTCACTCAACTCGAGACTACACTACCATTTCACCCTTATGCATAAATAGGTAATCTATCATTAGACCATAATAACAGCTAGTTCAACATGTTTTATTGACAGAAATAAAACATAGAACCATCATATGACAGACAATAGCAAAGCACCACAAGACAAAATCATCACACATGACACATATTTTTCACGTGAAAACCCAACTAGGAAAAACCACGGTGGGGATGAATACACACAAGCTATTTTTGAACTCTTTAGAAGTCCGCTCTATTAGAAGCCTTGTCTGGTTAGAGACATTACAATAGGTTCTGCTAGGAACCGATCCTATTAGGGATCACCCGGTTAAGGGATGGCTACAATACCCAATTAAGGGTTAAACCCTATTAAAGGTTACCTTGTTAGAGGATTTCAAGAACTCAATAGCTAAAGGATTCCAAACTCAGTAGCTTTGAATTACCCTATTAAAGGATTTTCAGCAAGCTGGTTAAGGCTACCCTATTAAGGGATTTTCCAGCTATTGAGGTGGTTAGAGATCAACAGGAATTACAATGATCTGGTAACAACACTCAATGCCAATGCAGATCTGCTTAAGCTCCTCTTCACCTTCTGCACTTACACTCTGCAGGTATCACTTCTCTCCTTTTGGTTTGGCAAGAATCATGTATCCCTTCTCTTGGATACACACACACAACTTTTGCCAACAACCTCAGAAAGAGACACAACATCGACCTTATAAGAAAATAGATAGGTTGGTAGCATAAACCCTAAACCCTAAACTTGTTAGGTTAAGGAATTCAAACGGTTCAATCCTGACCGTTGAGCACACTGCATTAAATGCAGTAGATCTTGATCCAAACTCAAGACATTCTCCATCATCCATTTCCACTGATTTTATGGCAGCTGATAACCCATCACATGTTATCACCATTTTATAGACTTCGCACATTCTCGAGGTAGATAGGAACAATCTCCCTCATGCAAGATCCTTCACGCACATAGGCTTATGTGGCAACATGATCCGTTCTTCTTTACAATGCTAACTCATCACACAAGATCATCGGTTGAGCCACACAGGCTTGAAGCACATCAACCGGAAACCCTAAAGTTGAGACTACCAACCAGTAGTCATATAATACTTCCATATGTCGGTTCCCATAACTATATGTCGGTTCATCATGAACAAGCACACCACTTCACTTTGGCACAAATGTCGGTTCACAGTGTTATACCGATTCTCACATATGCTGGTTCACACCTCTTCAACATATTGACATCAATGACAACATACAATGTCATTATGTCCTCATACCAGTTCACATAATGCCAACTGTTAATACATGTGTATGTTAGACTTGTGTGAATATTGTTGTCATTGATGTCAAACCAGTTATCTGGTTTGGACCAGACAATATATGCAGTTATGTGCTATCTAGATTGGTCTAGCTATTGTATGCAGTCAGTATGTGCAGTTTTTTTTGTTATGGGCAGATGTTATGATGTAGTAAGATGGAGATGATATAATGAAGTGATTTCTGAAGTAATTTCTGGAAGTTCTTTGTTCCATAATTCTGAGTTCTCATTGGTCCTGGTATCAGTTATGTGTTCAGAATTTGTTGTTTTGGTCATGTCAGTGGTATCTCTTTGAGTTTCATGTTGCGGTATTCTTGGTATGCACGGATTCTGTATCTTTGGAATTTGGAGATGTTGTGCTTAAGCTTTGTGATAATGGGTCAGTATCTTTGGGTCAGATGACCCTATCTCATTCCAGTAATCCTGGTATATGCATTGGCAAATTAAATGTGAAAAGGAAGCATGTAGAGATCTTGTGGAGGCCGATGTGAGTGTCTTGTTTATGTTGGATAACGTGTTTGGCTTGGCCAACACACTATCTAGTGTTTGTGTCCTCTAATATATAAATGTAGTAGCATGTGTTGTAGGATATACAAGAGATTAAGGAAACATATGAGGTGTGTATGCAAAAGAGACATAGTGAGGAAGATAAAAGAGAAGCAGAGTGTGAAGTGTGAGTTGTAGATAGTGAAGGAAGAATTAGAGTGCAGATAGTGTTGTAGTGGTGCAGTAGTCCTTCACCGGACTTGCTGCAGGATAGTTGTACAAAGATCTTTAATTGGATCTATTGTAGAGTTTGTGAATTGTGATTTGAGCTTAATCTTAGAGCTGATCTCATGCATTTGGAGATGCAATCCTTTTCTGTTGTAGTGAGAATTCCGACAGTGAGCCATCTTTTGTATCTTTACAGTGAGCAGTTTGACAATGAGTTGTTTTTGTAATTTGGCAGTGAGACACTCGACAATGAGCCACCCTTTTTGTAAACACCATACAACTAGTTATATTCTTCTGAGAGTTAAAAATCTTTGTGGTTTTTCCCATTTGGGTTTTCCACGTATGAAATCTGGTGTTTCTCTTGTGTTTGTGTTCTTCATGTTTATTCTACATTTGTTGTTTTATATTTGTTAAGTATGTTTGATGAAGTTTTATATTTCAGTGGAATATTAAAGTTTGGTAAAAGTTTTTATATCTGTGGGAATACCGATTCACCCCCCCGCCTCTTAGTATTCTAGTCCTTTCAACCTAGTCAACAATTGGTATAAGAGCTTTGGTCCCTTGCTTGAAAGCTTAACTGCTTGAGGGAGATCCGTGTTGGTTGAATCATGGCACCTATACCATAACCAAATATTTTAAGCTAGATGAAGATTTGAAGATAGCTCTTGAAGATTTATAAAATGTTGAATCAAAGAATGAAGAATTGAAAGAGAATGTGAAGATAGAAAATGAATGTGTACAGAAGTTGAGAGAGAAAATCCAGAAATTCAAATTGAGGAATAAGGAGGTTAACAATCAGTTGAAGCAGGAGAATGAGACTATTAAAGATCTGATGCATAAGATTGAGGAGAAAGACAACATAGAGAAATCCCTAAAAGAAACAATCAAGCAGAAGTCTAAAGAATGTGAAAAGCTAGAACAAGAAGTAAAGAATCTGAAAGTAGAAAATAAGGTCCTTGACATTAGTGAGCTCTTGAAAGATTTGATCAGCATGTAGCAAGCTCATTTGGACAAGAACGGACTTGGTTTTCAAACTAGTATGTGTTCTGATCATAATGATAAAAAAAAACAAAGAAGTCAAAGTTGAATTGGAGAAGAAGTCAAAAGATGAGAGAAAATCCTGGAATCATAATTCTAATGCAAGAAGAGCACCAATTTGACAACCTAATGCACAAAGGTACCCATCTTTTAATGACTATCATTTTCAATGCAATAAATTTGGAGATAAGGCAATAAACTATAGAAGCATTCAGTGTCATAGTTGCAAGAGGTATGGTCATAAATAAAATCATTGTAGAAATCATGTTATGAGTTAGAAACATAATTCGGTTGAAGCAAACAAGATGAGTTACAACTTTCATGGATACTATTATACTTGCAATAGCTATGGACATAAGGCTAATCAATGTAGATATAGATAACATCTGGTAAGATCTCAAATGAAGGTTATCAGTTGTTTCACGTGCAAATAGACTAGACATTATGCTAATCAATGTAGAAATGGAAATGTGGAGAAATCTGCTAAGAAGAGTGTGATAAAGAATGGTGAATCAAAGAAGAAAGAGAATTCAGTCTTGAGAAAGAAGAGGGAGAACAAAGGAAGTGAGATTGATGTATCAGAATTTGGTGGAGGCACCTCTTCCTTCGGTTACTAAGTATAGTGCTTTAAGTTCTTTAAAGACTATCTAGTAATCGAAATAATTTTGCTAACATCATCGATAAGATAGTTCTTGGTGACAAAACCCTAAGGGAAGTGTTTTAGGCAATATAAGTATCAGTTTTTTGAATTCATTTTTTATCAGTCATCTGTGCTTAATAATAGTGTGAACAATAGAGCAGTGTGAGAAATCATGGAAGGAAAAATTATCGTCGAAGAATCTAGCATCAAGGAATTTCAGGTTTTGGACAAGGTGTTCCTAGATGAATTTAACCTGGAGAAAATCAACGATGTTGAAGCTTGCCTAAGTAATGTTGAGTTGAAAAGGGTAAAGGATTGGAAATCAAAGGTCTAAATCTATGGACAAAATTCCCTTGGTTTTATAATGTGGAGGTTATCAGGATGATCCTTAGCCGTGTACAGGATGACAACATTGTGTTGGATAAACCCTATCCAATCTTGAAGGAGGTTATCTTTGTGATCATAGGCTTGTGCGACAGTGGAGGAGTTCTGGCAAAGAAGTCAATCTTGAATAGAGAAGTGGAAGACCTAACCGACATGAAGGATGATCAACGAGCATTGATCATTAATAGAATCATCAACCCTGTGGTGAGGTATGTTGCATATGACATCTCTTATAAAATCTATTTCAATAATAAAGATGGTGCCACCTCGACAATTATAGTATATATGGCACATATGCTTGTGATGGAAAATAAATCATTTGACTTGTGTAAATTGTTGAGAGCATTGTTGTTGGAGAATTTTAAGATGACAAAAGAAAAAAATTATCCTTTTAGGTTTGGTTCATTGCTTGTGAATTTGGTTATGTACTATTTGGGATCCCTTCTGGAAAAAGACAATATTATATGGGAGTTTGGTGTTCTGATTACAAGGAAGATATTTAGATATTTGAACAATTTGGATCATAAAGAGGAAGTTTGTGATGTTTATTTGAAATCTTTTCTGGACATATGGAGTGTTGGGCCAATATCTTTTGTTTTTCAGTTCTGGAGGTTCTTCCTCCAGAAAGAAGAAAAGAAGACATTTTGTTCCTGTTAGTGTTTTGAATGGTATGAGCAAAATTAGGTCCTGGTCTAGCTTTGGGACATGAACACTAAGATGAGGCCCAAAATGTGGACCAAATTGTAAGGGAGTACAATTTAGGATGCTACATTTAGCCTCCACTTTAGTGGGAGTATGAGCCTATGCAAATACTCACAATAAATTAGATGAAAAAGGAAGAAGAGGAGAAATGAGGAGCATAATCATGAGAAGTATAAGACATCACTAATTTTGAGGGATCAAGCCCCCAATCTTAGGATCTTAACTCACTCAAACATACGCAAGGGCACACAAAACAAGAAAAAACAAAAAGGAAAAAAAAAAAAAAAAGACAAACAAAGACAAAAGACCCAAAACACAAAAGTTAAGGACCAAAAACAAGACCTCAAGTCAACTAGCCAAAGAGACCTCAATATCAAAATTTCTCAACCACTAATGTCATTCTTGAAAAATGTCATCTCAAGAACACAAGTGATCACATAAAAGAGGAAAGCACACATGATCCATGAACCAACAATAGCAATGTTATGATTTCATGAGAAGAAGGAAAGAGAGAGCACGGATACACACTAGATGTGTTTTTCTAGGTGATCCATGTTGGGGAGGAGAGTAGGAATAGTCTAGCCATTTTCTGCTAGTTCTACTCATCCTCGTGCATGTGTGCAAGTGATTTCTAGTTTCAAGTGTATAACACCCTGTATAAGAGTTTTTTTCCTCTGGTTTCAAGTGTACTTCAACCTGTTTAAGATATATAATGCAAATGCAAATTCCAAGGGGTGAATTTATGGTTTCGGGAGCATCTCATGTAAGAATTTGTTTTCTCTAGTTTCGAGAATGTGTAACCTCGTCTAAGACATATACATTCCTAATTTCAAGGACATCTTGTGTAAGAGTTTGTTTTCAATGGTTTCGGGAATGTGCACCCTGTTTAAGACATATATCAAATGTTGTGCTTGGTTTCACGTATGAAGCATCTCGTATAAGAGTTTGTTTTCTCTGGTTTTGAGAATGAATACCCCATTTAAGATATGAAAAAATGATATGCAAAATATGGTACAATATGGTACAAAGAGGGCAATATGGGTGTCCCCCCTTAAGATGTCAACATATCCCTATGTTGATGTCTTAAGGAAGCTATAATCAAGGATACCCACCTTCAACACCAAGGAGATATCCTTTAGGCAACAATGTCATAAATTCAAGCTAAAGAGGGAAAACTCTTCAAGAAAGGATAAGATAGTTGAAAAAGAGATATCTTGCAACAAGTGGAAAGGGGATCCTTGGAGGAGAAGAGATATTTTCTCAAAATACATCTACCTCCAAGAGGAGTTTATTGAACAAACACAACATCTTCTACTAAAGGAAGGGAAGGAGAACAAGAATGCATACCTTCTCCCTATTGCTAGGTGAAAGGGATTCTCGATGAAGGATGACACACTTTTGACCAAATGTGAGGGGTAAGTTTATAATAGATATACATTTCCAAGTGAAGAAGAGGTTGCAACCAAGGACTTACACCTCTTGTATAAGAGAGAATCCTTGAGAAAACAATGACTTCACATAAGGAATGACATCAAATCATAAGCAAACACTGCTCAACAAAGGAAAAGTAGATCCTTAGAAAGGATAGGAGAAAGAAATCATTTCCCCCCAAGTGTAAGGATAGTGAGAAGAATTACACAACCTCTAAGGAGAGATTTAGATATAAGCAAATTCACAATAAACTCATATGAATAATCAATGTAAGAAAAGACATTAAATCTATGTAAAATGTAACTCTAAAGAAGAGGTAATCTTCAAAGAGAAAGAGAAAAAAAGAAGGAAAGATCACAAATCCCCTAAGGAGGGATTTATCATAAGAGATATACCATTTAAAGAAAGGATATAAAAATAAGAAAAATGCAACCCCTAAAGGGAATAGTGATACTTTAGCTTAAGAGGATAAGGTTCTTGCCCCCCAAGTATAGAGGCAAGAATGGACCATGTTGGTGTCCCAAGATGTTTGAAATTGAAAAAGCATCACCTCTTATGAAAAAGAGCCCCCAATTAATTTAACTATTTGTGCCATAGGGTAAGGAGCAACATGGAGGTGAGAGGAGTGCTAAGGCACTAACTTCTCACCAAGAAAGAGAGAAATATCAGTAGAGAGATTTATTTGAGCTTTATCGAATTGTTCTTGAACAAATTCCTTATATGCTTTACATTTTCCACAAGAATGACAATAACCACGATGAAAAAGAGAATTCTCATCACCTTCTTTATGAATTTTGCTAAATTTTACAAAAATAAAAACAACATTTTTGTCATATTTTAGTTTCCAAAATATTCTAGTCAACGCTAACCTTTCTTGATCATCAACATGAATAGGCATTGTCTCTTGTGATGTAGAATTAGGATTGTTAGAAGAAGAAGAATTGTCATCTATGATTTTAACTTTTCCATTATCAATGAATCATTTCATTGCATTGTGAAAATCAAGACAATCATTGGTAGTGTAATCATTAGTTTGGTGATATGAACAAAAAGGAGGTTTTGAAAAAGAAGCACTTTTAGTTGCATGAATAGTTTTTTGTCTTGGAATATGGTCTTTGAATTATTGAATCCTAAGGAGGTCATCCATAGGATATTTGTGATCATGTCCTATGCCTTTTGTGCTAGTTTGTGTAGGAGGGTTTAGTGGGACTCAAATTTCATGTTCAAATTTCCCAATTCCTCATCCTCCAAAACCTTGTTTTGATAGTATGTTTAAGTCACTCCTATAAGAATATTTTAATTGAAAAGGGGGAGGAACATTATAATAAATTTATTTGAAGTTTTTAGTGTAATTGTGTTTGGAAGGAACAAAGGGATTAGTAGATGAAGAAGGAATATCTTGTGGAGGAGGATTTCCCTTTCTTTCATCATGCATATCCTCTTTGGTGGATTGGGAAGGAAGATTCTTATCATCTAAGGCCTCATATTTGCTTAATGTTGTATTGGGAGATAGATCATGAATAAAATGCATAACATCATATTATCTAAAAATGTTTTGATGACAAATATAGGCTCTAGGAGAATAAGGATGATCTAGAGAGACAAAAACACCAATATTTTGATCTTTTCCCCCTTGCACTAGCGTATGCATATGAGAGGAAGAAGGTGTAATGTTTCTCTTCAATTGTTTCTCTCCATTAGAGAGATCATTGATAGGAGTATTAAATTTTTCTTCATTCACATTAGATACCCTAGGAGAGGTACAAGTATTAGGTTTTCATGAACATCTCTAGGATTGGGATCTACAAAAGCTTTAAGGTGATCTACATATGAAATGTATTTTCCCAAAAATATGATCATAAAACAACATGCACTATAAATGAAATCTTTGAGATCAAATTGATTGGAATGAAGGAATTTAGAAATTCTACAAACACAATATGCCAAAGTGCTATGAATGAAAAGAAGTAATATGAAATGAAAGAAGTCATTATCCAACACATGATTTTGATAAATATAAGTGAAAATAAAGGTAATCATATGTGAAATAGAAAATAAATCAGATCTATTAAGTTCCATTGTGAATTCTTTAAAATGAGATCTAAAAATTTGATGTGCAAAAATGAAGCAACCCACAAATCAAATTAGAAAAAATAAATTAGGGGTTTGATGAATGAAACCTCTAAATTTATATAATTTGACTAAAATGAGTTCTATGAATTTGAATTTGAATTTTGAAATGTTTATAAATCGGACCTGAAGCATTTAATCCAATTTAAACAATCCACAAGCTCAATTTTAGAATTAAAAATTAGGATTTTTTTGAAAATAACCTCTAAATTTTTTAAATTCAATTGGGAATTAAACTTGTAAATGTAAATTTGAATTTTAAATTGCATAAACACTCAAATCTGAGAACATAAATTAGAATTAAAGGTGTAAGGAGTCGATTTCACAAATCACCAAAATGTAATGGTGAAAAATTAGGGTTTCCACCATGAGAATGATGAAAACCACTAATTTTATGACTTAGTGACCATTACATTCAAAAGAGGCTCCAATCCAATAGCTCTAGTTACAAACCAACAAGGATTAGGACTGAGAGTTCTAATTATATTCGGGGGAAGGTGTTGATATGAATTGCTGAAATTAGGGTAAAGGTGTTGGAAATTGAAGTAGAAATGCATAAACAGTAAGCTACAATCATCAAATTGAGCCATGAACTTGGATCTAAGCAATGTGAGTAGAATTAGACCTATTCTCGTAAATAGCTCCTAAAATGTAGGGATCGTGTTGCTTGTCGCCCTAGTGCTCCAGTCGCACTCTAATGGGGGATCAATTTGTCACTGTAAATAATGCTTATTCTAAATATCATAGCTTCATACCTATTTCCTACACATAGAAAGAAGGGGAAATAGGTTGGGAATAGGGGCTTGCCTAAGTCAAACCCTAGTTTAGGAATTAACCTTTAATAAAATGTTGCAAATACTGAAATAAATGATGGAAAGATATACCTCAGATCTGCAATGATTGATAATGATGTTTTTCTTCTTGAATGTAACCACATATGTTGTATGAAACGACATGAATATGATAAAACCCTAATCACAAACACATGCTTGCATATGAATGATGTAATGTTGCTCCACAATGGATAAATGAAGAATATGCAACCTTGAAGATCTCTAGAAGTGCTTGATGATGAATGCTTCAATGCTTGAATGATAGATTGCTTGAATATGGATTGATTGGATGCTTTATGATTCTCTGTTCTCATGAAATGAGAGGGATGAACCTCCTTTTATACTTTCCAATCGAAAAACATCTTAATTTTTTAACATAGACCGACACAGAGATCACATTCTTGCTGATTCATTGGGACCATTAGGAGGGGCCAAATTAAGGTCCCATTTAAGAGGACCAAGGTGCCATGCCCTATTCCCATTGAGGACCATGGCGCCATGCCATGGTCCTACCCCATTTAAGGGCCATAACAAGGGGCTATGTGATGTGTAAAGAGAAAATGAGGCTAGATTTGAATGGTATGAGTAGAATTAGGTCATAGTCCGGGTTTGGGACATGAACACTAAGATGAGGGCCAAAATGTGGACCAAATTATAAGAGAGTATTATTTAGGATGCTACACACTCAAGCTACTAGCAAGTATATTTCTTTCATTGGAATTATTTTCATGATTCTTGATCTCATCTAGAGTAGTAGGACCACCTTGTAGTGTAGTATAACCAGTCTTGATGATGTCCCATATCCCAAGTGATAGAGAATTCAATGATATTCCATCTATGACTTCCAAGAAAATTAATTTGTATCATCAAACCTTGGTGCCTTCAAATAAAATTCATGTGTCATCTCAAACCTTCTCCAAGTGGTTAAGCTTATCTCAGAGGAATCTTGCTTTGATACCAATTGTTGAACACACCACAGGACTAAGAGGGGGGTTCAACTAATCTTAACCTTAAAATAACTTACTTATAATCCTTTAAACTTCAAGCCACAATTAACTTATCTCTGGCATTATAAAACATGAAAGCACAAAGCACAACACACACAAGAACACTTTATGTGAAAAACCCGAGGGAAAAACCACAATGAGAATCACACTCACAATATTTTAGGCTCAAGGTCAAGGAGCTCATTGCACCTAATTTGACTTGCAAAACTAAGGCGCACAACCTTAGGGAAAGTTACAAGGGAATTGCAATACTGAGAAGCACAATCTCAGGGACAGATATAAAGAAATACACAGGCTACCAAGGGACTCACTATCTTTTGGAAGGTACAAGGAATATTGAACTATAACATGAATAATATCTCTTGATCATGAAACTATCTTGAAACCATTGTGTCAAGTGAATAATATCATGAAAAACATCTTTGACTTTATTCACTATCTCAACACACTATCACACTGAAGATATGATCATCAAGGCTCATCAAAAACTGAAATTCGCACTTTCACTACTTGCATATCATTCACATCCAATTTACAACAATCCACACACTCAACTTATACATCCACACTTCCATTTATATAAGATGATACATTGAAACCCTCAACTAGGTTAGCCACAAACAAAATATACATGAATTACATAAAGTCGATCATCTGAGCCAAAAATACATAATGTGGCTCACTCCAAGGGATAAAGGGGACCCACATACATCACAACACATCTACCTAAGTCATATCCAACGAACTACACACACGAACACTTCCTTCAAAGTCAACATCATACATAATGTGTAGAAAAAGTATTTAAACATATTAACCAATTAACCCAAAAACATTGCCCAATGTGAAAATATCAATGTGGATCTACACACGCTATGATGAGACCCATATCAAAATTCTAATTTGACCTCCAATGCATATCTAGACTAGAAGAACATGATACAAATAAGATACACCACCTAAGTTAGCTAGAGACCAACAAAGTTGACAACACTAAACATAGAACAACATAACTTCACTTGCCAATCAAACCAATACTAAATATATGAACTAGGACATTGCATGAACCATATGAACATGTTCACCAAGATAAAACACTTGAATCACCATAATGGAGAAATGCAGAGAATTCTCTAGACCAGTCCTAATAGGCAACCTCACTATCAGCAAATTGCCACAACCAGCTACATTATCTTAGCAACTGATAACCTGAAAACACAATAGTGCAACATCCATAGAACATAGACAATATATCCAAAACCATAGGCCATGAACATCAAGAACTAGAGGAATGCAAAGCATTCTTCCATAAAGATATTAAATACTCTTTCATGCATATCAAATTTTTTATTATTGTAGCCTCCTAGAAACACCTTATATACTTGCTTACTATCACTACTAAACAACATAACAACATCTAAACACACATTTTTGAACCATCTACAACATTTGCATAGTTGGACAACTACAACTACCACACACAGTGACATCAATGACAACACCTGATAGGTTGACATCAATGACAACATAAACAACAAAACTCAAGTTTCCAACAAGACATGGGTCCTAAAAAAGCAAAGGCCTTGGGAGGGGTAAAGAATTTGATTAAAGATAGTATTAAAGTTGGGTTTTTCTTGCAACAGAGAAAGATGATAACTAGGTTTTTTTTTAGAGTTCAGTTGAGGGGGAAATGTCGTTTATGGGATAATACAAGGAGGAGATGTAGGGTGCAAAGGGTAGGAGGAAGGATTGAAAGTGGTGATGAGGAAGAGGGACACAAGAGTAAAGGAAGAAGGATCTTTCAATGTGCTTCTTCATTCACTAGATAGGGACAAAGTTAAAATGAAGAAGTGAATTGTTGATCTATTAATGGGTTTCTAAACTTTGGTGCTTTATTTTTCTAGGGAGGTGGCTCCCTAGTTGTAGCTCCACCTGGTTCAGGTCAAGTTTAAATTTCAATATCTTAATATAAATAAACAATGTTTCACCAATCAAAAAATAAATAAATCTATTGATATTCTAAAAGAAGTATGAAGAAATCATGATTCACTACTAATTCTATTAATATTCTAAAGGAAGAAGTACTAGAACCCCAATTATAATTCTAAATATACATTTAAATGTTAACCAAATCAAAAAGGTTTAAAATTTACTAAACATTTTTATAAAATAACTTAATAAAAAGAAAACCTTAATAACTTGATGGAGAAAAACCCCATACAACGAGTCACTATCAATTCTATTGATATTCTAAAGGAAGAAGTCTAAAAATGCCAATCATAATTCTGAATATACATTCAAATTAGATGTGAATTAAATCCAAATGTTTAAATTTACACTACTTTTTTTAATAAAAGGATTTCATTAAAAAAATGAATCCTAACAACTAGTGAGCCATCACTATCAATTCTATTGATATTTTAAAGGAAGAAATCTGAAGAATCCCAACTAAAGTTAAAAACATATATCTATATTAAGAAGGCTTCACAAAAATAAAACGCTCACAACTATACTTAAAAATTACAAAGGTACTTGATCCATTATCAATTCTATTGATATTCTAAAAAAATAAATGTCAAGAATTTGTATCATAATTTTGAGTATACATTCAAAAAGTTTAAAATTTACTATTGATTTTTATAGAAGTGTTTCATAAAAAGTGAAACCTAACAACTATACAAGGATTCAATATCAATTTTGTTAATATTGTAAAGAAAGAAGTACAAAGAATCTCAACAATAATTCAAAATATAAGTTTAAATTAGATGTAATTAAATAAATAGGTTTTGAAATTACCCTATATTTTCATTATAAAATACTTCATAAAAAGTGAACAATAACAACTAGTGAGCCATCGCCATCAATTCTATTGATATTTTAAAGGAAGAGGTTTGAATAATCCCAATTAAAGTTAAAAACATATATCTAAATTATATGTGAGTTAAAAATTTCCATACCACAACTAGCTATCAATTGTATTGATATTCTAAAGAAATAGATGTCAAGAATCTCTATCATAATTTTGAGTATACATTCAAAAAAGTTTAAAATTTACCATACATTTTTATAAATGGGTTAAAAACTGAACCCTAGCAACTATATAAGGATTCGATATTGATGCAGGAGCATCCCCACTTCATAGCAGTCTTGCATCAACCAAAAATATTTCCCTTTCTATTTTGCTTTCTATTTGTAGTTTTAGCATTTCTTTCTGTGTATCCCGGATTTGGCTCACCGGATCTTATGGAGTTGGATTTTACTTGAAGACTTGATCATCTTCCTTATTCCCAAACCATGGAGCATTTGGATCATTTTTCGGCAAGTTATCACTATCGGTTTCTGTGACAATTTCCTGTTGCCGGTTGACAGTTTCATGTTACCGGTTGCCTGTACCTATTTGCATTTGCTACCGAACCCCTTTCGTAGCTTGCAAAGCCCTGAGCGTTGATTATGATGTTCCTTGGTGTGTGGACAACCTTTTCCCACGATCTACACTTTATCCTTTGGATTTTCTGGAGGAATCTCTTGGCGGAGCCTGACCTTGTTGGTTTTACATGTTAGGTCTTGTTCTTCGGTTTTTGATCCCTTTTTGGGATGACTGGATCGCCTTGGATCGTATAAATAATTGTAATTGAGCATTAGAATATAGTAACAAAGAAGTTAGATTGAGCGTAGAAGATAGATCTTAAGATTGAAGGTCCCGATTGTGACCTATTTTGTACTTTGAGAATGTTTTAGCAGGCTTGTGAGCCGATTTTTGTAACCCGATTACTACCAGTTGGTTGTAATCAGTTTTCATGTTATAATTCAATCTACTCTGCATTGCCTCCATCATGTCCTTGTGTTTCTGTTGTGTTTACTCTTGCTGACCAGTCCAAATTGATCTCTTTGAGGTCCCTCCTAACTGGCGATTGCTTCAAGTGGTATCAAAGCGAGTTTTTGTTCAGAAGGTTGCGTGTCCTGAGATTTTTTTGTTGTAGGGTGGCAGACTATGGATTTGACCCGCAACTGCAGAGGATTAGCATAAAGATGGCGCGAAGAGGAACTAGGAATGGTGGAGCACGTGGGAATGCAGACCCTGTTGTGATGGAAATATTGTGAGGTATAGCAACTCAGTTGGAAGCCATGGAAACAACCTAGATAAGAGGCCAACACATTGAAGATGTGAGTGAAGATGAAGGAGAAGAAGCCCTGATAGAACAAGTAAACCCACCGGCAGGTGATCCAGATGAGGAAAGGTTTTTAAGGGTTTTGAGTAGGGCGAATACTTAATCTCATTTTACCCCACCAGAATATGATGGAAAATTGGATTCAGATGAATTAATGGATTGGATCTCAGAGATGGAGAAATATTTTGATTTTGAAAACACTGCAGAAGAAAGGAAGGTGAAATATGTTTGTACTTGGTTGAAAGGTCATGCATCTCTTTGGTGGGAACATTTGTAGGTTGATAGATAAAGAAGAGGTAAAGATAAGATCAAGACATGGGATTGGATGATTGCTAAGTTGAAATCAAAATTTATGCCAGGTGATTATCAAGTGAATCTATTTTGAAAGTTGTAGAATTTGAGACAGAAGGAATCTAGTGTGAAGGAATACACCGAAGCATTTTACAAGTTGAATATCAGATCTGCACAAGTTAATGATGAAGTTGAACAAGTTGCAAGATATTTGAATGGATTGCAGGCATCTATACAAAATGAACTTAGTTTGATCAAATTACAGAGTGTTGAAGAGGCTTACCAATATGCCCTAAAGGCAGAAGAGAAGCTAAACAAAAGACATGAGCAAAGGCAGAGAGGCAAAGGTGGAAGGTTTACCGAAGGAAGATTTCAAGGAGGAAGAGGATATATTGGAGGTAGAGGAACCTGTACAGATCGGTTTAATGATAAAGAAGTGAACAAAGAAGGTAATTCATACCAGAAAGACGATAGAAATTTCTACCGGAGGAGAGAATCGAATGGCTACCGGAATGAGAATTTTGGAAGACAAGACAAGAGAGCATTTAGAGGAACTTTCTATAAGTGTGGAAGAGAAGGACATCGTTCTTTTGAGTGTAATAAGACAGAGAATACTGGAAGAGCGATAGTGGTGGAAGAAAACCCCACCGGATCAAATAATAAACTAGAAGATGGAGAACTGTTGATGATGAGGAGAGCTTTGTGTCATACTGGGATAGATGGAGAGCCCTTGTAGAGGAAGAATTTGTTTAAGACCAGGTGTAAGGTATCTGGTAAGTGTTGTAAAGTTCTTATTGATAGTGGTAGTTAAGATAATCTTGTTTCAAAAGAGATGGTGAATAAGTTGAATTTGGAGAGATTGAAACACCCTAAACCTTATCAGATAGCATGAATTCAGGATGAACATAAGTTGTTAGTAAGTGAGCAATGTTTGGTGAAAGTGAAAATTGGGAATTATCATGATGAAGCCTTGTGTGATATTAAATGCCTATGGATATTTGTTATCTTTTGTTGGGTAGACCTTGGCAGTTTGATAGACAGGCAATACATGATGGGAGGAAGAATACATACACTATTGTGGCCAATGGGATGAAGCAAACCTTGTTTCCCTTAGAGGAACCTTTGAAGAGTGAAGTCTGTACAAATGCTAGAATCTGTTTGGTAGATGGAAGGAAATTTATGGATGGATTGAGACATGAGAATGTGTGTTTTGCCTTAATCCCTAGGAAGACTAAGAATCTGGAGCATGAAGAGGAACAACTGGAAGAGATAAAAGATTTGCTGATAGAATATGAAGACATCATTTCAGATAATGTACCTGATGGATTGCCACCTATTAGAAGTATCAGTAATTGCGTGGACCTGGTTCCCGGAGCTAGTTTTCCTAACAAAGCTGCACATCGGATGACACCGACAAAGAATGAAGAACTGAATAGACATGTGCAGGAGCTATTGAAGAAAGGTTTGATTAGAGAAATTTTGAGCCCTTGTGCAGTACCAGCAGTATTAGCACCTAAGAAGAATGGAGAGTGGAGAATGTGTACTAATTCCAAAGCAACAAACAAGACCACAGTGAAATACCGGTTTCCTTTGCCTAGGATGGATGACATAATGGACTGTTTGAGTGGAGCCAAATACTTTACAAAGATAGATATGTAGAGTGGATATCATTAGATGAGGATCAAAGAAGGAGATGAGTGGAAGACAACATTCAAGACAAATGAAGGACATGCATCGAGTACTTTCATAAGGCTAATGAATGAAGTATTGAAGAAATTCTTGGGTAAGTTTGTTATTGTATATTTGGATGACATTCTAATTTTTACTAAGACAAAAGAGGAGCATTTGTTGCATTTGAGACAAGTTTTGCAGAGGTTGAGAGAAGAAAAGTTGCTGATAAATAATAAGAAGTGTACTTTCATGAAGGATGAGTTAGTCTATTTGGGATTTGTGATATCTGAGGATGGTTTGAAGATGGACCCTGAGAAAGTAAAAGCAATTGTTGAGTGGCCTACACTGGAAAACATTGGAGAGGTAAGATCATTTCATGGATTGGCTAATTTCTACCAGAAGTTCATTAGAAATTTTAGTTCAGTTTGTAACCCTATGATTGAGACCATGAGAGGAGATAAGAATGAATTCAAGTGGACCAGTAGAGCAAAAAAAAATTTTGAACTGTTGAAGCAAAAAGTGACTGAGCAACCTGTGTTAGCTTTACCGGATTTCAATATAGTATTTCAAGTGGATTGTGATGCAAGTGTAATAGCAATGGGATCAGTCTTGAGTCAGGAAGGGAGAGCAATAGATTATTTCAGTGAGAAATTGAATGATACCCAGAGGAGATATTCAGTGTATGATCAGGAGTTTTATTCCATAGTTCAAGCCTTGAAGAAGTGGAGACATTACCTGTTGCCTAAGGAGTTTGTGTTGTATACTTATCATCAAGCCTTGTAGTATTTGAATAGTTAGAGTAAGTTGAATCGGAGACATATGAGATGGGTAGAGTTTTTGCAGAGTTACACCTTTGTGTTGAAGCATAGAAGTGGGAAATCTAACAAAGTTGTTGATGCCTTGAGTAGGAGAAGGAATTTGCTGACATAGATGAGAGCGACAGTATTAGGATTTGAGGAATTGAAGACTTTGTATGATGGTGGCCCGGATTTTGTAGAACCTTGGAGAGCATGTAGAGAACCAGTTATGGTAGAAAGAAGCAAGTGGTTGGATTACTTCATTCAGGATGGGATGTTATTCAAAGGAGTTTGGTTGTGCATACCTAAGAGTTCTGTGAGGGAGAATCTGATAAAGGAGAAACATAGTGGAGGATTAGTCAGACATTTTGGTAATGACAAAACAGTAGCATTGGTGAGTGAGCAGTACTTTTGGCCCCAGATTCATAAGGATGTTAGGAAATATGTGCAAAGTTATAGAGTTTGTCAAGTTGAAAAGTGTAGTAGTCAGAATGTGGGATTGTATAAACCTTTGACAGTATCGGTAAGACCTTGGGAGGATATAAGCATGGATTTCATACTTGGATTACCTAAAACATCGAGAGGGAATGATTCTATATTTGTGGTAGTGGATAGATTCTCGAAGATGGCTCATTTCATACCTTGTAAGAAGACATCAGATGCATTACATGTAGTAGACCTATTTTTCAAGGAAGTAGCGAGATTGCATGGATTACCTAAGAGCATAGTTTTAGACAAAGATACTATGTTCATTGGCTATTTTTGGAGAACACTTTGGAAGAAGATGAAGACAAATTTGAAGTTCAGTTCTACTTTTCATCCACAGACTGGTGGACAAACATAAGTAGTTAACCGGAGCTTGGGAAATTTGTTGAGATGTTTAGTTGTGATTTGATCCTTGCACAAGCAGAGTTTGCCTACAACAATTCAGTAAACAAGAGTACCAGAAGAACACCTTTTGAGATTGTTACCAGAGTGCATCCTAGAGGTATATCAGGATTAAGAGATATTCGTAGCGAAGAATAGAGAAGTTCAAAAGATGAAGACTTTGCAGATCACATGGCAACCTTGCATATTCAGGTTAAGCAACATTTGGAGGACATGAACATCAAGTATAAGGAGAAGGCAGATGAGAAGAGGAGACATAAGGAATTTGAAGTTGGCGATGAAGTGATGGTATATCTGAGAAAAGAAAGATTCTTGGTTGGAACCTATAACAAATTGCAGATGAAAAAGTTTGGACCTTGTAGGATTTTGAGGAAGTTAAGTTCTGGGAATGCATATGAAGTGGAGTTACCGGATAGTCTGAGTATTTCACCCGTGTTTAACATTGCAGATCTTCATGAGTATCATAAACCAGAGTTCAGTGAGGATAGTATTGCAGACTTGGAGAAACAATTGCCCCGGAAGGAACCAGACAGATTGAAGACATTTTGGATAGTAGGATTGGGCGTAGTACCCAGAGTAATCAGTATAAGGAGTATCTCGTGAAGTGGAAGGACATACTAGTTGAAGATTCATCTTGGATTTCTTGGGAAGAGGTAGACCGCCTTGGTTTTCCTCTGACCCCAGCAAAGTGATAGACTCACGTTTTCAATAATCCCAGATGTCTGATGCAGGAGCATCCCTGATTCATATCAATATTGCATCAACCAAAAATATTTTCCTTTCTATTTGCAATTTCAACATTTCTTTCTGTGTGTCCTGAATTTGGCTCACCGGATCTTGTGGAGTTGGATTTTTCTTGAAGACTTGATCATCTTCCTTATTCCCAAACCATGGAGCATTTGGATTGTTTTCTAGCAAGTTATTGTTGCCGGTTTTCATGACAATTTTTTGTTGCCGGTTGATAGTTTCCTATTGCTGGTTACTTGGACCTATTTGCATTTGTGATCTACCAAACCCCTTTCGTAGCTTGTAGAGCCCTGAGCGTTGATTCTGATGTTCCTTGGCGTGTGGCCAACCTTTTCCCATGATCTACACTTCATTCTTTGGATTTTTCGGAGGAATCTCTTGGCAGAGGCTGACCTTGTTAGTTTTACATATTAAGTCTCGTTCTTCGGGTTTTGATCCCTTTTTGGGTCGACCAGATCCCCTCGGATCGTATAAATCATTGTAATTGAGCATTAGAATGTAGCAACGAAGAAGTTAGACTGAGCGTAGAAGATAGATCTTAAGATTGAAGGTCCCGATTGTGACCTATTCTGTACTCTGAGCATGTTTTAGCAGGCCTGTGAGCCAGTTTTTGTAACCCGGTTACTACCGGTTGGTTGTAATCAGTTTTCATGTTATAATTCAATCTACTCCGCATTGCCTCCATCATGTCCTTGTGTTTCTGTTGTGTTTACTCTTGCTGATCGGTCCAGATTGATCTCTTTGAGGTCCCTCCTAACTAGCGACTACTTATAAATATCAATTCTATTAATGAATTCTAAAAAAAGAAGTACAAAGAATATCAACAATAATTCAAAATATATGTTTAACTTAGATATTACCTAAATCTAAACGTTTATAACTTATCCTACATTTTCATTAAAAAAATACTCCATAAAAAGTGAACACTTACAATGGTGAATCATCACTATCAATTCTATTGATATTTTAAAGGAAGAAGTCTAGAGAAGCCCAACTAAAGTTAAAAACATATATCTAAATCAGATGTTAATTAAATCAAAAGGTTTAAAATTTATCTTGTAACATCTTTATAAAAGGGCTTCATAAAGAAAACGTTCACAACTGTATTAGAAAAATTTCAAGCCACAATTCACTTTCATTTCTATTGATATTCTAAAAAACAAAATCTCAAGAATTTCTACTATAATTCTAAGTATACATTCAAAAAGTTTAAATTTCACTATACATTTTTATAAAAGGACTTCATAAAAAGTAAACCCTAACAACTATACGAGAAACATCCCATACAAAGATTCAATATCAATTCTATTAACAACCTCAAGAAAAAAGTACGAAGAATCCTACATTAAAAAAATTAAAATTCACTATACATTTTTATAAAAGGACTTCATAAAAAGTGAACCCTAACAACTGAACGAGAAACATCCCATGCAAGGATTCAATATCGTACAAAGAATCCCTACCATAATTCTGAGTATACATTCAAAAAGTTTAAAATTCACTATATATTTTTATTAAAGACTTCATAAAAAGTGAACCCTAACAACTGAACCGAGAAACATCCTATACAAGAATTCAATATCAATTCTATCAATATTCTAAAAAAGAAGTACGAAGAATCCTAACAATAATCTCAAATACACATGCTAACTAAATCAAAAGATTTAAAATTTACCTTACATTTTCATTAAAAACGCTTTTTATAAAGTGAACCCTAACAACTGTACTAAAAAAATCTTAAACCAAAAATCAATATAAACTCTATGAATATTCTTTAAAAAAACATCACATATCCCAACTATAATCCAATCCATGGATTAATTTCTTTAGTTGGGACCATCCATTGGACAAATTCACAAACTCTCCTCCATTGGGCATTCTAGTATCCAATGACCAAATGAGCAGAGAAAACCAGAGCCATTGGAGGAGGTTGTGTGAAAGCAACACTATGGCAACTTATTTATTTGTATTGATTAGAGATTTTCCCCCTCTATTCATGTCCATTCACTATCATTGAGGGGCATCATTTTCAAGTGTCCTTTGCACATTTGATTACAAGTCACTACATACAATGACATCAATTTCCTCCTTATTCTTCTTCTTTCCCCAACACAAATTTCAACAACACATAAACCTAATTTTTACCAACTCCCTCCAAATCAAAAAACCAAAGAGGAAAGTTGAAAACAAAAAGTATTTTTTAAAAATAAATTAAAAATGAAGGGATAAGATTATTTTCTATGCAGGTAACTAACTTGCTTTCCACATGTTGACGTCATTGTAGTAAAGATTCGATTTTTTCCACGTACGTACGTTGTTGGCGTTCTACTATATACGGATACTAATACGGTCGATGAGAGGTATACGGTCCCACTATCGAATCCTGCTGTGCACTTATGAACAATGGCAGGCCTACGATCGAATCTCCGTAAGTCTTGTTTGTATTTGTAACAGGAATAAAGAAAGTCTTTGGACTGTATTCTTTGTAATTTACAGGGAAGGTAAATGGTTTTTTCTTTCCCTTTTGCCAGCCGGAAGTTCGTACGCCAGGACGTTCCGCTGTCTCGCAATTTAAAAAGCTTAAACCAGGGATAAATCGACTCACCAATTCGTTCTTCCCTTCCGGATGCGCGGAGGAAGGATCGCAGCAACGAGCTTACGCTGAGCATTTTTTTTTTTTAATATGTTAATGTGTGATGCGCGGTGCTGACAAAAGATGCTAAAAATCAAATCTTGAAATCACAGCTCGAGTGTAGTTGTTTCGGATGCTCCATATAATGTGAGCCAGCAAATAATTTATTTGCGGGATGCTTTGAGGATATTCCTTTGTTTGTGTAAAATGGTGAGTTGTTTCTGATTATTTTGAAGTTTCTGCTGTCTTGTGAGAAATTGGTGAACGGTACTGTGGGATGCCGCGGTTGAACGGCGGTATTTTGAAGTTTCTGCTGTCTTGTGAGAAATTGCTGTCTTGTTTAGAGTTGGGAGAAACGCCGTTTAAGCGGATTAGAAATTAGGAGCTTGGGTAGGCTGTACGGTACTGTGGGATGCCGCGGTTGAACGGCTTGGAAATCGTAATTTCTGTGTCCTAGGTTTTAGTGATTGGTCTTCAATGGTGTTTAATGGATAATTTTAGGAATTTCGTTGGAGGATTTAGTTGTATTGAAGAATTACAGTGTGAGAAGATTAAAGATGAATAGGTTCTTCAAGGTGTATAATTTGTTGAGTTATAAATGCGTTAGAAGCCTCTTAAAGATCGTAGTCTGCGGCTAAGGTTTGTAAGGTTGGCCATTGACGGTGTTTAATCCCATTTTTGTTTTTTTTGGAGAAACTTTTAGAGAAAACTTTACTGATTGAAGAATTGCATTTTAAGCAGCTTGTCCAATATGTACGGTTAGTTGTGTTGAAAATGCTTCGGAATTGAGAAGCGTGGCTGAATCAGCAAAGAAATCGATGTTTTTATGGTCTAGCTTTTACTGTTGTCACTGACAGTGTTTTAACACTTGTTTTGCAGCGAAATCGTTGACGATTTACTGATTTTGAAGAATTGCGGAGATTTATTGGAATGCAAGGGTATGGACTCTGATTTTGGCGTGGAACAGCAAGCTCCTGGCGCTGTTCCTGATTCTAAGACAATGGCTAACCATCATTCTTCGTTTAATTCCATATTTAACACAATTGACACAATTATTTGCGACGAAGCTTTCCAAACGGGAGAATTTCGTGAAATGAACCCCAAGAACCCCTTTGGAGGAGGTCCAGCGGGTATTATGGACGGATCATTTTGTTCTGATACGGCCTTCGCAACTAAATTCTTACAGAGGCCTAGTTTTTCTGCATTAATGGCTGACGAATCCTCAGATGCTGACACTATTCTGGATTCCAGTAAGGATTCATTTCATACTGTGAATCTAAATGCGCTAGGCGTTAAGAATGGCTTAAACTCCACTGATTGGAATCATTTGGAGGCAATAAAGCTTGGTGCCGAGGTTTCTAAGTTTAACATTGGAAGCGTAACGCCCAGCGCTTTGGTGAGCTTTCCTTCTGACCCTGCGTTCCTAGAACGAGCTGTGAAATTCTCGTCGTTTGGTGGCAATACGGAACACATTGCACATGAAAATGTGATTGGCGGGGCTTCGAACCCTCGAACTGTTGCTGAAAATGGTGCAAATGGTTGCTCTGAACCGGCAAAATGTCCAGATGACGGCGTTGGGAAGAAAAGGAGAGCAAAATCTTCGACTTCTGGCCAGAACAATACCAAGGTTAGAGTCTAGTAAATTGCAGTTTTATGTTGACACATTTTCTGGAGGTTTTTTCTGTTTACTTAAGTAAAGTGGTGCAGGAATCGGAGGAGAGTAGAGGCAAACGATGCAGAGTTGGTGAGAACAGTGAGAGTGATGATAATACGTCTGAGTCTACCCCTCAGAAAGGCAAGGACAAAAATTCAAGGCCTCTTCAGAAGGAAGATAATTATATCCATGTCAGGGCAAGAAGAGGCCAGGCTACTGATAGCCATAGCTTAGCTGAAAGGGTATGCTTTTAGGCTTCATTTGTTCAGATTGTAGTATGTTTAGTTTAGGACAGGGTTTTTATTCTTTTTAGCTCTTTGCTGCAGGTGAGAAGAGAAAAGATCAATGAGAGAATGAAATTCTTGCAAGACCTGGTGCCCACCTGCAACAAGGTAAAGAGAGTAGACCTAGTCTCTGTGGGTCACTGTTGTGCTTGATATGATCCACCTTCTGATCAGGCTAAAATATGGTTGTGTGGCACTGCCCAGAAAAGAGTGGCCTCTTTAGAAAATGACAATAATATAGAAATTTGGGATTCCTGTAGACTTACGTTTTATTATTATGTAACTCTGGAATGTAGACGAGATCCCTTTAGGGTAGAATAAAATCAGGATCTCATTGGATGATACATTAGCTATGTTTTTTCAGCTTCCTTAGCTTTACTAACATGGAAGCTTAGACTTCATTTGATTGGTTATTTTTTCTTCCTTAGCTTACCCCATTCCACTCCAATGTGCTTAAAATGATGGATCTTTGCACCCTGTAATGGGCTGATTCATCCATTTGCCATTAAACAACGAGGTGTTGTTCTCGATATCAAGGGTATATTGCTTGAAAATTCTGCATTCATGTGGATTTGGCTTTGAGATTGGTTTTCATGTGGACTAGCGTGTGTGTTTGAGAGGCATCCCTTTCTTTTTTTCAAGTCTCAAACTGTCAATGTCATGTGCTTATAGCCACTCTTGTTGGCTTGCCAGCATAGGAGATAGCTACCGATTTTTTTGTTATGTGATCCCTTGTCCATATTATCATGAATACCCTCCATGCAACCATGATATTTTGATTTAAGCTGGTGAGGCTCAGGGCCCAAAAGCTAGTTCAGGATTTATTGAAACCTCCAAGTTCAAGCTCCATCTGCAGATAGATCCTTCAGCAGAAACACACCATTCATTGGAGAAAGACAATCCCATTGACCTCGGGATTACACTTGATCACTGGAGGAATCACTTCAGGCCTGAAAAATCATTAAAATCCAATAATGTAACCTCTGTGATTCTAATAAGAGAGTTGCTCTATCCACTCGGACATAGGATCAGAATCATAGATCAGTAGCAAGTTCAAGAGCCTGATCTATCTGGCATTTTCAGAGTCAAATATATCCACCATTTGTAAATCCTGTACCCCAACCTATGGTCAGCAAAGTGCTCAAAGCAATGTTTGTGGGTTAGGATCATTGCATCCATAAGAGCACGTATAAAGCAATGTTAGTAGTTTTTAGATCCTTCCATCCATAAGAGGCAGTGCAATGTTTGTAGGTTAGGAAAACTTCCATGCATAATAAACTTTCTTTTAGATATTCTTCAGACTAAACTTATCTTAGTTTAAAAGTGTTTAGCATATATGATATGCTAACGATCATAAAGCATAGGAAACAGAGAGCAATTCCTTTGGAGACCCATAAATAAAAGATCTTAGAGGACACTCCACTCTAGGAATTCATATGATAGAAAATGTAGCTAACATTCCACAATTCTTATATTTTGTTAATGTAGTCTAGGAATTCATACAATAAAGAAAAAGATAAGCTATTATGAACTTAGTGGATTACGCCTGATTTGAAATTACGACTCTGAAACCATCAACCTACAGGGTATGAAAGATGTTGCTAGAATGTCTGCTGGTCTTGCATTGTGTCAATATAGTGTAGGTATTTTTGTAGTCAAGGAAAAGGTTGCATATTATGAACTCACTTGATTCAAGCTGATTCGGAATGATCGCTTGCTGAAGTAGTTAGCATTGATATGAATTTCTTTGATTTTATGCAGGTCACTGGAAAAGCAGTAATGCTTGATGAGATCATCAACTATGTTCAATCCTTACAACACCAAGTAGAGGTAATTGATCCGAAAGGTTCATCTGACTTTCTTAGTGCTGTTTTAATTGCTTGTAAGTAAAAAGGTTGCCCACAAATCAGTACGCCTAAGAAAGAGTCTCTATCCTGAATATGATCTTTGACTGAACACAGAGCTTCCTATATGCCCAACTGATCCACTATTTTAATCTTGATAAAATGGTCTTGTAAGCTTTCTGTAAGGTTAATATTGCATGTGATGGGAGGTGCCTTAACGAATCCTACCACAACACAAGTATGTTTCCAGTTATGACTGAAGTAATGCTACTATGCAGTTTTTGTCAGATCAAGCTGATGTCCACTGGGTAGCATAAAGCCTCTTTCTGTTTCTGTAGAGCTATGACTGTTGGGCTTTTACGATTTTCAGGGTTTGGGTATTTCTCCTTAGTGAGTGTAATCCCTGGTTCGTAGAGATTGCTTGATCCTGCAATTAGTGTGTATCCCTGCCGAAAACGTCTCCACATCAGAAATTTAAACCGGGGTATCCCAGAAGCATGGGTTAGTGATTGAGCCCTGAGCTTCAGTAGCTTTAACAAATATATTAGCCCTAGAAGATGGTTAAACTATTTTCTAGCAATAATTCTGACACTAACTATATTTAAATTTACTAGGCATTCTAGTTGGTTAGCACAAGTCTCAAAGTGAAACCTTAATTCTGTGCCCCCTGAATCTGGAGGTTCTAATTTTTTTATCTTCTCTGTCAATGCAGTTCTTGTCCATGAAACTGGCAACAGTCAACCCAAAGCTCGACTTTAACATCGACAATTTATTTTCCAAAGAGGTAAAAATTTCATGGACTTATATTTAGTGCTTCAAGGTTCTACGAAGACATCGTATCCTGAACTTCATTGCAAATTGTTAATTGTGCATAGATGTGCGGGAGCTTCGCAAGCAAGGGAATGCCTCCTCCATTCTTTCATCTAGAACAGTTTAAACATGCCTCATTGCAGGCAGGACCAAATCCCGGATCAGAGATCCTGTCTGCTTTGAGTTCAGCAGACTCTGCAGAAATGTTTGATGGTCCAAATTTTCAGGTAAATATTTTGTCCTTTGGCTTTTTGATCATCAAAACATACTCTTAAGCTTGAAGTTTTTATGCTCTATTTTTTGTAGATTCCAAATCTCCCTTATTGCACGATTCTGTTTTATTCGTTCATTGCAGTGGTTTTCAGTTCACTTTACCTTTTTCTTGGGCAAATAATAGCCTTGCACTTTTAACAAAACATTGGTACTGGCAGAGGCAGTCATCTTCTGGAGAATTGGCTAATATGTATAATGTGGGAATGCTACAAGGCAGAGTGCAACAGGTGCAGCAGCAACAGCAGCCACCACTGTAATCCTTTATAATAATACACTGACACTGATCTTCTTTTCACATCATGATCAAATCTTACTATAGTTTGACCGTGCCCATTTTTTAGGAATAGTTTGTTGCAGTTACAACTTACTAGTACGTAACCTAGCAGGAGTGTACATATATGCAATGAATGAATGACTTGTGGCTATCTGGTCCCCTCACATCATTCTTTGGAGTTATAGAAATTCCCAGATTCATCTCTCTTGGACATGGAGCCATGATTATCTTTTGACTAAGTTGGAAATGTTGCCCAGCTTTTCTCAATCTCACCCTACTTTACTTTGACCGAACTTCACTTGAAACAACAGAAATGGAAGTCTCCTGCAAATAATAACAATATTTCATTATATGCTTTCCATTTTTATTTGTCTGATATGAATGAGAATTCAGAGTTGTACAAACTGTTAGAAAGCATCCATATTTGTCAAGATTTAATGTTCTTTTAATGCTGTAATAGTGAGAGTTTCACATGTTCCATTTGGGTAACAATTAAATGAGTTGAAAGAGATTTTTAAGTACAGGAAGCAAGTCAATCAATGAAATAAAGATGAAAATGTAATTTATTTATTATCAATGAAATATGATGCATCAGAGGAAAAGCTCTAAAGCTGCAACACCTCATTAATATAATTTCTGAGATGCTGAGTAGATCCCCATTTATGTGTTGAAATAAGTGAAAAGTTGCATCACTAGAAGGATAAGGGGGCCGTTTGTAAGTGTTAAGATGTGGATATCATATCAAAAATAACATAGTTTATCCTCACAAGGTCTTTTCATGAACAAGATGAAAGGCTTTTTGTTATAAGGAAAAATAAAAATAGTCTCTGTATTAATTGTATCTTGGAGAAATAAAGCATGTTTTACAACTGATCGAAGAAATTCGAAGAAATTCGAAAAGATTCTTAAGCTAAGCTATTGATAAAACCTCATCCAATCATTTTAATGAAATTTATGATATTAAAATTTGTATTGTTTTTCAATATGTTTATTAGATTTCTTAAATTCAAATGTAAAATATCTAACATTCAAATGTATTTTTTTTAACGTTTTCAAGATTGTTGGTAGCATTTCATATATAGTATATTTGAAAAGAATATTTAAGGAGTAAATACTAACAATTGATCAAATGTCATATTCATCAAAGGTCAACTTAAATTAAAAAGACACACAAATGTCTAATCATAGAGGAACCTTTGAATCTTCCAATATTTTGTGATTAATTTTTTTAGGAATTGTGTATTGAAGCTCACAAATGAAGAACTATAACTATAAAAGATGGAAAAGTGTTGAGGCATCTTGTTGTCACAAATATAATGTCACGATACTTCAAAATCACTTTAATTTTTAAACTAGCATTCTAGCAATACATATGTAATATTAACTTGAATTAGCACATCTAATCTCAATGTAAAATTTTACGGTTGAGTCTTTGTTGGTTTTCTTTTCAATGAGTATACTATATTTGCTAAATACAAATGGAAAGTACCCAAATCTCAATGGAGGTCCTTAGGTACATTGGTGAGATTGTTCTAAGCATTGCAATGTGGCTTATTTGGAAAGGTAGTATAAACAAAATGTAAGGACCAGATAATCATAGTTGACAATTAGTCAAATTTGTCAAAGGTCAACTTAAGGTGATGAATCTTACATAGTTGTCTAATTATGAGGGATACTTTTAAATCTTCCAATTTGGTTGACTTTCATCTTGGACATAAGTTATTCATCCCTTTTTAGTATAGAATTGTCTTTTATTCCAAATTGGACCCTTGGGAAATAGGCGACCACCCCTACAAGTCAATCTAAATTGATTTTGATGGGGCTTCCAAACTCAACCAAGGCAAGCAACATAAGAAGTATATGATCTAGAACTTGATTTAGTTGTTTGAATCTACCAAGTCATGAAGAATTAGGTATCATGAGATGCCACACAACTAAGAAAAATTTCATCACCAAAGAGGTTGGACAATTGGAATGAATATAAAGCTATATTTTAAGGCATTAGTGATCATTCAAAACATCACCATGTCAATACATTATATTTTTTATGTTAAATTGATTGTCAAGCCCAATTTTATGTGTTCTCTACTTTGATAGTGAATAAACATGTTATAAACAACAAACACACTCTTTCAAGCAAAAAACTCACTCTTGATAGAATAAGGAATGTTAACAATTTTAAAATTTAAAAGGTTGTTTGGGACACTATTCTCTTCATTTTAGTGTCAATGAGGGTTGTTAGGATGCTTTAAGTGCATAAAACTCTATGTTGAGGGATTGACTTTCCTTGAAAATGAAAATATGCTCTTGTTGGTAGGATCCAACAAGATTTCTTAGAGTTATGGAGCCATAGTAGAGATAAAGGGGTCTAAATAACATCTTGTATGAGTCCAATTTACCATGAAGGTAATATAATATCTATTTTAGATACATAAGTAGCAATGAGATGCGTGTTACAAAAAAAATCACCCATTTAAGGGCTTTTTCCAACCATACATGATGTTTCCAATGATTTTTTTAGTGGCTAATATTCGCGAATTGGCTATTTTTTAAAATTTTGATTTCCAAATTTAACTAATAATTCAAGTTTTAAGGTGACCTAAATCATCACATTTTTACAAAAGTTTATTTCAGTCTTATTTAAATCGCCAAAGAATTTATTTTATTAAATTTTTTAACTTGAAGATTCGCCAAAATATTCGATACATGATTGGATCAAATTCGCCAAAATATTATAATTTATTGTAAAAAATTAAATTAATTAGCTAATAATACAACATAATTATTAGTTACTTTAGGGTTTTATCAACAATTTTTAGTTGTCACCATTGATTCAAAATATAATCTAATGACCATCATTGCATTCCATGAGGCAAATTGTACCTACAATTTGTAATGCTCATGGGGGTTGCTCGTTGCTTTTCAATTGAAATTAATGGTATAAAAACAATTTTGGGCACCATGAGTATTATACATTTTAAGTACATTTTATCTAACCAAATATAAAGAGGGTTATTAGATTAATTTGAATTAATGGCAGTAACTAAATAAAGTAGTGTCTACCCTTTAAACACATTTATGTTTTCCACCTTACGCCTCTACTTTTCTATAAGAATTTAATTTTTTAAATGAAATTATTTGTAATAGTAATTAATGTATACTCGTATTATTTTCTAAGATTCACCAAGATTTTCTACCAAAAAATTTTGATGTAAAAAATTTGCCAATAAAATTAATATTTTTCTTAAAAAAAATGAAAGAGTCGCCAATAAAAATTATTATTTTTATCCAAAATAAATAAATATTCACCAAGATTTTACATCTTTTTTCTGAGGAGGGATTTCTTAAAGTTATCATTGGATGTTTCTTGTGTATTGCATTGTGTGGGTGCTTTGTTTCTTATGTATTCTTGTTATTGTTAAGATCATGAGCATGAATTGCTATTACTAACATGTTTGAACAATAATAAACAATGATATTAAGTTGGTAGTGTTGAGAGTTGTCTATAAATCTATATGTTTTTTTTATTATATGAGTAAAGCAGGTTTAGAAGGGGTGTTGGAATCCTTTACAACTAGTTTTAAAATAATAAGATTGTAACAAAACAACTACAAAATGATCACAAAACAATGGTCCCCAACCACCAATGAATAGAAATGAGAAACATGTAAAAATAAATAAATCACCCAAACCTTAAAGCTTTTTCAATACCTCAATTTTCTTAAGCTCATATTGGTAGAAGATTTCGTGTTGCTACACAAATTCTTGGACATCTCCTTTCTCATAGGATTTCTTCTTACTACTCTTAATCCTAGCACTAAAACCTACATTAACAAACTTATCACTCCCAAATTGAATGCAAAATCCATGTATCATTTTTTTGACTTTATCAATGATTATTTAGTTATCATGGTACTATTTTGAATGGTACACTTGCTAGATATTGTTGCTGCTAGGATATGTTGTTGCCATTGATGTAAACATATTCCCATGTTCTGGTGTTGTAGAGAGTTGTTTGGTGATCCAGTGCTTGCATTGAGTTGATATGGTTGGTTTATCTATTTGGGATGCTGAAATAATTCATTCCTTATTGATTTTAGTGATCTGGGAGTTTACTTGATCATATATCATATCATTTGATCTGGTTTGAAGTTTAGTCTTTCTATTCAGTGGTTGGCAGAGTTTGTTATTTGATTCATTGTGCTCTGGTATGATCATATCTTTGGTTGCGGATTTGGGAAGCATGATAAGAATGATAAGCCCTACTGGAAGTTCAAAAATCAGAAGAGATGCTATTATGTTGCTAATGAAGGTGTAACAGATGAAGAATCAGAGAATAGGAAATCAGAAGATGAGTTTGTATTTATTGCTATCATGGAAGATGATTTGGTACCAGTGAATCCTACAAGCTACATTGTTGAGGAGAAAGCTTTGACTACTAAGATTGAAGAGAAAGATGAATGGGTGATTGACAACGTTTTTTCACATCATATGATAGGTGATAAAAGAAAATTTGTAAGTATGGAAAGGTATGATGGTGGCATAGTGATATTTGGAGATGATAAAGCTTGTGCGCTTCTTGGTAGAGGTTCTCTATCTTTTAATGGTAAGCATAATACTGATGATGTCTTGTATGTTGAAGGTTTGAAGAATAATCTTTTGAGTGTTGGACAGATGGTTGACAAGGGATATGATTTGCAATTCAAGAATGGTAAATGCAAGATCTTAAAAGCCTCCAATGTAGAGATTACATCAGGGACTAAGACTAAAGGTAATATACTTAAATGTTGGCAAGAGAAGTTGCTTGATTGCTTAGATAGATGAAATTTGGTTGTGGCATAGGAGAATGTGTCATATTAATTTTGATTGCATGGTAAGAATAAGTTCTACTCAAACTGTTAGAGATTTGCCTAAGATTGTGAAGCTTGCTAATCCAGTAAGGAATGTTAGATGGGAAAGCAAACAAGAACTTCATTTAAGAGTAAGCTATATTCATCTAATGGATTGTTAGATCTAGTGCATACTGACTTATGTGGTTCTACAAGAGTGAGAAGCATGCAGGGTGAAAAATATTTCATGTTGCTGATTGATGATTATTCTAGGATGATGTGGGTTACCTTTCTAAGGGAGAAATCAGAAGCATTGGAGAAATTCAAGATATTCAAAGTCGGAGTGGAGACTGAGATAGGGTTGAAGCTAAAGTGTCTAAGATTTGACAGAGGAGGAGAATTTACATTAGGAGAGTTTGATATATTCTATGAGAGGAATGACATAAGAAAATAGTTATCTGCTCCTAGAACCCCTTAGCAGAATGGAGTTGTTGAAAGGAAGAACATAACCATTTTGGATGTTGCTAGGACTATGTTGATTGAAGGAAATGTTGCACAGACCTTTTGGAGAGAAGCTGTTAGCACTATTGTTTACACATTCAACCAGGTGCATATTAAAGGTGATTCTGATAAGAATCCTTATGAGTTATGGTTTGGTCATGTTCCTACTGTTAGATAATTCAGAGTTTTTGGAAGTAAATGTTATAGATGAGGATATAGGAAATTTTGATGCAAGATGTGATAAAGGAATCTTTTTGGGATATTTTACTAAGAGCAAGGCCTACTGGTGTTACAACAAGAGACTGAGAAATATAGTGGAGAGCGCAAATGTGAAGGTGGATGAATGTCTTGGAAAGCAGATTAGGGCATGCAGTTATGATTTTGATGATGAAGATGTTGTTCATAAGCTTGTACAAACTGAGATCTTGAAGTAGAATGATCTGGTGGAGATAGTCAATCCAGATATTGCTATTGTCAGTGAAGAATTGCAAGAGTCTGAGAATCAGAACAATCAGAAGACTCTAAGGTATGTAAGATTGAATCATTTAGAAAATCAGATTATTGGTGATAAGAATAAAGGTGTGATGACTAGGAGAAGGATTGTTGCTGAAGAAATATGCTTGATTTTAAATATTGAGCCTAAAGATGTTGCAAACACATGTAAAGATAAGAATTGGATAAAAGAAATGGAAGAAGAGATGAATCAAATTGAGAAGAATAACACTTGGGGGCTTATTTCGAGACCTAAAAACAAGAATGTAATTGGCACTAAGTGGGTGTTCTAGAATAAACTGAATGAATCTGATGAAGTGTTCAGAAACAAAGTAAGATTGGTATGTAAAGGGTGTTCTCAAATGGAAGGAATTGATTATGAGGAGACTTTTTCTCTAGTGGATAGAATTGAAGATGTTAGATTGCTGCTTGCATATGCTAAGAATTTCAAGGTATATCAAATAGATTTCAAGTCAGCCTTTTTGAATGGAGATTTGGAAGAAGACGTCTACATTGAGAAACCAGAGGGATTTTCTTTATCAGATGAAGGAGATATGGTATGCAAATTGAATAAAGAATTGTATGGATTAAAGCAAACCCCTAGAGCTTGGTACACTAGATTGGATAAGTATTTGTTGAAGTTGGGTTTCTGTAAAGGTACTGTTGACAGTAATTTATACTTTAAGGTTGATAATGATAACATTTTGATTGTTGAAGTCTTTGTTGATGATATCATTTTTGGAGGAGATGATGATTTGAGTATGAAGTTTGTTGATGATATACAAAAGGAATTTGAGATGTCTATGATTGGTGATATGAAATTCTTCTTAAGATTGCAAATTACTCAGACCAGTAAAGGTATTTTCATTTCTCAATCTAAGTATGTGAAGGAATTGCTGAAGAAATTTGGGTTAGTTGATTCTAAACCTGTTGGAACTCCTATGGTGTCTGGATGCAATTTGTCTAAGAATGATGAATCTTAGAAATTTAATCAGACCTTGTATAGATCTATGGTTGGTGGATTGTTGTACTTAACTCAGACTAGACCTGATATTATGCATGTTGTTTGTGTTTGTCCTATATTTCAAGCTAATCCTAAAGAGACTCATGTTACTATCGTAAAGAGAATTTTCAGATACTTGAAGGAGACTATTGACTATGGTTTGTGGTATCCGAAAAATGATTTCCTGTTGTGTGCCTATACTGATGTTGATGACCGAAAGAGCACTACCAGTGGAACATTCTTTTTGGGAAAGAAGTTGATTTCATGGTCCAGTAAGAAGCAAGATGATGTATCTTTATCTACTGCTGAAGCTGAATACATTGCTGCTACTAGCAACTGTACTCGGATAGTTTGGATGAAGCACATGTTGAAGGATATTACAGTGATTTATGATGAGCCTACTATTATTTATTGTGATAATTCAAGTGCTATCAATATTTTCAAGAATCCGATACTTCATTCTAAAACAAAGCATGTATCAATAAAGTATCATTTCTTGACGGAGAAAGTCAGTGATGAGGAAGTCATATTGGAATATGTATCTACAAAGGATCAGATTGCAGATATGTTCACTAAACCTTTTCCTACAAATACATTTATCTATTTGAGAGACAAGCTAGTGGTCTCTGCCCCTCTTGATGAGAACTAGATGCATGGAGTTGCAATCCTGGTGATTTTCAGAGCCTTATCTCTTTATCTGGGTTGATGAGTTGGTACTGCTAATCAGCTGGAGTAGTCAGTATGTGGCCTACATGATCATTGGTGAGTTATTGGGGGAGAGAATCATCATTTGCATTTTGTCTTTGGCATTGTTGTCAAAGGGGGAGAGAGGCATGTGAAAAACTGCTTTATCTTTGGAGCTTTGAGTGCATGATATTAGGGGGAGTTTTTTGTAGATTGTTGATGATGATTCATTCCTTTGAATTGATTGTTTTTCACATTCATATGTTGCCATCAATGCTAAAGGGGATTGTTGGATATTGTTGCTGCTAGGATATGTTGTTTCCATTGATGTCAACATATTCTTGTGTTCTGGTGTTGCAGAGAGTTGTTTGGTGATTCAGTGCTTGAATTGAGTTGACATGGTTGGTTTATTTGTTTGGGATGTTGAATACTTCATTCCTTATTGATTTTAGTGATCCATAAGTTTACTTGATCATATCATTTGATCCGGTTTGAAGTTTAGTCTTTATGTTCAGTGGTTAGCAGAGTTTGTTATTTGATTCATTGTGCTCCGATATGATCATATCTTTGGTTGCAGATTTGGGAAAGTGTTTTGGATATTCATGTGTATCTTCATTTCAGGTGGTTCGTGATTTGGTGCTCCACAAGTTATCTTTCTAGTCTGAATTGTTGTTGTTAAGTGTTCTTGACAGTTAATGTGTTGATCGATGAAGATTTGAATAAGTGGTGTTGGTCCAGGTATTGTAGATGGTTTTAATGTGCTTGTTGGTGTTTCTTGAATACGTCTTAATTTTTTTTATGGTTCGCATTGATCATGGTGTGCGGTATTAGCGATTTTGTTGATCTAGTGATATTCTTCGTGTTATGCAGTATTTCTGATGGTGTAACATGTTGCGGTTGATCTTGGCGATATTTTTGGTGGTGATGCATGTTTGGAGATTTGATTTAGGTCCATGCTATGTCATCTATGGCATTATGTTGGTCTGGTGGTATATTTATGTATCATGTGATGTAATTTTGTAATTAAGGTTTGAGGGTTTGGCCGACCTTGTAGTCAAGGTTGATGAATTGTATAAATAGGTGTTAGAGTCATGTAATTTGGGTGTTGATGTGGTGTTTGTATTATCAAAGTGTGGTGTATGTGTGCATAAGTGAATCTATCTTTTGGTATGGTGTATTGAGCGGAGATTGGTGCAGGGCAAACAAATAAGCTTAATCGAAATTGTCATCAGGCATTAGCAGATGCTATCTTTGCAATTCATGTAATCCGGATTGTAGTTTGATCATTATTGTAAGGTAGTGAACCTTCCCTGAGGGTTGGAGCCTTCTAGGTCATTATATCTTGAGCAGTGAGCTCTAGGCAGTTTGTCTGAATGCATGTGCATTCCCCATTGTGATATTTACACATACTACTGCAGAGTATCATCTTATTGTGGGTAGGTTCCCATCGTGGTTTTTCCCTTAACTTGGTTTTCCACGTCAAAATATTGGTGTTATGTGTGTTTTTGTTATTGTGTTTATCTTTATTCTTGCTACAATTGATTGAAATATGAGATTGTTCTTAACTGGTATAATCCAGTGAAAACTGATTCACCCCCCCTCTCAGTTTTCCTTCATTATTGTTGCCAACAACACTTGCTAACTTCAATCAACTTATTGAGGTTTTATTTTATCCCTACAAGATCCTTTTTCAAAGTAATTAGTATGTTGTTGTAGTATTTCCATTTCTTCACCTTAGCTATCATCGTGAAATAAATCGTCTTTAGTTCATCATTTGATCTTGGTTTCATTTGTTGACCTTGGAACAACACCCTCTCTCTAAAAGTAACTTAGCATAATAATCCTTGTGCAGCTATATCTGGCCTCCAATATTTTTTTGCATAAGAGACAGTTTAAGGGTCAACCTATTTATGTACTATGATATCTTGGGGGAACTCTTGGTGTAGCCAGGATGTATCTTGACTATCTCCTCACTAGGTTTCAAAAAGGTCATCATGGCCTCTTCCCTAGACCTCTTGTTCTTGAAAAATTTGGCCATATTTTGATAAAAATAAATTAGACCTCTTATTTTATCAAGATGTACTAAATTTGAAGGGCTCCATTTGACTTTTGTCTCTACTCGTGATTGATATAGACTTATCACCTTCTTCCCTATCCCACAAAAATGTAATCTTAATATTAATTAATAAGAGAAACATAATGATCTATATGAAGAGACTAATAGAATGTAGAGGCTTTTCAAATTACTCATCGTCATTTATAGTGATAGTATATTAAATTACGTGAAGGATAATCCCAATCCTTCATGAGGGGAAAATAGTCATGAAATTAACAATTATCATTAAGCAAATCTTTCCTTCTTAGGGATTTAATAGTCATGATTTACCTACCATCATTAATTGGTCTTGTAATTTATGTAGATAAGAAACCATTAACCTACCAATTGGCTACCTCTTTGTTTGGGACCCCCCAATTTCTAAAGTAGTTAGCTACTTTATTACCTGGATGACAAATATGACTAATTTCCAATTCTTCAAATTTTTGTCTTATCAATCTACATGTTGATGTTTCTTTAGGGTTCTCAATATAGGGGTTTGTAGATCAAGTGTTATTAGAAAATATTGTTTATGTGATCTACTTGAGGTTGTAGGAGTGGTATACCAACTAATAGATTGATTGGTAGTCTATTGATTTGATTCCATGCAAAGTAGAGATTGGAACAAAGGAGTAGACAAGAGCTAAAACAATTAAAGATAAAGAAGTGGGGAAGGATGAAATCCATTTTAAGAATTTAGAGTAATATAAGATGAAAATAACTAGCAATATAAGTAAGATAGATCATCTTGACAACTTTATGCAAGAATTGGTAGCAAAGCTCGTAATGAATGAGATCATAAAAAATAAAGTGATCCCAAATAGGATTGAACCAATGCAAAGAGAGACATATCCTTAGAGTTTCTTCAAAGCTAAAGAAAATATGCAAATATAGTCTTATGATGGGGAGACAAGTTGTAAGAAATTTTACCAATAGATATCATAGGTAAAGAATTATTTCATCACTCATAATCATAACTCTTCATCAACACATTTCATTTACTAAGCTCAAACTCACACTCTTAATGGTATGAGATCTAAACTCTATCTGGTTGAATGCAAAAGTTTACCTCTAACTGTAAAAAGGGATTACTTTAAGAAATTCATGAAGCACCAATTTTATTTATGTAATTCAATGGAACTACTTTTATAAAGATTAAGGACAAAATATATAGGGGTATACAAGTAAATTATAGAAAAGGGAAATTCAATTGTGAAAGGATGTCATGGAGAAAAAGATGTTAATGTGTAGAAGTATATTTTTTGAACATCTCAAGACTCTAGTTCTCATGGCTAAGTTTCAAGACATTGATGAGGTGTGTGCGTAAACCTATTATGTGGAATTGGATAACAAGAAAGTGTCTTCATTCAAGGGAATAAAAAATAATAAGGGACAGTAGTAAGGGGGTGAAAATATAGAGATAAAGATAACAGAAGGATGACAAAAAAACTAATACAAACTTCAAAAGGAAAAGGATAGAGGCAAAGTTATAACTAAATTCTATGATGGGGAGGATCTCACAAAAGAGTTGCACCTTGATTAATAGGTAGGTAAAAGATGTTTTAGTGGGACTCCATCCTTTTTCACACCCTACTCTTGTCCAATTTCAAGTCAAACTACTGAACTCCTTTGGAGTGCTCCCTATCAACTTGTTTACTCCTATTACTCACAAGCATAGCTGGGATTCACTAGAGTAAATCCAACCTTCAAGTTGTCAAATCTCCAATATACACTTGCAGGGGTCTCAGAGGGTGTATAGAAGGTGTTTCAAATCCATTCATATCGTTCTTTTATTGGTTTCTCTCCATTTTCCCATCGCTTTCTCTTATTCCTATTGTTTATGCCTAGTAGCCCTAGAGCCCCTATTAGCCCTACCTTCACGGTTTTTGTCCAATTGCCCAGAAAAATTCCAAAATACCTCCCAAAAGATTTAGTGATCCGGATACCCCTTTGGAATAACTTTTAGATTCAGTAGGGTAGGCTATCTGGTACGTCCGTATAGGTACGGACCCCAAAAATGGCACTTTTTGAAGGTTTGAGAGTTTATAGTCTTCTCCAATAGGGTTTATTGGTTTCTACACCCTTTCATACCTCCCTAATTCTATTGAGACTCCATTAGGATTCTTAATTTCATTCCAACCACTTGGCACATCCACATTTTATCTTCCCTGCAAGCAATAACAAAAATGACAGTCATATCCTTAGTTGGGCTATGGCAGATGGCTTCCAAGCAACCTCCAGGACATTAAAAAGAATATATACACTATAAAGAGGCTCCTTGACTTTAATCCCAAAGGTCATTGGATAAACACAATGGGATTTCAAGTTGGAACCATTCCTAGGGTCTTAGATCCTTGCTCAGACCGAGAGTAGTGCAAAAGAAGACAATTTGTAATCAAACACTAAACCTACACTGAGAAAGAATAAAATCACTTCCTGAGAAACACAACAACCTATATTAAACCACCATGAAAGGATAGTACCAAGATCAAATCATTTGGTATAGACTGCTATAGCCAAATTGACAAATCTTAAACAAAAACCTTGAAATGGCTTTCAATTTTTATTCCAAATCTGATCATGAAACTTCCAAACCATTTACAATCATTGAAAAAGCATTTTATATTCCTCCTTGCTCATAACCAACCTCCCATCGGTTTCCTAACCATTGATTTGATCAATTTTAAAAAGTTGCAAAAATTTGTCAAGCAACAATGACAACTTTTGCTCCATTTTGCATTTTTTCAACTTATGCATTTCTATTCACTATAAACCCCCTAGGATGGTTTCCTAACATCATACTAACATTTTGTAGAAGGGCGGGTTTACAAAGTTTATGGAGAGGCTCCATGGGAGGGACACCACAATCACTAACTTTTTTTGCAAAAACTGGAGGAAGGGCACCCTGAAGATGGGAGATCAAACAATCTCCATTGATGAAGACCTCATCGCTCAGGTCATGGGTCTTCGTAGAGAAGGAAGCAATTATTGCAAAGACAAAAAATTGAGCAAGGAGGCTATTGAGCGATACCTTGAAATGACAAAGGAGAAAAAGTGCCTGGTAAAGCTAAGTAATACCTACTACCCACCTAGGGCATTTGTTAAGCCATGGAGGGAGGTCTTGTTTGCTATTATGAGTTATGTTACCTTGGATGGCAGATTCACAAAAGTGTATGGCTATCATTTTGTATTGCTTAACCATTTCAGGTATGATGAAAAATTTAATATTCCTTATTTCCTGTTGTGTTCAATGAATGCTACCATTAAGGCCCATAGAGAGAACCCTAAGGGTGATACAACCATGCATCAAGGTCTTATGGTGTTAATTTATGACCACCTAAAAGCCAACCAAATTGTCTGTCCTTGGCCTTCTATCTCTGAGTCTGAGGAGGAAGGGTTGGATTTTGGTTTTTCAATGGGTGAGGAGTCTGAAAGTGATTCGATGAGTGAGTCAGAGGAGAGTCTGGATGACTCTGAAGCTAAAACTAGTAAGAAAAGAAAACAAGTGAGTACCAGGCCCTCCTCCTCGAAGGGTAAGAAAAAATCTAAAGAAAAGGTTTTCCAGATCCGCTCCTCCTCCTCCTCGGAGGTCTCTGAGGATTCCGAGAAGGATGAACCCCAGTCTCCTCAGAAAAAGAAAACTAAAACTTCTATGTAGACAAGGAACAAACAAAAGAGGCAGGAAGATAATGTTATGGAGCTGGAGGAACAAGTGCAGAGAAAGGATCTTGAAGTCGACTAGAAATTGGAGGAGGAGACCATAGGGGAAGGTTTTGATCAGAGGGTTGATGGAAAAGTTGATAAGATCACTAGTGGTGACATCCCCAAAAATGAACAAGACAATCCTGGTGAGAAAACTCCCCCTTCAAATCCTCCCACTGAGGGATTGAAAGGTTTTGTGGACACCATCGATTGGTTAATTAACAGTTACAAGAAAGTTGTAGAGGATAATAAGAAGCTGAGCCATAGGGTCCAAATTGTGGAGATAATCAGTATTGGTGGAGGCAAATCTATGGCGGAATATGTTGAGGATTTGACTAAAACTATTGCTAGAGCCGAAGAGATGAGAGATTACTTCAACCCTAGGTTTGAGCAAATTGAGAAGGACTTGACAGAGATAAAAACTAATGATAATGTTATGGACCAAAGAATGGTGGATACTGATAGCAAATTCAACAAAATTGAAAAATGCCTCAAAAGTATTGCTGAACAAAGCTATAGCATTATGAAAGCCTCAGCCGACAATACCAAAATCCTCATCAGCAAACTAGAGGACGAGAAGGATTCCCTAGAGCTGGAACCTGACATTGAAGGTATGGGAGAAGTGCAAGGACCTAGAACAAGGACCATAGGCAAAAAGAAGGAGAAGAAGCCAAACAACGATATAGAAGAACTCAAAGCTGTTGCGGTAAACTATGACCAGCTGGTCAATAAGGAGATGGATCTTCTTAAGTCTTTATGGTTGTTGTTTATCTTTTTGTCTTTTCTCTAGTTTTTCCACTCTACTGTTCCTTTCTTTTGTTGTCTGTTCGGTTTACTGGCCTTTTTGCCAGTCGTTTTGTAAGTTGTTTCAAGTAGGTCTGGATGCTTTTTGATGAACTACTTTATGCTCCTATGTTAAAGGTTTCAGGTCCTTAAAACCTATTTTTCATATTAATTAGAACATCAGACTAACATGACCGAATTCCTAATTAGGCCTTACAAAGAGTTTTACACTATAATGCAAAATAATGCCATTTTTTGGCTTACAAGGGCACATTGGTCAAAACTGAGGAAACAAGCAAACTTTGGTGACAACCACCCTTAAAATAACTCCAAAACGCACTTGTGGACCTATCAATAGTCCATTATTCACTCATTGATCCCAAACATGATCAATCACTCCAAAATTTGGAAAATGCATCAATAAAACTAGGTAAAACTAGGTGCTCCTGCACCATACTCCCCCAATGAGAAAGAAGTCAAGTGACTCCTTTAGGCAACAAAGAGAGGGAAATTCCAAGCTTAGGAAAGTATACTTTAGGTACCCAAGTGGCCTCAGATTCTGGAAGATGTTGCCACTTGACCAAATGTTCCATATAGGTGGTATGCCTAGTCTTCTTGAGGATTCTTGAATCCAATACCTTCTCGGCATATAGTATAGATGTAGGTGGTAAAGGTAGGTCTGAAAGTGATTGAGAGACCTCTAATACTCTACTGCATTCCTCTAGAAGTGTGCCTTTGTACTGCGCCAAGTCTGCAACATTAAAAATAGGAGATAAAGCCATGTCCTCGGGTAGATCTAGTTTGTAGGCATTTTGCCCATACTTAGCTAAGACCTTACATGGTCCAATCCTCCTCATTTGAAGCTTTCTAGGGACACCTTTCTTAAGCCTTTCTTTTCTCAAATGAACCATGACTAGGTCACCAACAGAAAATTGAACATCTCTCCTCTTTTCATCCACTTTGTCCTTGATTCTTTGAGAGTTGTCTAGTAAAGCCTGTCTAACCTGCTCATGAATCTCTTTCATCGACTGAGCCATGCCAACAAAATGTCCACTCTTTTGTTCCATCTTCCCAATATCTCTAAGCTCCAACACATGATAACTCAATAATGAGCGAATAGTACCAAACTGGTACTGAGAGGGGGGGGGGTGAATCAGTACAGGCAAAAATACAGTCCAAAACTAGTTTGACAACAAACACTTCAAATGACTGGCAGACAGTGATACCGGTTTGAAACAGAGTGCAACCAAAAAAGCTAAGAATGTCTGAGTCAAGCATAAACCGATTACTCACTTAGCTTTTCACTCAACTCGAGACTACACTACCATTTCACCCTTATGCATAAATAGGTAATCTATCATCAGACCACAATAACAATTAGTTCAACATGTTTTATTGACAGGCAGAACCATCATATGCTTGATAGACAATAGCAAAGCATCACACATGACACACATATTTTTCACGTGGAAACCCAACTGGGAAAATCCACAGTGGGGATGAATACCCACAATCTGTTTTTGAACTCTTTAGAAGTCTGCTCTATTAGAAGCCTTGTCCGGTTAGAGACATTACAATAGGTTCTGCTAGGAACCGATCCTGTTAGGGATCACCCAGTTAAGGGATGGCTAAATACCCAGTTAAGGGTTAAACCCTGTTAAAGGTTACCTTGTTAGAGGATTTCAAGAGCTCAATAGCTAAAGGATTCTGAACTCAATAGCTTTGAATTACCCTGTTAAAGGATTTTCAGCAAGCCGGTTAAGGCTACCCTGTTAAGGGATTTTCCAGCTGTTGAGGTGGTTAGAGATCAACAGATATTACAATGATCTGGTAACAACACTCAATGCCAATACAGATCCATTTAAGCTCCTCTTCACCTTCTGCACTTACACTCTGCAGGTATCACTTGTCTCCTTTTTGGTCTCGCAAGAATCACGTATCCCTTCTCTTGGATACACACACAACTTTTTTCAACAACCTCAGAAAGAGACACAACATCGACCTTATAGGAAAACAGATAGGTCGGTAGCATAAAACCTAAACCCTAAACCTGTTAGGTTAAGGAATTTAAATGGTTCAATCCTGATCGTTGAGCATGCTGCATTAAATGCACCAGATCTTGATCCAAACTCAAGACATTCTCCATCGTCCATTTCCATCGATTTTATGGCGGCTGATAACCCATCACATGTTATCACCATTTTACAGACTTTGCACATTCCCGAGGTAGATAGGAACAATCTCCCTCATGCAAGATCCTTCATGCACATAGGCTTACGTGGCAACATGATCTGTTCTTCTTTACAATGCTTACTCATCACACAATATCATCGGTTGAGCCACACAGGCTTGAAGCACATCAACCGGAAACCCTAAAGTTGAGACTACCAACCAGTAGTCATACAATACTTCCATGTGCTAGTTCCCATAACTATATGTTGGTTCATCATGAACAAGCACACCACTTCACTTTGACACAAATGTCGATTCACAGTGTTATACCGGTTCTCACATATGCCGGTTCACACCTCTTCAACATATTGACATCAATGACAACATACAATGTCAATATGTCCTCATACTGGTTCACATAATGCCAACAACACACCTCTTGGATGAAGGCCATAAACTACTTCAAAATGACTCTTATCGGTTGATCTATTCACACTTTCATTGTAGGCAAATTCAGCTTGATGGATGATCTAATCCAAAGCTTGTCCATACTCCTTTTGCAAACACTTGAGAAGGTTTCCAAGTGTCTTATTTACCACCTCTATTTGGCAATCCATTTGGAGAAGGTAGGCTGAGCTGAAAGATAAGTTAGTACCCAGTCTCTTCCATAAAGTTTTCCAAAAATAATCAATGAATTTTGCATCTCTAATGGATACTATATTGATGGGTAAGCCATGAATCCTAATGAATTCCTTGAAAAACAAATGAGCAATATGACTAGCATCATGAGTCATCTTACATGGAATGAAATGGGCCATTTTGCTAAATCTATCTACCACAACATAGATACTATCAAATCCTTATTTGGTCTTGGGTAAACCAACAACAAAGTCCATACTTACACATTCCCATTGTGTGTGTGAAAAGTGGACCTGTATCTGTATCTGGAATACACAACACTTCAATTAAGTCATTAGATGCATGGCTAGTAAATCAATAATCAATAAATAATAAACCATTACAAAATGACCTCTTGCCTTCTAGTAGATGCGAGTTTAGATTTCTCTCAGATTGCTAAGCTATCTAGTGACTAGACAACACCTAAACGAAGGATTTTTAAATCTATATGAGCATGAATATGAGCTAAATGGATGCAAGATTTAAGCTAAATTTGCAACATTAATCTAACATGATTTAAGCAATATATGAATATTTAAGCTAAATGATTTAGGTAATATGAAATAACTAATATGCAATATCTCAATGCAAATTCTCAATGAACCTAGAGCAAAAACACCATAATAACAATATATTCTCCAGGATCTTTGAATGAGAGATGAGAGCCCGAATTTATAGAAAATTCAGAAAGAAACCAAAGGTTGAGATCAAATGATGATGAGCGGTCAAGATTTTCCAAGAGGAAGCACAATCTAGGTGAATTGATGTGATTGGATGCTTTTCTCAGTTTTAAAGGAAATTGAACTAAAATTAAGATAAAATCAGAAAAAACTTGATTTATTCTCTATTTCATTCAATTTTAATATTTAATTGTTTTAATTGCTTTCTTTGAGATTATTTATCAATTTTTAATTTGTTTTTCAAGATTATCTCCAATTGATTTCTTTTCTCAAATTTTTAATTCTTTTGGTCAATTAATTCCTTTTTTGAAGATTTGTGCTCATAATTTTCAATTTCTCTTTCTTGATTTGTTTCCTTTTTTGAAGATTTATGACAATTTTTATTTATTTTTCAAATTAATTCCTCTTTTTGATGATTTAATGGCAAATTGATTTATTTAATTAAATATGCTAGGATATTCAATAAAATAAATAGGATAATTGTTTAAAAATGATTTACTTGGAAAGATAAATTAATTAAATAAATATTTAATTAATATTGGTTGATTAATTTTGCCATGTGACATTTGATGATTAAAGAATTAATTGTGTGCTCAAGATTAATTTAATTGCCTTTGGTTAGGACCTTGGTGATGGAATCGAGATTAGGGGCTCATGGTTTAGATGACCATTTTTAGGGTATTACATTTGCCCCTCTTTGAATTAATATGCGAGCAACGCGTTGATTCAAAGAAAATTTGATGTCTAGGAGATACCAATTCTGAACTTGATTGATCACGAACTAGATGAAGAGCGAGGTATTCAGCTTATTTTGAAGCAATGAAATTGAATAGAGTTGATTAAAGCGAAACCAATCCCAAACTTGATTGAACTAGGACCAATGAAGAGAAAAGATACCAAACTTGAACTTGATTGATCAAGAAGCGGATCTTACTGATATAGAAGTTGATTGAACTAGACACATTGAGCGAAGATAAAATCGATCTTGAACTTGATGGATCAAGACACAATGAGCGAAGATAAACTATCCAGCTTGATTCAATGGGATGAAACTGAACACTTGCTTAGATTGAGTGTGTGATCAAAGATACTCTTTAAACCCTTGATTGAGTTTAAACTAATAATCAACTTGATGAAAAGTGATGAAACTGATTAACGTTAAAAGACCGATTCAGACGAAGACAATGTCAGCTTGATATGAAGCGATAAAACTGATCTGCCCCTAGCGATTAATTCGATTCAAATGGTCGAGAAATCTCAACTTGATATAAAGCGATGAAGTTGAGATGCCCCTAGTGATGAGGTCTTGTTTGATGTTTAGAAAATATTACCTGCTCGACTTGCAACGAAGATTTTTGAAAGAAATTCTCGACTTCGAGGTCATGAGTATGCCCCCTCAGGAGCAAAATTGAAAGATAGCGAGGGTTGAGCAATGATTGTAGGCAATTTTTTTTTGTAGCGATGATAAGTTATTTGAGCACAAAGATTAATGTTGAAGATTAAAATCAGAGTTAATGTGAGAATTAAATTGAGATTTAGCGTTGATTAACGATAAATTGAGCGCAAATTGAAGAAGAGAATGAGCAGTTGATGAAAACACTAAGTGGTCAACGCCGTGAAATTTCGATTAGAGAATTGACGTCAAATTTCAATTTCGCTCCCGAAAATGGACTCAAGACAGCTGATTTACAAACTCTTGATTTGATTTCATCATACTTGTGTTGATTGATTATGAGATGTTGTTCTATATGTTTTATATGTATGCATATATTTTGAGTATAGATGAATGAATGCAAATGGAATATCGATGTTATTTTTGTTTATTTTTATGCAAATAAATGAGGAGAATGAGTAACTAGTAATGCAAATGTTTATTTTTCTTCATGCAATAATATGAATGCAAATAAGTATAAAATGAAATGTATGGATCTATAAAAGATGCTCATGTATGCAGCTAACATCTCAATACACAAGTACTCGATCAAAGAAATGATGATGAAAAAGAGACCACTTAGCTAAGAAATGACGAATATCTCAGACTCTCATTTAAAAGATAAAGAGATCATTGTTATCATGCCGAAATCACTCGAAATGCATAAAATTTAGAATGAATGGAACCTAAACCTAGTCACTAGATTTGGAATGCTTAATTTTCATCACTGAGCATTTTACAAACACAACAAGCAGAATAGAGTTCATTTCTTTGCATATGCAATATGAATTATCTTGTCCGCAATGACCCTTTGTTTGTTCATATCCTTGGACAGATTACACATGCATCCGGATTGCACATTAAAGAAATTCCCTCAAACAGACAAAGAAATGACTCCAACCTCCCTGTAGCATACAAATAAGCAGAGTCGAGGTATGTGTGGTGATTTCACTTTGATGTGAAGGCACTTATCACAAACACCCAGTTGATTAGATTTTTCTAGATCATCGGAATCATTCCTACAAGCAAAAAACAAAGCAAATTATTATGCCCCTGAATCCTTGCTCCTCTTAGTCAAGATAGACTTCCTCGAGTTACTCAGAGGGAATAATAATTGAAAACCAATGTAAAAGACAACATACAAAGAAAAATTTCATGCATATCTCAAATAATTTAGTGATTGTTTTCAGTAGTCTTGTTTTGTTTGTGTATTCAGTGATAAAACTCTTTAGTAGTTAGGAGATAGGTGACTGACTCAGAGTGAATGACTGGGTATCACTAACTGAAAGATGACTTGGGTGATACTGCTTAGGACATGTAAATTGCTCAGTCGATTACCCTAAGACTAGGACAGTGATCGGTTTCAAGCTATGAGGCTTCTAAAAGAACCAGGATGTCACGAAAGTGACTAAAATATATGTATAAGTGAAAGCAAAGATTAATGAAAGTGGAAATGCTAATGTTGTGTTGATAGATGAAGTGCTTGAGTACAAGAGGTGCCTGTTTGCTAGGTTTTCACCTGCTTGGCAAAGATTTTCTATTTTTTTATTTATTTAGTGAGATTTTTTACTTTTAGGATTTTGTTCAGGACATTTTATGATTTTTAGGAGTTTGTTCAGGACATTTAATGATTTTTTTTAAAGGATTTTCTCAATTATGTCCGTAGTATGTAGACCTATATGACATGATGATCTGCAGAATGCATGTGGAGACAATGAATTTTTGATATGACCTATGTTAATGCAATATGCATGATGAAGATGCATTTCCTATTTGAACAAGGATGGCTGTGTTTGTTTAGCACTTTGTAATACATCAACTGAATTGGAGGTACAAAACATTTCATAGATAAGAGGTCAATCGATCCTTAAGGTCCCTTGGAACATCCAAATTAACACACATAGTGACTAGGATTTACAAATGGAGACACAGAAAATGTCCCCATTCGTTCTTGAAACTTTGATCTTCTTTTGCCCATGTAAGTGAAAATGAGTTAATTCTTGCTCTTGTATTCACTAAAGATCCTTAGCATCCTATATGACTAGCTATGTGGATTATCCTAACTTCAAAAGCATCTCGAATAGAGCCTCGCTGTCAACAAGCTTTTAGAGCTCCGACGAGGTTATAGACTGTAATTTCTCGAATATTGCTCCATTGCCAGTAGGCGTCCATAGCCATGATGAAGTTACTCATATGTTCCCATATTCAAGTTTTTTGTCACACTTGTATGCATGATATTTCAATTATATATCATTTCTTTTTTGTCTTGAGATGAATATTTGGCATAGCACTTTTTTCCCTTTTTTCTTGCCTTGACTTCTAAGTAATGAAACCTATATGGGTGTGACAATTACAACGGCGTTGAAGTAGAATGTTAGATTTTTCACTAGTCATATGATCAACTAGGTGTCTAGAATGAATTAGAGATTTTATTAATGTGTTTGAGAGATAGCAATTGATAGATTTTGGGTTAGCAAGTCTCAAATAGTGAAATCACTACCCAACCATAAGTAAAGCGTCGTCATAGGGTAATGTTGAAAATGAATGACCTTATGACCTCAAGGACTTCATGTTTGAATATCTAAGAAATGAGATGACCCTTGTTTCTCTTAAATGTAAATAAATGAGAAACTTGTCCAGTTGCCTTGTTTTATTAATGCTGCTATATGCAAATGCAAAAATTTTGTGAATGCAATGCATTTAAAAAATAAACTATATGTGATGCAATGCTTCGAATAAAATGCTATGTAATGCAAAAAGAAAAACCAAAAATAACCCAACCCTTAGATATATATCATTTAAGGTGCATGTTGTTCATAGGGTCATATAGTTTTGTGTAGGTAGTTCATTGGTCCAACATAAAGATGTCTTTCTAAGAAGGACTCAACTAAGTGTACATGTCCAACATTTCCAATGTTGATTCCCTTAGTTTTTGGATTTTGCGATGAAACTAGGGTAAAGTATTATGCAAAGGATTGGATAAGGGGAATGGAAGGATGAAAAAGAGGTGTTGGATAATAGATCAGATATTGAAAGGTTGGTGCATGAGTGAATGGAAACGTTTGCGGGATCACCATTGGCACACATCTTGAGGGATGGTGGATTGATGGAGAAAAAGTGGATCTCATATTTTGAGATTTGGATGGAGGAACAATCAGGGATTTTGGGACATAAGGATCCAAAATGAATGAAAGAGGTGATAGAGAAATAGATTTGGAAGGATGGAGGAACAACAATCTTGGTTGTTGATTTGGATTTTTCTTTAGACTATTGTGCTTCAAGGAGACGCTTAGGGATCCACATGGTTTTTGATTTTTCATGCTTTTATAGTTTCTTGGAACACATTGCTTCTACAAGTGCCTTAGGAACCCATATAGTTTTTGATTTTTCTTTATTTTGCTTAGTGAACCTTTGTGTCCTTTTAGGTGGATGGAAGGTATGTGAAGATGTACACCTTTGTTGATTCTGCATAAGGGATGGAGGGATATAGGGTCCTAAAATGGATGGAAGAGACGAAGGGGAAGGTGTGTACTTGTATTTTGGTTTAGTAGGGATACCACCATCTTGAGGAATGTCACTTCGGCCATGACCCTTAACAATTTCTTTAACATGGAGGGGTTCTTGCTTGTGAAGGTCTACCCCTTCGCGTTTATAAATATTTTGACTTGTAGGATCATGAGAGGGCTTTGTAGGCATGACAGATCCTTGAGGTGAACATAGAGGATTATGACAAGGAGATGAAGGGATACTTTGATCTTGACATGGAAGAAGACCATTGGAAAAGTGTTTGACTCTTCATTTTGAATAGGATCATTTGGAAAGGTGGAAGAGGCATCATAATCTTCCTTAGGAAGGATGCTTTTCTCTTGAGATGGAAGGGGATCATCTTGGAAGAAATGGAAAGGTATAATGGGATCATCATGGGATTCTAGTGAAATAGGATCTTTTTCAATCATTAGATGGGATTGAGGAGTTTTGGTGTCTTGATCTTGATTTATGATTGGACATGTTTCTTCATTCTTCAAATTATACTCCTGGCATGGAACCACTTCTAAGGAAGGGATAGGATTTTGCATAGGCGTAGGGGATTCTCGGAAGGTCTCCATATTTTGGCATGATGGGGAAGCATTTTGAGTGGGACTCTCTGGAGTGGGTACGTTTGGAATTGGAGTGCATGATGGCATAGTATCTGGGATTTTTAAATCTTTAGAGGAACTTGTAGCATTAACTTGGATTTCCATAGGAGATATCCCTTGAAGGTAAACATGAGAAGTTTCATTGTTTGAAGGAGATGAAGGCATCATGGAAGGGATGAGGCCACATATAGAACCTTTCTAGACATAGATTCATGATTTTGATCATGCTTAGAAGTAGTTCTTTCTTTTTCTTTAGGTGAGTCATTAGGATCTTCAATTTCAATGACACTGTTATCAATGAGATCTTGAATCTTATGTTTTAATTCCATGCATTTTGAAGTCTTATGTTCATTATGCCTATGAAATGCATAATATTTACTCAAAATTTCACATCCCCATGTGGTCTTTTTAGGTAATATGATAAGATTGTTCTTAAGAAGCTCTTCTAAAGCAGACTCAATAGATTTCCCCAAATGTGTAAACTGTCTATCTAGAGGATATTTGGAGGAAATGTCTTTATATCTTGGTGAAGGTGTCTTGTGAGCTTGTTTGAGATTTGTCTTTTGATTGTCAATTATTTTTTGTTCCATCTTATGTAATTGTTTTAGCATTTCTTGAAGTCTAGTGTTCTTAATATCATGATTTTTTATCTCAAGAGGGGTCATTGAATCTTTTTGTTGAGATTGAATGTCAAATATTTCTCTCTTGAGATCTTGAATTTGTTGAGCTAAGGTAGCCATGGGCTTCTTAGTTTTTTCAGAATTTTTAGAAGAGCTTCTATTTTGAACAAGCATTTACAACTGATGGGACCGAGAGCCAGATGTGTTGGAGAAGTCAAGATCAAATTGGAGCTAGTTGTTCGTTTAACATAGTGATTTGAGAGAAGTAACTAAGATCTGGTCTAGTTTCAGGAATGGTCTATCCTGTGTAAGACGTTATCTAAGTTAACTTAGGTTTGATAAGATGTTGTTTGAACTAGCTGAGAGATGATCGACAAAATCGTGCAACACAATGAAAAGGGTACACTATCAAGACTGTTTATGCTCAAGAGGATGATAACCAATTTTATGTTCGTTGTAGACTAGTTTAGGCAAGTTTGACTGTTTGGGACTGATAAAATTAGGAATTCGTACGACAGGGGATTGGACAGAGATGAGATTCTAACAAACAAAGTTTCAATGACTGAAAAAGACCAGTTTTTGATAAGGACTAAGTTTTTGATATTTGACAGAGACCAGTTTTGGACATGGACAATTTATCACTGAGTTGTTGATTTGTTTTCTCTAGTTTTAGTATTTCAGTTTCAGTTTCAGGGATGAAAACACAGAAAAAATGCAAGATATATAATAATTCAATCACAACACGCTAACCCTACAGAAGTTGGCTTAGAGAATAAAATCTTTGCTTGCTGACTTAGGTACACACCCAGTAGCTAATCAAAATACAACCACTGAGTCTCATGCAATGGATTCTCAACACCGTATTAGCTGACTCCAAACACTAATGGGGGCACGATATGGCAAGTGTCTTGGGAGAGTTACTATCTCTCTTGCACAAATATTATCCCCCTTTTGGAGGTGAATCGGGTAGCCTCTATCTTATAGTTTTTAGTAAGGGTTCCATTCGGAAGGACCATCTGACTGTCATGCAAGCGTGATTTAGATACTAACCCAGTAGGATGTTGAAACCATTTAGTCACGCAAGCATGATTTAGACCGCGAGGCCCTACAAGATGCTCAACATTAGACACTCCTCATAAATGAAGCAGTGCCACCGATTATTTCATCTCCTGGGACTTTCACCCCAGAAGCATTTTATTATAGTGAGTTGGATTCCTGGCTTTGGCCAGACTCACTTGGGTCATTCCCTCTCACCGAGCCTTAGGGGCTTCTCAGGAGGCAGGCCCTATAAAGGTATCAACAAATCTCAAACTCTAATAGAAAAAACCTCAAGGTCTAGATTTTTGATCGTCCAAATGGACAAGAGCATACTCTCCTACTCTAGATTTCTCCCAAAAACAAGTAAAACAAAGTTCTTTCCCTTATATAAATTGAAGTGTTCCTAAAAAGATTAAGAAGACAAAATGTTTGTTTGTATCTCCGGAGGCAACCTGCAAAACAAAGATATCAGTAGTTCAAGTTTATAATATTTGGCAAGCGTATGTTTAATGATTGAATTCTTTGTCAAGCAGACCTCCAAACATTAGAAGCCCAAGATTAGTTGCCAAAATAACATTAAAAAAAATCATCAAAAGAAAATTCTAGCATGCAAACTGTAAATTAAACTAATCTAACAAGAATTTCCATTTTTTATGACTATCCTAGTTATGACAATTTTGATAGTACTACACTCTGTCATTTATAACTTTTCAACCAAAGCTAATTAGGACAATCTCTTTAGTAGAAATGTGGAAAAATTGGTTTTACAGAACATATTAAAATTTTGTTTAGATCCAACTGTTCAATACAAAGTTATGCCCTCTAAACAAAGACCATTTTTGACTATCACAGAAGAATAAGTAAAATGATACTATTGCACTCTGTCATTCCTAACTTTCAAACCAGAAATTCTTAGGAAAATTGCTTCAGTGAAACTTTAGATAGCTTTGTTTTCAACAACATATCAAAAATGGGTTGAGACCCAATGACTCAATAAAAAGTTATACCTTCCAAACAGAGACCATTTTTTACTGTCACAGAAGAACAAGCAAAAAGAAAGATTTTTATTTGCAAATTTAACACATGTTTATTAGTTATAAAAACCAAACATTAAATTTGTTCAAGAAACATTAGAAATCTTGTAGTCATGGGTTCGAGCCCCATGGTGGGTGCCAAAAATATGGTGTGAAAAGTGGACCTGTATCTGTATCTAGAATACACAACACTTCAATTAAGTCATTAGATGCATGGTTTGTAAATCAATAATCAATAAATAATAAACCATTACAAAGTGACCTATTTCCTTCTAGTAGATGCGAGTTTATATTTCTCTCAGATTGCTAAGCTATCCAGTGACTAGACAACACCTAAACGAAGGATTTTTAAATCTATATGAGCATGAATATGAGCTAATGGATGCAAGATTTAAGCTAGATTTGCAAGATTAATCTAACATGATTTAAGCAATATATGAATATTTAAGCTAAATGATTTAAGCAATATGAAATAACTAATATGCAATATCTCAATGCAAATTCTCAATGAACCTAGAGCAAAAACAACATAATAACAATATATTCTCCAAGATCTTTGAATGAGAGATGAGAGCCCGAATTTATAGAAAATTCAGAAAGAAACCAAAGGATGAGATCAACTGATGATGAGTGGTCAAGATTTTCCAAGAGGAAGCACAATCTAGGTGAATTGATGTGATTAGATGCTTTTCTCAATTTTAAAGGAAATTGAACTAAAAATTAAGATAAAATCAGAAAAAACTGATTTATTCTCTATTTCATTCAATTTTAATATTTAATTGTTTTAATTGCTTTCTTTGAAATTATTTATCAATTTTTAATTTGTTTTCCAAGATTATCTCCTATTGATTTATTTTCTCAATTTTTAATTCTTTTTTTTTTGGTCAATTAATTCCTTTTTTTATTTGTTGCCTTTTTTTGAAGATTTGTGCTCATAATTTCCAATTCCTCTTTCTTGATTTGTTTCCTTTTTTGAAGATTAATGACAATTTTTATTTATTTTTCAAATTAATTCCTCTTTTTGATGATTTAATGACAAATTGATTTATTTAATTAAATATGCTAGGATATTCAATAAAATAAATAGGATAATTGTTTGAAAATGATTTACTTGGACAGATCAATTAATTAAATAATATTTAATTAATACTGGTTGATTAATTTTGCCATGTGGCATTTGATGATTAAAGAATTAATTGTGTGCTCAAGATTAATTTAATTGCCTTTGGTTAGAACCTTGGTGATGGAATTGATATTAGGGGCTCATGGTTTAGATGACCATTTTTAGGGTATTACACCCATGGCCGGTTTGGGATAGGTAAAGGTTGATAGAGTCTAGCATTAGAAGAGGTCCCCTTTGCCTTTTGACAAACCACACATTGCTCCACATATTTTCTGATATCCCTTAGCATCTTTGGCCAATAGTAGAATCTTTGGACAAGTTCCAAAATCTTATTCAACCCAAAATGTCCACTTAAACAACCATTGTGCTTCTCTTGCATCAAATTTTCTCTCATAGACCCTCTAGGTACACAAAGTTGTCCTCCTTTAAACAGAAGACCATCTTGTAAGGTAAAATTTGCATATTCACCATGAAAATGATTTCTAAACTCTTGACAAACCTTGTAGATGGCAGCAATGTCTTCATCATCTTGGTATAACCCTTTGAAACTATCCACTCCAATGCTCTTGAGCTACACTTCTTGAACTATTATCAACCTTCCACTTAATGCATCAATAACTTTATTGCATTGACCTTTCTTATGTTTAATGGTAAAATTATAGGACTACAAATACTCTACCCATTTGATATGCCTATGATTCAACTTTTCTTGTGAGTTGAGAAAACTAAGAGCTTGGTTACTAGTTAAACCACAAATTCCTTAGGTAATAGCTAATGCCTCCACTTCCTAAGTGATTGTACAAGTGCATATAACTCCAAATCATAGGAAGAATACCTTTTCTTGGCTTCATTGAGCTTTTCACTGAAAAATGCTACCGGTCTGTTGTCTTGACTTAGGACTGCTCCAACTATTATATTGTTGCATCACATTCTATGGTGAAGAGCTTGTCAAAGCTTGGAAGAGCAAGGACAGGTTGAGTAGCCACCTTTGTCTTCAAGAGATCAAATCCTTTTTGTGCCTCTTTTGTTCATTGAAACTTAGTCTTGACACCTCCTTTGATTGTATCAAGCATAGGTGCACATATCTCACTGAACCCTCTGATGAACTTCCTATAAAATTATGCCGAACCATAAAAAATCCTCACTTCACTTGTTGTTTTAGGTGTAGGCCAACTGATTATGGCTTCCACCTTTGAGGTATCCATCTTCAAATCACCACTTGAGATTACAAACCCAAGATATACCAACTCCTGTTTCATGAAGTCACATTTCTCTAAATTGATAGTTAGTTGCTCATCATATAATTTCTTCAATACAATCTCTATATGCTTAAGATGTTCATCTTTGAACTTACTAAAAATCAAGATGTCATATAAATAAACAACAACAAATTTACCAATGTAATCCTTGAGTACTTCATTCATGAGTCTCATGAATGTGCTAGGGGCATTTGTGAGTCCAAATGGAATAACAAGTCATTCATAAAGTCCTTTTGTGGTCTTGAATGTTGTCTTCCATTCATCTCCCTCCTTGATTCTGATTTGGTGGTAGCCACTTTTGAGTTCTATCTTGGTAAAATACTTAGCACCCCCTAAACAATCCATCAAATCTTTAATTCTTGGAATGGGAAACCTATATCTGATTGTAATCCGGTTGATGGCTCTTGAATCAGTGCAAAGTCTCCAAGTACCTCCCTTCTTTGGTGCCAAAATGGTGGGAACTACACATGGGTTGATGATCTTGCTTATCAGACCATTGTCCAAGAGTTATTGGATTTGTTTAGCTACTTCCTTATTCTGCTTCGGTGTCATTTTGTAAGATGCCTTATTAGGCAATGAGGCTTCGGGTATGAAGTCAATTTGGTGACTTATGGCACGCTGAGGAGGTAAGGTTGCAGGTGTTCCATCACTTATGATGTCCTTGAACTGATTTAGTATCTTTTGCACTTCATTAGGAATACATACTTTCTTGGCCTTATTTTCCTCTTTTGGTTTCACAACAAGTGCAAACCCCACTCTTTTTCCTAGAGAGTGTTTATGAACTCCTTCTCCCCAACTAATAGCACATTGGAACCCTTAGATCTTCTCTCTTCTTGATCTCCTATGGACTGAATCTTGTAGGTAACTCCATCTTTTTGAAAAGTATAGGAATTCTTTTCCCCATGGTGTATTGCTTTCCTATCAAATTGCCAAGGCCTACCTAGGAGTAGATGGCATGCATCCATTGGCAAGATGTCACACAAGATTTTTTCCTTGTAGCCTCCTATAGTGAACTCCACCCAAGTTTGTTCATTCACCAAAACATGTTGCCCCTTGTTGAGCCAAGTAACCCTATAAGGATCACTATGTGGAATTCTTTGCAAGTTGAGTTTGCTTACTACTTCTTTCGACACTATGTTATCAGTGGAACTTGAATCTACCACCACTCTACACACTTTACCCATGATCTTGCACTTTATCCTAAAAAAGGATCTTCTTTGGCTAGGTTCCTCCTTAACCAGTTCTTTGATCAAAACTCTTCTCATCATGAGATTCTCTCCAACCAGAATCTAAACTCACTTCTGATGTCTTCACATTTGCTGCATCTTTCTAAATGTAATTTACTCTCCTTTCACCTCCTTGGGATGAAGAAGACTTCTCAGGACATCTATAGGTCGGGTGTCCAAGTTGATGTCAATTGTAGCACTTTATTGTGGAAAAATAGGACCCTCTTCTTGATCCACTAGACCTTCCTCTACTCGAGTTTATAGATCCGCTTCCTCTATAGCTTCTCTTGCTATTGGAATCCCCACTCTGCTCTGCCAACTTGGATTCCCCTTGGGATTTTTGGTCTACACTTCTTCCACCATAGCTACCTCTATGACCTCTGCCATATCTTCCCCTACTTCTACCTCTATTGCTTTGCTCTTGTTTCTTTTTACTCTTCTCTTCCACCTTGAGTTCCAATTGATAGCACTTATGGACAGTACTAGGACACAAAAAACTTATCTCTTCTTCGATATTCCACCACAAACCATTAAGGTACCTGACTACCTTAATTCTTTCATCTTCCACCACCTTAGATCTCAAACACAACTTCTGAAATTCTTCAGTGTAGCTACTCACATCTAGTTCTCTTTGTCTCAAATTTTGTCTCCTCTTGTGTAATTGAATTTCATAGTCTTCAAGGATATAGGCTTCTCTCACCTTGGCTAGCATTCCTTTCCAAGTGGCAATTGGGTTCTTACCCTCCTTTTGCCTCTCCTCTTGGATGAACTTCCACCAAGTCAAGGTTGCTCCTCTCAATCTAGATTTGGCTACCTTCACCTTTTGTGCTTCACTAATTCCATCACATTCAAAGTGATTCTCCAACCCTTCAATCCACTCCATGACCACTTCTGGTTCCATTTTTCCACAAAAAAGTGGCACTCCTTCTAGGGACTTACCTCCTAAGGATTTGATGGCTCTAAGGAAAGATTATTCAGGTAGAATAGGATCTAGTTCAGGTGTGCCATTCTCTTCTACTACTTCTTTACCCTTTCCTTCATTGATTTTGATAGTTACCTTCTCAGTCTTGTCTTCTACTTCACCTAGTTTGATCTCCAATTGTTGCAATCTTACCCTGAGGAGTCTATTCTCTTCCTCTTGGTCTTCTACCTTTTTGGCTAACTCTATATTGGTCACCATCCTAAGGCTATTTTCACCTACTGACTCAGTCTCTGACATCAATTGGTTTTTTCCCAAATCTTAACTTGCTCTAATACCACTTTGATGGGGAGGATCTCACAAAAGAGTTGCACCTTGATTAATAGGTAGGTAAAAGATGTTTTATTGGGCTTCCATCCTTGTTCACACCCTACTCTTGTCCAATTTCAAGTCAAACTACTGAACTCCTTTGGAGTGCTCCCTATCAACTTGTTTACTCCTATTACTCACAAGCAAAACTGGGATTAACTATAGTAAATCCAATCTTCAAGTTGTCAAATCTCCAACATACACTTGCAGGGGTCTTAGAGGGTGTAGAGAAGGTTTTTCAACTCCATTCATGTGGTTCTTTTATTGGTTTCTCTCCATTTTCCCATCGCTTTCTCTTATTCCTATTGTCTAGGCCTAGTAGCCCTAGAGCCCCTATTAGCCCTACCTTCATGGTCTTTGTCCAATTGCCCATAAAAATTCCAAAAGACCTCCCAAAATATTTAGTGATCCGAATACCCTTTTGGAAATTTTTTTAGATTCAGTAGGGTAGGTTGTTTGGTACGTCCGTATAGGTACAGACCCCCAAAATGGATCTTTTTGAAGGTTTGAGAGTTTATAGTCTTCTCCAATAGGGTTTATTGGTTTCTACACCCTATCATACCTCCTTGATTCTATTGAGACTCCATTAGGCTTCTTACTTTCATTCCAACCACTTGGCACATCCACATTTTATCTTCCCTGCAAGCAATAACAAAAATGATAGTCATATCCCTAGCCAGGCTATGGCATAGCTCGCCTAGGATATGATGGTAGATGGCTTCCAAGTAACATCGAGGAAATTAAAAAGAATATATACACTATACAGAGGCTCCTTGAATTGAATCCCAAAGGCCATTGGATAAACACAATGGGATTTCAAGTTGGAACCATTTCTAGGGTCTTAGACCCTTGCTCAGATCGAGAGCAGTGCAAAAGAAGACAACTTGTAATCAAACACTAAACCTGCACTAAGAAAGAATAAAATCACTTCCCGAGAAACACAAAAACCTATATTAAACAACCATGAAAGGACAACACCAAGATTAGATCATCTGGTACGGACTACTATAGCCAAATTGACAAATCTTAAACAAAAACCTGGAAGTGGCTTTCAATTTTTATTCCATATCTGATCATGAAACTTCCAACCCATTTAAAATCATTGCAAAAGAATTTTATATGCTTCCTTGATCATAACCAACCTCCCATCAGTTTCCTAATCATCGATTTGATCAATTTTGAAAAGTTGCTCAAAAAGTTGCAAAAAGTTGTTAAGCAACAATGACAACTTTTGCTCCATTTTGCATTTTTTCAGCTTATGCATTTCTCCTCACTATAAACCCCCTAGGATGGTTTCCTAACATCATACTAACATGAAAAAATTCCTAATTAGGCCTTACAAAGATTTTTACACTATAATACAAAATAAGGGTATGTGCACCAAGTTGTGGTACCAAAAGGGGGTCTTAAGATGCCACCTTTTTTTTTTTTTTTCCTGAAATCAATAAAGTCTGAACTTCAACGACAAATTGAAGATAGTTACACTCCAAATTTGAAGATGCAAAAAGAACAAGAGTCAGAGTGCTTCGAGTCTACTTTCTAAACTATTGATTTGTTTTGAAAATGGTGGAGATTAAGGGCTTCAAAAAGGGGGGGCACAAAAAGTGGTCCTGTTTTTATGCAAAAAACATAACATAGCATATGTTGTGGTCCCCCTAAAATGTTAACTTTTTTTTTTTTTTTTTAAAATCTCTTTAGTGAGAAATTAGCTAACACCTTGTAGTTTATGCCAGATTTTTCTACTAATTTTTTAATGAGTATATGATTTTTTACTAATTTTTGAAGTGGACACATCCTGAAAAAATAGAAATTTGAGCATGCTCCCCCATAAAATCATTGATAACTAATCAAAAATCATTTAAAAAAAAAAAATTGTGTAGACTAGAGTCTAGTTTCTAAAAATGTAAGTTTCTTCAAAATCCGATGAACGTGTAAAAAACTATACCCAAAATAGTGCATGTTGGTTTTTGACCAAAAATGGACACACTAACGAAATAAATTATAAATGAAAGCCTTAACAAAATCAAAATGTGAAAATAATTACATGATTGGATAGCTAAGAGAGAGATCGAGGTCTCTATGGTGTTTATTTTTATTTTTATTGAAACAGGTGCAAACCTGATGGAGAGCACGGCCAAAAATATGTGAAATTTTTTTAATCTTTTGTTAAAAACATGTCTCAAGCCTGAAATGGTCATCCAACCCTTTGGGTTGGTTTCCCAAGTACAATCCAACCCAAAGGGTTGGTGGTTTCCAATGCAGACCATTTGGCGAGTACCAAATATGGCGCTCGCCAAATGAAAAAAAAGTTGATTTTTCCCATTTGGGGCATGCCAAATGAGAAAAGTCATCTTTTTTCATTTGGCGAGCGCCAAATGTCCCGCATTGTCCAATTTGAAGGTTTTGTGATGCAAATTTTTCAACTTGGGCACAAGTTATACCCATCCTGAGAGGAGAATATATACATGAAATATAAAATTTAAGTATAAGTCACTTTAAGTTATATTTCATGTATATATTGGTAGGTTGTTTGAGAGTGGTTTCAACTCTATAGGAGTTATAATGTAGATTCTATTTTTTTGAGGATCATATTGAATTTCATACTTAGTCAAATTTCAGTAATCAACATGCTCCTATTAGCATTCTTTAGATTCATATCTCACTATCTTTATCTTCCCTAAACTCTACACCTATCTCTCTCCCTCTCTTGTCTATCTCACTTCTCTCTCCCCTCTCTAGGTATATCCCACCCTCTATACCTTTAATCCCTTCCTTGTACCCTAATTTATATCCTTGACTCCCTTCCTCTCTCTTATCTCTCACTCTCTTATTATTTCTCTCCCCTCCCACTTATTTATCTTGTTCACTACCGATCCCTTCTATCCTCTCTCTCCCCATATCTAGGGCTCTACTTCCCTCCCCATTCACCTCACTACCTCTCCCTCCCTATATTATTACCCACCTCTCTCTCCCCCTCTATTTTTATCACTTATCTAATTGTCCACCCTCTAGTTCTCTCCCTCCCTCTCCACCTTTCTCTCCCTTTCCCTTTCCCCTATCTATTTATGAACACTCTCCCTCTCTTCTCTCTCTCCAAACCTAGATCCATCTCCTCATTCTCTAGGTCTATCGCTCCCTCCATTTATACCTCTCCATCCATCCCCTCTTACTCATCTCTTTGTTCTTCTATCTCTTCTCTTATCTCTCCCTTCCCTCTCTAGATCTCTCCATTCCTTTCTCCCCCTCTCCATTTATATCTCCTTCCCCCACTCTCTCATTATCTCTCTTCCTCTCGTATTCTCTATCTTCATAGTCTAGTTCATTAACTCTCCAACCCGTCCTCTCTCCCCTTTCTAGGTTTCTCCCTCCCTTCCTCTCCACCTATCTACCTTTGCATATAGGTCTCATTACCCACCTCTCTTTATCCCCCTCTATCTATCTCACTCCTCTCTCGCAATCTAGGTCTCTCACCTATCTATATGTCCCCTCTATAGTTCTCTCTCTCCCTCCTCCTTAACCCTATCCCTTTATGAACTCCCTACTCTTCTCGTCCTCCCCTAACCTCTTTATCTCTTCGTTCCATAGGTCTCTCACTTCATGTCTTCCTCTCCATCCATCCCCTCTTACTCCTCTCTTTTTTCTTCTATCTCTTATCTTCTCCCTCCCTCCCCTCTCTAGGTATCTCTCTTCCTTTCTTCCCCTCTCCCTCTCTATCTCCCCATCCATACATACCCCAAAATATCTCACTCCCCCACTTTTTATTCTCTATTCCTCTTGTATTCTCTCTCTATATTCTATGTCATCAACTTTCTCTCTCCCCTCCCTAGGTTTCTTACTTCTTTCTCCACCTATCTACCTCTACATCAAGTCTCATTACTCACCTCTCTCTCACCCCATCTATCTATCTCAATCCTCTCTCTTGTCATAGATATCTCTCATCTCTCTTTCCTCGTATATTATGACCCCTAATGACATGTAATGGGTCATATGGTGTCTTAAGGGGTCATAGGACACCATATGACCCCTTAGGACACCATACGACCCATAACGACACCATGCGGTGTCCTAAGGGGTCATAGGACACCATATGACCCCTTAGGACACAATATGACCCCTAACAACATTTAAGGGGTCATATGGTGTCCTAAGGGTTCATAGGACACCATATGACCTCTTAGGTTACCATATGACCCATAACGACACCACATGGTGTCCTAAGTGGTTAGGACACCATATGACCCCATAGGAAACCATACAAGCCATAACGACACCATATGGTGTCCTAATGGGTCATAGGACACCATATGACCCCTTAGGTGTTTTTAGGGGTCATATTGTGTCCTAAGGGGTCATATGGTGTCCTATGACCCCTTAGGACACCATATGACCCCTTAGTACACCATATGGTGTCGGTATGGTTCGTATAGTTTCCTATGACCCCTTAGGAAACCATATGACCCCCTAGTACACCATATGGTGTTAGTGTGGTCCTATGGTGTCCTATGATCCCTTAGGACACCATATGACCCCTTAGGACACCATAGACCCATAATCACAACATAAGTTGTCCTAAGGGGTGATATTGTGTCCTAAGGGGTCATAACACATGATATGACCTGTTAGGACACAATATGATCCCTAACAACACCTAAGGGGTCATAGGATACCATACGACCCCTTAGGACACCATACAACCCATAACAACACCATATTGTGTCCTAAGGGGTCATATGGTGTCCTAAGGGGTCATAGGACACCATATGACCCCTTAGGACACCATACGACCCATAATGACACCATATTGTATCCTTAGGGGTCGTATGGTGTCCTAAGGGGTCATAAGACACAATATGACCCCTTATGACACTATGACCCTTAACAACCCCTTACGGGGTCATAGGATACTATATGACCATTTATCACACCAAACAACTTATAATGACACCATATGGTGTCTTAAGGGGTCATAGAACACCATATGACCCCTTAGCACACCATACGACCCATAACGGCACCACATGGTGTCCTAAGGGTTCATAGGACACTATATAACCCCTTAGGATACCATACGACCCATAACGACACTAAGTGGTGTCCTAAAGGGTCATAAGACACCATATGACCCCTGACAACACCTAAGGAGTCATATGGTGCCCTAAGGGCACACCATATGACCCCTTAGGACACAATACAACCCATAACAACACCATATAATGTCCTCAAGGGTCATATGGTGTCCTAAATGGTCATAGGACACCATATGACCCCTTAGGACACAATATGACCCCTAATGACACCTAAGGGGTCATATGGTGTCCATAGGGGTCATATGACACCATATGACCCCTTAGGACACAATATGACCCTTAACAACATCTAAAGGATCATATGGTGTCCTAAGGGGTCATAGGACATCATACAACCTATAACGATACCATATGGTGTCCTAAGATGTCATAGGACATCACATGACCCCTTAGGACACCATACGACCCATAACAATACTATATGGTGTCCTAAGGGGTCATAGGACACCAGATGACCCCTGAGGACACTATATGACCCACATTGACGCTATATGGTGTGCTAAGGGGTCATATGGTGTCCTAAGGGGTCATAGGACACCATATGACCCTTTAGAACATAATATGCCCCTAACAACACCTAAGGGGTCATATAGTGTCCTAAGGGGTCATAGGACACTATATGACCCCTTAGGACACAATATGAACCCTAACGACATTTAAGGGGTTATATGGTGTCCTAAGGGGTCATAGAACACTATATGACCCATTAGGACACCATATCACCCATAATGACACTATATGGTGTCCTAAGGGATCATAGGACACCATATGACCCCTTAGGACACCATACAACCCATAACAACACGATATGGTGTCCTAAGGGATCACAGGATACCATATGACCCATTAGTACACAATATGACCCCTAATGACACAATATGACCCCTTAGGACACAATCTGACCCCTAGCAACCCCTTAGGGGGTTATATGACACCATATGACCCCTTAGCATACTATAAGACCTATAATGACACCATATGGTTTCCTAAGGGGTCATATGGTGTCCTAATGGGTCATATAACATCACATGACCCCTTAGCACACCATAAGACCCATAATGAAACCATATGATGTCCTAAGGTGTCATAGGACACCATATGACCCTTTAGGACACCATACGACCCATAAAAACACCATATGAGGGCTCATATAGTGTCCTACACCATATGACCCCTTAGGAAACCATACAACCCATAACGATACCATATTGTATCTTAAGGGGTCATTGGACACCATATGAGCCCTCAGGATACCATACGACCCATAACAATACCATATTGTATCCTAAGGGGTCATATGGTGTCCTAAGGGGTCATAGGATACAATATGACCTCTAACGACCCCTTAGGGGGTCACAGGACACCATATGACCCCTTAAAACACCATATGACCCCTTAAAACACCCTATAGCCCATAACAACACCATATGGTGTCCTAAGGGGTCATACAACACCATATGATCCCTTAGCACACCATACGACCCATAATGACACCATATGGTGTCCTTCATCTAACACCATATGACTCCTTAGGACACCATATGACCCATAGCGACACCATATGGTGTCCTCTAGGATCATATGGTGTCCTAATGGGTCATAGGACACCCTATGCCCCCTTAGGACACAATATGACCCCTAACAACACCTAAGGGGTTATATGGTGTCCTAGGGGTTCATAGGACACCATATAACCCCTTAGGACACAATATGACCCTTAATGATGCCTAAGGGGTCATATGGTATCTTAAGGGGTCATAAGACACCTAATGACCGACACCATACGACCCATAATGACACCATATGGTGTCCTAAGGGGTCATATTGTATCCTAAGGGGTCATATGACACCATATGACCCCTTAAGAATAAAGAGAGAGATGGTGACCTAGAGAATGGAGAGAGAGAATAAGAGAGTAAGGAAGATATATGAGAGAGTCATATGGTGTTTAATGACCCCTTAGAACACCACATGACCCCTAACAACACCATATGGTGTCCAAAGGGGTCATATGGTTTCCTAAGGGGTCATATGATGTCCTAAGGGGTCATATGGTATTCTATGACCCCTTAGGACACCATATGACCCCACATGACACCATAAATGATACCATATGGTGTCCTAAGGGGTCATATGGTGTCATTAGAGGTTATATGGTGTTGTTGGAGGTTATATGGTGTCCTATGGGGTCATATGGTGTTCTATAACCCCTTAGGACACCATATGACCCCTAACAACACCAAATGGTGTCCTAAGGGGTCAGATGGTGTTATATGATCCCTTAGGACACCATATGACCCCTAACATCACCATATGGTGTCTTAAGGGGTCATATGGTGTTATATAACCCTTAGGACACCATATGACCCCATACAACACCATATAATCCCTAACGATAACATATGGTGTCCTAAGGGGTCATCTGGTGTTCTATGACCCCTTAGGACACCATATGACCCCTAATGACAACATATGGTGTCACAAGGGGTAATATAGTGTTCTATGACCCCTTGGGACACTATATGAGCCCTTAGGACACCATATGACCCCTAAAAAACACCATATGGTGTCCTATGGGGTCATATGGTATCCTAAGGGGTCATAGAACACCATATGACTCCTTAGGAGATAATATGATCCCTAAAAACATCAAATGACCCCTTAGGACTGATAACTCAATGATGAACAGATAGTACTAACTCGGTACTGAGAGGGGGGGGTGAATTAGTACAGACAAAAATACAGTCCTAAACCGGTTTGACAACAGAAATTTCAAATAACTGACAAACAGTGACACCGGTTTGAAACAAAGTGCAACCGGTTAAGCTAAGAATGACTAAGATAAGCATTAACCGGTTACTCACTTAGCTTTTCACTCAACTCAAGAATACACTACCATTTCACCCTTATGCATAAATAGGTAATCTATCATCAAATCATAATAATAGCTAGTTCAACATGTTTTATTGATAGGCATAAAACACAGAACCATCAAATGCTTGACAGACAATAGGAAAGGATCACAAGATAAAAGCATCACACATGACACACATATTTTTCACGTGGAAACCCAACTAGGAAAAACCACGGTGGGGATGAATACCCACAAGGTGTTTTTGAACTCTTTAGAAGTCCGCTCTGTTAGGAGCCTTGTCCGGTTAGAGACATTACAATAGGTTCTGCTAGGAACCGATCTTATTAGAGATCACCCGGTTAAGGGATGGCTACAATACCTGGTTAAGGTTTAAACCCTATTAAAGGTTACCTTGTTAGAGGATTTCAAGAACTCAATAGCTAAAGGATTTCGAACTCAATAGCTTTGAATTACCCTGTTAAAGGATTTGCAGCAAGCCAGTTAAGGCTACCCTGTTAAGGGATTTTCCAACTGTTGAGGTGGTTAGAGATCAATAGGTATTACAATGACCTGGTAACAACACTCAATGCCAATGCAGATCTGCTTAAGCTCCTCTTCACCTTCTGCACTTACACTCTGCAGGTATCACTTCTCTCCTTTTGGTCTGGTAAGAATCACGTATCCCTTCTCTTGGATACACACACAACTTTTGCCAACAACCTCAGAAAGAGACACAACATTGACCTTATAGGAAAACAGATAGGTCAGTAGCATAAACCCTAAACCTGTTAGGTTAAGGAATTTAAACGGTTCAATCCTAACCATTGAACACACTGTATTAAATGCAACATTTCTTGATCCAATCTCAAGACATTCTCCATCGTCCATTTCCATCGATTTTATGGCGGCTGATAACCCATCACACGTTATCACCATTTTATAGACTTCTCACATTCCCGAGGTAGATAGGAATAATCTCCTTCATGCAAGATCCTTCATGCACACAAGGCTTACGTGGCAACATGATCTATTCTTTGTTATCATGCTAACTCATCACACAAAGTCACCGGTTGAGCCACACAGGCTTGAAGTACTTCAACCGGAAACCCTAAAGTTGAGACTACAAACCAGTAGTCATACAACGCTTCCATGTGCCAGTTCCCATAACCATATGCTGGTTCACCTTGAACAAGCACACCACTTCACTTTGGCACAAATGCCGATTCACAGTGTTATACCGGTTCTCTCATATGCTAGTTCTCACCTCTTCAGCATATTGACATCAATGACAACATAAAATGACATTATGTCCTCATACTGGTTCACATAATGCCAACAATCTCCCCCTTTGGCATTGATGGCAATATACAAAGATATCTCTCCACTTGACATCTCCCCCAATTTCTGCAGATATCTTCTCTGCTTCACATCTTCTCCCCCTTTGACAACAATGCCAAAGTGGAGGCACAAGCTTCCCTATTCCATTATGTTGCTCCCCCTGAGGAGTAGCATCTTTCAACACATCAATCCAAAATAAATTTGACTATACAATACCTAACTGATGTGGAGCATATGCTTTTAGTTTATCTCCTGAAGAGGCAACACCCCTAATTCACCTCTTAAGTACATAAATGTAGTCTTTGGGAGAGGCTTGGTGAATATGTCTGCTAACTGCTCCTTACTGGAAACATGTTCCAGTGCAATCTCTTTGTTCTGAACCTTTTCCTTTAAGAAATGATACTTAAGCTCAAAGTGCTTGGTTCTAGAATGTAAAACTAGATTCTTGGAGATATTAATTGCACTAGTATTGTCACAAAATATACTTACCGGTTAAGATACAGGAACTTTGAAGCCATTTAATACATGCTTCATCCAAATTATCTGAGTGCAGTTCATGAAAGATGCAACATACTCTGCTTCCGCTATAGACTGAGAGATACAACTTTGCTTCTTACTCATCCATAAGACCAGTCTACCACCAAGAAAGAATGCACCACCTGTTGTGCTTTTCCGCTCATCTATATTGCCTGCCCAATCAGCATCTGTGTATACTTTCAAGTTGAAATCCTTTCTATAAGGATACCATAATCCATAGTCAACAGTTCCCTTTAGATACCTAAGAATCCACTTGACTGGAACCAAGTGAGATTCTCTTAGGCTTTTTTGGAATTGTGCAGTAATGCCAACTACATGTGCAATATCTGGTCTGCTATGCACTACATAATGCAACTTACCAATAATTGATCAGTATTCCTTCTCATCAACCAATTCTAAGTCATCTTCTTTAGATAGTTTACAACTGGTCAATATCGGAGTACCAACCGGTTTTCTATCTTCCATGCCAAAGGTCTTCAACACCTCTTTGACATACTTGGACTGTGTGATAAAGATTCCATCCTTCATCTACTAGATTTGCAGTCCAATGAAGAATTTAATCTCGCCTATGAGTGACATTTCATACTCTTTTTTCATCTCATCTGCAAACTCATGACTCATCTTGTCATCTCCACCAAAGATACTGTCATCAACAAATACCTCATAGATTAGGATCTGATCTCCTTCAGACTTCAAGTAGATATTACTATCTTCACTTGTTCTCTCAAGTTCATTCTTCACAAGATGAGAATGCAGACGTTCATACCATGCCCTAGGTGCCTGCTTTAGTCCATATAAGGCTTTATGCAACCTACATACCATGTCACTATCTTCAGATAGGGCAAACCCATCTGGTTGTTCAATATACACCTCCTCTTCAAGTACACCATTTAGGAATGCAGATTTTACATCCATTTGATATACTTTGAAACCTTTAAAAGTTGCATATACAAGAAGCATTAGGACTCCTTCCAATCTGGCTATAGGAGCAAAGGTTTCTCCATAGTCTTCTCCTTCTTCTTGAGCATATCCTTTGCACACTAATCTGGCTTTGTTCCTAATCACTATGCCATCCTCATTCAGCTTATTTCTAAAAACCCATTTAGTACCAATGACATTTTTGTGCTTCGGTCTGGGTACCAAAGATCGTGTACCATTTTTCTCTATCTGGTCAAGTTCCTCTTCCATTGCCTTGATCCAGTCTTCATCTTTATGTGCCTCTTTGAATGATTTAGGCTCAAATTCAGAGATCATACAAGAGTTTTCTCTGACCTTTCTTCTTGTAAGGATTCCTACATCCTTATCTCCTATGATCTGCTTAGGATCATTATTCAACTTGACATACCAAGTAATGGTCTTAATAGATTCTTCTTGCTTTTCTTCTTCATCCTCATCTCCATCAGTATCAACATCTACATTTTCTGGTGTAGGAACATTGTTACTGGTACTTGGTTGGCTGTCAACCGATTCCCTGAAGGTTGCAACCAGTTCATTTACTGCTTGCTCACTGCCAGTTTCCTCAGTTTTCTCAGAGGTTTCATCAACTCTTACATTGATGCTTTCCATAATTCTCTGAGTCCTATTGTTGAAACACTTGAGAGCTTTGCTCTTGGTGGAATATCCTATAAATATTCCCTCATCACATTTCACATCAAATTTGCTTTGGTGTTCACTCTTCTTGATGTAACATTTGCTACCAAACACTCTAAAGTAGCTGACAACAGGTGTTTTACCGGTCCAATACTCATAAGGAGTTTTATCCTTACCTTTCTTGATGAGTACCTGGTTCATTGTGTAGACTGCAGTGCTCACCACTTCTCTCCAAAAGGTGTGAGCTACCTTTCCTTGAATTAACATGGTTCTAGTTGCTTTAACCACAGTCTGATTATTCCTCTCTGCTAGGCCATTTTGCTGTGGAGTCCGGGGGGCAGACAATTGCGTCTTGATGCCATGCTCTTCACAGTACTTGTTGAATTAACTGGAAGTGAATTCCCCTCCTTGATCAGTTCTCAGGCACTTGATCCTTTTACCACTTTCCTTCTCCACTAATGCTTTGAAAGCTTTGAACTTTACAAAGGCTTTAGACTTGTCTTTCAAGAATGTGACCCACATCATTCTTGAGTAGTCATGAGTGAGAATCATGAAGTACCTATCACCCTGCACACTTCTAGTTTTCATAGGACCAGACAAATCAGTATGCACAAGATCAAGCAAGTTGTCACCAATTAAAGATTTACCTTTAAAGGTTGAGGAAGACATTTTCCCCAATTGACACTATCTACACAAGGTATTATCCAGTTTGCTTAGCACCGACAACCCTCTAACTGCCTTGATCTTATTGTAGCGTCCTAAAATTGTGACACTTGCAATTTCGACTGCATTTCGGTCTTCACGATGGCGACGCAACACGCAACCTGAATGGAGACCCCGAAACCTGATCACGACACTGAAAACTGCATTTTTCAAGCACCCTGGCCTGAACCTCCTTGCACCCTGCTGTCCCGGGAGGTGGGACCAGAGCGCCCAGCGCCCTGGTCCTTCAGGACTAGGGCACCCAGCGCCCTGGTCCCTAGGACCATGGCGCCCAGTGCCCTGGTCCCTGGGTCCTATTTTGGGCCCGGTCTCCTAAGGGGTCTTAGGTCTTTTTGTTTGCAAATTGGAAATTAACTTTCCTGGTCGGCCTAAGGTCGGGAAAATCAGTCTATCAACCCTAAATGACAAGTATATAAACTACATTTTTCTCTCTCATTTAGGATATATGAAGAGGATATATGTAAAAGCGTGGAAACTATATTCAAGCATTCAAGCATTCAAGCATTCAAGCATTCAAGCATTCCTTCAAGCAATTGATCATTTCAAGTCTCCATTCAAGGCTAAGTGTTGCATTCAAGACAAGGATTCAACCATTGAAGAGGAGATCACATACTACATGCTACAACATACAACATCTATACCTTTGCACATAAGGATACAAACATCCTTAGAACAAGGTATTAGTACTTGTTTTACATACATTTACATTTACAGCACTTGCTCATTTCTTGGTTAATTCCAAAACCGGGGTTTGACCTAAAGGCAAACCCCTAATCCCTAACCCCCCAATCATCTTCGTTTTTCTGTGTGTAGGTTGCAGGTACGCGGCTGAAATTGAAGATCTGGAATCCTTGTGCAGAGACGAACAGATCCCCCTTCGTTTCGCGGATTTTTCGGAGGACCGTGGCGTCGGGCGCCATCGTCCCGACAACTTTTGCTCAAATTTGCAGGACAGCGCCGTATCGACATTTTACTGCTAATTCTAGGTCCGCAGCTTCATACTGTATTCCTATCTCAGTTTATAAGCGAATCTTTATCACTTTCTATGCATGCTTAGCTTAATTCTCCTATCAACATTCTTTACGAAAGAGGGTAGCCTTGCTGTCTTAACCCTTGAAACACATTTAGCATCCAATCTTGCATTGTGTGGGATTGGATCTTGTGGGTTTCAACCCCTCTTTTGAATGTAAAGTCTCTCCCCTAAGTGAAAACCATCGAATCCTAGCGAACCTCCCTTCTCTCTCCTCAGAGTTGGAAGAGGGGAGAACAACTAGGGTTCGATCGCGATTTTCCGCTTTACACTTACCATCCTTCACAATGTTATCAAAGTTTACATGGCAGAGTCTCCTATGCCATATCCAGCTATCATTATATTTAGCCATAAGACATGTACTTATATTTGCATTTAGCTGAAATAGGTTAACTTTGGTCTACATGCCGGTGGCCACCAATTCACCATTCTTTCCTTTGATTCTGCAAACTCCATTCTTGAATTCCAGAGTGAGGCCACTGTCATTTAGCTGGGCAACACTCAAAAGGTTGTGTCTAAGACCCTCAACCCAATACACATTGTCAGCACTACTCTTTCCATTCAGAGAGATGGACCCTCTGCCTTTGACCATGCATGGTGCATCATTGCCAAAGCAAACCACACCACCATCATACTCCTCCAAGGATAGAAACTTGCTCCGGTCACCAGTCATATGGTGAGAACAACCACTATCAATGATCCACTCATTGGAATTATCAAACCAGGAGACAAGAGCCTTCTTGTCTGACACATCTTCCTTGACAACAACAAACACAATATCTTCATTTTCTTGATCCTCTGATTCTTCATCTATGACACCTTCATCAACTGCCACAAAACAGTTTCTCTAGTTTCCTCCTTTGAATTTCTTGAACCTTTCTGGTTTGTCCTTGTTGTCGCCATTAGGACAGTTTACAACAATATGTCCTCTCCGGTTGCAAGAAAAGCATTTCAAAGGCAGCTTACCTCTGTATTTGCTGGTTCCTTTAGGAAGTTTTCTAGAAAGGAGAGCTTCAAATGCCATCAAAATCTCCTCATCATCCATTTCTCTGCCCTGTCTTGGTTCACCACTAGTGTTAGCTTCTTTTCCTTTTCTGGATGCTATTGCAAAAGCTTTAAAAGCTGATTCAGTCTTTTGAACATTGCCATCGAAACTATTTAGCTCATAGGTTGTCAACTTTGAAATGATGGAGTCTAGGGATACCTTAGTCTTGTCTATTGATCTTAGCTCTTGAATAGCAGCAACCCTTATTGCATAGACCGACAATAGGGATCTCAGAACTTTGCTTACCACAGTGGAATCTTCTATTTTACCACATGCACTCTTGATATCTCCAACAACTATTTTGATTCTTATTCCATACTGTTGAATGGTCTCACCTTCAACCATCCGCATATCTGCAAAATTCCCTCCAAGGCTTTCTTCCTTAGCCTGTTTTACATGCTCATCACCGCCATAGATATTTTCAAGAGTATCCCATACCTCTTTGGGATTTACCTTATCCTGAACATCAAAAAAACTCAAAGTCAGATAAACTACTAATTAGGGCTTCCATGACTTGCCCATTCTCCTGCATATCTCTCTTTTGGTCATCGGTAACGGTACCGGTAGGAGCAACATAGGCAGTCTCAACATAGCTCCAGTGTTGAGCACCCATGCTTCTGATGTATATCTTCATTCTGTCTTTCCATATACTGAAATTTTCTCTGTTAAACTTTGGACCTTCCCTCTTCATCATTAGACTGCGATCTTTACCTCAAGTGGTTAAGCTTATAGCACAGAGGACCTAGAGGACGCTCTAATACCAATTGATAACTCAATGATGAATGGATAGTACTAACCTGATACTGAGAGGGGGGGGGGGTGAATCAGTACAGCCAAAAATACAGTCCTAAACCAGTTTGACAACATACATTTCAAATGACTGGCAAACGGTGACACCGGTTTCAAACAGAGTGCAACTGGTAAAGCTAAGAATGACTAAGACAAGCATTAACCGGTTACTCACTTAGCTTTTCACTCAACTCAAGACTACAGTACCATTTCACCCTTATGCATAAATAGGTAATCTATCATTAGATCATAATAATAGCTAGTTCAAAATGTTTTATTGACAGACATAAAACACAGAACCATCATATGCTTGACAGACAATAGGAAAACATCACAAGATAAAAGCATCACACATGACACACATATTTTTCACGTGGAAACCCAACTGGGAAAAACCACGCTGGGGATGAATACCCACAAGGTGTTTTTGAACTCTTTAGAAGTCCGCTCTGTTAGGAGCCTTGTTCGGTTAGTGACATTACAATAGGTTCTGCTAGGAACCGATCCTGTTAGAGATCACCCGGTTAAGGGATGGCTGCAATACCCGGTTAAGGGTTAAACCCTGTTAAAGGTTACCTTGTTAGAGGATTTCAAGAACTCAATAGCTAAAGGATTTCAAACTCAATAGCTTTGAATTACCCTGTTAAAGGATTTGCAGCAAGCCGGTTAAGGCTACCCTGTTAAGGGATTTTCCAACTGTTGAGGTGGTTAGAGATCAACAGGTATTACAATGATCTGGTAACAACACTCAATGCCAATGCAGATCCGCTTAAGCTCCTCTTCAGCTTCTCCACTTACACTCTGCAGGTATCACTTCTCTCCTTTTGGTCTGGCAAGAATCACGTATCCCTTCTCTTGGATACACACACAACTTTTGCCAACAACCTCAGAAAGAGACACAACATCGACCTTATAGGAAAATAGATATGTCAGTAGCATAAAACCTAAACCCTAAACCTGTTAGGTTAAGGAATTCAAATGGTTCAATCCTAACCGTTGAGCACACTGTATTAAATGCAATAGTTCTTGATCCAATCTCAAGACATTCTCCATCGTCCATTTCCATCGATTTTATGGTGGCTGATAACCCATCACACGTTATCATCATTTTACAGACTTCTCACATTCCCAAGGTAGATAGGAACAATCTCCTTCATGCAAGATCCTTCATGCGCACAAGGCTTACGTGGCAACATGATCTGTTCTTTGTTATCATGCTAACTCATCACACAAAGTCACTGGTTGAGCCACATAGGCTTGAAGTACTTCAACCGGAAACCCTAAAGTTGAGACTACCAATCGGTAGTCATACAATGCTTCCATGTGTTGGTTCCCATAACCATATGCCGGTTCACCTTGAACAAGCACATCGCTTCACTTTGGCACAAATGTCGGTTCACAGTGTTATACCAGTTCTCTCATATGTCGGTTCTCACCTCTTCATCATATTAACATCAATGATAACATACAATGTCATTATGTCTTCATACCAGTTCACATAATGCCAACAAGGACACCATATGGTGTTATTAGGGGTCATATGGTGTCCTAAGGGGTCATAGAACATCATATGACCCCTAACGATACCATATGACCCCTTAGGACACCATATAACCCCTAATGACACCATATAATGTCGTTAGTGGTCATATGGTGTCATAAGGGGTCATATGGTGTCCTAATGGGTCATAGAATATCATATGACCCCTTAAGACACTATATGATCCCTAACAACACCATATGACCCCTTAGGACACCATATGACCCCTAACGACACCATATTGTATCTTGAGGGGTCATATGGTGTCACAAGTGGTCATGTCATGTACTAGGATGTTAAAAGGGGTCATATGGTGTCTTAGGGGGTCATAGAACACCATATGACCCCTCAGGACACCATATGACCCCTTAGGACACCATATAGTGTCGTAAGGGGTCATATGGTGTCCTAAGGGGTCATATGGTGTCATTAGGGGTCATATAGTGACCTAAGTGGTTATATGGTATTCTATAACCCATTAGGATGTCATGTAACCCCTTAAAACACCATATGACCCCTAACGACACCATATGGTGTTGTTAGGGGTCATATAGTGTCCTAAGGGGTCATATGGTATCATAAGGGGTTATATGGTGTTCTATGACCCCTTAGGACACTATATGACCCCTAAGACCACCATATAGTGTCCTAAGGGGTCATATGGTGTCGTTAGGGGTCATATGGTGTCCTAAGGGGTCATATGGTGTTATATGAACCCTTAAGATACCATATGACCCCTTAGGACATGTCATATGGTGTTGTTAGGGGTCATATGGTGTCCTAAGGGGTCATATGGTATTCTATGACCCATTAGGACACCATATGACCCCTAACGACACTATATGGTGTTGTTAAGGGTCATATGGTGTCCTGAGGGATCATACAGTGTCCTAAGGGTTTATATGATGTTCTATGACCCCCTTGGACACCATATGACCCCTAAGGACACTATATGGTGTCCTAAGGGGTCATATAACACTATATGACTCCTTAGGACACCATATGACCCCTAACGATATCAGATAATCCCTTAGGACACCATATGACCCCTAACGACACCATATGGTGTCCTAAGGGATTATCTGATATCGTTAGGGGTCATATGGTGTCCTAAGGAGTCATATAGTGTTATATGACCCCTTAGGACACCATATGGTGTCGTGAGGGGTCACATGGTGTCCTAAGGGGATATAGAATACCATATGACCCCTTAGGACACCATATGGTGTTTTTAGGGGTCATACGATGTCCTAAGGGCTCATATGGCATCCCAAGGGGTCATAGAACACCATATATTGTCATAAGGGGTCATATGGTGTTCCAAAGGTCATAGAACACCATATGATCCCTTAGGACACCATATGGTGTCGTTAAGGATTATACGGTGTTGTATAGGGTCATATGGTCTCCTAAGGGGTCATAGAGCACCATATGACCCCTTATGACACCAAATGACATGTCTTAAGGGGTCATATGGTGTCTCAAGGGGTCATAGAACACCATATGACCCATAAGGACACCATATGGTGTTGTTAGGGGTCATATGGTGTCCTAAGGGGTCATAAAACACCATATGAACCCTTAGGACACAATATGACCCCTAACGACAACATATGACCCCTAACGACACCATATGCTGGTATTAGGGGTCATATGGTGTCCTAAGGGGTCATAGAACACCACATGACCCCTCATGACACCATATGACCCCTTAGGACACCATATGACCCCTAACGACACCATATATGGTGTCGTTAGGGGTCATATGGTGTCCTAAGGGGTCATATGACATCCTAATGGGTCATATAATACCATATGACCCCTTAGGACATCATATGACCCCTAATGACACCATATGGTGTCTGAAGAGGTCATATGGTGTCCTGAGGGGTCATATGGTGTTCTATGACCTCCTAGGACACCATATGACCCCTTTTAACATCCTAGTACATGACATGACCACTTATGACACCATATGACCCCTCAAGACATAATATGCTATCGTTAGGGGTCATATGGCATCCTAAGGGGTCATATGGTGTCGATAGGGATCATATGGTGTCCTAAGGGGCCATATGGTATTCTATGACCCATTAGGGAACCATATGACCTCTTAGGACACCATATGACCCCTTAGGACACCATATGACCCCTAATGACACCATATGGAGTTGTTAGGGGTCATATTGTGTCATAAGGGGTCATATAATACCATATGACCCCTTAGGACTTTGTATGGTATCGTTCAGGGTCATATGGTGTCATTAGGGGTCATATGGTGTCCTAAGGGGTCATATGATGCCCTTAGGGGTAATAAAACACCAAATTACCCCTTAGGACACCATATGAGCCCTTAGGACACCATATGATGTTCTAAGAGATCATGTGGTTTCCTAAGGGGTCATAGAATACCATATGACCCCTTATGACACCGTATGACCTGTAACGATACCATATGACCCCTTAGGACACCATATGACTTGTAACGACACCATATGTTGTCCTAAGAGGTCATATGGTGTCCTAAGGTAGATAGTAATGGTTTCCTAAGGGGTCATATGGCCCACCATGTTCTTGCACATACCTAGATGGGTTATATAGATATATAAGATACCTAGAGGGGGAGAGAGGCATGAGAGACCTAGATAGGGTGAGAGAGAGAGGGTTGAGATATATGGAGGGGGATAGAGAGAGGTTCCTAATGAGATATGGATGGAGATGTAGAGAGGTGGAGAGGGAATGAGGGAGAAACCTAGAGAGGGGTAGAGAGGGTGTGATGGAAAGCTGATGATGTAGATGGTAAAGAAAGAATAAGAATTAGTAGGGGAGGGAGAGAGAGATGGGGATAAGGAGGGAGAGGGAGATAGAGAAGGAGAGGGAAAGAAAATAATGGAGATGCCTATAAATGGGAGGGAGGGATAAGAGGAGAGATGAAAGAATAAAGAGAGAGAAGAGTATGAGGGGATTGAGGGAGAGGTAGACATGGAGGGACTACAAGACCTAGGGAAGGAGAAGATAGAGAGGTGGGGGAAAAGAGAGAAGAGGAGGAGAGAGTTCAAAAATAAATAGGGGTAAAGGGGGAGGGAGATAGAGGGTGAGAGAGAGGGAGAGAACTAGAGAGGGGACAAATAGATAGGTGAGAGAACTATATTGGGAAAGAGAGATGAGAGACCTAGATGACAAGAGAGAGGAATGAGATAGATAGAGGGTGGAGAGAGAGGTGAGTAATGAGACATGATGTAAAGGCAGATAGGTGGAGAAGAAGGTTGTGATAAACCTTGAGAGGTGAGAGAGAGTTGATGACCTAGAATGTAGAGAGAGGGAGAATAAAAGAGGAAGAGAGAATAAAAAAGTGGGGGAGAGATATAAATGGGGGTATGTATTAATGGGGAGGTAGAGAGGGAGAGAGGAAGAAATAAAGGGAGAGACCTAGAGAGGAGAGGGAGAGAGAAGAGAAGAGATATAAGAAAAAAGAGAGGAGTAAGAGGGGATGGATGGAGAAGTAGACATGGAGGGAGTTCATAAAGGGATAGGGTTAAGGCGGAGGGAGAGATAGGTAGAGAGGGACATAGAGAACTATAGAGGGGGCATATAGATAGGTGAGGGACCTAGATGGCTAGAGAGGAGTGAGATAGATAGAGGGGGATAAAGAGAGGCGGGTAATGAGACCTATATGTAGAGGTAGATAGGTGGAGAGGAAGGGAGGGAGAAACCCAGAGAGGGGAGAGAGGGTGGGATGGAGAGGTAATGACCTAGACAATGAAGATAGACAATAAGAGAGGGAGAGAGAAGATGAGAAAGTGGGAGAGGGAGATAGAGAGGGAGAGAGGAAGAATACCAACCCTTTAGGTTGGATTCGCCTTGGGCATCCAACCTGCAGGTTTGGATGACCTTTTCATGCCAATGATGCATTTTTATGAAAAGGTAAAAAGTGGCACCTTTTTGGTACCACAACTTGGTGCACTTACCCATAATGCCATTTTTTGGCTTACAAGGGCACATTGGCCAAAACTGAGAAAACAAGAAAAATTTGGTGACAACAACCCTTCAAATAACTCCAAAACATACTTGTGAACCTATCAACAGTCCATTATTCACTCATTGATCCCAAACATGATCAATCACTCCAAAATTTGGAAAATGCATCAATAAAACTAGGTAAAACTAGGTGCTCCTGCACCATTCTATTATACCCATTGTGGAAAGACAAACATGTAAAAGAGAAGTACTATAAATTTTACCCATATTTGGCACCATCTTAGAGAAAAAAGGATTCCAAAATCATTCTGATGAAAAGGTGAATGAGATAAATGGACATTCTATTTAGATGATATATTCTTCAAAATCAAAGAAGATGAATGCAATATAACTTTCAAGACATGGAAAGGTCTCTTTTAATGAACGGTTCCTCCATTTTGGTTATACAATGCTCCAACCAACCAATGCAATTGAAATTTGGGAGTCTTATTAGACAACCACAATTTACCAACCATGACAATGAATAAATCAAAATTTTATAAAAAAATTCAAAATTTATAAAAATTTAAGATAATTTACATGATCGCAACAGGATATAGTATTTTACTAATTATGCAACTTCAAAGATTTTATGAGTACAACACCAATGATTCTATCCAAAAATAATTTTAGAGATATCATCCTTATCCTTACAAATGAACCCCATGCAACTAGCACTCCCTAGAATAAAATAGATTCACTTATATGTTGCTTGCGTAGGAAGTTGATCCACCATTAAGACATCATGGTTTTAGAAACTAAATCAATAATGCTATAATTATTTTTATTTTCTACACCTTGTGTGCTTTCTGTAGGCTCCACATTCCTCTTCTTATATTGACATTGTTCAAATTAAGAAAATAGTAATCGAATCACTTGGTTGTACTTTGTTTCCTCAGTACATATTTTATGAATCAATAATTTCATGAACTCTTGAACCTCTACCTAAAATCCATTTCACTAATTCAACAAGTTCATGAACTAAGGAAAATGCCAATAGAGATTCTCCTTCATTTTAGTTTTTTGGCATTTTGACAATTATGAAACTCATGAACCAAATGAATGTGTCTTCTTCTCCATTTTTGTGAATTGGGACCTTCACTAACCATGTAACTCTTCTTTTGTGTCATTTTTTGTGTATTTGAACTTTCACAAACTTCTTTCAACATTTGTACTAGTGAAAGCATGAAACAATCTTCTTTTAATAAAATAGTAGGTTCACAAACTTGAGGTTTTATTGAAAACAAAAAAAACAAGTATTTTTTTTGTGAAATAGAAGGCTCATGAACTAGATTTTCTACAAAATAAAAATAAAAAGAAACCAAGTCTTTCAACAAAAATGACCTTCGAGAAACTCACATTTCTATGTAATTATTTGACAAATTCACTTTTTAATGAACCAAGGAGTTTACGAACTTAGATAATCGTTGAAACAAATTTTGTCGACAAAATGTAATGTTTGCAAATATAAATTTGTGTCCAAAAACTTAGCCTTTCAATAGGTTGAAAGATTCTTGAACCTCTAAATTTTTCAAAAGGTTATATCTTTCTCCCAAACACTTTAGACTTCACCGAATTTAAACTGTAAATACCCATAAGCTTTTTGACTTGATGATACCTTAACTAAATCAATTTGAATTTGAAAAATTATCTTAAGGAAAATTATCAAAACTAAGAGCAACATAACAATAAAGAAGACAATTGTTGCAAATATGAGTTATTATTGTCATTGATGTCAAACTTGCTGATCCAAATGTGTAACTTGGTAATATTATTTGGTTCGAACTAGTATAATGTTATAACAGTGGATTAGTATTGTGATCATGTAGATGTGTGGAGTCTATTTGTGAATGCTTTAGAAGGTATATAAAGATGTATCATGAATTTTTCAGAGCTTTGGAGATGGTCTTGGTGGTCTACAACTAGAGTTATGCCATTTTGAGTTCAAGTGTATAGTGACAAAGTGATAGTGTAGATGAATGTTGCCTTCAAATTTTTGGTGATGTGATTCATTGATTTATGCTTTTAGATATCAAGTGATTCTATTTGATGCATCCAAAAGTGTTTTTGGTGATCTATATTGTAATTGGAGTAAGTTAAGCTAGAGTGCCTTAACAATTTAATCATTTGTATCCAACCTATAATGTTTTGGTTTGTGTAGTAGCGTGCAGATCTATAGGTGATGATTTGGGATGGATGGGAAGGTGTGTTGACATGGTGTGATGCCTCACACATTTCATTTTTCTCTCTATAATATATTGAAGATTGTTTTTGGGCCATCTGTTTTGATTCTTCACGTTACATCTAGTTAGGCCAACCTAATTGATATTGCTTTGGTTGTGAAAGAAATAAAAGGAATGAAATCATTTTGTAGATGTATGTATGATTTGTGTGTTGTGTGAAGCTTTTGTGAAGGTGTGCAAGTATAGTAGAATAATTGTGAAGGCAGTTTTATATTTGTTTTAACAAAGAACTATAATCAGAATATTAGTGGATGCAGTTTCCTACAATTCAATAATATTGATGTATCTCCTTCATTAGTAATGTTTCTTACTTTGAAGAAGTGATCTTCAGTGTCCACAAGTCTTTTGTATCTTTCCCTGAGGTTGTGCACCTCAATCCTACAAGTCCACATCAGGGGCGGTGAGCTCCTTGGCCTTGAGCCTAAACATTATAACATGTTCTTCATATAGTGAGATAGTTCTCACCATGGTATTTCCCTCATTGGGTTTTCCACATAAAAATCTCAGTGTTCATGAGTGATTGATTTTGTGTTTTCAGTTATTTATTTATGAAATGTGGTAAACGATAATTGAGTAGTTAAATTGGTTAAGTTTTAATATATGTTGGTTCACCCCCTCTCAGCATCAGGTAGTGTTCAACAAAAACATAACATACAAATAAAATTGCATGTTCACCTAGATGCTTTTGTACCAAACACATTGGGTAAAGAAATTTTCATAAGTGTAAAACTTATTAACATTTAGGTAAGTCTTTTGGCATTATCCACTTAGATGAGAAAGGTAGATGTTGTCATTGATGGCAACAAGGTTCCACAGGTTCAACCGGCCATAGACTTCACCTACTAGCACCAAAATTTACAACAAGGCTTATTCAGACTGGCATCTAGTTTACATCGACAGAAGATTATACCGACATTCCGGGCCGACATGACAATAAGTATTGTTTATGCAAAATAAATTGTAATGTAAATTATAATTGTATGACCAACATGTTGTATTGTAAAGACTCATATATTTACGAGTTCTTGTAGGTCATTTGAAAAGAAGTAAGCAGTAACACGAGATAAGATAGGATATGATAGCGAATAGTTGTATATGCATTTTGATGTGTTTATTTTGGAGCGAATAAGAAGTAGAGCAGAGTGAAGACTATTTTGTATAAGCAAAATCATTTGACAGCATACCAGCTAGGGTTTTTGGTAGAGGCAGAATCGGTATCAGACAGAGCATAACAATGAACTCATCCAACATTTTGATGCAAGTTGTAAGAGTTCATTTTTATGTTTACATCAGTGTGGTGTTGTAGTCAACAAGACTCCACTTTTGTTATTGAGCAGTGAGCTCTAGGCAGTTGGCCTTCCTGCATATGCAGGCCCCTTTTGTACTAAGTAATATTTATTCATATGACCAGTGAGTAAATATTGTGGGTCACAAATCCCACCAAGGTTTTTCCCTTAGCGGGTTTCCTCAATAAAACATTTGTGTTATGGTGTGCATTGATGCTGATTCCTTTATTTTTGATTACAGGAAAAATAGGTTTTGAAGGGACCCCTAAACCCTTTACAAAAGAACCTTAAAATATAAGAGCATTAAGAAACAAGTCGAGGCAGACTGCAAAAAAAATAGCAAAGTACTGGGTAAAAGCCAGCACAAAAGCCCAACACAACCAGCAAAAACAGAAAACAGACAAATTACTTAATGTTTTTAAGGGCATTAGCTAATCTCTCACTAATCCCTTGCACTTCTTTTATATTATCCTTGAGAATTAGGATTTCCATGGAGGAGGCCAAGGCAACTTTTTCATACTCTCCCTAGTCCTTTTGGCCGCACCTCCAGGAGCACTATCGACATTCCCAGCCTCAGTAGCATCATCATCAACATCAAGGTTCACAATAGGTTTGGAAGGGCTGGAGCCATCAAGGTATTTGGAAATTTCCTCCATATTCCTAGTCACAGAGTTGAGGATATTCGGAATCAGAATCAAGAAGTTCTTCATGGTTGTCTTTCCTTCCTCTAGCTTGCTGATCTGAACTTCCATCTTCTCCACTTTTTCATCCATAACCTTTTTCCACTGATCCTGGTTACTTTCACCTTTTTGTCCCTACTCTTCCTGCTGATTAGCAATTTTTTCTATTTTATTAATTCTTTCATATACCCACCTATCAAAACCTAGACGAGTATCAAACTGTTTCTTGAGCTTATCCAAAATAATCTCATCCCTAGCTCTATCCTTTTCCCTTCTTGTATCCTCCTTATCCTTGTTCTGCTTAGTTTTCATTTCCCTTTCCTCCTGATTAATCTGGTTGTCCTGCTCCTCCATAGGCTTGTTGTTAAAATTACCAGTACTCGCGCTGTGGGTAGGGTTGTTCTGATTAGAATCATCCTCTTCTCCTCCTTCCTCTTCCCCCACTTCCTCATCTTTCTAGCTCTCCTCCCCGTCAGTATCAACAGTCTCCATCTCCCTTCCTTCTTTTCCCATATCCTCAGGATCAACCTTCATATCCTTTTGTTTATGACTAAACTCCGTGTCCTCAACTTTTTTCTCCACAAAAACTTTTTTAACCTTTTTACTTTGTTTCAGCTCATCCTTATTGGGCCCAGGATGCTCACTTTTCCTCTTGCCTTTCCCCGATGACACCAACAACCTTTTATTTTCCTGAATCACCAAAATCTTACAATTCTCATAAATGAGCAAAATAAGGCCATAATGTAGCATAGGAGAAGAGGGGTTCTTATTGTGCTTGTTCAATGAGTGTGACATGGACCTGAAAAGGTAATAGGGAAGAGAAACCCTCTTCTCATGCCTAAAGTGGTTCGGAAGCAAAAATTGATATGTATGGACCCTAGTGAAATGGCCCTCCACAATGATATACTCCATAATAGCATTAAGCACACAACCCCAATTTCTTTTAATATTAGACGCATCATAATACCCCCAGACGCTTTGCCTAATTTCGCTCTCTCCTTATCTTTACACAGAAAGAGATTCACAAAATTATTGGACACTTTTAGGTCCCTAAAGAAATTGAGGCCAGTATGGGGCATACTCGTGACCGTAGAGATGAGGTCCGCGTCCAACTTGAATTTGACACCAATAATTTTGAAGGTACCATTTTTCCGATTTTCAGTCACTCTGGTAACCACCAGGTTAGCTCTTCTTTTGTCATAATCCACCAGTTTTTCCATGAAAAGCGTCATGAAACCCTTCTCCAACTTCGTCCATACCTTAGGCATCTCCCGCCATCTAGAAATGTTATCAGGTTCCTCTCTTCTAAGATCACCTCCCATTCTTGAATTCGTTCTGTAGTTTTTTTGCTTCTACAACTTCAAAGCTATCTTCCAGATGACACTTGGTTTCTTGAAAATACACACCCACAAAGCATGCAAATTTTTAATATTCTTATTTAGCAATCTGCCCTTCTGACAAGCTATCATTACCTTTCTAAAGTTTTGATAATTAATCATTAATACTACCATGATTAAAATGCAATCCTTCTTTCCCCATAATTTCGTCCTTTCTAATGAGGTTTTTAATACTAAAATCAATATTATCTTCACCATTCCATATGCTTTGTTCTTCGGAAATAATGCCAAGGTGAGCAAGACCGTCCGCTACGACATTTTTTTCCCTAAAATCATGCTCAATAATAATAGATTTAAAGTTAGTAATAATTTCTCTTGCCTTAAAAATGATATTTTTGATAGACCACGAAGGCTCAACTTCACCCTTAAGGCATTTAATAATATTAAGATAATCTCCCTCCAACCATAGATTGTCATGATTGAGATTTTTAGCTATAAGCAGAGTATTTAGGGTAGCCAAAGCTTTAGCATAATGACTAGTTTGGTTACCCAAAGGGCCAACAACATCCACAAGGCAATTTCCAGCAAAATTCCTGACAATGCCCCCATAACCAGCATTGCCAGGAGTTCCCTTAGAGGCCCCATCAAAATTGGCCTTGATACATCCTTGGGAAGGAAAGCACCAGAAAAGACCATCTCTACCTTTATCCTTGTTGTTTCTACTATTGGAAAGGTTCCATCTTTCATTAAAGTCTTCTTTAGTGGATAAACCAATATCAATTCCATATAAACACTCATGGATCCCTCTATATATTTTATCCACCACCACTTCAGGGTTCACACTTTTTTCCCTAAAAATCCTATTGTTACACTCCTTCTAGATGTTCCAGATGACAATAGGGAGAATAAGTTTCCAAAGCTCAACATTCTTAGAATTAGAGCTAGAGCAATACCATTGCTGCCAGAACTCTTCCAGAGAGTTCGAGAAAACCCAGCTCAACTTCCACTTATTAAGAATAATATTCCAAATATCCTAACTGAAATTGCACTAGTAGAGGATATGGCAGGTAGACTCCTCCTCCCTGCAGCAAAGAGATCACCTGTTAGGAAAAAAAATCCACGCTTATGAATATTATCAAGGGTTAGCACCTTATTTTGGATAAAAATCCAAAAAAAGATACTAATTTTGGGAGTCAACTTCTTTATCCACACTTTCACCCATGGAGGAATCTCTTTCGGAACTTTGTAATGAATAGAAACAACTGAAGACACAAAATATTTCCCATCAGAAGTTTCCTTCCAAATCATATAATCCTCAGAATACTCCATAAAGATTTTGGAAGAGAGTAAGGTCTCCAAAAATCTTAAGCCTGGACAAAACTAGCTAAACTCAATCCACTTACCATTTCTACAGTAATCCCTAACAAGGTCTCCATTCCTGCTTTTAAACCAGTCTTTCCATTCATTAAGAATGGGGATTTCCTCCAGCAGTTTATCCATAAGCCATCTATCCTCCTAGAATCTAATAATTCTTCCATTCTCTAGTTTCCACTTTCTTCCAGCAGCAGCCTAGACTTTGGCCGTTTGAACAACATTCCAAATTGCAGAACCTTCCACAAGAAAGGATTTATCCATAAATTCTTCCTCAGACGGTTGCATGTGAAGATATTTATTTTTCCAAATGGAATTCCATTCCCTTTCCTCCCCTTTCATTCTCCAAATTTGTTTAGCTAACAAGGCATTATTCATAGTCATAATGTTTCTTATTCCTAGACCCCCAAAAGCCTTAGGAGTGCAAATATTATTCCAGGCAATAAGGGGGATTCTATTTTTATCTTACACTCTTGACCATAAGAATTTTTTTTGAATTCTTTCAATGGCCTCAACAAACTTCCTAGGGATTTTAAATAGACTAAGGGCATAGAAAGGGAGATTTTGAAGGGTAGCCTTAAGCATCATCACCTTACCCACTTGGTTGAGGAGGGCTCCCTTCCACCCAATGAGTTTAGAATTGAATCTATCAACCAACTTCATCTAGAAATTCTCTGAAGGCTTTAAGCACAGAGGGAGACCCAAATAAGTAGAAGGAAACTCAACAATTTTACATCCAAGGATCCTTTCAATCCTTCTTTGTCTTTCCACAGGGGTATTGATGAAGAACAAAGAACTCTTATCCCAATTTATTTTTTATCTAGAGGCAGCTTCATAGGAATCCATAACACTCTTCATATTTATCACTTCTCTTATGGTAGCTTCTCCCATGGTAATAGAGCCATCAACAAATTGTTCATGAGTACAAGTTAAGTTGGACAAGGAAGGCTTAAGGCCTTTGAGTTTCCCTTCCTCCACACTTCTCATAATAAATCTACCCAAACTTTTTGCTAGGATGGTAAACAAGATAGGAGAGATAGGATCCCCCTGTCTTAGACCTCTAGAACTTTTGAAGAAACTGGAAGGAGATCCATTAATAATAACTACAGAAGAGGTAGTACCAGTCAACTGAGAACATAGATGTATCACTTTTTCCCCAAACCCAAAAGATTTCATAATTTTGAAAAGGAATTGCCCATTCACTCTGTCATAGGCCTTGGACATGTCCAGCTTAAGAAAAAAGCCCCATTTTTTAGCTATAGTTAGAGAATGAATATTATCATGCACCGAAATGATGGAATCCAGAATTTGTCTACCAAGGACAAAACCATTTTTCTGGACAAAAATAATACGAGGGAGGATATCCAGCATTCTACAAGTGAGCACCTTTGATATTATCTTGTAAACAGAGTTACAAAGATTGATAGGTCTAAACTTATTAAGAGAATCAGCTCTAGGGATCTTAGGAATTAGGACAATAAAAGTAGCATTGAGTTATTTTAGAAATTGTCTAGATCCAAAGAATTCTGTAATTCCATTACAAATGTCAATCTCCACAATATGCCAAAAATTTTGAAAGAAGAACATAGGGAATCCGTCCAGACCAGGAGACTTGTCTCCAAGAAAGGAAAACATAGCCTTTTTGATCACCTAATTCAAAGGGATCTGAGAGGGATTTTTGTTGTCATCCTCATTTAAAATGGGAGGGATAGCTTGAACTAGAAGGTCTTGATTTCTGATATCCAGAGAATCCACACCTCCCAAAAGATTACTAAAGAAATCCACAACTTCCTTTCTTATTTCATTTTCATCCAACAAAATCCCCCTATTGCTGGATAAAATGGATATCCTGTTGGCCGCTCTATGCTTGAGAGCAGTAATGTGGAAAAACTGGGTGTTTTTATCACCTTCCTTCAAATACAATGCTCTTGATCTTTGTCTCCAAAAAGTTTCTTCATTAGAGATAATTTCATGGTATTTGAAGAGCAACCCATTTTCAGCATTCCTCAAATCCTCAGAAAGACCTTCCACTTGAATTTTATCTTGAACTTCTTTAATAAATGTCTTAATATTAGCTTTCATTTTAAAGATATCTCCAAAAGTCTCTTTATTCTAGATTTTGACTTTGGCTTTGATAATATTAAGCTTTTTAGCCACTCTAAATAAAGCAGTACCCTCAACCTCTGCATTCTACCATTTAGAAACAAATTTTTCCAAAGAGGGGTGGGACAACCAAGATTTTTCAAATCTAAAAGGGAAATTATGCTTTGAGGAGGTAGAATTGGCAATGAAAGAGATAGGATAATGATCATAACCAATCTTAATGATAAATGCCAAAGAAAAATTATACTTAGAGAGCCAATTGGGAGAGATCAAGGATCTATCCAACCTAACTTGAATGAGATCAGGGCCACTTCTTCTATTGGTCCAAGTGTAATTAATCCCTTGGAGATCCACATCCATAAAAGCTTGATCATTAATAAATTCCATAAGATCTTGTCTTCCCTCCAACTACAAAGGAAGGCCTCCCATATTTTCATCCTCTTTTAAAGGAGTATTGAAATCTCCCATAGTCATCCAGCTTTTATCAGAAAAACTTTGTCTCTCTTCTGCCAGGCTCCTCCAAAATTTAGCTCTTCCATCTTTAGAATTAGGTGCATAGATATTAGTGATAACCTAGACAAAGTTATCCTTAATATGCTCAAGCAAAACTGAGGTCCTATTAACCCCTGAAGCAATTTACTTACCTTTAATAGAATTCTGATTCCAAAAGATAGTTGTACCTCCAGAGGCACCCTCCGAGCTTGTTCCAATTACACCATTAATTTTGAAAATTCTAATTCTTTCCACTTTATCCTTACATATCTTAGTTTCTTGAATAAGAACTACATCTGGTTTATGATCTCTAACAATATTACACAACACATCTTGCTTGTGGGGGGCATTCAACCCTCTGATATTCCATGAAATTATCTTCATACTTTAACCGGGGTTAAGGCTGACTCAATGGAGCTCTGCGTTCCATCAACACAGTTCTTCCAACTTTCCTATTCCCTCTGATTCCTTTGTTTCTCTTTACTGCATTATTGTTTTCTTACCAACAAATTAATCTTAGTTACAAAATTGTAAATAAGTTTAAATCTTTCATTTACTGGTCACACTGATTCATCCCCCTCTTCTCAGTGTCTTTGGGATTAATCAATTATCTAACAATTGGTATCAGAGCTTGGTTCTCTATTTACAGAAGCCTAAAAACTTGAGGAAGCTTCTGAAACCAATACCCATGAAAAAATTGAGACAACAGTTGGAAGTGGCTCTTGAAGATTTTGATGCAGAAAAGTTAAAGAATATCAAACTAGAAGAAGAACTTAGATCTGCTCAAGAATTCATCAAAGCACTTCAAGAAAACCTGATCATGACACAAAGTAAGAGAAAAGAATTGGGTGAGCAACTGCAAAAACAAGATGATGAAGAAAAAGAAACTCTCAGAGATATTACAAAGAAACTAAGACAAGAGAATAGTAACATGAAGAATGAGATGCAAGACTTAACCATGAGACTATGTAAGGATATTGAAGATAGAAAGAAGAATCGGGAAGATTTGGCCAGATGACTTAATGAAAGTTCGGATGAATCTATAATGCTTAGTCATGAAAATGGTATTCTTAAAACAGAGTTGATTCAGATGCAACATGAAAAAGAGGAACTTATGAGACAAGTTAGCACTCTGGAAAGTGAGTTTGTCATTGCAAATGAATACAAAGACAAATTCAAAAAGAGCTCAACCAAGCTTGATGATATCTTGAAAAATCAAAGACCTGACGGAGAAACAGTTGGACTTGGATTTGAACATGGAGAAATTTCAAGAACTGCAAATAATCATGATCATAGCAAATTGGTAAGGAAACCTAATGCTTATAAATTCAATGGAAAATGTTTTAATTGCAACAAATTTGGTCATAGAGAAAATCAATGCAGATATAGGAATAATTAGAATACAAACTCATTTACTATTTAATGTTCCAAATGCAATAAATATGGTCATCAATCAAATAATTGCAGAATGAATGTAAAATGACATGCTTGTGGTAGATTTGGACAATCTAATCACTCACAAAAATGCACTATCAAAGTCTACAATTCAACGAGATATATCACTGGAACAACAAATGCACTATCTTACGGGAATGATCAGACAAACATAAACAATAATTACTGACAGTACGAAGTTCATGCAGGGTCTGAACTTAGTTCTTGTGGATATTTTTCAAGTTGAACACAACAAACTTTAGGGTTTTAAGTAAGTTTTTGAATTTTTTGAATTTTTTTTGACATCCTTTGTCATTGATGCCAAAGGGGGGGTAAATAGTGAGAAAAATGTACTGAGTAAGGCATGGAGAAAAGTGAACAATATGAACAGATCATTTGCTTAGGGGGAGCACTCACAGTTTTGGATTCACAGTTTTTGATTTTTCTCACGAGTGTTGCCATCAATGCCAAAGGGGGATATTGTTGGCATTATACACTCAGATGAGAAAGGTAGATGTTTCCATTGATGGCAACAAGGTTCTATAGGTTCAACTGGACACAGACTTCACCTACCGACACTAACAGTTACAACAAGGCTTATTCACACCGACATCCAGTTTACACCGACAGAAGATTATACCGACATTCCAAGCCGACTTGACAATAAGTATTGTTTATGCAAAATAAATTGTAATGTAAATTATAATTGTATGGCCGACATGTTGTATTGTAAAGACTCATATATTTATGAGTTCTTGTAGGTCATTTGAAAATAAGTAAGCGGTAACATGAGATAAGATAGGATATGATAGAGAATAGTTGTATATGCATTTTGATGTGTTTATTTTGGAGAGAATAAGAAGTAGAGCAGAGTGAAGACTATTCTGTATAAGCAGAATCATTTGACAACATACGAGCTAGGGTTTTTGGCAGAGGCAGAACCGGAATCAGACAGAGCATAACAGCAAACTCATCCAACATTTTGATGCAAGTTGTAAGAGTTCATTTTTATGTTTACATCAGTGTGATGTTGTAGTCAGTGAGACTCCACTTTTGTTGTTGAGCAGTGAGCTCTAGGTAGTTGGCCTTCCTGCATGTGCAGGCCCCTTTTGTACTAAGTAATATTTATTCATATGGCCAGTGAGTAAATATTGTGGGTCACAAATCCCACCAAGGTTTTTCCCTTACCGGGTTTCCTCGCCAAAATATTTGTGTTATGGTGTGCATTGATGTTGATTCCTTTGTTTCTCTTTACTGCATTATTGTTTTCTTACCGGCATATTAATCTTAGTTACAGAATTGTAAATAAGTTTAAATATTTCATTTACCGGTTAGACACTGATTCACCCGCCCCTCTCAGTGTCTTTGGGACTAATCAATTATCTAACAAAGTCTAGAGTAGAAATCCAATACTTAGCCAAATTTGAAGTGTTGACCCAAGAAGCTTCATCAATTGACCTATTTTTTCAATAGACCAAATATGTCCTATACACTTTTCCCCTGGTTTGCTTGACCACACAAGAATCAATCACTTTATCTACATCAAATTTTTTCTCAAATAATTGGCGTGTCCATTCTAGTGCATCCTAGAAATCAGAATGTGTATTCCCTAATACACTTGTTTATCCTTTATAATATTTATATAAATGAAAAATATTGAATATTGGTGAAATATCAATATTTATTGGAACTTTGATTTCATAATCATTTGACAAAAGATTCCACAATATTCGACATGAGCCTATTTTATTCCACTTTAACTTATCACGCGTTCCGTAAAGGAACCTTTCATTTCTTAGATGTGCCAAAAACAAATCACCTATCTCTAATTTCTTCGTTCTTTATCTTGTGTCAACATTCTCCTTGTATTTGGTGGCACATTTATCCAAATTTCCTTTTACTTATGCAATTCATGAATATGCTCAACAAGATCCTCTACTACAACACTCTTTCTTGTCAAATATGTATTATTTCTTAATTCATCCAGTTGTGTTCTAAATTGTTACCACTCACAATTTCACGCTATGTTTAACACTCATTCTAGCATATGTGATTGATCATAAGTAAATGTTCCCATCTCAAGCCCTAATTAGCAAACTTGGTCAAATCCTTTAGTTCCTAGCCCATTGAATTGTTTCCCAAGACTGAGAAGGGGGGTAAATCAATCTTAAAGAAAACTTAACAATTTACAATTTTATTCAATTCAACTTTTAACTTTAATATGATCAACAAAAAAAGCATAAGTAATGAACACACATACATAAGAGAACACCCAATTTACGAGGAAACCCTAAGAAGGGAAAAACCATGGTGAGAGTTAACTCAAACTATATAAACAATATTACAAATTGTTGAAGGGATTACTTCCCAAGGAAGCTCACTCATCCGGAAGGACATGTAGACTAACGATCACTTCCTCCGGGAAAGATACAAAAGGACTTGCAGAGGAGACTCACTATCTTTGAGAAAGATACATGAATTTTTAATTACAATGAATATGCCTTCAACATCACAACATCCAAGAATCTCCTTGAAATGTAGTTGCTCTTGATTGACTACCTCAAGCAACTATTAGGAAATTCAACTTCAGTGCTTCCACCACACACACTTGTTGCTTCATATTTGCATCTTTTCACATTCAACTCACACTCACACTCTTTGCAGTTGACTTGATCTCCTTCATATACCATCAATTAGGTCGGCTAAAATAGGGCACAAGAAGTAATCACACAAGGTCAACCCCAAAAACATAATTGTGGTAAAAGTAGTCCCATCTAAGAGATAAATACCTATAATAATCTTAACGCATAATCTAATGTGGTCCCAAATACTACACACACTAGTACACATCCTCCAAGGTCAACAATAAGGTAATGTGTAGGCAAAATGTCCAACCCATAATCAGTTAGTCCAAAAACACTTTCTCAAATGAATTCCCACAAAGAGGATCCTCACAAGCTATAGTCAAACCCAAAATCAACTTAAGACATCTTCCAACGTTGGCAGAGATCCCCAAAGGTGTACCACAAGAAAGAGAACAAGCCCTATCAACCAGATAGTTGTCGATTACCCTAAAAACGAACACTAGATGGAATGCGACACCAACTAGACCACCCAAAATCATGCAGATCACTTAGAGGTGTTCCATGAACCCTCAACAACATTTTCATATACTTTTTCGACATTGTCAAACCAAAAATGAGTTGGCAAGAACAAACAGGCATAGAATTCTTTATTACTAGAATGCTAGGAAACATAGTCATGAGATAGATCATCAACATACACACTTGCAGAAAGCTTCATCACTTGAAATATAAACTAAGAAACTACACAAAAGTTATAAACATATCCCCCAAGACAAAAAAACAAAGACCTTAATGCGGATCATTCTATGGACTAGTCCTAACTGATCAACATACTACCAAGATATTATCATTGCTAAAGATACCAACTACAACATAAGGGACCTAAAATGATGGGAGTGCAAAGTCCACAAAGCATAGACATTATATCCAAAATTGTAAGATCAAATCTACAAAAGTGAAGGAATGTGGAGCTTGCTGACTATATTAAGCACACCTTCCTACAAAACTCACTTTTTGGATAGAAGGACACCACTTGCACACTTGGTAGTGTCGACTAGGAAATCGGGGAAAAACCAAAGAACATGGAATTAAACTAACCAAATCACAAAAACTTAAACAACATGCTAAACTACATAATCTAACCAACAAAATTATCAAAATGAAGCATAAATTAAGATATGAATTAAACCATCGTTTCTATGCTCCATTAAAACTCTGTTGCTTTGCCTTTCTTCTCTAATATGGATATGTTTCTCTCTAAATACAAGATACACAAATACAAATAAAAGAAAAGGATGTGATAACGAATTTACTAGAAGTGTGATTTTAAAGCTATTTGGATAGGGTAACAATGCTAATCTTCAAAAACTCACTATGTTGAATGAAGAATGAGGCCTCCTCTTATAGAAATCCCAATTTCAATGAATGACTGAGATCAAATTGATTTTGGAGAAATCAAATGGACACAATCAAGTGCACCACAACGCTGTCATTCAGGAGATGGGCAAAAATGGAAAAAGCCGAGGAGAAGGTATTATGAAGATTTAATAAATAAAATCATTACATTAGGATCAAATTAGCAAGTTTAGAAGATATTATGGAGATTTAATAATTAAAAATTATTAAATATCTCCACATGAGAGGATAAAATAGGAGGAATTAATAAGTAATATTCATTAATTATCTCCTCATGAAAAGAAAATATTATGGAGAATTAATAAATAAATATATTAATTATCTCCATTTAAGAAGTTAAATATGATAAATTAATAAATATAATTTATTAATTTATTATTCATATTTATCAATTAATAGCTAAAAGGGATAAAAAAATAAATATTAAATTTATGTATTTAGTTTTAGAAGAATTGTTAGTAGCAAAGGGGTTTTCTTTAATTAAATAATTAATTAAACCTGGGAGCCAAATAAGTCAAACTAATGTCAAGAGACCTCAATTTGGTTAAATTGGGTGAAATTAGGAAGAATTGGGAAAATTAGGTCAAAGTGAGTCAAAGGACATGAAATGGGATTAATGAAACCATTAGATAGGAAATGGGATCAAAATGGTGTCACCAAATCGAAATTGGGATAAAATGATGCCTTTAGGATAGGTTTCAGGAAAAAATGATATCACGGGATCGAAATGGGAGTAAAATGATATCACTAGGATAGGTTTTTGGACAAATTGATGCCATAGAATCAAAATGGAGATGAAATGACATCATCGAGATAGGTTTTGGGAAAAATTGAGATCATAGAATTGAAATTGGGACAAAATGATATCAGGGAGACAAAAAATAGGAGAGAAGAAATGAGATAGGATTGATGTGTAGTAAAGACTATGTGCATGGTATGTTAAAAATAAGGGACGCATGCGTTGACCATTTTTTAGTGTCTATAGGTAGAAACAAAAAAGATACTACAACCTACAGTAGCACAAGAACATCAAAACACCATCAATCTAATGCCATGCTTCTAATCCGAGCATCTTCAATGAATCTAATCCTCATCTTAATATGATATCGTCAACATCATCATAACATACTGAGTCTAAGTGTAGACATCAACACTATGAAGAGTGGATGCCCACAATAGGGAACATATCTTCTCATTCATATTAAACCTCCAATAACCTTCTGCGTAGACATCTAGTTAGCTATCATGACAAGAGCAACCAACAATCTCCAATAGACATATCATCATAACATATACTTTCACCATAAAAAAATTGACTACAATCTATACACATCTCAATACTAAGTATATCATCAACAAACAAACTGAGGGTTGATATCAATGACAACACCAAGTCATTGATGAAAACAACTACCAACAATCTCCCCCTTTGTCATTGATGGTAACACTTCACACAACACAATACACCACTTTCTCTCCCCTTACAACATGACACTTTCTCTCACCCTTTGACATCAAGGATAAAGGTCAAAGATCATACAACAAATCTTGCACCTATATTTTCTTTATTCAGTCTACATTTCTCTCTTTCTTATTGTCAGCAACAACAATGACCTACTCTCACTAATAGAAACAACCAAACAAGAATAATATAGTAGGAACTAATAATGTGACATAGTGATGAGCAACATATTAGGAACTTTTATGTTATTTATATTGGTCATGAAAAAATACCATTAATTGTTACTCGTCATTTGAATGATACCATAATCAATAAATTATTGAATTTTAGTCTCCAAATATTGACATCCATTGGTGGGATGGCTATGGATTTGATGATACTTGTAAAAAAAGAAGAATTCTCAAGATCTTTTCTATTTTTTCTCTTTCGTTTGGACCAAAGAAGAGTACTCAATTTGTCTTGAAGAAGATCGCACAAAATAATCTCTTGTTTTGATAAAAAGTCAGAAGTGGGAGATGTAGATGTTTTAGACAATGGCGGAGGGGATGTCATCAAATGAGGAGGTTGGAAACCTAAACCTTCCTTAGAAAATTTTGATTTAGATTTTGCATGAGCCTCAATTCTTTGTTGCACGCCATGTCCATTGTATCCATGTTTAGAAAGGATTTTTAAACCAACTCCATAATTTTTTTCCAAATCAAGCATAGGAGTTTCACTAGGCATTGAAATGTCAAGAGGAGAGGGTTGACTTTATTCATAATTGAATTGAAGTCTAAAGAGTCCCAATCGACATCAAGAAATGTGTCAGAATAAGAAGTTGTGCTAGACTTAGAATAAGTCTAAACAAATGACACACTAGGATCCTAAGAGGCTTGAGTCTCAAGACTGCAAATTTTGTACTCCAATAAAGGAGGGTGTATAGTCTAATGACCACCAATCATCCTCCAAGAGTACCACTTCAAGTGAAAGAGTTGTTGGCATTTTTGATGTTCATGTTGTGATTGTCATTGATGGACACACACTTGCATTAAGATCCTCTTTATATGTATGAGTTAGAACACAACTAGTATTTGTTCCAACCGGTATGTTGTATTATAGTCTTTAGACTATTGATGTTTTGCAGAATGTGTTTACCGGTCTAAAGCGGCATGATTGACCCCAAGCAGTTCGTGGATACCAAGAGGTATGAGGGATTAAAGCATCATAACACAGTTTTACCAGTCTTCATTTTTGACAAACCAGCAACTGGTATTTTGTATGAATCGGTAATACTCTGTGATGAGTTACCAACCGACATTTTGTGATGAGTTACCAATCCACTGATTGTTTGACGGTGCCGACACACTGGCGGTGCTTTTTGTGTCGTGTTACTAAGTATGTCTAGATTCATTGAACCTAGGAAATTGAAATGTAATCCTATTGGACCGACATGAAATCGGATTCCTTTAAAAGGACATCATGTCTAGGGTTTTAGGTTGTTGTTGTCAAAAGGGTTTATGTTGTTGCTAGGGTTTAAGGTGGTTGAGGAATTCGAAAGAATATGAATGTGTAGAAGACTGAAGTGTTGCAGGAGTGCATTAAGAACAAGCTATCAAGGATCTAATCGAGTAGTCTGTGCTATTAGATAGATCAAACACTTGTTGATTACTCACATCTTTGACAAGTCTGTAGCCCTTAACTGGGTAGGCCGAAAAGCCTTTTGTAAAATCCTCTAACAAGGTGGTTCACATTTGTGGATCTAAAATCCTCTAGCAAGGCAGTCTTTAATCGGACTTATCTCCTAACAGAGATTGAGATTCCTAACAGGATCTGTTCTGGTGAAGAACATTGTAAGACCTTAACCGGTTTGGTTTCTATTCTGCAGATAGTGACTTGTGAGTTCCATCTCACCGTGGTTTTTCCCATTTGGGTTTCCACGTCAAATATCTTGTGTTATGGTTGTATTGCTTTTGTGGGTGAATTCTTTATTTGCATTTTGGTTTGCATGTGTGATAACTGGTCTGTCTGTTAAACCATTTTACCGGTTTATCTTTAGACTGTTTAAGTGTTTAAGTGCAGTGTTTTTCGGTATACTAATTCACCCCCCGCCTCTTAGTATTCATCAATTGGTATTAGAGCCTACCTTTCTATAAGTTTAACCACTTGGAAAGAGATATGGGGGAATACACCTTGAGGGAACTTACTCAATGGCTCACTCAGTCTGAGCAAGCCTATGATGATATTATGGTCAAATACAAGGCATCTCAAGCAAAAAGGAGAGAACATGCAAAAAAGCTGATGGAGCTATCTGAAAATAGTTCTACAGATGAAGTAGATATGGAAGCCCTAATTGCAGAAGTAAATAAGCTGAATGAATCAAACTCCAACCTGAGAAAGGAGTTGGAAGGACTGACTATCTAGATGTGTCAAGAGCTTGAGAACCGGAGAAAAACTAAAGACCTAGTGAAAGAAAGAGATTTTGAGATATCCAAGTTGAAACAAGAGATGAGTGCCCTAAATTCTCTACTCCATGCAAGCAAGGTGGAAAAGGAAGACATGCAAGGTGAACTGAATAGTGCCATCTCTGAGAATGAAAACCTAATGGAAACAAATGCTGCTATTTAAAAAAACTCTCTAAGTCAAAGGAAATACTTGCTAAGTTCAGCAAGAGTACTATCAATCTAGAGCAAAAGCTTGAATCTGCCAAACCGGTCAAGAATACCAATGGACTTGGTTATTCCAGTCATGAGGAAGGTGAGACCTCTGGAACAAACGCTAAAGCATCAAAGAAGCAACCGTCATTCAAAGGAAAAGGTAAGCAAAAATTCAAACCTGTTTGTTTCAACTGTCTTAAAGAAGGACATACTGCTAATGTGTGTAGGAGTAAGGCTTACAACAATTTTCCTTATTTCCTAAATGATAAGCCTAGATCATATAGATTCAATGGTAACTGTTATGCATGCAACAAGTATGGGCATAGAGTATTTGAATGCAGGTCTATCATAAATAACACTGGAAGATATCCTTAGAGGACTCAAGGAGTTGGTCCTGATCCTTTTGTGAACCGGAATCACAACCGGTTTAATGTCTTCAATCATCAGCCAAGAAGCGGTGGCTATCAAGCGGCAACCGGATGGAGAGCAAATTGTATGATCTGTCATGGTCATGGCCACACTGCTGCAACATGCAAAAGGAAGAATGGAAACATGAACAATGGACCTTGGAGAGCACCTGGATTGTTTGCTATCACTGCAACAAACTGGGTCACATTGCAAGATTCTGCAGAAGCAAAAAGAGTATATCTGATGATATACCGGTCACTTCGGAAGGAGGAATTGATGTTTAAATAGTTCAAGTGGACATGAACAAAACTTGGAAGAGGAAATCAGTAATGTTGGAAGAGGAACCAGTTTCTGCTCTTAGTGTGGAAATATCGGAACCGGCAAACTAAGCTTCAAAAGGCTTAGGGGGAGAAAACGGCAAAATGTTTTTGAACCCTTAGTTTATACCGACAAAAGACCTTAACCGGTATATGATACCTGTCACTTGGTAGAAGACCAAAAATGGTAAAAAGGCAAATTAGGGTTTACACCCTAATAGAGGAGCATTAATGGTGGTAGGTGAGGAATATGTTTAAAAGCATTTTTCAAATCATTTCTCACTATCAATTTTTGAGCAAAGAAATTTTTTTTCAAAGAGCAGAGCGACGAAAAGGCGATTTGAGCAGAGATTTTAAGAAATTGAAAATCCGCGAAGGAGATTCAAATTCAAATAGAAAACGGTCAAGTGGAGAACACAAAGCGGTGATTCAGCTACTGACAAAGTGAGGAGTGAAGGAGAATCGTAAAGCCCTAAATTTACGTGTTTTTAAAAGGTATTTCTCGAGTTCTTAAAATTTCTACAATGGCTTCCGCATCTCATACCAGTTCTAGTGCATCTATTGAGTCTGAAATTTTTATTCAACGGAAGTCAAAGTATAATGCCCTATCACAAGTTCCAACTGGAGTGATAGTAGAAGAGGGAATTTCTGACTACATAGATTTCAAGATTGAAGACCTAGGGTCTCTAGCCATCCACTCCCAACTAGGTCTATTTTTTGGAAAGGATAAGAAAATCAAACCGGAGTATAGTATCTTGGAGAAGAAGAAACTCCATAATGTTGTATACTTCCTGGAAGAATTTACAGAGGATCATATAAGGATCATTTTGAGCAGAGTCCATGGTGACAAAATATACCTAGAGAGGATGCATGATATCACACCGCAGGCAATTCATGCAGTCACTAGTTTCTGCAATACAGGGGAAGTACCGGCCCTAAGGATGATTAGCAAGTCTGAAATGTCCAGGCTCACCGGTTCAGTGAGCGACTCATGGGGCATGACTGTAAATTCAATCAAGGATGATTTGGTTAAGTATGTCTGCATGGTGATAGGCTACCGGACATTCTCTGCCAGCAGAATCAACTCTGTATCTGCTGCAGCGGTAAATTCCGCTTACCGGATGATAAAGGAGGATGCATCATTCAATCTGTGCACTGACATGCAGAGGCAACTCTTGTCAAATTTGAAGTCAATCAGACAAGACAATGCACTAAGGTTCAAGTTTGGACAACTGCTAGTAGGGTTGTTCTTCTATTTCCAAGGCTACTTCCCAGGAGTGGGAGACATTTAGTAGTCTGCGGACCAACCGGCTACCAAATAGATAAAGGAAAGTTTGCAAGCAGTAGGAACCGGTTATCCTGGAGTTTTGAACAAGTATTTTGATGAGTTCAAACAAAAAATGAGCCAAAGGATGAGGATCTCAAGTGATATCATCAAGAAATATGAAGATGACATCAGTTTCACCATCAAGGTCGATCAATGCATAATGGAGGTTGTTGATTCCAGACAGGAAGAAGTGGAGCCAATGGGCTATGAGGTGATGTACGACATGCTAGAAGAGTATGCCTCTACCCTTATTGCCTCACTACTTGATCCTAAGGCGAAGAGAACCGACACCTACCTAGAGAGGATAGCACTAGCTGAGGAACCACCAGTAGTGAAAGAGAAAGAACCGACAGTGAAGAAGGAAAAGGCAGTGCCTGCAGCATCAACACCGGTTACTACTGCAACTCCAAAAGTGACCAAGCGGTCACTAGCCAAAAAGAAACTGGAAGCAGCAGCGGCTAAAGTCTTCGAGAGGAAAAGGAAGACAAAAAGTAACTCTCCGGACTCAGAAGAAACTATGTCTAAAGAGCAGCCCAAGAAGGCGAGACAGACAAGAAAGAAGACAAAGAATGAACCGGCATCTTTAGCACCGGTAAATATAGATATCTCCTCCTACAAACCTTTGACACATTATCAAAGAACTATCAAAAACATTAGGAGAAAATTATTGAATGATTTAATTGATTATTTTGATGACTTTAATGATGATGAAAAGGAGGCGGTGGAAAAGTAAATAATTCAATATTTATGTATTAATGACTAGTCCCCTTTAGAAATTAGATCTGAAACACCTGATTCTTTGTATAAGTCCTTAGACAATAAATGGTGAATTGCCATAGAGTAGGAATAGGAAATGAGAGAAAAAGTTTTTGCTGAACACTTTCCTAATGTATCAAATTTTGAACTGTTTGATGTAATGAACAAATACAAAGGTCTTTTCTTCATGAGAAGAAGAAGACTCCTGTTACTAGAAGGAAAAGGTAAGGAAGTGCTCAAGGATACACACACTCGTGCTCTAGATGCTCTGAAGATGCATCGATTGGCTGAAGCCAACCGAAAAGCTGAGAAAGAACCGGTTATATCCAAACTGGATGAAGCATTTGATGATGAAGGAAATCTAGTTGATGAACCGGTTAACACTATTGATGTTGATGCCCTGGATGAAGAAGATGTTACTCAGGAAATACCATCTGAGGCAACAAGACAAGAGCAACAGGCTAAACAGGAGAAGAAAGCCAAGGACAGACAGGAAGCGGTAAAGGAAGAGGCAGAGCAGAGGAAAAAGGATGAAGAAGAGAAGCAAAAGAAGAAGGAAGAAGAGAAAAAGAAAAAAGATGAAGAGGAAATGAAGAAGAAAGATGAAGAGGAGAAAAAGAAGAAGGATGGAGAGGAGAAAAAGAAGAAAGATGAAGAGGAGAAGAAGAAGAAAGATGAAGAGCAGAAGAAGAAGAAGGATGAAGAGGAGAAAAAAAAGCAAGAAGATGAAAAGAAAAGGAAAGAAGAGGGGGATAAGGAACAGGAGAAGAAGAAAGAAGCAAAAAAGAAAAAAGCGGAAGAGGACAAGGTAGGAGGAGCGGTGAAGAGCACCCAGATGGCAACCGGGAGTCAAGCCAAACTGCCTGACCTCTCTAGTCCTATAGATCTCTAGTCTGCAAGTGAATCGAAGCTAATGTAGAGCATCAAGGTTTCTCAAGAGCGCCTTGAAATCATCTGAAGGAAGAAAGAGTAGGATATAATTCAAGCGGTTGTGGACACACTTACCAGTTTGATACCTGGTACAAATCTTCCAAACACTGATTCATCATTAGCTAGACTAAAGCTCCTATGCACAGTAGTGGATGATCAGGTGCAGAGCCTAGAAGAAGCAGCTGACGCAAATGTCAAGAAAGAGCATCAAAAAGCTCTTAACATTTCTATAGTAAAGAAGTTGAATGAGCTCCGGTCTGAATTGCAGAAAGACCAAAAGCATATAAGGGACGCTCTGGATGAGGGAAGTCTACTACTTAGCAAAATCTGCCAACCCCATCTATTCTATGATGATGTGCTAGCTCAGAAGCAAAAGCTTCAAATAGACTTACAATCTTACTTGAGCACATTCAAGCCACCTTATGATTCCTTCACAACTTATGGGAAAACCGTTCACCGGTTTCATATCCAGTCAGCGAAAATGGAGTAAGAGATCAGCATATGATCTAGAGATTTACATGAGCTACAACTGGTTTTACTTCCACATCTGCAAATTCTTCAGAAGTGTTATCTGAACCTGGATGCCTTGACAGTTACACAAGAGATGAGCACAGTTGATGCCATGGAAGAACAGGTCTCCCAGATGCAAACAGAGAAAGAAGTGGCCACCTCCCTACTTGAGTCCTAGTCTCTATCAATGAAGCAATTCTTGCAGGACTATAAATTTGTTTTTGACAAGTACTATTACTTATTGTCATAAACTTTTATTACTTTTATATATCAAATGGAAACAGGGTTGTTTGGCAATACTTTGTCATTGTTGGCAAAGGGGGAGAAGTACTCTATCTATTTTGGAGAAGTATAGGGGAGAAGTGTCTGGATTTAAAATTTTGCTATATGTTTTGATATATGCTATATGTTCTGATATCTCAATGTTTATGCTCTATATACAAAATTGCTATACATTGTATTGATCAAGGGATAGTGTATATGCTTAGGGGGAGCAATTTTGCTAATGGCATGTTTTTGTTGTAAAACACTTAGATGTCAAAATTTTATTTTCCTAAGTGTTTCCATCAATGCCAAAGGGGGAGATTGTTGGCATTTTTGATGTTCATGTTGTGATTGTCATTGATGGACACACACTTGCATTAAGATCCTTTTTATATGTATGAGTTAGAACACAACCGGTATTTGTTCCAACCGGTATGTTGTATTATAGTCTTTATAGTCTTTAGACTATTGATGTTTTGCAGAATGTGTTTACTGGTCTAAAGCGGCATGATTGACCCCAAGTGGTTTGTGGATACCAAGCGGTACAAGGGATTAAAGCGGCATAACACATTTTTACCAGTCTTCATTTTTGACAAACTGGCAACCGGTAGTTTGTATGAATCGGTAATACTCTATGATGAGTTACCAATCCACCGATTGTTTGACGGTGCCGACACACTGGCGGTGCTTTTTGTGTTGTGTTATTGAGTATGTCTAGATTCATTGAACCTAGGAAATTGAAATGTAATCCTATTGGACCGACATGAAATCAAATTCCTTTAAAAGGACATCATGTCTAGGGTTTTAGGTTGTTGTTGTCAAAAGGGTTTATGTTGTTGCTAGGGTTTAAGGTGGTTGAGGAATTCGAAAGAATATGAATGTGTAGAAGACTGAAGTAATGCAGGAGTGCATTAAGAACAAGCTATCAAGGATCTAACCGAGTAGTCTGTGCTATTAGATAGATCAAACACTTGTTGATTACTCACATCTTTGACAAGTCTGTAGCCCTTAACTGGGTAGGCCCAAAAACCTTTTGGAAAATCCTCTAACAAGGTGGTTCACATCTGTGGATCTAAAATCCTCTAGCAAGGTAGTCTTTAATCAGACTTATCTCCTAACAGAGATTGAGATTCCTAACAAGATCTGTCCTGGTGAAGAACATTGTAAGACCTTAACCGGTTTGGTTTCTATTCTGCAGATAGTGACTTGTGAGTTCCATCTCACCATGGTTTTTCCCATTTGGGTTTCCACGTCAAATATCTTGTGTTATGGTTGTATTGCTTTTGTGGGTGAATTCTTTATTTGCATTTTGGTTTGCATGTGTGATAACCGGTCTGTTTGTTAAACCGTTTTTCCGGTTTATCTTTAGACTGTTTAAGTGTTTAAGTGCAGTGTTTTTCAATATACTAATTCACCCCCCTTCTTAGTATTCATCAAGAGTATCCTTAATAAGAGGTGGTGTATTTTTTTGTATTGGAGAAAGAATTGAAGAGATTGTAGAAAATTGAGATTTAATTTCCATTTGCAAATTCTTATCAGCCTCTAAGGTATACATCTCATTGTTGTAGATAAAATTGAGATTGCGATGAAGAGTAGAAGGGATCACATACATAGCATGAATCCAAGATCTACCTAGAAGAAGATTAAATGTGAGAGTATTGGGAATGACATGGATAAGTATGGGTATAATTTAATAGGTAATGTAAATGGACATGCTTAATTGAAATGATTAAAGCTTTAACTGATGATGCAATTATCTTCGAATAAGTCCTCCTCGTGTTAATGCAATAACATGATAAATCATTATGAAATATATCATAAAGTCATCATGAAAACATAATTGGAGAGGCCTTTTTGTATCTTGTTTCTCCTCAGACTCAGATCTACCCTCAAAGAATAATAATTATTCTTGAATTGGAATGATGGCATAAAAATTAGATGATCAAATGGATTAGGGATTGATGTCTTATATAGGGATCTTAAATTAAAATCATATTTTTGATGATTTAAAATAATTATTTATTTAAATGGTAATGCCATCATATTATCCTCTCAAAATTGTATCCAAAAAGTGTTAGACAATGGGGCATTGTCTCGTATATAAAAATAAAAGGATCATGAGAAATAGGGCCGTGAAACTAGAACTGTAATTTATATGGAAAATGACTTTATTTAAGTGTACAAAAAAATGCATTGAGCTTTTAAATGACATAGGACCCATATAAGCTTAAAATGAAATAGGAAAAAGGGCACTCTTAAAATAAGGGCCCAAATAAAAAAGTGTTAATGTATTAAAGTGAAATAAGACTCATGATATTGAATTCAATATTAATCTAAAGCAATAAAAGGTCTTATAATGCATAGAGGAATGCAAAATACTAAAATGTGTGCTAGGAGAGTATGAAATTGAGCTCCATAATTGAAGGAGTACAATTTATGATGCTACACATTGTTGACTCAAAAATTATGTAATTGATTTCTCTAGTTGGCGACACAATGTTGCAAGGAGATGGGCGACGTGTGATCTAGGGGTTATGTGCCCTAGCTACAAGTTCCTTTTATGTACATGCATGCTTTAGGCTCATCTTCTATTGTATGGAGTTGTGTGGGGCCTTTTTCTATTTGTGCATGGTATTGGGTTCTAGGATCAGCTCATGGGGAGTTTTGATGTTTTGTCTAGTTTTTGCAGAGTTTTGGTATTTTTGGGTTTTTTTTGTGTGTTGAGTTGGGAGGATTTTATGACATGGTAGGTGTTTTGGTGGGTTTTCACTGCTATTCTAGGTGTTGAGGTTTTCTTTTTGGTTGGGTTTCTTAGTGATTTTTACTATGCATGTGGAGAGGCTTGGATATTCTCCAAGCATGTCATTTTGTGAAGCTTCGAGAAGGATAGATCTATCATATTCCCTACATGCTAAGGCTATGGACTATTTGGATAAGGATATGAATGAGGATATTTCTTCTATGAATGAAGGGATTAGATTACAAAAAGTGAATGAGTACTTGGAAAGGATCCAAGATCATCTGGTCTTGGTGATTCAACCAAACTTAGTAGTGGAAGATATAACTTATATGAGAAATCATGCATTAATCTTTAAATTTATGAGGGTTCAAGTTGCTCTCTCTATTTTGGAGTTGTGGGCTTGTCAAACTTGGAACCTTGAGGGTGATATGGAGATTATGAAGGTGGCAAACAACTACTTCATGGTTATATTTTCTTGCTTGTTTGATAGAAGTAAGGGTTTTGAGGGAGGACCTTATTTTTCCAGCTAGGTTGGCTTTCTAATCAAACCCTAGAATGTGGACTTTAAGTCAACAAAGGAGCTTACTTCAAGGGTTCTCATATGAGTGTGGCTCCCACATTTCCACTTGAGTTCTATAGAAATGATATCTTACATATGATTGCTCTTTTACTAGGAAAGCCAATAGGTGCATCACAACAAATTGGACAGAAAGGTAATCTCTCATGCCTAGGTCTACATTGAAATAGATTTAAATAAACCATTCCTAGATTCTATATAATTTTTCTTTGGGTCCTCTTCTTTTACTCAACAATTGGATTACAAATCTATCCCTTTTCATTGTTGGATATGCAATGAATATGGTCACTTGTAGAAGAAGTGCCCTTGAGTCAACCATTTGGTGATATTGTTTAATGTTCCTTCTCATCTTGCACCCAAGGGTGATAAATGCAAAGCATCTATGTCAGAGGGGGTTAGAGATAAGTAGGGTTTTGTTCCTATAAAAACTTGCAACAAGGAAAGAGGAAAAAAGAGAACCATCAGGGACAGGTAAGGCGATGAGATCTTCAATCGATTTGATGCCTTATATGATTTGGCCTAGGAGGAAGGGATTCCAATAGGAATGCGCATGATTGTTGGTTCCTTAGGATAATTCACTCATATTTTTAAGAAAATGACAACCTAATCTTCACTCGAATTGAAGGACAAAATGCTCTGATGGATACATATCTTCCCCATTCAATTCCTAGGGAGTTGCAATTGAATGTGAAGAGGTGAAGTATAGTCTTGTCTTGGTAGGTTTTAGGTCTAATATAGAGAAAGATGTTGTAGATGCTAGAAAACATAAAGGAATCCCACCAACATTAGGTTTACAACAAATCCCATCAAAAAGGGTGCTCTAAAGAATCCTCCTAAAGTGGGATGCAAGAAAGATCAAGAAAAAGTGAAATTAATTGGTGTGACTTTAGTGGAATTCCAGTCAATGAAAACCATTGATCCTAGATTAGAGAGAATCTGATCATTGGTTGATCAAATTCTTTGGAATTTTTTTATAGATATTCTAAAAAGCCCTCTTTCAAATTTTAACTTACGCGGCTACGAGATTCTTCTCTTTAGGAACTAATAGCTAAATGGTGGTGCAAACAAAAGCCTAAGACAATATATTCCTTTGATAAGAGACTCCAATTTGTCAAACATATATTGAAAAGATGAAATTGAAAGTGCGTTGGTAATATTTTTTTGGCTAAAATGTCTACCTAGACCCATTTGGATGCTATTACTCATCAAATTTGTGATCATGGATTAGCTAAGGAAAATTGTAAAATGGAGTGTGTAGTTGTGAAGGAGCTGAAATAATGGGATCTTCATGAAGAAATATTCTAGAAGAAAAAGTCACATATCAATTTTGGCTTCAGGAAGGAGATAAGAAAACTACTTTTTTCCATAGCCCTATCAAGGATAGATGACACAAGAACCTCATTTCCTCTCTTAAGTCCTCTAAGGGGAATCAACTTTCATCTTTATATGACATTTCAAGAAATATTTGTTGGCATTATGTGAACCAGTATGAGGACATAATGACATTGTATGTTGTCATTGATGTCAATATGTTGAAGAGGTATGAATCAGCATATGAGAGAACCGATATAACATTGTGAGCCGATATTTGTGCCAAAGTGAAGCGGTGTGCTTGTTCAAGGTGAACCGACATATAGTTATGGGAACCGGCACATGGAAGCGTTGTATGACTACCAGTTGGTACTCTCAACTTTAGGGTTTCCGATTGAAGTGCTTCAAGCCTGTGTGGCTCAACCGGTGACATTGTGTGATGAGTTAGCATTGTAACGAAGAACAGATCATGTTGCCACATCAACCTTGTGCACATGAAGGATCTTGCATGAAGGAGATTGTTCCTATCTACCTCGAGAATATGCGAAGTCTATATAACGGTGATAACGTGCGGTAAAAATGGATGATGGAGAATGTCTTGAGATTGGATCAAGACTGGTGCAATTAATGCAGTGTTCTCAATGGTCAGGATTGAACCATTTGAATTCCTTAACCTAACAGGTTCAGGGTTTAGGGTTTATGCTATCGACCTATCTATTTTCCTATAAGGTCGATGTTGTGTTTCTTTCTGAGGTTGTTGGCAAAAGTTGTGTGTGTGTGTATCCAAGATAATGGATACGTGATTCTTGCCAGACCAAAAGGAGAGAAGTGATACCTGCAGAGTGTAAGTGCAGAAGGTGAAGAGGAGCTTAAGCGGATCTGCATTGGCATTGAGTGTTATTACCAGATCATTGTAATACCTGTTGATCTTTAACCATCTCAATAGTTGGAAAATCCCTTAATAGGGTAGCCTTAACCGGCTTGTTATAAATCCTTTAACAGGGTAATTCAAAGCTATTGAGTTCGAAATCCTTTAGCTATTGAGTTCTTGAAATCCTCTAATAAGGTAACCTTTAACAGGGTTTAACCCTTAACCGGGTATTGTAGCCATCCCTTAACCGGGTGATCTCTAACAGGATCGGTTCCTAGCAGAACCTATTGTAATGTCTCTAACCGGACAAGGCTCCTAACAGAGTGGACTTCTAAAGAGTTCAAAAACAGCTTGTGGGTATTCATCCCCACCGTGGTTTTTCCCAGTTGGGTTTCCAAGTGAAAAATATGTGTGTCATGTGTGATGCTTTCCTATTGTCTATCAAACATATGATGGTTCTGTGTTTTATGCCTATCAATAAAACATGTTGAACTAGTTGTTATTATGATCTGATGATAGATTACTTGTTTATGCATAAAGGAGAAATGGTAGGGTAGTCATGAGTTGAGTGAAAAACTAAATGAGTAACCGGTTAATGCTTGTCTCAGTCATTCTTAGCTTTATCGGTTGCACTCTGTTTCAAATCAGTGTCACTGTTTGCCAGTCAGACCGGTTTAGGACTGTGTTTTTGTCTGTACTGATTCACCCCCCCCCCCTCTCAATACCGGGTTAGTACTATAAGTTCATCATTGAGTTATCAATTGGTATCAGAGCATCCTTTAGGTCCTCTGTGCTATAAGCTTAACCGCTTGAGGTAAAGATCCTAGTCTAATGATGAACAGGGAAGGTCCAAAGTTTAATAGAGAAAATTTTAGTATATGGAAAGACAAAATGAAGATATACATGAGAAGCATGGGTGCTCAACACTGGAGCTATGTTGAGACTGCCTATGTTGCTCCTACCGGTACCCTTACCGATGACCAAAAGAGAGAGATGTAGGAGAATGGGCAAGTCATGGAAGCCCTAATTAGTAGTTTATCTGACATTGAGTTTATTGATGTTCAGGATAAGGTAAATCCCAAAGAGGTATGGGATACTCTTGAAAATATCTATGGTGGTGATGAGCATGTAAAATAGGCTAAGGAAGAAAGCCTTTCAGGGAAGTTTGAAGATATGCAGATGGTTGAAGATGAGACCATTCAATAGTATGGAATAAGAATCAAAACCATTGTTGGAGATATCAAGAGTGCAGGCGGTAAAATAGAAGATGCCACTGTGGTAAGCAAAGTCCTGAGATCCCTATTTCCGGTCTATGCAATAAGGGTTGCTACTATTCAAGAGCTGAGATCAATAGACAAGACTAAGGTATCCCTGGACTCCATCATAGCAAAGTTGACAGCCTATGAGCTAAATAGTTTCGATGACAGTGTTGAAAAGACTGAATCAACTTTTAAAGCTTCTGCAGTACCATCCAGAAAAGGAAAAGAAGCTAGCACTAGTGGTGAACCAAGACAAGGTAGAGAAATGGATGATGAGGAGATTTTGATGGCATTTGAAGCTCTCCTTTTGAGGAAACTTCCTAAAGGAACCAACAAATACAGAGGTAAGCTACCTTTGAAATGCTTTTCTTGTAACTGGATAGGACATATTGCTGTAAACTGTCCTAATGGCAACAACAAGGACAAACCAGAAAGGTTCAAGAAATTCAAAGGAGGAAACCGGAGAAACTGCTTTATGGCAGTTGATGAAGGTGTCACAGATGAAGAATCAGAGGATGAAGAAAATGAAGATATTGTGTTTGTTGTTGTCAAGGAAGATGTGTCAGACAAGAAGGATCTTGTCTCCTGGTTTGATAATTCCAATGAGTGGATCATTGATAGTGGTTGTTCTCACCATATGACTGGTGACCAGAGCAAGTTTCTATCCTTGGAGGAGTATGATGGTGGTGTGGTTTGCTTTGGCAATGATGCACCATGCATGGTCAAAGGCAGAGGGTCCATCTCTCTGAATGGAAAGAGTAGTGCTAACAATGTGTATTGGGCTGATGGTCTTAGACACAACCTTATGAGTGTTGCCCAGTTGAATGACAGTGGCCTCACTTTGGAATTCAAGAATGGAGTTTGCAGAATCAAAGGAAAGAATGGTGAATTGGTGGCCACCGGCATGCAGACCAAAGGTAGCCTATTTCATTTGAATGCAAATATAAGTACATGTCTTATGGCTAAATTTGATGATAGCTGGATATGGCATAGGAGACTCTTCCATGTAAAATTTGATACCATTGTGAAGGCTAGTAAGATCAAGGCAGTTAGAGGGTTGCCGGTGCTAAGCAAACCAGACAATACCTTGTGCAGAGAGTGTCAATTAGGGAAAATGTCTTCCTCAACCTTTAAAGGTAAATATTTCACTGCTGACAACTTGCTTGATCTTGTGCATACTAATTTGTGTGGTCCTATGAAAACTAGAAGTGTGCAGGGTGATAGGTACTTCATGATTCTCCCTGATGACTGCTCAAGAATGATGTGGGTCACATTCTTGAAAGACAAGTCTGAAGCCTTTATAAGGTTCAAAGCTTTTAGAGCATTAGTGGAGAAGGAAAGTGGTAAAAGGATCAAGTGCTTGAGAACTGATAAGGAGGGGAATTCACTTCCGGTGAATTCAACAAGTACTGTGAAGAACATGGCATCAAGAGGCAATTGTCTGCCCCTTGGACTCCACAACAGAATGGCCTAGCAGAGAGAAATAACTAGACTGTGGTTGAAGCAGGTAGAACCATGTTGATTCAAGGAAAGGTATCTCACACCTTTTGGAGAGAAGCGGTGAGCACTGTAGTCTACACAATGAACTGGGTACTCATCAACAAAGGTAAGGATAAAACTACTTATGAGTATTGGACCGGTAAGACACCCGTGGTTAGCTACTTTAAAGTGTTTGGTAGCAAATGTTACATCAAGAGGAGTGAACACCAGAGCAAATTTGATGCAAAATGTGATGAGGGAATATTCCTAAGATATTCCACCAAGAGCAAATCTCTCAAGTGTTTCAACAACAAGACTCAGAGAATTATGGAAAGCATCAATATAAGAGTTGATGAAACCTCTGAGAAAACTGAGGAAACCGGCAGTGAGCAAGCAGTAAACGAACCGGTTGCAACCTTCTAGGAACCGGTAGACAGCCAACCAAGTACCAATAACAATGTTCCTACACCAGCAAATGTAGATGTTGATACTGATACAGATGAGGATGAAGAAGAAAAGCAAGAGGAATCTATCAATACCATTCCTTGGTATGTCAAGCTGAATCATGATCCTAAGCAAATCATAGGAGATAAGGATGCAAGAATCCTTACAAGAAGAAAGGTCAGAGAAAACTCATGTATGATCTCTTAATTTGAGCCTAAAACATTCAAAGAGGCACATAAAGATGAAGACTGGATCAAGGCAATGGAAGAGGAACTTGACCAGATAGAGAAAAGTGGTAGATGGTCTTTGGTACCCAGACCGGAGCATAAAAATGTCATTGGTACCAAATGGGTCTTCAGAAATAAGCTAAATGAGGATGGTACAGTGATTAGAAACAAAGCCAGATTGGTATGCAAAGGATATGCTCAAGAAGAAGGAGAAGACTATAAAGAAACCTTTGCTCTTGTAGCCAGATTGGAAGGGGTCCGTATGCTTCTTGCATATGTAGCTTTTAAAGGTTTCAAAGTATATCAAATGGATGTAAAATCTACATTCCTAAATGGTGTACTTGAAGAGGAGGTGTATATTGAGCAACCAGATGGGTTTGCCCTATCTGAAGACAGTGACATGGTATGTAGGCTACATAAAGCCTTATATGGACTAAAGCAGGCACCTAGGGCATAGTATGAACATCTGTATTCCCATCTTGTGAAGATTAGATTTGAGAGAACAAATGAAGATAGTAATATCTACTTGAAGTATAAAGGAGATCAGATCCTGATCTATGAGGTATTTGTTGATGACATTATCTTTGGTGGAGATGACAAGATGAGTCATGAGTTTGCAGATGAGATGAAGAAAGAATTTGAAATGTCACTCATAGGGGAGATTAAATTCTTCATTGGACTGCAGATCTAGCAGATGAAGGATGTAATCTTTATCACTCAGTCCAAGTATGTCAAAGAGGTGTTGAAGACCTTTGGCATGGAAGATAGCAAACTGGTTGGTACACCGATGGTGACCGGTTGTAAACTATCCAAAGAGGATGACTCAGCATTGGTTGATGAGAAGGAATACTGATCAATGATTGGTAAATTGCATTATGTAGTGCATAGCAGACCGGATATTGCACATGTAGTTGGCATTACTGCAAGGTTCCAAAAAATCCCAAGAGAATTTCACTTGGTTGCAGTCAAGCGGATTCTTAGGTATCTTAAGGGAACTATTGAGTATGGATTGTGGTATCCTTATAGCAAGGATTTCAACTTGAAAGTATTCACAGATGTTGATTGGGCTGGTAATGTAGATGACTGGAAGAGCACAACCGGTGGTGCATTCTTTCTTGGTGGTAGACTAGTCTCATGAATGAGTAAGAAGCAGAGTTGTATCTCTCAGTCTACAGCAGAAGCAGAGTATGTTGCAACTTTCATGAACTGCACTCAGACAATTTGGATGAAGCATGTATTGAATGGCTTCAAAGTTCCTATATCTAAACCGGTAAGTATATTTTGTGGCAATACTAGTGCAATTAATATCTCCAAGAATCCAGTTTTACATTCTAGAACCAAGCACTTTGAGCTTAAGTATCATTTCTTAAGGGAAAAGGTTCAGAACAAAGAGATTGCACTAGAACATGTTTCCAGTAAGGAGCAGTTAGTAGACATATTCACCAAGCCTCTCCCAAAGACTACATTTATGTACTTAAGAGGTGAATTAGGGGTGTTTCCCCTTCAGGAGGTAAACTTAAAGCATATGCTCCACATCAGTCAGGTATTGCATAGTCAAATTTATTTTGGATTGATGTGTTGAAGGATGCTACTCCACAGGGGGAGCAACATAATGGAGCAGGGCAGCTTGTGCCTCCACTTTGACATTGTTGTCAAAGGGGGAGAAGATGTGAAGTGGAGAAGATATCTGCAGAAATTGGGGGAGAAGATGTGAAGCGGAGAGATATCTTTGTATATTGCCATCAATGCCAAAGGGGGAGATTGTTGGCATTATGTGAAACAGTATGAGGACATAATGACATTGTATGTTGTCATTGATGTCAATATGTTGAAGAGGTGTGAACCGATATAACACTGTGAATCGACATTTGTGCCAAAGTGAATCGGTGTCCTTGTTCAAGGTGAACCGACATATGGTTATGGGAACCGACACATGGAAGTGTTGTATGACTACTGGTTGGTCGTCTCAACTTCAGGGTTTCTGGTTGAAGTGCTTCAAGCCTGTGTGGCTCAACCAGTGACATTGTGTGATGAGTTAGCATTGTAACGAAGAACAGATCATGTTGCCACATCAACCTTGTGCGCGTGAAGGATCTTGCATGAAGGAGATTGTTCCTATCTACCTCAGGAATGTGCGAAGTCTGTAAAATGGTGATAACATGTGGTGAAAATGGACGATGGAGAATGTCTTGATATTGGATCAAGACTGGTTTAATTAATGCAGTGTTCTCAATGGTCAGGATTGAACTATTTGAGTTCCTTAACCTAACAGGTTCGGGGTTTAGGGTTTATGCTACCGACCTATCTATTTTCCTATAAGGTCGATGTTGTATTTCTTTTCGAGGTTGTTGGCAAAAGTTGTGTGTGTGTATCCAAGAGAAGGGATACATGATTCTTGCCAGACCAAAATGAGAGAAATGATACCTGCAGAGTGTAAGTGCAGAAGGTGAAGAGGAGCTTAAGCGGATCTACATTGGCATTGAGTGTTGTTACCAGATCATTGTAAAACCTGTTGATCTCTAACCACCTCAACAATTGGAAAATTCCTTAACAGGGTAGCCTTAACCGGCTTGCTGTAAATCCTTTAACAGGGTAATTCAAAGCTATTGAGTTCGAAATCCTTTAGCTATTGAGTTCTTGAAATCCTCTAACAAGGTAACCTTTAACAGGGTTTAACCCTTAACTAGGTATTGTAGCCATCCCTTAAAGGCGTGATCTCTAACAGGATCGGTTCCTAGCAGAACCTATTGTAATGTCTTTAATCGGACAAGGCTCCTAACAGAGCGGACTTCTAAAGAGTTCGAAAATAGCTTGTGGGTATTCATCCCCACCGTGGTTTTTCCCAGTTGGGTTTCCACGTGAAAAATATGTGTGTCATGTGTGATGCTTTTATCTTGTAATGCTTTCCTATTGTCTGTCAAGCATATGATGGTTCTGTTTTTTATGCCTGTCAATAAAACATGTTGAACTAGTTGTTATTATGATTTGATGATAGATTACCTGTTTATGCATAAGGTAGAAATGGTAGGGTAGTCTTGAGTTGAGTGAAAAAATAAATGAGTAACCGGTTAATGCTTGTCTCAGTCATTCTTAGCTTTAACGGTTGCACTCTATTTCAAATTGGTGTCACTGTTTGCTAGTCATTTCAAGTGTTTGCTATCAGACCGGTTTAGGACTGTATTTTTGTTTGTACTGATTCACCCCCCCCCCCTCTCAACACTAGGTTAGTACTATCAGTTCATCATTGAGTTATCAATATTATTTAGTTTTATTCTTCTCTTTGTTGGGGACTTCCCCTACTAGAGAGGAAAAAAATCTCATTGTGAAGTATAATCCTTCTCTAGTTTCTAATGTGATGAATGATTCATTGATAAGACCTATATCTTTGGTTGAGTTAGAAGAGATCATATTTTAGATGAAGGGGGAAGCCCTAGGTCCATATGGATTTTCTATAGAATTTTATTAGGAATTCTGGAAGATTATCAAACTCCATCTTTTGGAGGTTGTGTAGGAATTGCAAGAGAACAAACAGATGTTAAGACCCATGAATACTACTTTTCTTTCTATCATCCCCAAAAGAGAAGGAGCTAATTCTTTGGGTCTCTTTAGACCAATTTCCCTATGCAATTTGGTCTACAAAATTATAACTAATTTGATAGCTTAATGACTCAAGTTGTGGCTTAGCAATTTGATCTTTGAGGAGTAAGGTGGCTTTGTTGTTGGTAGAAAAATTCTAGATGGGATAGTTATTGCAATTGAAGTTATTCATTCCATGGTGACTTATAAAGAGAAGGCAATGTTCGTCAAGTTAGACATGGCCAAGGCCTATGACCATGCTAAATTGGTATTCTTGTATAATTTTTTAGGACTTTTGGGTTTGGTAGTTACTGGATTGAGTGGGTCATGAGTTTGTTACTTCTTTCTTATTTCTTATCAATAACGAACCCTTTGAAATTTTTGGATCATCTAGGGGTCTTTGACAAGGTTACCCCCTTTCTCCCTATTTGTTAATCTTAATGGTTGAAGGTTTAGGGAGATTCATTAAGTCTCATATGAGACAAGGTTTCATCCATGGATGGATTTGGGGTAGCACGCCTCTTGTTGGCAAGAGACACTGTTCTGGTGATGATTGGTGCATGATAGATGTTTAAGGGTTTTCATTGATGGCAACTTAGTTCACAGATCACATCCGGTGTACATAGAATTGGTTTATCGGAAGACATTTTATTCACAAGCATAAGTCTGGAAGGTGGAACATAATTACTCGTAGAGCATGAGATCATGGTACACATCTTGATTTCAGTGATATATTTTGGGTTGCAGTGATCAAGGTAGTTGGTTCAAGGTTTGAGACAAATTATCTCATGATCCTGATATCCGATGTTGAATTGTGTGCAAGTTTAGAGCTCAGGTATTTGGTAATTTAGTTAGGGCAGAGCTATTTTGGAGTAACATGTGTTGCAGATTTTTTGGGATAATTATGGTGATTAGTATAGTGTTTGATATGATTGGGCCAACTTATGGGAAGCATTTTACCATCTTGTTTTGGTTTGCATTTGGATTTGTGATCCAATTGAGAGGACTTGGTGGAATACGTTTCATGTTGCGTGTTATATAGTTTTGGGAAACCGACTTAGTAAATGATTACTTTTGATGATGCAGATATATAAGATTGACTTGGTTAATCATTTTGGTGTGTGTGATAAGAAAAGGAAGTCTGTGTTAGTGAATTTGTAAGTTTGGTGAAGATTTTATTGCTTTGGTATGTGACAGAGCAGTATTACAGAGCAGAATGAAAAATCAGTTGCAGGAGACAATTAGAGCCTAACCAGAACTGTATTTTGGCATAGTTAGATGCTACACTTCAGTTTAATTAACATTATAATCCTTTTCTATTATCTTGTAAGGCAGTGAGCCTTCCTTCGGGTTGTAGCCCTTTTGTAATTGAGCAGTGAGCTCTAGGCAATGAGCCTTAATGCAAGTGCATTCCACTTTTTGTAATATTATTCTACTACTGGCCATAGTATAATAATATTTTGGGTACTCAATCCCACCGTGGTTTTTCCCTTTCTGGGTTTCCATGTAAAAAGCTTGGTGTTATGGTTGTGTGGTTGTTTATTTTCTCATGGATTCGATTACTTTGATTACTTTCTCATGGATTCGATGGTTTAAGAATCATCTTGATAAGTTTGCTAATTATAAAACACTGATTCACCCCCCCTCTTAGTGCTCATTGATTCCAACAATTGGTATAAGATCCTTGTGCCTCGGAAGAAGCCTAACAACTTGAGGAAGATCTGGAATATTGAATCAATGGACTCCTGTTTGTAGAGATAGCTTAGTGTGGCACTTGAAGATCTTGATGCAGCAAGAAAAGAAGTTTCCTGAAAAGAAACCTGAATGCAGTTGAAGATTTCATTATGACATTAAAAGATAAAGTAATCACTTCAAGAGAGAAGAGAAAGGAATTGATGGATAAGTTGAAGGAGAAAGAAGAACAAAACATCGATAATCAAACCCTACAAGACAAGACAAATGAATGTGAGAAGCTGGCTAGGGAGAATGCAGTTTTGAAGAATGAAATGCAATCTATTATCATGAAGCTGACTAAGGAGATTGAAGACCAGAAGAAGAATGAAGAAACCCTAACTCAATCACTGAAGGACAGATCTAATGAATGTTGTAGATTGACACATGAGAATGATTGGCTAAATCTTGAACTAGTACAAACAGAATGATGGACAAGAACTTGAAAGATGGATCATAATTCTGAGAGATGAGCTGATTACTACTAATGAGTACAAAGAAAAATTTCTCAGCTCAGTTGGATGAGATGCTGGAAAGTTAGAGACATGGAAAAGGCATGTGAGGACTTGGATTTGATAAAGGAGAATCCTTTGGTTCTAGCCAAAGCAATCATCAGCAAAATAACAAGAGACCTTCGGTAAGATAGCCTAAGGCCTACAAATTCAATGGTAAATGTTTTATTTATGGTAAATTCGGTCATATAGAAAGTCAATGCAGAAGTAGGATGAATAATGGAATGATGAATAAAGTGATGAATAATGGTCCTACCTTTACCAGTCAATGTTTCATATGCAACAATTTTGGTCACAAGTCAAACATGCACAAAACGATGATAAATAACTTTCAAAATAGTAGATGTTATGCTTGTGGTATGTTTGGGCATATTTCTAACCAATGCAGGATGAGGTCAAATCAAATGAACTTTGGGCCTATGCAAAGAAGTGTTGTTTGTCATGCATGCAACAAACCTGGTCATATTGCAAGATATTGCAAAAGCAAGAATGCTCCGGTAGACAAGAATGAATCAGATGAAAAAGACAAAGCTAAGGTGGAAGAGATCATAGATCGACATAAGAAGACATGGGTAAAGAAAGAAGATTCTAATGTTCAAAATGGCTCCACACCTGATTCCAGTGTAGGAACCTCATTTGGTAACTAAGGAATTTTGGCCTTAGGGGGAGATTATCAAGCAAATCTTTAAAACCCCCTTTTAGAGATCTATAACCGGTCGAGGATGGTTACAAATGATGGAGATTAGTTTTCTTGATGTTGTCCATAAGATTTCATGGTGGTTTGATGATGCGGTGAATGAATTCATGAAAAATAGTGTATCTGGAAGTAATTAGGGTTGTGCATTTATTACAACTTAAAATTAGGTTTTTAGTGGATAAAAAGGCATCTCAATAGCTCATTCTTCACAATGCAAACAAGAGAGAAGAGCAGAGAAACAAAGTGAAAGAGTTTTAGCAGCTAAATCCGAGCTTGAAGCAATCTATTAGCAATTTCTTGCACCTGGTTGAGAATCAAAAGGTATTTTCCATTTGTGAAGCTATCTTTTCATATCCGTATTTCGAAATGGCATTTGCATTTGCATATGGTGTTGTGACTCCATTCATGGTCAAAATTTCTAAGAGGGCAAGGCTCGTGTTCAAGAGGTGCCCATGAAAATCCACTGAGGATGATCTAGAAGGTGCATTTTCTTCTGTCCCATATGGTGTACTTCATTACGAAGATATTAGGGCATATATCCATTACAACATTAAGGAGCTTGGGAATGCAGACATGCCTTCACTTTACGCCAAGCACATGATGGATAGTATGAGAAATTTGAAGCCGAAATACAAGTCACTACGCGATAAGGGTTTCATTCAATTTATTCACTTCCCGATGTTTGAAGAACTTGAATGGGTCTATTACATTCTGAGCTGAATCCATGATGAATTCATATGGATGGACCAACCTCATAAGATTACCAAGAAAGCCATTGAAGCAGTTACCTATTTAAGTGTAACCAGTGAGGTCCCCGAATTGAGGAAAAATCAGAATACAACACTAACAAAGATTACCAGATCTCAGTTTGATAGCCGGTCGATGACTATTAATGATATTATAGAGAACGATGTTAGATTTGCCTCGATGGTGACTGGATATAAGGTATATCAATCAAGAAGACAAAATTATGTATCTAGCATGACCATATTTGCAACTTATGAGATTCTGAAGGAAGGCAAGAGGTATGATCTTTTCTCAGTGCTTCTCAGTGAGTTATTAAGCAACCTGAATAAGTTTAAGCAAGACAAGAAACATGTATTTAAGTTCAGCTCCTTGATTGTTTGCTTGGAATTGTATTTCCTAAATGAAATCCCCAGTATTGGAAAGATTCAGTGGGGATATGACAAACCGGTTGTTTAGATAAAGGAAGGATTGCAGGGTTTAGGTGACATTGTTGCTCAAAAATCTGCTTTGTGGGGATACTTCAAATCCTTTCAAGCTACAATGTACAGTAGGGAAAGGATCCCTTAATAAATTGTAGAGAAGTATGAGATTACTATCTATTTTATGGTTGATATGGACCAATGCCACATGGAGACAGTTGAGCCAAGAACTATATGGATAATGCCCATGGGGTATGAGGTGGATGCTACCACTCTTGATGCATATGCTCAACATTTGTTGACTCAATCGATAGATGATAAGAGAGGTTCAGAACTTGTCAAGAAAAAGACCTTTATTTGCACAAGAAGCTTATTGGACCTTCTAGGAAGAGGAAAGTAAGGAAAGAGGTACAGTAGCTAGCATAAAAGATGGGCATATCCAAGGAGGTTGAACAAAGGGAAAGAGAATATAATATTCTAAAGGAGGAAGACATGGAAAAACCAAAGAAGACCAAACTTGTTTCCACCCCTCTGAAGTAGGCCAAGCCCAAACAGTCTCAGTTCACACCTACTTTTGGTGTACAGAAGCCCATTCCTCCACCCAAATCACAATCAACATCATCAACTGATGGCACGGAGAAGAGGAAGAAGGAGAAACCTCAAAGAGTACACGTTATTGCCACTACTGAGGACATAGAAACATAGTCTGATGAAGTAGTGAGAGAGGTGAAAAAGACAATGACCTATGCTAGAGTGGTGAAGAAACCACAATCCAATGGAGTTCAACAATCCAAGAAACCAAGAGCAGAACCTAAATCATCCATTGAGGCCAGAGCGAGCAAGAAGCAAAAATATGAGATTGATTTCACTTTGAAATCTGGTAAGATTGAAGGAACATTTGAAATAGTACCCCCATTGACTTTGAATTAGTTAATTGATGAAATTCTTAAGGATGGGAATCTAAATAATGTATCAACATATTATGAAAATTTTGATCATAAGGATCAAAGGGTAGTTTAAGAAGCAATTGTATAATATATAGATGTCTATAGTAAGGCACTATTAGAATATGCATCTATGGTTCCTAAAGGCCTGTATGACATTTTGGATGCTAGAAGGCATACAACTAGCTTAGAAGTTGACAAAATAAAGGAGTATGTGCTAGTAAATCATCTTTAGTCATTTCTAGGGATGAAGTCACCAGATTATTGAAACTTGCCAAGGACAGATTTTGAAGCAAGAAAAGGGTGAATAAGCTTATGGTAGGGAAGAAAGATGAGGTGATAAAGGAAACTATTTTTTTTTTGGTAGATCAAAGGGTTGATGTGAATCCGAAAGAACCCACTCAAGACACATATGTTTCGTAAGTGAATATAGATGTCTCCGGTAAGAAAAAGGATTAGTCGTTTGAGAAAGCCACTCCTAAAGGATAGTCTAACGATCAAACTCCAGTTGATAATGTTGATGGAGAAAATGATACCTCCAGTGATGTTATACAGGAACCTTCGGTTATAGAAGTTGTGTCAGAAAAAGCAGCTGGGGAGATAGTGAATGTTGAGAAAGATAAAGATGATGGTGAGAAAGGTGGAAAAGGTAAGAGTGCAAAAGTTGCAGATAAGGAGAAAGGAGAGGAAAAGGCAGATCGGGCTCTGACAACAATGGCAAGAGACACTGGTGTTGTTAAAGGGAAACAAGTTGCTATTGAGTCATATGATTTTGGTCAAGGGCCGATTGACTTGAGTTCCTTATCTCCTATTCAAACACTTAAATTGGTAACTCTAGCTCAAAACAAAGCCAATGAGGACTTGCTTACGTCCTATTCTGCAGACAAGGAATTAATATCATTGGCAGGAGATATGTTGGCAAAAATCATGCCATCTTTCAAAATGGATACATCTGATCCCTCTAGTATGCTCAAGGGTTTGTTAAGTGTTGTTGGTTCTCATTTTGAGTCTTTAGAGAAGGCAACAAATGTCAAAGTTTTGAATCAATTCAATGAAATGAAGTTAAAGCAATTTTTGAAGATGATTGAAGATGATAGAGGTAGTCTAGTTACTCACTAAATAATATTCAAGATGAAATTGATGAAGGAGGTAATATATAAAAGTCATGTCTGATTTTGTCCAAGTTCACTATAGACATTGACAAGAAGATAAGAGAATGTGAAGATCGGCTAGCAGGCATATCACAGTCATACACACCATAATCTGCTTCGACTAGCAATTTTGAACCCCAAGTTTGGAGTATACTAAATAAAATCAAGAGTCTAAACCATGAAAAGGATAAAGTTTTGGGTAGAGTGTCCCAAGTGAGGGTTTTCATTACTACATAGATATATTCTTTGATGAGTAGCATGCAGGATGCACTAAACAAACCTTTTTCAACAAACAGATAGGGAGCAAAAATGCATGCCTATCTTTTTAGTGGGATGATAAGCATTTTGGAGAGATTGAAGAAGGCATGGGATAATCATTTGCTATCCCTTAGAACAATTTTTGCAGATATCTTCAAATTTTTGTGAGCAGTTGTACATACCCTTGTATATCAATTTTGGTGGATCATTTTTCTTTGGCATTGTTATCAAAGGGGGAGAGAGCAGAGTGAAAAATGGTGTGAATTATTAGGGGGAGCTTGTATAGTCTTTGTAAATTTGAAAATTTTGAAGTCTTGCATTATTGAGTGTATAATTCATTTTTTACAGTGTTGTCATCAATGCCAAAGGGAGAGATTGTTGGCAAGAGACACTGTTCTGGTGATTATTGGTGCATGATAGATGTTTAGGGGTTGTCATTGATGGCAACTCAGTTCACAAATCACATCCGGTGTAAATAGAATTGGTTTACCAGAAGATATTTTATTCACAAACATAAGTCTAGAAGGTGGAACACAATTAGCGGTAGAGCATGAGATCATGGTGCACATCTTGATTTTTGTGATGTATTTTGGGTTGCAGTGATCAAGGCAATTGGTTCAAGGTTCAAGATAGATTATCTCATGATCCTAATATCTGGTGTTGAATTGTGTGCAAGTTTAGAGCTCCGGTATCCAGTAATTTAGTTAGGGCAGAGCTATTTTGGAGTAACGTGTGTTGTGGATTTGTTGGGATAATTCTGGTGATCAGTATCATGTTTGAGATGATTGGGCCAACTTATGGGAAGCATTTTACCATCTTGTTTTAGTCATGTTGGTTAATGTATTTATCACCTAACTCTATATTCTCACGCCCACAAAGGTGACAAATGTAACCATAGTTGGACCAGTCTGAACAAACTATCTACTGAATAATTCTTTGCTTATTTTACAAGGTGGCAACTACCTTCAAATGATATTCAATGAATAGGATTTAACTGAAATGTTTTTAACTAGAAAGCAAATAAGGAAAGATATTTTTGTTGGCAATTGGAGGAATTGATTATGTGTTGCATTGATGTTTTGTCATTGATGGCAACACCAACTATTTTGGTTGTTTATCGGCTTCCAGTAGGTTCTGGTAGAGTGGTTGGTTTATGATATTGATTTGGTATCCTTTGGTATGCTTTGGCTTGCAGGTTTGGTTTGGATCTGTCATTCATGCTATTCAAATGGGTATCACAATTAGTTGGTTCAGGATTTGATGACTCGGGAGCTATCATTTGTTCTAGTAAGCCTTTCGATCACTGATAAGGGTTCTATCGGTAGAGCTTTGTTGAAGACCTTTTGATGCACGTGATAAGTGGTGTTGGCACAACTTCTAGATGGCTTTTGGGATGATGTTGGTTATCTTGTTCGTGTTCCTGTTGATTGGTGGTCTTGGATTTGGGTCCATACCTAATGCTATCTTATTCGGCTAGGTTATGGACCGGTTTATGTAATGTGTTGGTGGATGATCCCGATGCGTTACCGATTGGGTTTATTGATTGGATTATGTTGTTTCGATCTCAGGCCGACTTGGTTGATCATTAGATTGTGAGTTTAAGTTATGAGTTTATTGTATTATCTTTTAGGTGGCTGACACCTAATTGTTTAGGTCCCAGGTTGGTATAAATATGATGTAAGATCTCTTTGTAGATCAAGGGGATTATGATTATGGGATTAGTTGTGTGTGAATAAAGTTGTAATCATATGCAGAGGTTTTTGGTTGATCATAGGTGATCGAATTGGGTTGGTGAAAGAGGTTTAAGATCTCTGGTACTGAGCTTAACTGGAACTGTACTCAGGTATAGGAGATGTTATTCTTGCAGTTCATTCTTCTTCTGGATTGTAGTCTAGATTTATTTTGTAGTTAGTGAGGCTCCTTTTGTGATGAGCACTATGCTCTAGGGTGTTGGTCTTCCTATATGTGCAGGCCCCTCTTATTGTAATCACAAACTTACTGCAGAAGTATTATCTAACTGTGGGTAGGCTTCCCACCGTGTTTTTTCCCTTTACCAGGTTTTCCACATACAAATATTGGTGTTATCTTTTCTGGATGGTTGGTAAATGTTCTGTAGTTTTTATTTGTGCTTAATTATTATATCTGTTATTCTGGTATTTGGTTTATGTATTCCAGTAATAAGGTTTTAATGCTTAAAGTTCTATAATCTGTTGATAACTGATTCATCCCCGTCCCTGCCCCTGCCCCCCCTCTTAGTTGTCCTCCAGTTATCTGAGTTGTCTAACAATTGGTATCAGAGCCTGGTCCTCTCTGCAGAAGCTTAACCACTTGAGGAAGACCCTATGGCATCTAATAGTGTAAGTTCATCGAGTTCATCTGCTGTTGTTTTCTGGAGAGAAATTCCTAGGCTTGATGGAACAAATTATAGAGTATGGAAGATTCAGATGGAGACTCGTCTGAGATGTCTTGACATGGAGATTTGGGAGATCACTGAGAATGGCCATACACCTCATAATATGACATTTGGAAATCCTCCTCTGGAAGGCTTGGATAAGGACATTGAAAATGATTGTAGAGATAAAGAAGCCCTTTTGTGTGCACTTTATGATCAGCAAATTATGGGATTATCCAACAAATCAACTGCGAAGGCTATATGGAATAAATTGGAGACTTTGAATGAAGTTGACCCTACTAGTAAAATTGCTAAACTTGATGGGTATTGTTCAACCTAACAATAAGAATAATAACTCTAGTTGAAGTCTCAACCCAATGTTTGGACATTCACTTGGTAAAGTCACTATTTCCATAACTAGTGTTCATTTGATTGTCAACCCAGGGATGCAATACTTGAAATGGGTCTGCACTATATATGCACTAAGTTCCTACAACAGCTACTCTGCATTACTACAACAACTAACATTATGCGGAAAAGATAAGCAAGAATTGAAATATTGAAAGGCTAAAGGAAAACTTCTGCATAAATTCATAAAAGCAATACTGGCTAAGTTCAATGCTGATAAACAGAAATTACTCCGTTTTGATTTGGCTGTACGAATAGTCAATGGATCTGTTTCCAGTGGCTGCAGGCATAGTCAATGAAAGAACGTCTACTGCAACTAAGGAAAGAAAACTAATCTTAACAAATCCACAGGAACACTCACCAAGTGCCCCCCCTTGGGTGAGTGATTCCAGGCTTCCCAAAAAACAACTCTAAATGCTTAGAATAACATATTTTTATTCATCATTCTTTGGAAGTCATTACATGATTCAATATGAAAAGAAACTCAAAAACACTTGTGTAAATCCTCTGCTCTGCTTTCTCTCTTTTTTCTATCTAACCTAAGAGAAGAGATAAAGAGCTTATTTTAAAAGAAATCATCTACTTTAGACAACACAAATCACGTCGAAGAGAAGAGGTGGATAATTGATCGAGAAAGGAGATAGCTGGAGTTATGGTACAAAAAATGTTGATCTTAAACCAAACCACAGTCATAACATACTGTGGCGGTATTTATAACATCAATGTCCACTTGAGTTAGACATCATTAGTATCACGTGATTGCTTCTCCTATGTCATTCCTTACGCTTTTTAGCATTTCCATTATTCAATCCTTCAGTCATCTTCTTGAGTATCTCTTCCTTCAACTAGCATGATAGGCGAGCTTCCACTACAACATCATTTACTCCCTGCACTTCAAAAGAAATAACATACAAGAACATACATACATATTTTATTTAATCAGGACATCTATTAATTTCACACAAGATATTGCCCTAAACAATCCGCATGGTAACAAGAATAAATCGCATGGCTGCAGGAATAAATTTGCAAAGACAAAACATGCTTTAAGGCTAACATCTTAAATACATATAGTACACTTCCGATACATCATTCCTACTATGTAAATCAAAATACGACAAAAGCTTAAGAGTTCTAAGGATAAAAATATGACAATGTCTCAACTCATCAGGTACCGGGTGAGATATGAGAACCTAAAGATGGAAGAAGATGAAAGGATTACTGCTTTTATGGAGAGAGTTAATGAGATTGTCATGGGAATTCAGTATTGTGGTGGATCTCTGAGCAAAGATGAAATAGTTTCTAAAGTATTGAGAGTTTTTCCACCGGCTTATAAGATGAAGGTTGCTGCAATTAATGAGTTAATGACAATGGAAAACACCTCTGTTAATAGGGATACCTTGGTTGGGAAGTTATCTTCTTTTGAGCTTGAGGAATTCGGTCCTTCTGAAGTTGCAAAATCTGAACCTGCTTTTCATGCATCTACATCATCTACCAACAAGAGTGATTGGAAAGCCTTATATGCTAAGGAACTGGAGGAAATGAAGAAAGAAGATGAAGAGTTTGAGAAACTTGAAGCCCTATTTGCTAGAAGAGTACCTAAAGGTCTTGCAGGAAGTAAGTATGAAGGAAAATCACCGTTTAAATGTTTTGCATGTAATAAGATGGGTCATTTTGCATCTAGATGTCCTGAAAGGAATTCAAGATTTGAGGAAAGAGTTAGAAGATCTTTTAGGCCTAACCATGATTATCAGAACAAGCATAAGTACAGGAGAAACAAAGATAAATCATGGTACTGTGTTGATGAGGAAGGTGTGACTGATTCTGATGATGAACCGACACAAGATTCAGCTAGTGGATCCGACAATGGAAAGGAATGGGTATTTTTGGCTATCAAGGAAGATGATCTGGTACTTGAAGAAAAGGCCCTTTCTTCTAAAATTTAAGGCAAGGATGAATGGATGAAAGACAATGGATGTTCACATCATATGTCTGGAGATAAAAGGGAGTTTCTATCTTTGCAAGAATTTGATGGCGGGCTGGTTAGATTTGGAGATTAAAAAGCATGCATGATCAAGGGAAGAGGAACTATATCACTGGATGGTAAGCATGATACTGATAATGTTTATTATGTTGAAGGTTTAAGGCATAATATTTTGAGTGTAGGATAGTTGGTGGATAAGGGACTTCAGTTACATTTCAAGGATGAAAAATGCAAGATTATTAATAGATCTGGATTTGCAACCGGTACTCAGACTAAAGGTAACATCTTTCATTTGAACTCCAGTGAGAAAACATGTTTGATTGCAAAAATTGATGAGAGTTAACTATGGCATAAGAGGTTGTGTCATGTGAATTTTGATTGCATTGTAAAGATCATTTCTACTAAGGCAGTTAGAGATATAACTAAGATTGTGAAGCCCTATAATCCGGTATGTAAGTAATGTCAAATGGGAAAGCAAGTCAAAACTTATTTTAAGAGTATACAAGATAAATCTAATGATGTTTTTGATCTTATTCATACTAATTTGTGTGGTCTTTCTAGAATCAAAATTTTTCAGGGTGATAGATATTTTATGCTAATTATTGATGACTATACTAGAATGATGTGGGTTACTTTTCTAAGGGAGAAATCTGAAGCATTTGAAAAGTTTGAAATTTTTAAAGATAAAGTTGCGACAAAGACAAGATTGAAGATTAGATGCTTAAGGTTAGATTGGGGTGGAGAATTCACATCCGATGAATTTAACCATTATTGTGAAAAGAATGGGATAAGGAGACAGTTATCTACACCCCGAACACCTCAACAGAATGGAGTTGTGGAAAGGAAGAACATAACTATCTTGGATGTGGCTATAACTATGATGATGGAAGCCAATCTACCTCATATCTACTGGAGAGAAGCCATGAGCACGATGGTATACACATTCAAGATAGTTCATATCAAGGGAGACACTGGTAAGACACCTTATGAGTTATGGTGTGGTCATACACCTACAGTTAAGTATTTTAGAATCTTTGGTAGTAAATGCTATATCAAAAGAGATGATTCCATTGGAAAGTTTGATCCTAGATGTGATGAAAGGGTATTTCTTGGTTATTCTAATGAAAGAAAAGCATATAGATGTTATAACAAAATATTGCAGAGAATTGTGGAGAGCACTAATGTCAAGGTGGATGAGAAAAACAAAAATCAAATTAGAACTTATGAGAGAGAACCAACAGTGGAGATGATCATAACTGAACTAGTAAAACCTGCACTGGAACAAAATGTTGAACCAGTTACTCTGACAATATCAAAAAATTTCAACAATAATTGAAGACTAGAGAAGAGGAATAGAAAGTCAGAAGACTCCTCGGTATGTAAGGTTAAATCATTTAGAAGAACAAATCATTGGAGACAAGAACAAAGGAGTGGTGACAAGAAGAAGGTTGGTAGCTGATGAGGTATGTTTAATTTCTCGAATTGAACCGGCATCAGTAATTGAAGCATGTAAAGACGAATGTTGGATGAAAGCTATGGAAGAGGAATTAGATCAGATAGAAAAGAATAATACATAGACATTAGTTCCCCTACCTAAACATAAGGATGTTATTGGAACTAAATGGGTTTTTAGGAATACATTGAATGAAGATGGACAAGTTGTGAGGAATAAAGATAGATTGGTTTGTAAAGGATATTCTCAGAAGGAAGGAATTGATTATGATGAAACTTTTGCTCCGCTAGCTAGGATTGGAGCTATGAGATTATTTCTTTCTTATGTTACCCATAAGAACTACAAGGTTTATCTGATGGATGCTAAATGTGCATTTCTGAATGGAGATCTTGAAGAGGAAGTTTACATTGAGCAACCTAATAAATTTTCACTTTCAGATGACAAAATCATGGTTTGCAGGTTAAGGAAAGCTTTATATGGATTGAAACAAGCCCCGAGAGCTTGGTATGCAATATGAGATAAATATATTTTGAAGTTTGGTTTCACTAAAGGTAATACTGACAATAATTTATACTATAAGATCACTGATGATGACATATTGACTATTGAAGTCTTTGTTGATGATATCATTTTTGGAGGTGAGGATAAGTTATGTATGGAATTCTTTGAAAATATGAAGAATGAATTTGAGATGTCTATGATTGGGAAAATGAAATTTTTCTTAGGTTTGTAGATTAATCAGACTAATAAAGGTATTTTCATGTGTCAAACTATGTATGCTAGAGGGTTGTTGAAGAAATTTGGTATGGAAGATTCTAAACCGGTTGGTACACCTATGGTTACAAGTGATAAGCTAACTAAAAAAGATGCATTGGCACTGGTAAATCCTACAAGGTACAAGTCTATGATTGGAGGTTTGTTATATCTGACTTAGACTAGACCAAATATAATGAATACAGTTTGTATTGTATCAAGATATCAGAGTGATCCTAGAGAGAATCATGAGAGTGCGGTGAAAAGGATTTTTAGGTATTTGCAAGGAACAACTAAATTTGGTTTGTGGTTTCCTAAAAATGATGACTTTACCCTATGTGCATATATAGATGTTGATTGGGCTGGAGATGTTGATGACTGGAAGAGTACATCTGGTGGTGCTTTATTTCTTGGAAAGAAACTTGTTTCATGGATTAGCAAAAAGTAGTCATGTACATATTTATCTACTGTTGAAGCTGAGTATGTTGTTGCTGCTACTAATTGTACACAAGTTCTATGGATGAAGCAAATTTTGAAGGGTATAAGGGTGGGTTGTAATGAACCGGTAGTTATTCATTGTGATAACTATATTGCTATTGATATATCAAAGAATCCAATATTTCATTCTAAGACAAAGCACATATCTATCAAGTATAACTTTTTGAAGGAGAAGGTGGAAGCAAATGAAGTCAGAATGGTTTATGTGAACACTAAAGAGAAGATTGTAGATATGTTCACTAAACCTTTGCCTAAGAAATCATTTGAGTACTTCAGAGACAGATTGGGGGTTTGTGCCCCTCTGGTAGAGACCTGAATTATGTTGATTGACATCAGTCTGATATGCACTTACAGAGATACTATTTATTCTAGATTGATGTGTTGGTGCTACTACTCAGGAGGAGTAGTCAGTTGTGTGGTTCAGTGGATTTATGATTTTTCTTTCATGTTCATGTCAGATTTCTGGCATTGATGTCAAAGGGGGAGATATATATGTGAAAAACAAATCTTAATAGAATATCAGTCAAAGGGAGAGATCAGAGATTAAAAGAGATATCATTCATAGGGGGAGTTTGTCAACTTCATTGTTACATCATCTTTTGGGAGATTGTTGATTGTCTTCCTTTGGGGGAGAGTTGTTTGGCATTTCTTGGCACTTGAATGTTTTGCACATCTAGTGTTGTCATAAATGCCAAAGGGGGAGATTGTTGGCAATTGGAGGAATTGATTATGTGTTGCAATGATGTTTTGTCATTGATGGCAACACCGACTGTTTTGATTGTTTACTGGCTTCCGGTAGGTTCCTGTAGAGTGGTTGGTTTATGATATTGATTTGGTATGCTCTGGTATGCTTTGGATTGCATATTTGGTTTGGATCTGTCATTCATACTATTCAGATGGGTATCACGATTAGTTGGTTTTGGATTTGATGACTCAAGAGATATCATTTGTTCTAGTAAGCCTTTTGGTCACCGGTAAGGGTTCTGCGGGTAGAGCTTTGTTTAATACCTTTTGATTCACATGATAAGTGGTGTTGGCGTGACTTCTAGATGGCTTTTGGGATTTCATTGGTTATCTTGTTCATGTTCATGTTGATCAATGGTGATGGATTTGGGTTCGGACGTAATGCTATCTTATTCGGCTAGGTTATAGATCGGTTTATGCAATGTGTTGGTGGATGATCCTGATGCATTACCAGTTGGATTTATGGATTGGATTATGTTGTTTCAATCTCAGGCCGACTTGGTTGATCATTAGATTGTGGGTTTAAGTTATGAGTTTATTGTATTATCTTTTAGGTGTCCTACGTAATTTTTTAGGTCTTGGGTTGGTATAAATATGATGTAAGATCTCTTTGTAGATCAAGGGGATTATGATTATGGGATTATCTGTTTGCGAATAAAGTTGTAATCATATGTAGAGGTTTTTGGTTGATCGTAGGTGATTGAATTGGGTTGGTTAAAGAGGTTTAAGACCTCTGGTACTGAGCTTAACCAGAACTATACTCAGGCATAGGAGATGCTATCCTTGCAGTTCATTCTTCTTCTGGATTGTAGTCTGAATTTATTTTGTAGTCGGTGAGGCTCCTTTTGTGATGAGAAATGTGCTCTAGGTTGCTGGCCTTCATGCATTTGTAGGCCCCTCTTATTCAAATCACATACTTATTTCAAAAGTATTATCTAACTGTGGGTAGGCTTCCCACCGTGGTTTTTCCTTTTACCGGGTTTTCCACATACAAATCTTGTTGTTATCTTTTGTGGATAGTTAGTAAATGTTCTGTGGTTTATATTTGTGCTTAACTGATATATCTTCTATTCCGACAATAAGGTTTTAATGCTTAAATTTTTATAATCTATTGACAACTAATTCACCCCCCCTCTTAGTTGTCCTCTGGTTATCTGAGTTGTCTAACACTTTTAATCAGAAAGCTTTAAAAAGGCATGCATAAAATACAAACACTTTTTTGGATTTTTCAAAATTTTGAATCAACTAGATCACCACAAAATATCATTCACAGATAATATCTTTGTAGCAACAGAAAAATGAAACCATTCACCATCTCAAATATAGATGCACCCATTGATAACCATTTGAAAGAACAAAAGGAATTTACACACCATAATTCAAAGATACGAATATCTGAAGCCACTAGTGATTTTTCTATATTCAAAACAATAAACCGAAATATGCTTAAATAAGTTACTGGTCTTAAGAGTAAAACAAAGTTTGGCCAAAAGATCTACTAATCTACTTATTTATAACTATTGCCCCCCATCTTTTCCGTTTTCAAGAAATGGTTTCTCAAAGATAACAGTTTTGAAAACAACTTTTTAAACATGCTTTAAAGAAAACAAAAATTACTTGATAAGTCTTATTCATGAACTATGAACTTCATACTCATTCCATCTTCATTAGGCATTGGATTTTGTCCTGCAAACTGACGGTCAATCCTATCCACCTTCTTTTCTTCTTCAATCAACATCCATAGGACTTTGTTAAATTTATCTTCAATTTTTTCTTCTTCAATCAGTTACTTTGAAATCAGAGATGCCCCTTAAAGTTTTGAAAAACCTCAGCCTTAATCACCATATAAAGATGTCAGAGGGTTGGAAGATTAGATAAGCTCGCAACCCTTGAACTTATTTCAAAGGGAAACACAAGTTTGACTTTCTAATGAAGTCAACTTCCCATAGACTCCTCTAAGTTTTTTGGGTGATCAGGTGATTCTACAAGTGAAGAATCTTGGACAAGCCATGACAAGGGAAGGAAAAAAGGGAAAAATCAACAAAGATTTACGTCCTACCAAAATTTTAAAAATTTATGGGTAACATATAGGCTCTGAATGGGGACTAGGACTAATAGGATGCAGAGAAGTCCATAACTCAGACAAGTGCATGGAAAATTGGGCAACAGAGTCGGGCGTAATAGAAGGAAAGGGTGCTTCTTGGCAGTAGGATGGAGGGGTGACTGGATAAAAATTTAAGATTAGCAAGCCAAAACTTGAAAGAAAAACAAATTACACCTATGGAAAGCCATAATAGAACCTAGGTATGTACAAGGCCATAAAGGCCTTATGATAAAGGAGCACAATATTATTCAAGAAAAACCATTTATGGGCTAAGAGAAATATATTAATGTGTGAAACAAAGGCTTTTGAACATATGACATGACACAAGATGAATGACGTCTGATGATGACTCTGGGACTAGGCTTCCGATTACAGCTACACAAAATTTTGTAGATGCATTCATTCCCAAACAATCTCTCTCCATGATAGACTTCTGGAACCAGACCCTTTACCTCTTCATGACTTGCTTGGGGTAACTGATAATAATTCTTCCGAAAAAGATTTAACCAGTGCATTTTGTATCTGTTCATACACCTCCTAGCTCTGTTTTAAAATATTAGTGCAACTATCATGACCCTGCATGTAGGCTTCACATGGCGAAGGCTTGAGAGTTTCAATAGTTGAGGATTTATCAGTGATGTCATTATTAGGCAAATAGTCATCAACAAGGGTCTTGGGATTTAGACTCGGGAAATGAACATTTCTGCTTCCCATTTCTACATGATAGCATGAAGAATGTAATTTGTCATCATCAGAGTTATCTTCAAGGATACATCTCTCAGGTTCATTAGAATTATGGAGGGATGAGGGTTTTTTATCGACTAAGGTTTTATTACTTCAAAAACAAGGTTATCTCTAACCTTGGCATCCTCATAAGATTATAAAGGGTAATACAGGGGGTTTAAAGGATTCCATTCAATCCCTATCCCCTGGGTAGGGGACCTCTCTTTAGAAAAGGAAGGGAAATCCCCTTTGAGTGCTACGCCTCGCACAAAGCCAACCAAGTCAGATAGAGAGACATCAAAAAGGGGTTTTTTTCTCAGCTTACCCAAACTTAGAATAGGACTCATACATGTGGTGCATGAGGACATTTGATTGTCATATTCCAAAAGAATAGGATCAAATCTTGGGAGGACTTCATCTTCCCTTGCATACAAGGGCTCATCTTGGAGAGTCACTTGAGGTGGTGTTTCCTTCCTTTCAACTCCACCGAAAAGGTTTATGAATATTTCCACTTCAACCTCAATGATGTGACCTTCATCAACTATACCATATCGAAATTCACCTTCAAAATGCTAGAGCCAACTTGAAACATAAGCCCTTTTGAGTTCTTCTGATGTCTTCTCTTATTTAAAGGTACCTAGCAGTAGTTCTTCGGGCTCGACTTTACACTTCCCATCAAATGTACTTCTTTTCTTTGTTGCTCTTGCTAATCCCATGACATGGATGTTTTAGACAAAGAAGCTTCAAAAATTCTCTTTATGAGGGTGAAGGAATCAAGGGAACAATTCCTGTGTTGTTGGCATATGTGCAAAGTATGTTGACATGATGATATTGTATGTTGTCATTGATGTTAATATGATGAAGAGTGAACCGGTATATTGAAGTAAGCACTTGCAAGAGAACCGGTAGATGTGAAAAAGTGAACTGGTATGTTGAAATGTGAACCGGTATATGTGAAAATGTGAACCGATATATGTGAACAAGTGAAGTGGTATGTTTTTCCAAGAGAACTGGTATGTTGGAATGTGAATTGGTATATGGAATATTTTGTATCAAGGTTTCATATGGTATGACTACCGGTTGGTAGTCTTAGCTTCAGGGTTTCCGGTTGAAGTATTCTATGCCTATGTGATTCAATCGATGACATTGTGTGTTGTGCTAGCATTGTAATGAAGAATAGATTGTGTTGCCATGTCAGCTCTATGCGCGTGAAGGATCTTGCATGAAGGAGATTGATCCTATCTACCTCGGGAATGTGCAAAGTCTCTGCAAACGGTGGAGAACGCGTGATGGGTTATTGCCTCCAAGATGCGGTGAAGAATAAATGATGGAGAACATCTTGAGATCTGTTCAAGACCGTTGTATTCAAAGCAAAGTATTCAATGGTCAGGATTAAACTGACTGAATTGCTTAACCTAAATGTATAGGGTTTTGGGTTTGTGCTACCGACTTATCTGTTTCCTATAAGGTCGATGTTGTTTTTCATGTTGAGATTGTTTGCAAATGTTGTGTGTGTATCTAAGTGCAAAGATACATGATTCTTGCCAGACTAGATATGAGAATAGATACCTGCAGAGTGTGAGTACAGAAGGAAGGAACTGAAGCGGATCTGCATTGGCTTTGAGTGTTGTTACCAGATCATTGCAATACCTGTTGACCTCTAACCACTTCGACAGTTGGAAAATCCTTTAACAGGGTAGCTTTAACCGGCTTGCTGTAAATCCTTTAATAGGGTGACTCAAAATCATTGAGTTCTAAAAATCCTCTAACAAGGTAACCTTTAACTGGGTTTGACCCTTAACCGGGTATGTTAGCCATCCCTTAATTGGGTGATCCCTGGCAGGATCGGTTCCTAACAGAACCTATTGTAAAGTCTTTAACCGGACTAGGCTCCTAACAGAGTAGACTTCAAAAGGGTTCAAAGAACATCTTGTGGGTATTCATCCCCACTGTGGTTTTTCCCAGTTGGGTTTCCACATGAAAAATATGTGTGTTATGTGTGATGCTTCTCATATGATGCTTTGTTATTCTCTGTTAAGCAGGAAATCATGTTGAACCTGTAAGTCTTTACATTCCTGTTAAAGTATTACTAGTGTATGCATATGGGTGAAGTGGAAATAAGATGCTAGATTGTGTGGAAAGTTGAGTTACCGGTTTATGTCTTTCTCTATGCTTAACCGGTAGTAATCTGGTTTAGACCGGTGTTATTGCTTAAAGAAGAGACTGGTCTTAAGAGTAAAACAAAGTTCACCCAAAAGATCCCTAAAGATCTACTAATCTACTTATTTATAACTATTGCCCCCTGTCTTTTCCGTTTTCAAGAAATGGTTTCTCAAAGATAGCAGTTTTGAAAACAACTTTTTAAACATGCTTCAAAGAAAACAAAAACCACTCAATAAGTCCTATTCATGAACTATTAACTTCACACTCATTCCTCTTCATCAGGCCCTACATTTTGTCTTGCAATCTAACGGTCAATCCTATCCACCTTATTTTCTTCTTCAATCAGCACCCATAGGACTTCATTAAATTTATCTTCATAAAGTATAGTTGCCCGGATGTAGTCACTCATGTCAAGAATAATATCATCCTACAAATATTCGACATCTGGATGGATTAAGGGACCTTTCTTAGCCTTTAGCACCATCTTGTTGAGCATGATTATTTGGGTTCCTTCCTGCTGCAAGCTCGCCCTACAGGTGTTGTTTGTGATTTTCAGCTTGCTCTGCAATCTTCTCTAATATGACGACAACCTTCCTATATTCATTGAAATCAGTTCGTTCTTTCCATGCAAAAGATCATAACTGTCAGACTGTATCCTTCTGCTCCTTCTCTAGCCAATTTAAATTTGGGTTATGAAACGACAACTCACCGTCACAAGGCAAAACCATTATGATATAGGAAAATCATGACAAATTCCTCCTTTTAGCTAATTTTAATGTTTTCTGCAAAAATGGCAGCATCAAATGTAGTAACGTATGCCCCCACCTTTTCCATGTCCTTATTTTCTTAATTGCCATTAATGACGATACTTTATAAATCTTCCCTTTATTTGTTCCCTAGAAGTAGTGCATGACGTGGCAGTCGATGAGACAAAAAGGGGAATGACAAGAAGCAGTTATTCTCCTGGCTTGACAGGCTCATTTAAATTTGGTGGCATTCGAGTATGATTCTATTTTTTCTCTACTCGTGTAGCCACCCAAACAAGTTATAGAAATAACTTGAAATTACATCACCAAAATGCATTTACTTTGAAATCGGAGATGCCCCTTAAAGTTTTGAAAAACCTCAACCTTAATCACCATATAAAGATGTTAGAGGGTTGGAAGATCAGATAAGATCGCAACCCTTGAACTTGTTTCAAAGGGAAACAAAAGTCTGACTTTCTAATGATGTCGAATTCCCATAGACTCCTCTAAGCTTGTCGGGTGATCAGGAGATTCTATAAGTGAAGAATCCCGCGATAGAGGTTAAGAATCTCTGACAAGCCACGATAAGGGAAGGAAAAAAGGGAAAAATCAACAAAGATTTACATCCTACCAAAAGTTAAAAAATTTATGGGTATCAGGTCCGCATTTGGATTTGTGATCGGATTGAGCGGACTTGGTGGAACATGTTTCATGTTGCGTGTTATGCGGTTTTTGGAAGCCAACTTAGTAAATGATTACTTTTGATGATGTGGATATATAAGATTGCCTTGGTTAATCATTTTGGTGTGTGTGATAAGCGAAGGAAGTCTATGTGAGCGAATTTGTAAGTTTGGTGAAGATTTTGTTGCTCTAGTATGTGACAGAGTAGTATTACAAAGAAGAATGACATATCAGTTGTAGGAGACAATCAAAGCCTAGCCAGAACTATTATTTTTCATAGTTATATGCTACACTTTAGTTCAGTTAACATTGTAATCATTTTGTATTAGCCTATAAGGCAGTGAGCCTTCCTTCAGGTTGTAGCCCTTTTGTAATTGAGCAGTGAGCTCTAGGCAGTGAGCCTGAATGCAACTGCATTCCACTTTTTGTAATATTGTTCTACTACTGGTCATAGTATAATAATATTGTGGGTACTCAATCCCACCGTGGTTTTTCCCTTTCCGGTTTTCCACGTAAAAATATTGGTGTTATGGTTGTATGGTTGTTCATTTTATGTTTATGCACTTTGATTACTTTCTCATGCATCTGGTGGTTTAAGAATCAGCTTGATAAGTTTTCTAATTATAAAACACCGATTCACCACCCTCTCAATGTTCATTGATTCCAACACCTCTACATTAAAAGTATGTTGATGACACAACTTTGATGGGTTTATCCAAAGTTGAAGAGGTAGTTAACTTGAGAAAGGCTTTAAATGTCTACCTAGCAACCTTTGGAAAAAGGATTAATGAGGACAAGTATTTGATATATTTCTTTAATATTCCTAAGCTTATTCAAACTAGGATCTCTTGGATTGTTATATTTTAGATTGGCTCCCTTCCATTAATCTATCTCAATATTCCCCTTGTTGCGGGGTCTTTGCTTAGATGGTTCTCGAAGGATTTTTGGATAAGTTTCATACAATATTTTTTCATTAGACCTATAGAGACCTCTCGATTGTTGGGAGAGTCACTCTTTTGATGTTGGTGGTTCAAGCTCTCCCCATATAGAATTTCTTTTCTAGAAGCTCTATCATGCTTCATTAAAGATTTTAAGGCTCTCTCTCAAAAATTCTAATGGGATGAAAGCCTTCTTTTGAATAAGTGGAGTTTGGTTAAGTGGGAGCTTTTTGTAGGTCAAAATAGGAAGGTGAACTTGGACTTCGGTAGGCAATTTTCAGTGGGCAGGTTTTGGCAGAAAATGTTTCTTGGAGGTGGTGCACTAATCAAGATTAGAACTAGGCTAGGATCTTTACCTCAAAATATTTGAGAGAGGTGGAGAGAACTAATGCTACTCAGTCCAAACTTTTGTGTAAGGGTTCTAAATATGGGGCACTCTTAAAAGGGGAGATAATTTAATCAAACAAGGTCTATTTTGGATCTACAATAGAGCCTTTGAGGCTCTATTCTAGTTTGATTCTTGGAATAGACACCCTCCTATCTTATCTATGTACCCCCATTAGCAGTCTCTATGTAACAATTTCCTTTAATTTGGTTATATTAGAGTCAAGGACTTAAAAAATTCTCAAGACCTAGGTCAAGTGGAGGTGTTCAGATGGAAAGAACCCCATGATCTGCCACCTGGGGGTTCAGAGGAGGACCATCAGGAGCTTGAAAATATTATTTACAAAAAGTTTAGAATTATTTATTGGGGAGAGATGTTCTTGCCTAGGGCCAAAATCTTAAGAGAAAATTCTCAAATACTTTGAGCCATCAGGAATCAAATAGGAAGATGTATGGGAGAGTTGGAGTCCCTTGGTGGAAATAGATATGGAACAAGTTCCATTGGCCTAATGTATTTTTTTCTCCTGGTTGGTTGTGCAAAATAGATGCCTCAATTGGGAGAATTTACAAAAGAGGATTTCAAGGCCCTTTTATATGCGTTATCTGAAACAATAGTGAGGAATGTTCTTCGCACTTGTTCTTTTAGTGTCCCTTTTCTAGGGAGATTTGGCATCTTTGTTGCAAGACTTGAAATCATATCTCATATTTGGGTGAATTTTAGAGTGATCTGGGGAATTTTCTAGCTAAGACTTTATCACCTGGAATATTGGACCCACTTTGATTTGGTAGAAAATATGGTTGGAAATAAATTGAAGGATATTTTTGGATAATAAATTGTTAGTTCATCAACTTTGGCTAAGAATTATTAGTGCCTTATAGGATACCCTATGGGAAAAATGTGATTTGTCTACTCTTGGGGATCTAGGTGTTGTTTGAACATTAGGTTTGGTTGATTGTGAGGAATTTTTCCTTTCCCAAACTGGATCAAAATGCTCAAAGAAAGATTCAACGGGATGGTAGTTGGTTTCCCTCTCCTCAAAAAGTGTTGAAAATCAATACTGATTGGTCTATTTGAGAAAATTCTAGTCATGCTGGGATTGGTGGTATTGGAAGGGATAGTTTGGAGGTTCTCTTACTCTTTTTCTTGATGTAAAGATTAAAAACTAAAACATTTATAGAAGCTTTGGCTATTCTTTGTGCTTTGAAAAGAGGTTGTGTGCTTGGATGGAAAAATATTATATGTGAATATGATTCACAGGTAATGATTGATATGTTGAATAATTAGTGTTGGGCTAGAGAAAATTCAAAATTTCCCTTGGTGGTCAATCGAATTTCTAAGCTTAGTGATTCTTTGGACTCCGTCACCTTTTGTCGCATCTTCTACAAGTGGAACAGGGTGGTAGATTACTTGGTAAAATGGGCTTCTGAGCAAAATGAGGACATGGAATGTGGAGGATTGGGGAAACTTATCCATGAAGTATTCTTGGATGTTATATGAATTAGTTATGAAGCACATGAGAGGTTATGTGGAGATTGTTGGACTTTAAATGGTTGGATTTATTTCTTGGTTTATGGTTCCTTGTTGGGTTTGTTGAATTTTTGTGCATTACCCCTCCTTTTTATTAAAAAACTATGGAGTTGAATCCTAAAATTGATATCATAACTTGACACACTATGAAAAATAATGCTTGCTTATCACATAAAGAAATATTTCACCTATATTTAGTTTAAGTTCGTTCCCCCTATCAATAACAAATTTGTAGATGTTATGGCTAGTATTGGTTCTCTTCTAACAATGGATACACATACTCTACACTATTTATTCTTGGTTGAGAAGATGTTGATCACAACATGTAATGAAATATAAGTTGATATAATATGTTAAATCATTGGTCCCAACTCTCCTAGTATCATGATATTTATACCTACTATCATGGTCAAACTTTACCATCTAATTTATCATGTAACAAAAATAAATTTTTTATCTAAAAATATTTTCATTTACTCTCTTTCGCAACATCTTGTATTGTAAATACTATGACAAGACTCTTACATTGTTTAAACTCATGTGAAACCATATTTTCTATCAAGGAAGTGTAATATCATATTTGTGGGGCACACATCTGTGGCATGGTCCAGGAAAAGGAACTTTGTAGAACAAGATATTATTGCCCTGCCATAGAAAATTGCAACTATCAATATGCTCACAAATATGTATCTTTCCAAAAATATGGAAATCTCATTCATGTTTCTTCCCCAAAATCACAACCCATTAAAATTCCATGGTCCCGCTAAATATACTTGATCTCAATCTCATTAGTAAGATTAACCCTTCCTCCAATGGCCATGAACACATCTTCATCACTGAATATTTCATTTAGTGGGCTGAATCCATTCCTCTTGTTTGTACAATTGTTTTTTTTTTTGGTGAAAGTGGCAAGCCACTAATAAATTATATTTATATAAAAACTTATTCAAGAGCCCCATGAGGAAAGAATCAATAAAGAAAATATCCCTTCTCAACTCAAATACAAAATACAAGATTAGGTAAAGGGCCTAATCAACTACTTATGAGTGCAATTACAAGCATCTTCCATATTGCACTTTCTACATTTGATATCAGATAAGATCTCTAAAACGATGCCTATAAAACTAGAAATTACATATATGTCTATCCATAACCCATTATATTAATTTAGCATAAGAAGCTAAATTAACATATTACAACGTATAGCAACAAAAATTAATATTTTAATTTTTCTATTTCTCAGAAAGGCATACTTGTCAAAGAAGAATTGTTGATGGTCGACAAAAACCACAGGGAATAGGTGCTCGACAAGAGGGAAATTCAAAATGGTGGCTCCACAAAATGTCCCACCTACCTTGTAGTGTCGAAGGTAACTAGGCAGTGACCTCGAACAGACTTGTCAAAGGAGATAGCAAAGGCTGAATATTTGGAGAGACTCGAGCTCTTTCCCATGCAGACCATAAAACCCCCCAAAATTCTATTTGACATACATGTTTACCTTCGATCATGTGAAAACTGCAAAAAAAATCCCCCACAAAACTATTTGGCCTTCATTCTTCCATTTACCACAGGATAGCTAAGATTTCCCCTTCCTCTGGCATGTTGGACAATACACCTCCAATTATATTGCGTTGGAGTTCTTGGTCGCCATCTGAAGTACGCTCTCCTTCAGTAGTCATGGCACCAACTGGGGCTTCAACCAAATTGGGGAGGACGTTGAGGTCAGGGAATGCACTCTGTGAAGAAGCACCTGAGATTTGGTGGCTAGTGAGGTGGGTGGTCTCAATATTCTCGAGGAGTAGTAATAGTGCATCAACTTTTCTCCATGATCTATCAATCAAATCCAGACCTAAAACCTTGTGATACTTCTCAGTTGCAAATTGAAGATAGTTCTAGCTTCTTTTCTCTAGTGTTTCTTTGATGTTGTCATACAATGATACATACGCATGGTCGTTCAACAACAATTTTCTTACAAACAAACCCCCCACTTCTGCATGTCCATTCCAAAGATAATAGCTTTGGATAGCCCTAAACAACTTGTTTCCTGGTATGTAGATTTCTCAAAGCACTCTGTGAGAAATTTCCTCTAGCAAATCCAGCGATTGCAATAAATCTAGGGCATTTGATAGGAAGATAGAAACCAGCTGTGAGGGGAAGATGATTATGTTTGATTGAGGAAATAGGACTTCTTCCCCAATTATCCTCTTAATGCTTCTTTGTACCTGCATATTTGCCACCATGAAGATCTGGTCGAGGTCATCATCTAAGACTTGGCTTGAAAATGGCTTTTCGCAGCTAGCAACCCTGAGGTTGATCCTATAGTTTCATGGCAGATACTCCATTTCTCAGAAGCGGTGGTCTCTACAGAATACTTCACAACGCTCTTTGTGAAATACCAGGCTGAACTAGAACTGTGAATTTAAGCAAGAAAGTTTGGATATAAAAAGAGGAATGTACACGTTGAGGACATATGCCACCTATTTGGTAACAATGATTGGGACCTACCTCGGATTGTAAAGTTATGATGCAAACACAAGTCTCCATAAGGCATAATCTAACAGAGGATAATAAGCCATGAATGTATATAGAAGTCCTTGCAAACCTGTATGCTTCTTCCTATCTTTAAATGATTTAAATGCTTTGTTTTGTATGTCACATGAGCCACCATAAATGACATGGTATAATGGCAGAGAGTATAAGCTGATTGTAATTAGATTACCATCATTGCCAAGTACGAACTCAATCCACAGTTATTAAGTATCAGATGATTTGTCTAATCTAGACTGTCTCTAAAAAGGCAATATTTTCCATTATGTGCAATCAAAATTGAATTTAATGTACTTGCCTCATCAAATATCTAATGTATCTATTGTTTTTATCTTATAACATGTCAACATTTATGTGAGAGTCATGTTTTCCTACCTCTGACATGTTTTATTGATGAGAGAATTGTGTGTCGAGATTTCTTTTGCTTCGAGTCAATTTTGGCTCATCTTCTAGATTATTTGCCAATGTCTTCCGTAAGGATTTGGTTGAGATAAGGAAATAGTTTGATATCATTATTCCCTTTAATTGACTCGACCTCATTATGATCACATCCCATGTTTTCTAGCCCATCTACCAATTTGTTTCCCTCTCTAAATGTGTGTGAAATGATATATGATTCAAAGGAGTTCAGAATGTCCCAAATTTGTTGGAGAACATAACTAATATGCCAATTTGAGGATCTCCTTGATTTTCATATACTAATATTTAAGGAGTCACCTTCAATGTGAATTCTTTGTATCCTCATTTTCTTTGCTAGTGAAACCCCAAGTAGGAGAGCTTGGGCTTCTGCTAGATTGTTTGTTCCATGCGGTAGTGAAGAGGATTTGAAGGCTAGTAGCTCCCTTTAATGATTCCTAATGCTAATTCATGCTCTTGAATCTCTCAGATTACATGTCGAGGCTCCATCAAAGTTAAGCTTTACAAAATCAGTTTGAGGGGGTTCCCAAACTATATGTAACCTAGCAATCCTTGAGTCACCAACTAAGAGCTGATTACCCTTGACTGGTAGGCATAAACCCTTCCTTTTTTTCATTAATTCCCCATCCCATGAAGTGAATAATGCATCACTTTGTTGGTATTTCTAAACATACGTGTTTACTAGTTGAGTGACCAATTTGTCCATTTCATGAAAAACTTTCTCTATTGCTGAGGTATGATGTCTAAAACTCCTCTTGTTGCATTCCCACCATATTGAACATAAGACTGTAGTCGGTATAACTATCCATATGTAGGAGAAGGAGGATGATTTGTGGATAATGGGCTAGGTCTGAAAAGTTCCCAAATTGTAGATGGCAGGGGCATAAAAAGTTCTAGTTTTTGCATAACAAAAGACCAACATTGATTTGCAAAGGGGCATTGGATAAATACGTGGTCCACAGTTTCAATATCTTGTCGCACATAACACATGTAAATTCTTGCGCTATTTGAACTTTGGCAAGCTTATCACTAGTGAGGATTCTTTTCTTTAGTGCCAACAAAGAGAAGCACCCTGCCTTTGGCATGATTGCATTATTCCAACAAAAGAAGAATGCTATGTGGTAATGTTGTTGATTTGTCAAATGTTGTAGTGTTGAATATCAATTTTGAACTATGTAGTTTCCATTCACAGATGGGGCCCATATGATTTAATCTTTCTTATTTGTCAAGTAGACTATTCTTTATGCAAGTATCGAGTGGAGAATCTTTTTTGGCTTCTTTTCAATTTCAACTCCATTTATGTCCTTCCAAATGATTTTCCTTGAGTAAAGAGTTTCTCCACTTACATAGTTAATTAACTTGTGTCCCCATTTCTCAGTGAAGATTGGGATTACCCATTGTAAATGGAAGTTCTGAGCTAGAGTAGAATAGCCATTCCATGAATCATACCAAAAATCAGTTGATTCCCCATCATTAATTTGCCAAGAAATATACTTTGTCACTAGATCCCTGGAGCATATCATAAAATTCCACATTACAGAACCTTCAGGTGGGTTTGATATGGAGAAGATTCTGAGTGGATTGTTTGAGTCTAAGTATTTTGCTTATATGATTTGGCACCATTTTGACTTTGGCTTTTTATACATACTCCACACTAGTTTTCCCCCAAAATCCTTATTTCGTATAATTAGATCATGCAGCCCCACCCCCCCTTATTTTTTCTTTGTTGCCATATTGTTTAATGAAATCAAAGGGATTTTATTTTCTTGAAATAGGTTTCCTTTCTAGAGGAAGGACCTAATGATCTTTTCAATTTGTATAATAACATATTTAGGGTCTTTAAGGACTGAAATGTTGTAGTTGGGAATAGCACTTAAGACAGATTTAACAAGTAGGATCCGACCTGCAAAAGATAGCCATCTAGCCTTCCAAGAGGATATGTTGTTCTTGACTCTTTCAAACACATTGTTCCAGTAATAAATCCTATTAGTTCCCATGAAGAGAGGTATACCCAGATATGTACTCAGTAAGTCATTTGTCTTGAAGCCAAGGATTTTAATGATTTTTCTCTTCAAGGGAGCCTTGGTATTGAGAATATATAAGGTGGACTCTGTGTGTTTATTTGTTGCCAGAATACTGATGTGTATAACTCCATAACTTTCTTCATTTGGCTAGCTTCTTGGATTGAATATTTGGCATATGACAATGTGACGAGGAGGGATACTCAAAGAGAGTCAATCCTTTATCAAAAGGCAATCAAGTATTTTCTTAGTGGGCTCACTTCATTATCCTTTGATCTATCAATCAAATTAGAAATCCAAACTCTCTAGGAGTTCTCCTAATCAGGATGTGCTCACTAGTTGCTCAGGCATGGTTAGGATTCACAAGGGTAAATCCAACCTTACACTATCAAAATTCATAACAAATGCTTGCAGGGGTTGTAGTAGATGTCTATGAGGTTTTCCAAGGCCAATAAACTAGTTTTGAGTTTGGTATTGATCCATTTCTCCATCGCTCTTTCCTTTCCCTATTTTCTAAGCCTAGTAGCCCTAGAGCCCCAATTAGCCCTACCTAATCGATTTTTGTGGATTTGTTCACAATTTTCCCAAAGACCCAAACAAAATCATTGGTGATCTGAGTAACCTTTTAGAAGTACTTCAAGATTCATGTAATGAGAAAACCCAGTATGACTGTATAGGTACGGAACTCAAGAATGGCTTGTTTAAGAGGTTTTAGGCTCTTTTTTGGTCTTCTTTCAAGGGTTTGGTGTCTTCCCTGATCTGCCACACCTCCAAACTCTCACATATGCTCTGCCACACCCCACTTGCTCATTCCAAACACTTGGCAACTCCAACCCTACTCATCCCTGCAAGCACTTGCATAATTTCACTCCTTTCATAACCGGGCTATGACTGAGCTCAACTAGGAAATGATGCTTAATGGCCTTTCAATGACCTCCAAATTAAAACAAACACTACATACACTGTACAAAGGTTCCATGGCTTGAATCTCAAGGGTTATTGAGAAGAACTCAAAGGACTTCAAGCTAGAACCATGTTTGGGCCCCTCAAACACTTGCTCAGGCCGAGAGCTTTCAAATTCAACAACTCAATTCAAACCTGCAACAAAAATAACCAAAATGCTTCCTAAGCACTAAAATAACATGTAAAAAACAATTATCAAACAACAACAATGCAATCAATCCATGAAGTACGGACTGCTGCTCCAAATTAGAGAAAACACAAGGTAAAAACTTGAAAATTGTCTTCAAATTGTATTAAAATCTGCTCCAGGCATTCACCAACCTCATTACATTCATGCTCTAGATATTTATATGTCATTTTTGGTCTAACTAACTCTCCATCGGTTTCCTAACCAACCCTTTTCTCAAAGTTGCAAAAAGTTGCTCAACGTTGCAAAATGTTGTCAAGCAACTTTGACAACTTTTGCCAAAAGTGCATTTTGGCATTACATGCTTTGTTTCATTTTCCAAACCATCTAGGATGACTAATAACTACTACCATAACATGTACCAATGCCAAACAATTCTTTTCAAGACATTTCACATCAAAATGCATGATTATGCCATTTTTGGCTTACAAGGGCTTACAAGCCAAAATTGAGCAAATACATGATCCTATGGACATCCAACCTACCAAAGCATCTCACAAACATATGAGGACCTATGAGAAGACTCTTATTCACCAACCAAAACCAAGCTAAGGACTAACACACCAAAATGAAGAAATTGTACTCAAAACTAGGTTCTCGTGCACCATACTCCCCCAATTAGAAAGAAGTCAAGTGACTGCTTTAGACAACAAAGAAAGGGGAACTCCATGCTTAGAAAATACTACCTTAGGTATCCAAGTAGCCTAAGATGCTGGAAGGTTCTTCCATTTGATCAAGTGCTCCATATAGGTGGTATGCCTTGTTTTCTTCAAAACTCTAGAATCTAACACCTTTTCGGCTTGGGGAATGGGTGCAACTGGTAAGGGCAGGTCTGAAAGTGCTTGAGAGACTTTTGAGACTCTACTATCTTCTTTTGGAAGTGTTCCCTTATACTGTACCAAATCTGCCACACTGAAAATGGGGGATAAAGCCATATCACCAGGTAGATCTAACTTGTATGCATTATTGCCATACTTGGCCAAAATTTTGCATGGACCTATCCTCCTCATCTATAGCTTACCAGGGACACCTTTCTAAAGCCTAGCCTTGTTCAAATGAACCATTACCATGTCTCCAACTATAAATTGGATATCTTTTCTTTTCTCATCTACTCTTTCCTTGATCCTTTGAGTAGTGTCCAATAGGGTTGTCCTAACCTACTCATGAACCTCTTGCATTGATTGAGCCATGTCTAAGGCATGTCCACTCTGTTGTCCCATCTTTCCCACATCTCTAAGCTCCAAAACACCTCTAGGATTAATGTCATACACAATCTCAAAAGGGCTTTTATCGGTGGACCTATTCACACTATCATTGTACTCAAATTTAGCTTGATGGATGATCTGATCCCAAGCTTGTCCATACTCCTTTCTCAGACATATAAGAAGGTTTCCAAGTGTTCTATTGATCACCTCAGTTTGGCCATCCATTTGGGGATGAGAGGCTGAACTAAAAGACAAATTAGTACCCAATCTCTGCTGCAAAGTCTTTCAAAAATGACCAATAAACTTTGCATCTCTATCTGACACAATGCTGATAGGTAAACCATGGATTCTAATAACCTCCTTGAAAAACAAGTGAGAAATGTGACTAGCATCATGAGTGACCTTACATAGAATAAAATGAGTCATCTTACTAAACCTATCTACCACAACATAGATGCTATCAAAACCTGATTTGGTTTTAGGCAAACCAACTATAAAGTCCATACTTACACACTCCCGTGGCGGGTTGGGGATAGGTAAAGGCTGATAAAGACTAGCATTGGAAGATGTACCCTTAGCTCTATGGCAAACCACACATTGTACCACATATCTCCTAATATCTCTTTGCATTTTAGGCTAATAGTAGAATCTTTGGACAAGTTCCAAAGTCTTGTTCAAACCAAAATGTCCACTCAAGCAACCATTATGCTTCTCTTGCATCAATTTTTCTCTCATAGACCCTTTAGGCACACATAGTTGTCCTCCTTTGAAAAAAATTCCATCTTGCAAGGTGTAATCTACATATTTTCTATGAAAATGGTTTCCAAACCCTTGGCAAACCATGTAGGCAACATCAAAGTCTTCATCTTCTTCATACAAATTCTTGAAACTATCCACTCCAATACTTTTGAGCTGCACTTCTTGCACTGTCAGTAACCTCCTACTCAATGTATCAACTACCTTATTACATTGTCCTTTCTTGTGTTTAATGGTAAAGGTATATGATTGTAAATACTCTACCCATTTAATATGCCTATGGTTTAACTTTTCTTGAGAATTAAGAAAGCTAAGAGCTTGATTATCAGTATAAACCATAAATTCCTTAGGCAGAAAATAATGCCTCCATTTCCTAAGAGATTGGACAAGTGCATACAACTCCAAATCATAAGAGGAATACCTTTTCTTTACATCATTGATCTTCTCACTAAAAAAGGCAACCAGTCTATTGTCTTGGCTTAAAACTGCTCCAACCGCTATGTTGCTTGCATCACATTCAATGGTGAAGAGCTTGTCAAAGCTTGGAAGAATGAGTACTGGTTGAGTAGCCAACTTTATCTTCAAGAGATCAAATCCTCTTTATGCTTCCTTTGTCTATTGAAACTTGGTTCTCATACCTCCCTTGATTGTTTCAAGCATGGGTGCACATATTTCACTAAACCCTCTGATGAACTTTCTATAAAATTGAGCCAAGCCATGAAAATTCTTACTTCACTTGTTGTCTTAGGTGTAGGCCAACTGATTATGGCTTCCACCTTAGAGGTATCCATCTTCAAATCACCTCTTGAAACTACAAACCCAAGATACACCAACTCCTGTTTCATAAACTCACATTTCTCCAAATTGATGGTTAGTTGCTCATCACATAGTTTACTCAATACAATTTCTATATGCTTAAGATGTTTATCTTTAAACTTGCTAAAAATTAAGATGTCATCTAAGTAAACAACAAAAAATTTACCAATGTAGTCCTTGAGTACTTCATTCATGAGTCTCATGAATGTGCTAGGAGCATTTGTGAGTCCAAATGGCATAACAAGCCATTCATAGAGTCCTTCTGTGGTCTTGAAGGTTGTCTTCCATTCATCACCCTCCTTTATTTTGATTTGGTTGTAACTACTCTTGAGATCTATCTTGGTGAACTATTCAGCACCTCCCAAACAATCTATCAAGTCTTCAATTCTTGGGATGGGAAATCTATACTTGATAGTAATCCGGTTTATGGCTCTAGAATCAGTGCAAAGTCTCCAAGTACCTCCCTTCTTTGGAGCCAAAATGGTGGGTACTACACATGGGCTAATGCTCTTTTTGATTAGTCCATTGTCTAAGAGTTCTTGTATTTGCTTGGATATCTCCTTGTTCTGATCTGGTGTCATTTTATAAGTTGTCTTATTGGGCAATGAAGCTCTGGGTATGTAATCAATTTGGTGACTTATGGCATGTTGAGGAGGCAATGTAGCTGGTGTTCCATCACTAATGATGTCCTTAAACTAATTTAGGACCTGCTGCACTTCTTTAGGAATGCACACTTTCTTCTCTTTGTTGTCTTCTTTTGGCTTTACTACAATGGCATACCCCACTCCTTCTCCTTCCTTGAGTGTGTTGATGAACTCTTTCTCACCAACTAGCAACACATTAGAACCTTTTGATCTACCCTCTGCTTGGTCTCCTATGGACTGAATTTTGTAAGTGGTTCCATCCTTTTGAAAGGTATAAGCATTCTTCTCTCCATGGTGTATTGCTTTTCTGTCAAACTGCCATGGCCTACCTAGGAGTAGGTGGAAAGCATCCATGGGCAAGATGTCACACAAGATTTTGTCCTTGTAGCCTCCTATAGTGAACTCCACCCAAGTTTTCTCATTCACAAGAACATGTTGCCCCTTGTTGAGCCATGTAACTCTATAGGGATCACTATGTGGTATTCTTGGCAAATTGAGCTTACTCGTCACTTCCTATAACACTATGTTTTCTGTGGATCCTGAATCCACCACCACTCTACATACCTTTCCCATGATCTTATAGTTTATCCTAAACAAGGATCTCCTTTGGCTAGGTTCCTCCTTAACCGGTTCTTTAATCAAGACTCTTCTTATCATAAGGTTCTCTCCAACCTCTGAATCCAAACTCACTAATGTTTCTTTCATGTTTGTTGCATCCTCTTGAGCATAATTTACTCTCCTCTCACCTCCTTGGGATGAAGAATACTTCTCAAGACATCTATTGGTCGGGTGTCTAGGTTGATGGTAATTGTAGCACTTCATTGTGGCAAAATAGGATCCTCTTCCTGATCCACTAGACCTTCCTCTATAGCTGGTCTTGCTACTGGAATCCCCACTTTGCTCAACCAACTTGGATTCCCCTTGGGATCTTTGGTATACACTTCTTCCACCAAATCTACCTCTCTAACCTCTGCCTCTATTGCTTTTCTCTTATTTCTTATTGCTCTTTTCCTCCACCTTCAGTGCCAATTGATAGCACTTATGCATGATATTAGGACATAACAAACTTAATTCCTCTTGAATATTCCATCTCAAGCTATTCAGGTATCTAGCTACCTTGATACTTTATCCTCTACCACCTTGGATCTCAGACACAACTTTAGAAATTCCTCAGTGTAGCTGCTCACATCCAAGTCTCTTTATCTCAAGTTTTGTCTCCTCTTGTGCAACTGGATCTCATAATCTTCAGGGATGTATGTTTCTTTCACCTTGGCTAACATGCCTTTCCAAGTGGCTATTGGGTTCTTACCCTCTTTTTTCCTCTCTTCTTGGATAAATTTCTACCAAGTCAAGGCTTCTCCTCTCAATCTAGACTTGGCCACTTTCACCTTTTGTGCCTCACTGATCCCATCACATTCAAAGTGATTCTCCAATCCCTCTATCCATTCCAAGACTACCTCAGGCTCCATTTTTCCACAAAAAAGTGGCACTCCTTCTAGGGATTTTCCTCCTAAGGCTTTTATTGCTATAAGGAAAGGTTATTCAAGTAGAATAGGGTTTGGTTCAGGTGTTCTATCCTCTTCTACAACTTCTTTACCCTTCCCTTCATTGACCTTAATTGTCACTTTCTCAGTTTTGTCTTCAACTGCATCTAGTTTTTTCTCCAATTGTAATAATCTTTTCTCGAGGAGCCTATTTTCTTCCTCTTGATCCTCTTTGATCTTGTAATAATCATGTATTAACTTCTTCCCAAATCTTGGTTGCTCTAATACCACTATGATGGGGAGGGATACTCAAAGAGAGTCAATCCTTTATCAAAAGGAAATCAAGTATTGTCTTAGTTGGCTCACTTCATTATCCTTTGGTCTATCAATCAAATTAGACATCCAAACTCTCTAAGAGTGCTCCCAATCAAGATGTGATCACTAGTTCCTCAGACATGGTTAGGATTCATAAGGGTAAATCCAACCTTACACTATCAAAATTCCTAAAAAATGCTTGCAGGGGTTGTAGTAGATGTCTATGAGGTTTTCCATGGCCAATCAACTAGTTTTGAGTTTGGGATTGATCCATTTTTCCATCGCTCTTTCCTTTCCCTATTTTCTAGGCCTAGTAGCCCTAGAGCCCCAATTAGCCCTACCTAACCGGTTTTTGTGGTTTTTTTCACAATTTTCCCAAAGTCCCAAATAAACTTATTGGTGATCCGAGTACCCTTTTGGAAGTAATTCAAAATTCATGAAATAAGAAAACTAGTCTGACCGTATAGGTACGGAACCCGAGAATGGCTTGTTTAATGGGTTTTAGGCTCTTTTTTGGTCTTCTTTCAAGGGTTTGGTGTCTTCCCTGATCTGCCACACCTCCAAACTCTCACATATGCTCTGCCACACCCCACTTGTGTTAGGACCTAGAGGCAACTTAGAGGGGTGGGTGAATCATTTGTCTATTAATTTCAACCCAAATATACTTTAACCAAACTTGATACTTAATATTGACAAACAAAACTTAATGTCGGTAAACAAATTAACAGTTAATAATAGTATCGGTGAAACTTAATGCATGAAACAGAAAGAGAAACAATATCCACAACACATAACACAAAGATTTGTACGTGGAAACCTTCTAAGGGGAAAAACCACGGTGGGAAACCTTACCCACAATCAAATGATACTATTGCGGATAGTATGTGTATACAAATGGGGTCTGCATGTGCAAATAGGCCAGCTGCCTAGAGCTCACTGCTCAATCATGAAATGAGAGTCACACTGACTACAATTGGATGATTAAATCCAATGAAAATGTACTACTCAAAGTAGCATCTCCAATGCTAGATTCAGTACCGGTTAAGATCTGATTGTCTCCTTCAAACCTTCCTTGAATCTTCAAATGATGTTTGTGTGAGTAGCTCTGCTTATATTCATATATACCAAATATCACAACCTTATAATACCTTATCTCATCTTCTATATCAATCTCACAATTGAGATCTTACATATATACCAAAACCTAAGACCAAATATGTAGCTCGACTTACCAAGAATAATATAATAAAATCTATTACAAGTCAAGATGTGATGCATCATGTTGGCTCAACAACAATATTAATTGATTAAACCATCTCCATAACGTGTCATGCTGATCTGAAATAGATAATGCTTGCTGGTCCATAGCCTAGACCAATTTGCCGGTAACAACAAATATGTCAACTCGATTAGACCAATAACTAAATCTCTAAAACCAAGTGTCCAAACCATGTCTTCGACATAACCAAGTGATTGTTAGGTCCCGGAGACAACTGAGAGAGGGGGGTGAATCAGTTGTCAAATAAATTCAAACCAAAAACAACTTAACCAACTTAATGCTTAATACTAGTAAACCAATTAAGTATGTCGGTAGACAGTTTTAATAGTTAATTGCTATACCGGTAAAGATTAATGCATGAAACATAAACACAAAGTCATCCACAACACATGACACCAATATTTGTACGTGGAAACCCTGTAAGGGGAAAAACCACGGTGGGAAACCTTACCCACAATCAGATGATACTACTGCAGATAGTAAGTGTACATAAATGGGGTCTGCACATACAGAAAGGCCAACAGCCTAGAGCTCACTGCTCAATCACAAAATGGGAGTCACACTGACTACAGTTGGATGGTTAAATCTAATAAGAATGTACTGCACAAAACAACATCTTCATATGCTAGATTTAGTACCGGTGTAGTGCTGATATGCTTTCACAAAAACCTAGCTTCACCTTCAAATGATGTCTGCATGTATTGCACTTCTTAATCTCTCATATACCTTCACACAATTCTTTTTCGCATTCCACACTTGATCTTACAAATAAGATCTTACCTTTATACCATAACCTAAGACCAATTTTAGTAGGTCGGCTCTACAAGATATTACAATAAAAACATTTTACAAATAATATAATATTTGATGCAATAATCGATTGAATATGTCATCTTAATGCATTTACAACAATAATTAATCATTTCCATAGCGTGCCATGTTGATCTGGAAAAGATAAATTTGCCAGTGTAACCCTAGGTAACCCTGGACCTATTTGCTGGTAAAAGCAAATATGCAAATATGAATATACAAATGATTAATTCATTAAGATAAGATGTCCACACGATGTCTTCGATATTACCAAGTGTCTTCCATATCATTTCAAGTGCTGGTGATTATTATATCCTGCCGGTGAACCATATACCAGTAACTGTGCAGTAGTTACTTGCTTGCCGGTGAATGCTGCTGTTTTAGTAGGTGTTGACATCAATGACAAAACCATACCAAAATACTAACAATCTCCCCCTTTGGCATTGATGGCAACACAAGATGGAAAAACCATCACAGTGCCAAAACAGAAATGCCAAAAACCAACAATCTCCAAAAAGATCATAACCAGAATACAGAGAGTAATAGTCTCTCCCAAACAACAATCTCTCCCTCGGGAGAAACATGTGTTATCCAAAGTTTCCATATCAATATCTTCAAAAGATAATGTGTTTTTCCATATATAGCTCTCCCCCTTTGACATCAAATGCCAAAGTTATAATAAAACCAAGTTCATATACAAAATACCAACCAATTTAATATACCAACTACTCCCCCTGAGAAGTAGCTTCCTCATCAAAGACCGGAGTAAAAGATTTATCTTTTAATTCTGCCGGTTGATGACAATCATCAACTGTCTAAGTCTCTACCGATGGTGGTATGACTCCAAGCTGTTCTCTGAGATATTCAAAAGTCTCTTTTGGCAAAGGTTTTGTGAAAATATCTGCAAGTTGTTCTTTAGTATTCACATAAACCAGTTTTATCTCCTTTTCTTCAACTTTTTCCCTTAGAAAATTCAGTTTGATAGAAACATGTTTTGTTTTAGAATGTAGTACTGGATTCTTAGATATATCAATTGCTGCAATGTTATCACAATATATGGTAATAGGTTCCTTGCATTTTACCTTTATGTCTTTCAACATTTGCTTAAGCCATAGTACCTGTGTACAGTTAGTTACTGCTGCAACATATTTTGATTCTGTTGTTAATAAAGATGTACAACTCTATTTCTTACTCAACCAAGAAACTAGTCTGTTTCCAAGAAAGAATGCTCCGCCGGTGGTACTTTTTCTATCAACCACATCTCCTGCCCAATTTGCATCTGTGTATGCACATAATTCAAAGTTTTCATCTCTAGGATACCATAATCCAAGATTTATAGTGCCTTGTAAGTACCGGAAAATCCTTTTTACTACTGATTCATGATTTTCTCTAGGATTACTTTGAAATCTAGAAATAATACATATTGCATTCATAATAACAGGTCTGGTTTGTGTCAAATACAGTAAACCTCCTATCATAGATTTGTAACTAGTTGGATTAACAGGTGTAGATTCATCCCTTTGAGATAATTTGTCATTTGTAGTCATAGGTGTGCTTACCGGTTTAGAGTTCATCCCAAATTTCTTTAGTAACTCTTTCAAGTATTTGGATTGACTCAAGAATATACCTTTATCAGTCTGTGAAATCTGCAATCCTAAAAAGAATTTTATTTCTCCAATCATAGACATTTCAAATTCTTATTGCATTTTAGTAGAAAATTCCTTACATAAACCATCTTCTCCTCCAAAGATTATATCATCAACAAATACTTCTATAATCAAGATGTCATCATTAGTTATTTTGTAATATAAATTGTTGTCTGCATTTCCTTTAGTAAAACCAATCTTTAAAAAATATTTATCCAATCTTGCATACCAAGCTCTTGGAGCTTGTTTTAATCCATACAGAGTTTTCCTTAACCTACAAATCATATCATTGTCATCTATCAAAGAAAATCCATCAAGTTGTTCAATGTATACTTCCTCTTCAAGATCTCCATTCAAAAATACACATTTAATATTGATTTGATAAACTTTGTAGTTCTTGTGAGCTGCAAAAGCCAAGAATAATCTGACTGCCTCAATTCTAGCTACCAGTGCAAAGGTTTCATTGTAATCAACTCCTTATTTCTGAGAATATCCCTTACATACTAGTCTTTCTTTATTTCTGACAACCTTACCATCTTCATTAAGTTTGTTTCTGAATACCCATTTGGTTCCAATTACATTTTTATCTTTAGGCCGAGGAACTAATGTCCAAGTGTTATTTTTCTCAATTTGTTCTAATTCTTCTTCCATAGCTTTAATCCAAAATTTATCTTCACATGCCTCATTAACAGATGATGGTTCAATTTGAGAAATAAGACATACCTCTCCATTTGTCAATCTTCCTCTTGTCATCACTCCTTTAAATTTATTTCCAATTATCTGATCTTCAGAATGATTCAATCTTACATATCGGGGTGTCTTTGTTTGTTGTTGTTCTTCAATTATTGTGGAATTCTTAGATGGTACCGGGGTAACTAGATCTTCATTCTGTATCAGTGGATTTGGTGTAGGTTCATTTGTCACAATTTCTGTTGTCGGTTCAGAGTCTATATACCTTGAAGTTCCTCTGAATTGTTCATCAATTTTTATATTTGTACTCTCAATAATTTTCTGCAATCTCTTGTTAAAACATCTATATGCCTTGCTCTTAGATGAATAACCAAGAAATATTCCTTCATCGCTTCTAGGATCAAATTTGTCAATATACTCATCTCTTCTAATATAACATTTACTTCCAAAAATTCTGAAATATTTAAGAGTAGGAGTATTACCAAACCATAGTTCATGAAGGGTCTTACCGGTTTCACCTTTGATGTGAACTTTGTTGAATGTATAGACTATTGTGTTGACTGCTTCTCTCCAATACACATGTGGTAAATTTGCTTCTGATAACATACTTTTTGCTGCATCCAAGATAGTTCTGTTTTTCCTTTCAACAACTCCATTCTGCTATGGTGTCTGAGGTGCTGATAGCTGTCTTCTGATTCCATTCACTTCACAGAATGTATTAAAGTCCTTAGATGTGAATTCTCCTCCTTGATCTGATCTTAAGCATTTGATTTTCTTATCGGTTTCATTTTCAACCATTGCTTTGAATAGTTTGAACTTTCCAAGTGCTTCTGATTTTTCTCTGAGAAAAGTAACCCAACACATTCTAGAATAGTCATCAATGATTAGCATGAAATATCTATCACTTTGTAAGCTTTTAGTTCTAGCTAGACCACATAAATCAGTGTGAATCAAATCAAGAGAATTATTGGATTTTTCTTGAATACTTTTGAAGCAAGCTCTAAATTGTTTTCCAAATTGACATTCCTTACGTATTGTATTTTGAGGTTTGACAATTTTAGGTAGATCTCTAACTACCTTAGTAGTACTGATCTTTACCATGCAATCAAAGTTTACATGACAGAGTCTCTTATGCCATAACCAACTTTCATCTATATGTGCAATCAAGCATGTCTTTTCACTGTTATTCAAATGAAAGATATTACCTCTAGTTTGATTACCGGTTGCAATTTCCAAACCAGTTCTATTCATGATTTTGCATTTTTCATTTTTAAATTGTAATTGAAATCCTTTCTCAACTAATTGACCAACACTTAAAAGATTATGCTTTAATCCTTCAACATAGTAAACATTGTCTGTGTTATGCTTACCATCAAGAGATATTGTACCCTTACCTTTGATTGAACCGGCTTTGTCATCTCCAAATCTTACTAAACCTCCATTGTATTATTGAAAGTTCAAGAACTAACCTTTGTCTCTTGTCATATGATGTGAGCATCCTAAGTCAACGATCCATTTATTCTTTATTTCAACTTTAGCTGGTAGGGCTTGTTCTACTGGTTGAACAGTAGGTGTCGATTGATCTTCTGTTATAGCAACAAAAACCCATCCATTGTCTGTTAGATCCTCATCATAATCATCAATCACACCTTCATCAGCAATGTAACAAGATTTGTCTTTGTTCTTCTTAAATCTGTATCTTTGATATTCAGGATTAGGCTTGTATGTTCTTCTAGCTTCTTCTCTTAGTCTAGCATGTCTTTCAGGGCATCTCAAAGCCATATGACCAATCCTATTGCAGTTAAAACATTTAAAAGGTGTTTTAGGCATTTTCCTTGCAAATAGTGCTTCAAGCCCTTCAAGTTCTTCATTTTCTTTCCTGCTTTCTTCAAGTTCTCTTGCATAAAAGGCTTTCCAATTAAATTTGTCAAATGATGAAGCAGATGATGTTGATGCTTTAAAGGCTAAATCTATCTTAATAGTAGCAATAGGACCAAATTCTTCAATTTCAAAAGCTAAAAGTTTCCCAATCAATGTATCCCTAGTTACTATTGTATTAGGCATTTTTCTTAACTCATTTATAGCAGTAACCTTCATTTTATAGGCTGGTGGCAATCCTCTTAAAACTTTTGAAACAATTTCATCCTCACTTAAGGTTCCTCCACAACATTTAATACCCAAAACAATTTCATTTACTCTTTCCATAAAAGCAAAAATCCTTTCATCTTCTTCCATTTTTAGATGTTCATACCTGACCTGGAAGCTTTCAAGTTTTGAAATTTTGACTATGGAATCTCCTTCATTCAGTGTTTCCAAATGATTCCAAATAGCTTTAGCAGTAGACCTATCTGATAATCCCATGATTTGTTGATCTAATAATACGCTCAAAAGTGCTTCTCTTGCTTTGCAATCATTTTCCTCATCTTTAGCCAAGGTAGTTGGACTGGGCTGACCAGGTACAGCAGCAGTGTAACCTTTCTTTGTAACTTCCCAGACGTCTTTACCAATGCAATTTAGATGTGTCTCCATTCTGATCTTCCATATACCATAGTTGGTTCCATCAAGTTTAGGATTGTCCTTCCTGAAATAATTAGTAGACATTGGATCCCCTCAAGTTGTTAAACTTCTGCAAAAGAAGACTAGGCTCTGATACCAATTATTAGGTCCAGGAGACAACTGAGAGGGGGGGCTGAATCAGTTGTCAAATAAATTCAAACCAAAAACAACTTAACCAACTTAATGCTTAATACCGATAAACCAGTTAAGTATGTCGGTAGACAGTTTTAACAGTTAATTACTATACCGATAAAGATTAATGCATGAAACATAAACACAAAGTCATCCACAACACATGACACCAATATTTGTATGTGGAAACCCTGTAAGGGGAAAAACCATGGTGGGAAACCTTACCCACAATCAGATGATACTACTGTAGATAGTAAGTGTACATAAATGAGGTCTGCACATGCAGAAAGGCTAATAGCCTAGAGCTCATTGCTCAATCACAAAATGGGAGTCACATTGACTATAGTTGGATGGTTAAATCCAATAAGAATGTACTGCACAAAATAGCATCTTCATATGTTGGATTCAGTACCAGTGTAATGCTGATATACTTTCACAAAAACCTAGTTTCACCTTCAAATGATGTCTGCATGTATTGGACTGCTTAATCTTGCATATACCTTCACACAATTCTTTTTTGCATTCCACACTTGATCTTACAAATAAGATCTTTCCTTTATACCATAACCTAAGACCAATTTTAGTAGGTTGGCTCTACAAGATATTACAATAAAAATATTTTACAAATAATATAATATCTGATGTAATAACCGATTGAATATGTCGGCTTAATACATTTAGAACAATAATTAATCATTTCCATAGTGTGCCATGCTGATCTGGAAAAGATAAACCTGCCGGTGTAACCCTAGGTAACCCTGGACCTATTTGTCGATAAAAGCAAATATGCAAATATGAATATACCAATGATTAATTCATTAAGATAAGATGTCCACATGATGTCTTCGATATTACCAAGTGTCTTCCATATCATTTCAAGTGTCGGTGATCATTATATCCTGCCGGTGAACCATATACCAGTAACTGTGCAATAGTTACTTGCTTTCCGGTGAATGTTGCTGGATCTCCAAAGTGCTAGTGTTTTAGTAGGTGTTGACATCAATGACAAAACCATACCAAAATACCAACAGTGATCACCAGATTATAACAAGTCATCCTCAATGCTGGTGAACAATATAACCTGTCGGTGAACCAGATATGGGTGACTGTGCATGTCACTAAACTTGCCGGTGAACATAACCAAAGATCTCCAGAAGGATAAGTGTTGATAAGTGTTGACATCAATGACAAAACTAATGCAACATATCCATAATACCAACAATCTCCCCCTTTGGCATTGATTGCAACAGAAGATGGAAAAACCATCTAAGTGCCAAAGCAAAAATATCAAAAACCAAAAACCAACAATCTTTGGAATAGATCAATACTAGAAATCAAAATACAGAATATCTCTCCCCTTAAGATAATGATTCCTAAATACAAATTTTTTCCATAGATATCTCTCCCCCTTTGACATCAAATGCCAAAGAAAAACAAATACCAGATAAAACTAGTTCATAGAACCAATCTACAAATACCAACCTATCCAACTACTCCCCCTGAGAAGTAGCTCTCCTCCATCAAATTCAGAAAAAGGTTTCTCTGTAATTTCTGTCGATTTGATGCTAAGCATCAATTGTCTAAGTCTCTACCAGTGAGGGTATGACCCCAGGTTTCTCTCTGAGATATTCAAAAGTTTCCTTAGGCAAAGGCTTACTAAAGATATCTGCAATCTGCTCTTTAGTATTCACATAAACCAATCTTACTTCTTTTGCTTCTACATTCTCTTTCAGAAAATTGTATTTGATAGAAACATGTTTAGTTTTAGAGTGAAATACCACATTCTTAGATATATCAATTGCTGTTGAATTATCAGAATAGATGATTATAGGTTCTTTGCATTTTTAACTTTATGTCCTTCAGCATTTGTTTAATCCATAATACCTGAGTACAATTGGTTGCCGCTGCAACATATTCTGATTCTGCTGTTGATAATGATGTACAACTCTATTTCTTGCTCAACCATGAAATCAATCTGCTACTAAGAAATAATGCCCCGTCGGTGGTTCTCTTTCTGTCATCTACATCTCCTATCCAATTAGCATCGGTGTATGCACATAAATCAAAATTTTTATCTTTATGATACCATAAACCAAGATTTGTTGTGTCTTGTAAATACCGGAAAATCCATTTTACAGTTGATTCATGATTTTCTCTAGGATTACTCTGAAATCTTGAAACAATACACACTGCATTCATCATATCAGGTCTTGTTTGTGTCAAATATAATAAACCTCCAATCATAGATTTGTATCTTGTCAGATTAACAGGAGTTGAATCATCTTTCAATGATAGTTTATTAGTTGTAGTCATAGGAGTACTTATCGGTTTAGAGTTTTCCATACCAAATTTCTTCAGTAATTTCTTCAAATACTTTGATTGAGTAGCTCCCTATCAGTTTGAAAAATCTGTAATCTTAAAAAGAATTTTATCTCCCCAATCATGGAAATTTCAAATTCTTCCTGCATCTTGTTAGAAAAGTCTTTACAAAATCCATCTTCTCCTCCAAAAATGATGTCATCAACAAAAACTTAAATAACCAAAATGTCTTCATTAGTCACTTTGAAATATAAGTTGTTGTCAGCATTACTTTTAGTGTAACCAAGTTTCATAAGATATTTGTCCAATCTAGCATACCAAGCTCTAGGAGCTTTCTTCAATCCATATAAAGCTTTCCTTAACCTACAAACCATATCCTTATCATTTGTCAATGAAAATCTATTAGGTTGTTCAATGTAAACTTCCTCTTCAAGATCACCATTCAGAAATGCACATTTAACATCCATTTGATATACTTTATAGTTCTTGTGTGCTGCAAATACAAGAAATAATCTGAATGCCTCAATTCTAGCTACCAGTGGAAAGGTTTCATTGTAATCAATTCCCTCTTTCTGTGAATATCCCTTACACACTAGTCTTTCTTTGTTTCTGATTACCTTACCATCTTCATTTAGTTTATTTCTAAATACCCATTTAGTTCCAATTACATTTTTATTTTTAGGTCAGGGAACCAATGTCCATGTATTGTTCTTTTCAATTTGTTCCAATTCATCTTCCATAGCCTTAATCCAATGTATATCTTCACATGCCTCAATGACAGATGCTGGTTCAATTTGAGAAATTAAACATACCTCTTCATTTTCGAGTCTTCCTCTTGTCATAACTCCTTGATACTTATTCCCAATTATCTTACTTTCAGAGTGATTCAATCTTACATACCTGGGTGTGTTCACTTGTTGTTGTTCTTTACTCACTGTGGAATTCTTTGATGATGTCGGTGTGACTGGATCAACATTCTATACCGGTGCACTTGGTATAGGTTCATTTCTGATTATCTCAACTGTCGGTTCAAAATACATAGACCTTGAATTTGTTCTAAAATGTTTATCAATCTTCACATTTGCACTCTCAATGATTTTCTGCAATCTCTTATTAAAACATCTATATGCTTTGCTTTTAGATGAATACCCAAGAAATATTCCTTCATCACTTCTAGGATCAAATTTACCAATATACTCATCTCTCCTAATGTAACATTTGCTTCCAAATATTTTGAAGTACTTAAGAGTAGGAATATTACCAAACCATAGTTCATAGGGTGTCTTACCAGTTTCATCTTTGATGTGAACTCTGTTGAAAGTGTAAACCATTGTATTCACTACTTGTCTCCAATAAACATGAGGTAGATTTGCTTCTGATATCATGCTTATAGCTGCATCCAAAATATTTTTATTCTTCCTTTCCACAACTCCATTTTGCTGAGGTGCCTGAGGTGCTGATAGTTGTCTTCTTATTTCATTCACTTCACAAAATGTATTGAACTCCTTAGATGTAAATTCACCTCCTTGATCTGATCTTAAACATTTGATTTTCTTGTCAGTTTCATTCTCTACAAGTGCCTTGAATAATTTGAATTTCCCAAAATCTTCTGATTTCTCCCTAAGAAAAGTAACCCAATACATTCTAGAATATCATCAATGATTAGCATAAAGTATCTATCTCCCTCTAGACTTCTTGTTCTTGCCGGACCACATAAGTCAGTATGAATTAAATCAAGAACATCATTGGTTTTCTTAGAAATACTTTTAAAATTTGTTCTAACTTGCTTTCCCATTTGACATTCCTTACATACTAGATTATGAAGTTTTACAATCTTGGGTAAATCCCTTACTGCCTTAGATTAACTAATCTTCACAATGCAATCAAAATTTACATGACAAAGTCTTTTGTGCCATAACCAACTTTCATCAATGTGTGCAATCAAGCATGTCTTTTCAATGTTATTCAAATGGAAGATATTATGTCTAGTCTGATTACCGGTTGCAATTTCCAAACCAGTTCTATTCATGATTTTGCATTTACCATTCTTGAATTGTAACTGAAATCCTTTTTCAACTAATTGACCAACACTCAAAATATTGTGCTTCAAACCTTCAATATAATAAACATTGTTAGTATTGTGCTTACCATCAAAGGATATAGTGTCTTTTCCTCTGATCAAACAAGCTTTGTCATCTCCAAATCTTACTAGACCTCCACTGTATTCCTGAAAAGATAAGAATTTACTTTTATCACCAGTCATATGACGTGAACATTCGAAATCTATAATCCATTCACCCTTTTCTTCAATTTTAGTTGCCAGGGTCTGCTCTACAGGTGGAACAGTAGGTGTCGGGTGATCTTCTGTTATTGCAACAAAATCCCATCCATTGTCTCCTGGTTCTTCATCAGAATCATCAGTAACTCCTTCATCAACATAGTAACAAGATTTGTCTCTATTTTTCTTGAATTTGTATCTCTGATATTCAGGGTTAGGCTTGTATGTTCTTTTAGCTTCTTCTCTTAATCTTGCATGTCTATCCGGACATCTAGATGCCATATGACCAATTTTATTATAGTTAAAACATTTGAAAGGTGCTTTACCTTCATACTTACTTCCAATAGGACCTTTAGGCATTTTCCTTGCAAATAGCGCTTCAAGCTCTTCAAGTTCTTCATTTTCTCTCCCGATGTCTTCAAGTTCTCTTGCATAAAGTGCTTTCCAATCAGATTTGTCAGTTGATGATGAAAATGCTATAGATGATGATGCTTTGAAAGCTAAATCTGTCTTAATTGTAGCAACAGGACCAAATTTCTCAAGTTCAAATGCTGAAAGTTTTCCAACCAAGGTATCTCTAGACACTGATGTATTAGGAATGTTTCTCAACTCATTAATAGCAGTTACTTTCATTTTGTATGCTGGTGGCAATGCTCTTAAAAATTTAGAAACAATTTCATCTTCACTTAAGGAACCTCCACAACATTGTATTCCCAAAACACTTTCATTAACTCTTTCCATAAGAGCAAAAATTCTTTCATCTTCTTCCATTTTCAAATTTTCATACCTGACCCGGAAGCATTCTAGTTTTGCAATTTTGACAGTGGTATCTCCTTCATTCAATGTCTCCAATTTATCCCAAATAGATTTAGCAGTAGATCGGTCTAATAATCTCATGATTTGCTGATCTGACAAGGCGCTCAAAAGTGCTTCTCTTGCTTTGCAATCATTCTCTTGATCCTTACCCAATATAGGTGGATTAGGTTGATTTGGTGTAGGACCAACATAACCATTCTATGTAACATCCCATATGTCTCTTCCAATGCAATTTAGATGAGTCTCCATTCTGATCTTCCATATACCATAGTTAGTTCCATCAAGTTTCAGACTGTCCTTCCTGAAATAGTTAGTTGCCATAGAATCTCCTCAAGTTGTTAAACTTCTGCAAAAAGAGGACTAGGCTCTGATACCAATTGTTAGGACCCAGAGGCAACTGAGGGGGGGGGGGGGTGAATCAGTTGTCTATTAATTTCAACCCAAATATACTTTAACCAAACTTGATACTTAATACCAGTAAACAAAACTTAATGTCGATAAACAGATTAATAGTTAATAACAATACCGGTGAAACTTAATGCATGAAACAGAAAGAGAAACAATATCCATAACACATAACACAGAGATTTGTAAGTGGAAACCCTGTAAGGGGAAAAATCATGGTGGGAAACCTTACCCACAATCAAATGATACTACTGTAGATAGTATGTGTATACAAATGGAGTCTGCACATCTTAGACCAATTTGCCAATAACAGCAAATATGTCAACCCGATTAGACCAATAACTAAATCTCCAAAACCTAGTGTCCAAACCATGTCTTCGACATAACCAAGTGATCTCCAGATGATAACAAGTCATCCTCAGTATCGGTGAATAATATAACCTATCGATGAACCAAATACGAGTGACTGTGCATGTCGTTGAACTTGTCGATGAACATAACCAAAGATCTCCAGAAGGATAAGTGTTGATAAGTGTTGACATCAATGACAAAACCAATGCAACATATCCATAATACCAACAACTTGCTCATGCCAAACACTTGGCAACTCCAACCCTACTCATCCCTGCAAGCACTTGCATAATTTCATTCATTTCCTAATCAGGCTATGACTGAGCTCGCCTAGGAAATGATGCTCAATAGCCTTTCAATGACCTCCAAATGAAAACAAAAACTATATACACTATAAAAAGGTTCCATGTCTCGAGTCCCAAGGGTTATTGATAAGAACTCAAAGGACTTCAAGCTGGAACCATGTTTGGGCCCCTCAAACCCTTGCTCAGGCCAAGAGCTTACAAATTCAACAACTCAATTCAAACCTGCAATAAAACTAACCAAAATGCTTCCTGAGCACTACAAGAACATGTACAAAATAATGATCAAAGAACAACAATGCAATCAATCCATGAAGTACGGACTTCTGCTCCAAATTAGAGAAAACACAAGGTAAAAACTTGAAAATGGTCTTCAAATTATCTTCAAATCTGCTCCAGGCATTCACCAACCTCATTACATTCATGCTCAGGTCATTTATATGCCATTTTTTGTCTAACTAACTCTCCATCAATTTCCTAACCAACCCTTTTCTCAAAGTTGCAAAATGTTGTCAAGCAACTTTGACAACTTTTGCCAAAAAGTGCATTTTGGAATTACATGCTTTGTTTCCTTTTCCAAACCATCTAGGATGACTTAAAACTACTACCATAACATGTCCCAATTCCAAACAAGGATTTTTAAGACATTTCACATCAAAATGCATGATTATGCCATTTTAGGCTTACAAGGGCTTACAAGCCAAAATTGAGCAAATGCATGATCCTATGGACATCCAACCTACCAAAGCATCTCACAAACATGTGAGGACCTATGAGAAGACTATTATTCACTAGAAAAAATCAATCTAAAGACTAACACACCAAAATGAAGAAATTATACTCAAAACTAGGTGCTCTTGCACCACAATGTATCATCAACAAAGAGAGAGTGTGTTACACAAATGGGTGTGTTTGGTAGATGTATCCCCTACCAAAGACCCTTGTTATTATTAGATTTGATCAACATGCTAAAGGATTCTTCCATAATGATAAATAGGAATGGAGATAGGATATCTCCTTGTCTTACTCCTTGAGTAGCTACAAAGAAGTCTGCTAGAGATCCATTTATGATTACTGAAAAATGAGCTCCTGAGATACATGCTTTTATCCGTTTGCACCAGCTATCCGAAAACCCAAACTTATCTAAAACCTTTAGTAGGAAACTCCAATTTACTTTATCATAAGCTTTCATCATATCAATTTTTGCAATGAAATCTGGTAGATTTGAGGTGTTCACTAAATGTAGGACCTCATGTGTGATTAATGCCCCTTCAACTATTTTCTTCCCGGGTACAAAACCACCTTGTTATGAAGAAATATTTTTTGGTATTAAATGTTGTAATATCATGTACATGGACTTGGTGATGATCTTGTAAATAGTATTGCACAAGGAGATAGGCCTCAATTCAGCAAATGTTTTGGGTTCCTTCACTTTTGGTAGAATGGCAATGTTGGTGGTATTGAATTTTTTTAGTACTACTTTGCTTTTCCTTAACTCTTCAATTGCTGCTAGTAGGTCTAGGCCTAAAACATCCTAACATTTCTGGAAGAATAGGGCAGTTAAGTCATCTGGTCCTGGGGCTTTATCTGCAACTAATGAGAAAACTACATTTTCAACTACCTCAATTGTAAAAGCCTTCATTAGATTTGCATTATCTTGATGTGTGATCAATTGTGGAATGTCATTCAAAATTTATGTTACATCTTTATTAGGGACTGAGCAAGTTGTATTGGCTCGAGCTAAGAGATTTTTGAAGAAATTAACCCCTTCATTTTGGATTTATGCTACATTTGTTAATGTACATCCTATATTAATATCATTAATAGTGAATATTGTTGAGGTTGCTCGCCTAGACTTAGCAGATGCATGAAAACAATTTGTATTCTTGTCTCCTTCTTTTAGCCATAACTCCCTCGATTTATTCCTCCAATATATTTCCTCTCTCTTGCACAATTCTTCCCAAGTTTCTTGAAGCTAGTTATGTTTCTCATATGTGGTTGAGTCAAGTCCATGTGCGATTATTTTCTCTTGAATATCTGATAATTTCTTTTCTACTAAACTTTTTTCAGCAAAGATGTTCTTAAAGACTTCAACATTCCATACTTTAATTCTACTTTTAACCTATTGCATTTTCTTATGTAATTGGAACATTTTGGTACCCTTTTGTTGAGGAGCACTTACCCACCATTGTCTCAAGAGTGGGGAAAAATTTGGATGCCTGAACCACATTTTTTCAAATTTGAAAGATGGATGATGTGAACATGGCTATTGACCCTTCATAATTTGTAATGAGATGGCAAAATAATCAGACCATACAAGGGGAAGTATATCAGAAACTATATTGACATTTTGAAGAGGCCATTGATGAGAAATGAGAAATCTATCAAGTCGCTCTGCAATTTGAAGGAAGTTCTTTCTTTTGTTTGTCCAAATAAATTGGCCTTTGGTAGGAATTACATCTTTCAGGTCATTAAACAAAATCTTGAATTGTTTTTTTTTTCTGGAGGATAGATACCACCCTTTTTTTTCCTGGCTAGAATTTATTTCATTGAATTCTCCTCCCATGATGATATTATGATATGCATATTGTTGTATGAAGTTTGTTAGGGTATCCCATAATCTCCTTTTTTCATGAGTGGAAGTTGGTCCATAAACATTAATCAACTTAAAAGATAGATTAAACTTTTGAATGCTAATAATTTGCCAATTCTGTCCTTCATGTAGAGGTTTTGCATGTACTATTTGTGGATTACATAATGTTAGTAATCCACCAGATGCTCATGCTGATGGAACATGTGCTGATTTCCATTTGTTCCATTTGGGAACTGTCTCAAGAAAGGTTTCTTGAGAAATTTTTGTTTCTTGTAACATAACTATATCTGCCCCTAGTGAGTCAATTTGTTTCTTGACTCTCTTTCTCTTGTCAGAGGCATTGATGCCTCCGACATTCCAGGAAATAATATTCATTATTGTCTGGGAGGGCAACATGTCCTCCTTGGTCTTTTAGAGGTAGAAAATTTCCCATCTAGTGTAGTCTATATGCCAGCCTCTATTTCCTCCTTTGTTTTGGTTTTATTAGACTTTTTGCCCATTCTTTTTTTCTTTGGATTTTGAGTTTGGGAATGGGTCTGTGTTGGAATCGAAGAACACAGAGAGGGGGGGGTGAATCAATGTTCTACCAGAATGATCAATTTTAACCTTATTAAAACATGCATTCACCAATCGGTATATCGGTACATATAGAATTGAAAGAAGTAAAGAAACCAATAATCCAATCACACAAATGAATATCATAACACAGAGAATTATACGTGAAAAACTTCAAAGAGGAAAAACCACGGTGAGATATGTGACCCACAATATCAATCCACTGGCCATATGAAGAGATATTACAAAAGATAGGGGTCTGCACTTGCGAGAAGGCTTACAACCTAGAGCACACTTCTCAGTCACAAAAGGAGTCTCATTGACTACATACAAATCCATACTACAATCCGGAGAAATGATTTAACTGCAATGATAGCATCTCCTATGCCTGAATACAGTTCTGGTTAAGCTCTATCTGTTCTGGTCTGAAACCCTAAACCCTTACCGGGATACCCTCTTACATAAATGTCCTCACATACATGATCTCTCTCATATATTTCACATCTTCATTACATTCCATAACCTTACATATTCATGTCCTTACTTCTTACAAAATGATCTAATATACCCTTTACAATCCATCATGCCTTATATCGGCTTACAAAGATAATTACAATATGAATATACATGTCGGCTCAATAACATAAATACATGAATATCAAAATCAATTGCTAATGATGGATCTCCCAAATGATGTTGGCATCCAATACCGATAACCTGAATATAAACCATGTCGGCCTGCAATACTGATAACCAAAAAAATTCTTTCCAACCGGTGAAGATACCTGTCGGTGTCCATGTCGGTGAAGTGTCTGTCGGTACACTACTAAACCAAAATATGAAGCCGGAACATGTTGACATCAATGAAAACATATTAAAACCAATCAATTGAGTGTCAATTGCCAACAATCTGCATGATGGAGAGAGTTTAGGAGTAATCAAAGATCAAATCAGATGATTGTTCATTGGTATTTTGTTGGCCATTGTCTAGCTCTAACTCCATTGAGTTAATGATGGGTAACTGTTGTGAGGTGTGACCTTTTGTCAAGAGGGGGGGGTTTAAGAGCATAAGTTCTCCATCTTCAGATAGTCCAAAGCAAACTTTGTTAATTTGGGTTGCTGAAGTTAACTTGCCAGTGAGGATGTCCTTTGATTCCCTATCAATTGGACCCTCTATTTCAGACTCTGCAATCATCAAATTTTTATCCATATGTGGTGAGTGTTGTGCCTTTATATCTTGATTATCCTCATTTAGAATTTGTTCTGCAATTTCATCAAATAGTTGGGATACAGTTGAATCCAACAGTTCTTTCGCCATCTTATTTAGATCAGGTGTGCTTTTAATTGAACTCTCATCTTGTTATTTAGTTTCTTTTGGGGATTTACCTTAAAATTTATGATGTGTTTATCAAACATTATCTTCCTCATGAAATCATCAAAATAGGAATGAAGTTGGTTAGGTCTAGGAAGGACCCGTAAGTAGTTAACATAATGATCATGCCATGAGCTTGTTTCCAAGGAATAGTAAGGATTCCATCCTGAACCATTTATTGAGTTAGATTCTTTTGAAGAAATAGGGGATATCCTTGATGTCTTTAACAACCCAGATGACATTGGTCCCCTTGGGGTGAGTTGTACTAATTGAATCAAATGAGAGTAGGGGCATTTAGGCACAATAAGAATAGTATAGATAACATTGGGATAAATGCAGAATGATAAATTTGATGTTGCATGCTTAAGAAAAAAAGTATGTTGTTCACACTTGCTAAAACAATGGAGCAAGTGTACAGAGTAAAAGAAGAAAAGAACTTCAAGTACCTTGGAATGCAAAGAATTTGATGGCTCTGAATACCTGCTGCAATCTGTAGGATTTGAACAAAGATCCTCATAGATACTAATATATGCATGCTCTGCCTTCGAACATTGGGAGGAGAAGTGACCTAGATGAGGCCTATGCTAACTTACAGTCTCAGGACCATCTATTACAACTTCTTGAGCAAAGGAGTCAAATCTTGAATCAATGATAGTCTTCTGAGGGGTGGACTTTGAGGTATCCAAAAGAATGCATACTTCAACTGATTTATCTATATGCTCAAAGGGGACTAGGTCATGTTGCATAAAGATTCCCAACTAGTTGCCAAATGATTCTATTAGCTCAAGGTCTCTATATTCAAGAGGGATTGAAGAGAATGGGATCCAAACTGGGAAGAACTTTATAACCTCCTCTGTGGGATTGAAGTTAGGCATCCAGAGCAAAGTTGAAAGAGTGATTCCTTGACAAAACCAGTGTTTATGTTTATGCACTCTATCTCAATCCTTTTGGGTAGAAAAATAATCAATAAAGAATCCCTTACCATGATCTATGTAGAAAATATCTTGCAGCCCTGACCATTCTTGGAATGCCCATTTGTGTAAAGTATCAATAGGAAGCGGTTTAACAGTGACTTTGCCTATTAATGTCGCCCTCTCATGATTTTGATCTGGGAAGATAAATGCTCCTCCAAGACTATAATCTTATGCACGCCTTCATCATTACCTCTGCCAATATTGGTAGGTTTTTGAGGAGGCTCTGACTGAGTAACGTTCTTATTCGTCTTTTTGGCCTAGGTTTTAAGTATTTCTCTTGATTTCTGCAACTTGTTTCTTCCCTAATTTGCATGAGATGATGCAGGAAGACCAAAGCCCTTCAGGTACTATCTATTTGGTTTGAAGAGAGATCTCAATGCTATGTTGTTGGGGAACGAAAGAGTGTTCTACAAACTCTTCTTTACTCCTTCAAGTTCATCAGGCTTGCGTTCTTTTGCTCTTATCGGGATGGTATTTGGGTAAGTAAGGAATGTGGGAATAGATGAATCCCCATATTTTCCATTACCATTTTCCCAGAAAGGTTTGTACAATTGTTATCGAAACATACAACTTCATTATAAATCATGTCATTTGTCATTACGGTGTCCCCTTTTCCATCTTTACTAATAATAGTAATTCCTTCAAAAATCAACAAATCAAAGTCTTCTATGATTAATTTCATATCGAACACAATTTTTATACACCAAAGCATCCAACCAAACTCTAATTAAAATAATTAAAAAAATTATTAATGATATAGGTCGACATTGGAATTCCCAAATCTGTTATCCTAAATTCTGAGTAGGCTCGGAATTGAGGACCTCCTAAATTTTTCCCCAGATTGTGGCCTAAAGTCTCTAAGATAATTTTGAGGCATTTTTGATCTTTTAATCATCACCTCAAAAATCATGTTTGTCATTTTTTGGTTTTCCTTTGGGTTTCTTTGTGAGATTGGTCATTTTTGCTTTAAATTGTAACTTGGGTTTCAAAGCCCAAATTACACTTTAGCTAGTGTTGCTTGTAATCTAGGTTTTGAAACCTGAATTACAATTTTTTTTGTCCTTGCAGATTAAGTGCACTTCAAGTTTCAAAATTTGAAGTGCATCTCATTTATGACACATGAACATGCACTTATGAGTTGGGTTTTTGAGTTTTGTTTACACTCTTTTTATTAATTTCTTTTCTTTTGTGTATTTATTTTGTTTCACTCTCATTACCCTCTGCTCTCTCTTTTTATTCATGGCTTTGAATCTCTTGTTGTGCATTTATAGTGTGAGTTTAGAATAGCATCTTAGCGCAGGGTTTTCGGGTTGTTTTTAGCGAGCATGTTTTATTCCATGATTGTTTGGAGTTTTTGTTTGTTCATTTTCACCTTTTCTTGGATGTGATTGGGGTTTTTATACCTGAATCACATTCCCAATCACCTATTTGCATTAGCTTATCGAACAAAATTTGTATCCCGATCAACACAGAGGAACAAGTCATGTTCAACACCTATTTGGATGCACCATTAGCTTTCGTATCATTTTTTGCATGGGTCGGAGTCCAATACATTTTTAGGTATTGGATGAGGTTTTAACCTCATCCCATACTATATTACCATGCTCTTTCGCCTTTGTTGGTCGGGTTTCAAACCCCGACCAACAATAGAGGTCTTAACATCAAAATACCAATATTTATAATACATGTTGTTCAAGGTTTGAAACCCAACCAACATGTGCAAGGTGTTGGTCATATTTTAAACCCCAACCAACATAGCTCAACCTTCCCTAAATGTGTTCATCAAATTTTAAAACTCAATGAACAATTCAAACTTCACCATTTTTGTTCATTGGGTTTTAAAACTCGATGAACACATCTTATGTTTTCACTTTTGCCAACTTGATTATCAGGTTTTAAAACTCAATGAGCACCCTCAATTGGTTTTACCAAACTTGCAAATGGGGTTTCCAAACCCGATTTGCAAGTTTGCAACCATATCTTGTGGTAAATTAGGTTTTAAAACTCTATTTACAAGTTTTCTCACTTGATAAGTTTTTCTAACTCTAGTGAGATTTTGTCATGCAATCTCACATCAGATGTCAAAGCCATCACCAAGCAAGAGTATGAAGTATAAATATCAAGGATACTTGAACATGTTCTCAGAGATTTTAGTCTCCCCAAATGTCAAGGACACTAAAATTCAACATGTGGACATGTCTGAATTATTGCAATGAATAGAGAAATTGACGCAAAGCTTCAATATGCTTGTGCTCATCAACAATGTTCTTCACTTAGTCACATATTTTCCTATTGTGGCTCATGATCTTGATTTCATCCTAGCAGTAATAGCTCGCTTTGACAAAAAAAACAAGCATCAAAGATTCAAATAGGAAGATGGTTATTAGACTAGATGCAGAATTCTTTGACAAAATATTCAAATGTCGAGATGTAGAGGAGTATGCAGATGTTTCCTTTTAGATGGCTTAAGAATATTATGATAAGAACACAGGAAAATGTAAGAACATAAACACTAATTTGTTGGATGCATCGAGAGATACAAATACTATATGGCCTAAGTTCCTAAACAGGTGTGACTTTAGAGAGGAAATAGGAGATATGATAACTCTCCTAAGAAAGGTCAAAGGCCTGCCTGCATCAAATGTATTTCAGGATTGGATGTATCAATTCATCCAAATAATCAAGAAGGGTAGAGATATGATCTATTGGAACAGCTAATCAGTGACTCAATTTGTGAGCAGTTGTCCCACGTGACTACTACCCTGAAATTCTATATGACTTCTTACTTGGTATATGTTGTTGCATCTATGAGACATTTCCCAAGCCTTACTATAGAGGGAGACATGAATGTTGTCCTTGTGTAGCGTCGTAAATTGTACGCACTTTCTAGGGTGGTACAATTTCACACCTAGTTTAGCACCCGCCTTGGTGCATTTTGCATCTTGCATTGCATTTCCCCTTTAGCACTTAATTAATTAAATTAATTAGGTCTAAGGTTCTATTTTATCATCTCCCATATCATAAAGTTGGGCCCTTTCATTAAAGTGTGCCCTTTTCATTTTATTCTTCCAATACATCATTTAATCAAAAACCCTAATTAAGTCCTATTTTGAGCTTGGGGGCTTGGTTTCGGGGGTCAAAACATCTCAAAATCACCTGTAACTTCGGGATTCTCTCTAAAATCATCATATCCGACGGCCCTGAAAATTTGGTGAAAAGTTGTCGGGACCATGGCGCCCGTGCACATGGTCCCGGAAATTTTTCCCGAAATTTTGGGAGCACGATCCAATCATAAAATAAAGCTTAACCCCAAGAAATTGGCGGGATATTCAATCTCTAGGTCGGCCAAAAGACGGAATTACGACCTAGGGTTTCATATATAAGAGCTCTCTTTCTTCATTTGAAAGGATCCGATTTTTGTTTTGAGGAACTTCATATGCAGCGAAAGAGCAGATCTTTGAAGACTTCAACAACATCCAACATCTTTCTATCAAGCATTTATCAATTTCATTCATCCATTTAGGGCTTGGAAGACATTGAAGAACAATAGGAGATTACCGACTGAAGATTGGCTTGTACTCCTCCCTTGAGGGTTGGGTATGATTTCATGTTGTTTTCATGTCTTTGCATAAGCTTCAATATATCCTTTATTCATGCTTTAGATCACTTTGCATCTTGATTTAGAGCATTTACATTATCATTTACAAGCAATTAGGGTTTACTTTCTAGGTTGTTCTAGTTTGCTTTCTTGCATTTTAGGACCTTGCACACACACTAGGTCTGCACACACAATACATTTTACAATACAACTTGGCTATTCGTGGAGGTGGAAATCACCGAAGTGGGGGTTTGACTAAGGCAAAACCCTATATAGCCGCCCAAACACCTTTTCAAATATAAGTGCAGGTTTCGGGACTCGGACGACGCCGCAAATTGCAGATCCGGAAGAAGCAGACTGAGACCGACCTGCCCACCAAATTTCAGAGCAAAAGACCAGGACAGGGGCGTGGGGCGCCCTGGTCCTGCCAGGACAGGGGCGCTGGGCGCCCTGGTCCCTGGGACAGGGGCGCTGGGCGCCCTGGTCCTCCTGACAGACAACATTTTCAGCATTTTGACAGCTTTTCCAGGTTGCAAAACAGCAGTTTCCAGAGCAGTTTCAGGGGCAGAATCAGGATAGTGGCGCCCGCGCCCCCGTCCCGAACATTTTCAGTCAGATTTTAACTCTGGGTACGCATTTACATTCTTGTCTTATCCTTGTGTTTACAGCTTTCCATCATTTAAGTTCAATTCTGTAATCTTGTTATTAGTTCATACTTGCACTTTGGGGTTAGGGATTGAACTTGCATTATTTTATCTTTCAATTACAACAAGGGAATAGAAATCCTAATAGGTAGCCCATGGATCTCTCTTCCACAAGAAGAAGTAGCCAATTGTGTGATACCTCTAGGCTCTTTCGTATTCCGCAAATGTGTGATTGAAAGTGAGATTAGGGCATGTTTGCTTAGTGTCACTTTTTCTCTCACACATTTTGGTGAACCCGACGTGAACTCCAATCTTCTCTAATTTTGATTTATGTTTTCAAATTTGAGTGTTTATGCTATTTCAAATTCAAATTTGTATTCACAAGTTTCAATTTCTTGCAAGATTCAAAAAAATTTAGAGAAAATTTTTGCTAAAACCCTAATTTTTCAATTCAAAGTTGAACTTGTGGATAGCTTAATTTGGATCAATAATTTTAAATCTGATTTAGGAACTCATTTGAATCATAAATTTCATTTTCTAAATCTACATTCTAAGTGCTTGCATTGGTTGAAATTAAACATTTCCTTCTATTTTGCATGTGTTATCATTTGAAAGAAGAAAATTGTTGTCATGATGCATTCATTTCATAGATGTGATAATGGGTTGGCTTCCCTTGTTTCAATTTTTCCTTCTCCTAAAGAACCTCCACCCATCTATAACAACATTTTAGTGCCTAAAAGAGTTGCTACCAATCCCTTTGAGACTCTCCCATGCTCTAAGGATGAAGACTTTAAGAGTGATCTTGACAATTCTCCTAAAATGTGCCCTTCCTATTTAGCTATACTAGAGGAAGAGAATGATATCATAAACACCTTTCTTAATGTTACTTCACCTTCCCTACATGATGCCTCTCTAAGTGAAAAGGAATTGATGGATATTGATTTATTTTCTCCTAAAGTTGGTCCTTCCAATGGGGGCATGTTAGTGCAACAGGAGGTTATGAACACTTCTTTCAAAGATCTCCTTCCTAATCATGAATCTTTGGAGAAATATGTTCATGTTCCTCCTAAAAAACACTCCCTTCATGAGGATCCTTTTGTGCAAGAAGATGACATTATCCCTACATTTCCTATTGATGGCATTTCCTTTTCCAACAAAATTCTCACTAGAGATGATGAATTAATGATAAATGCTTACCCTTCTCCTAAAGTTTGTCTTACCCATAAGCATCCCTTAGAGAAAGAAGATGAAATAATAAGCAATTTCCTTAATTCTCTCTCCCCTAAAGATCATATTGAACATATTTTGAGGAAAGAGGATGAGTTTAACACATCTATTGATGCTCTTCCTCCTAAGGATGAGGAATTAATAAACAATGTTATCTCCTCTCCCGAAATTGACAATACTTCAAACATTCCTTTCAACAACCTCACTATTTGGGATGAACCATTAGAAGAAGGTGTAGATTATTCTCTCTCCCTTGATAGTTTCTCACCTTCCTTGAATATCAATTATTCTCCCTCTAAAAATAAAGCATCTCCCTCTCCTCAACTTGGTTCTACTCATAAGGATACCCTAGTTCAAAGCAAGATGGTTAACATCTCTTTCAAAGATCTCCCTCTCAAAAGTGAGACTTTAGAGAGTAATGTTGAGCCTTCTCCTAGAGAGTTTATTCCCCATGTAGATCCTTTGATGATAAAGGATGATATGACCTTTCCTAGTATTACTTTTCCTACTAGAACATCAATGCCTACCCCTTGTCTCTCTCCTAAAATTGATTTAATCCATGATAAGATTTTAGTGCAAGAGAAGACTATCAATAATTCTTCCAACACTTTTGTTCTTTCCTCTAAACCATCCTCAATCAATTTGATACATGTGAATGAGACACCTAACAAACCTCTCTTCACTGTCCAAGGTGCTTGTCCTTCTCAAAATTCTCAACCTTTAAATAAGCCTATCTTAGTGGTTCAAGGTGGTTATGCTAATGATTCTTTTTGCACTCCTAAGAAACCTATTATTACTGTGCAAGGAGGTTATTCTTCTAAGAGCCCTTATGAGTATGCTAAGCAACTAACTAGAGAGAGTTATCATGCGGTTGCCCATACTCATAACACAAGAAACAATAAGCAACCTAATCCTCCTCTAGTTATTCCAACTTCACTTCCTCCTTCCCAACCTATTCTTCCTCAAGCTCCACGTATTTCACAAGTTCTTAGTAAGGACTATGATCTCATAGAACAACTTAAAACCACCCCTGCTAAGATATCCCTTTGGGATTTGATTCAAACTTCTTCCGCTCATCATGGAATGTTACAAGATGCCTTGAAAGATTTGAATGTTCCTCCACCAAATACATCTAGTAATATAGCATCTTTAGTTAACTCTGTGATGAATCCTAAAGCTCAAATTGTGTTTACCCAAGATGAGTTGCCTACTAGTGAAATTCAACATCAATATGATCCCTTGATGATTGTGGTTATCATAAATGACACTGCTATAAGACGAACACTGGTAGATAATGGCTCTGGCCTTAATGTGTGTAGCATTAATCTATTGCATAAGATGAATGTGGATACATCCCTTATTGAGCCTGACTCTCGTCCCATTCGAGGCTTTGATAATGTGGCTAAGTCTTCATTAGGTATTATCACCTTACCCATCACAGTGGGACCTGTTACTTTGCCTACTCCTATCCATGTTATGTCGGGAAATCTATCATACAACTTGTTATTAGGGAGACCTTGGATTCACAGTATGCAAGCTGTCCCCTCTACATTGCATAGACAAGTTAAATTCATTTATAACAATAAGACATATACCTTGATAGGTGATACTAAACTTCAGGCTTGTTTGCAAACTTCTACTTCCAAAGGGAGTTCTTCTAAGCCTTCCTCTTCTAGTGATGACTCGTTAAACAAGATACTTATGGATGAATCATCACCCTCTAATAATCAAAATTCTTTGGGTGAGTCTAAAGCTCCTAAAGAAGATCCTTCTCGACTTGAGTTTACACATGAAAAGGCTTTTGATCCTGAGAAGGTTCTCGCAGAAGATGATTGGGGATTCCTTGACTTTAATCCCACCTTTGTAGGTGAGTATAGGGTTCCTCCTAGAGATCTTAAAGGTAAAAAGAAGGAAGAAATTAGAGATCAATCAGTCTTACTTGAACCTATGAGTAATAATTTTGTGGCCGCTTCTCAAACTTCTTCTCCTCACACCTTTAATTCTAAAGAATTTGATTCTTTGTCTTATGAAAAACAACCTTCTCTTCCTGAAATGGCTGATCGTTATGGTCGTGGTTTTCGCATTTTTGCTAAGCATGGGTATCATGGAAATGGTTGTGGTGCTCATGAACAAGGGATAAAAGTTCCTCTAGAGACTAATTTTCACAATTATGCCTTTGGACTCGGCTATAATCCCTGCAAACGTACCAAAGCATCTAAAAGACCATCTCTCAATGTGAATGCTATATTTAGTAGTGATGATGATCTCACTTCAACTAAATCATCTTCTACTTCTATCATCTCTCATTCCCCTCATAAGGAAATCTTGGCGATGAACAAATCTCTTTATGACTCTACTCAAATTTCTAAATCCACTTATGAATCTTTATCTCCTATTCATCATAAAGTCCTTTCCTCCAGGGATAAGGCTCTAATAAATTACACTCATCCCTCTTCTAATATTTCTTGTGACTTTTCTTCTTCAATTTTTGTCACTTTATACATGTTTTTGATCTCACTTATAGTTGAGCATTTAACATGTCATATTCAAATACCTCATTCAATCTATCATGTCTTTAAATAACATTAATGGCTGTTATGTTGCTCATCATTATGTGACATTGGTAGCTCATTTACTGGGGGCTCATTGTCATTCATGATGGTACAATTTCAAGTGCAATCATATTTTTTGAAGCAACATAATAGCCTAATTTTCTATGTTATCTCTTGTTCCTATGGGGACAAGAGTGATTTCATACATCTCTTCTTTTTTTTGTCCAAATCTCTTCCTAGAAGATTGTGTAAGTCCTCATTGAGGCAATGATCTTTCCTTATTTTTATCTAAGGGTCCACTTTTTCCTATTTCGTGGATGGTGTGAAATTTATTACTTGATGTTATTCCTTGTATGCATTGGTTGTTGTTTGTTCAAGGATTCTCTCTTACAAGAGGTGTAAGTCCTTGACTACAACCTCTTTTGCACTTGGTAAACTACATCCATAATGAATTCATTGTCCCAATTGGGTTAAAAAAAGCGTCATCCTTCATTAAGAATCACTTTCACTTCGCAAAAGAAGGAAGTATTGCATTCTTATTCTCTTCTTTGTCTTATTCTAGAAGATGTTATATTTGTCTAACACAATTCCTCTCGGGGATAGGTGGCTTTTGTACAAAGATCTCTTCTCCTCTATGGATCTCCTTTACACATACTACAAGATATCCCTTTTCAACTATCTTATCCTTGCTTAAGGAGTGCAGAACTCTCTTGCTTGGATCTATGACATTGTTGCATTTTTGGGGTATCTTCTTTTGTGATGAAGGTAGGTATCCTTGTTCTCCTTTGCTTATGACATAAACATTACACTTTTTGAGCAATGGGTCATTCTCGAAACAAGAGCACAGACTCTTAGAGCGAGATGTCACGCTTTTGTACTATACATATACAGGTTGTAGCATACTCGGGCATAGACTCCTATGAGATGCTTCTAACCTCACTTACACACACATGCACGAGGTTGAGTGGAACTAGCAGCATAAGGCTAGACTTTCTCACTCTCCTCCCTTGCATGGATCACCTAGACAGACTCTAGGAGCTAGTTTTCCATGTCCTCTTTTCCATGGATCACCTAGACAAGATCTAGGGGCGAGAAGTCCATGTTTTCTCTTTCACTATTCTTCTCATGGATCACCAATGTGTGTATTCATGCTTTTTTCCTTTCTTTTCTTCTCTTTGCATTTTCTTTCCATTTACATCCTTCATCTTGTGTTAGAGAACTCTCAAATCCTCACACTCTTTGTTGTGTTGGAATTGAGATTTAGTCCTCTTTCTTACCAAATGATTCTCCATTAGTTTTTGATCTCATATCAAATCTTCTTGTGAGCATTTGTCATCAATTTTCTTTAACAATTCGAAGTGGTAAACATGATACCCTATTTCAACTCACTAAAATTAGCAAGCCGAAACAGGGGGGGGCATATAGCTACCCTCGAATTTTCATCACCTTCCTTAGTAAGCATTAGGTGATTTTGTGATCTAACATGTGTTTTGTAGGGTGCGGTTCCTAACTATGTACTGCAGATACCGCTGGGGGCTTCGTCCGACGACTTATGGATATATCCTTTTTCAAATAATGTTTACTTTTATGTACTTTAGCTTGCATATGCACGTAGTGTTCATATGACCGCTAAAGTGGGGGCTAAATGTAGCGTCGTAAATTGTACGCACTTGCTAGGGTGGTAAAATTTCACACCTAGTTTAGCACCCGCCTTGGTGCATTTTGCATCTTGCATTGCATTTCCCCTTTAGCACTTAATTAATTAAATTAATTAGGTCTAAGGTTCTATTTTATCATCTCCCATATCATAAAGTTGGGCCCTTTCATTAAAGTGTGCCCTTTTCATTTTATTCTTCCAATACATCATTTAATCAAAAACCCTAATTAAGTCCTATTTTGAGCTTGGGGGCTTGGTTTCGGGGGTCAAAACATCTCAAAATCACCTGTAACTTCGGGATTCTCTCTAAAATCATCATATCCGACGGCCTTGAAAATTTGGTGAAAAGTTGTCGGGACCATGGCGCCCGTGCACATGGTCCCGGACATTTTTCCCGAAATTTTGGGAGCACGATCCAATCATAAAATAAAGCTTAACCCCAAGAAATTGGCGGGATATTCAATCTCTAGGTCGGCCAAAAGATGGAATTACGACCTAGGGTTTCATATATAAGAGCTCTCTTTCTTCATTTGAAAGGATCCGATTTTTGTTTTGAGGAACTTCATATGCAGCGAAAGAGCAGATCTTTGAAGACTTCAACAACATCCAACATCTTTCTATCAAGCATTTATCAATTTCATTCATCCATTTAGGGCTTGGAAGACATTGAAGAACAATAGGAGATTACCGACTGAAGATTGGCTTGTACTCCTCCCTTGAGGGTTGGGTATGATTTCATGTTGTTTTCATGTCTTTGCATAAGCTTCAATATATCCTTTATTCATGCTTTAGATCACTTTGCATCTTGATTTAGAGCATTTACATTATCATTTACAAGCAATTAGGGTTTACTTTCTAGGTTGCTCTAGTTTGCTTTCTTGCATTTTAGGACCTTGCACACACACTAGGTCTGCACACACAATACATTTTACAATACAACTTGGCTATTCGTGGAGGTGGAAATCACCGAAGCGGGGGTTTGACTAAGGCAAAACCCTATATAGCCACCCAAACACCTTTTCAGATATAAGTGCAGGTTTCGGGACTCGGACGACGCCGCAAATTGCAGATCCGGAAGAAGCAGACTGAGACCGACCTGCCCACCAAATTTCAGAGCAAAAGACCAGGACAGGGGCGTGGGGTGCCCTGGTCCTGCCAGGACAGGGGCGCTGGGCGCCCTGGTCCCTGGGACAGGGGCGCTGGGCGCCCTGGTCCTCCTGACAGACAACATTTTCAGCATTTTGACAGCTTTTCCAGGTTGCAAAACAGCAGTTTCCAGAGCAGTTTCAGGGGCAGAATCAGGACAGTGGCGCCCGCGCCCCCGTCCCGAACATTTTCAGTCAGATTTTAACTCTGGGTACGCATTTACATTCTTGTCTTATCCTTGTGTTTACAGCTTTCGATCATTTAAGTTCAATTCTGTAATCTTGTTATTAGTTCATACTTGCACTTTGGGGTTAGGGATTGAACTTGCGTTATTTTATCTTTCAATTACAACAAGGGAATAGAGATCCTAATAGGTAGCCCGTGGCTCTCTCTTCCACAAGAAGAAGTAGCCAATTGTGTGATACCTCTAGGCTCTTTCGTATTCCGCAAATGTGTGATTGAAAGTGAGATTAGGGCATGTTTGCTTAGTGTCACTTTTTCTCCCAGACACCTTGTTTATAAGCATTACCCTCAGTTGAACTACAAACAGAGCTTGGATCATTTTTGAAGAGTTGATGATGCTTTCTTTGGAGCATTGATGTGCTCACTTGATCAAATCCTAGAAAACAGAAGAGTTTTAGAGAAGGCTTGGAACATAGTGAAGAAGTATGGATGTTGTTTTCTTCAGTTTCCCACTTTTTTTTACATCAAGATTGGTTTCTATGAAGGATAACCCTTCATGTTTCCCAAGTATTCCAGTGATAATATTTTCTGATGGAGCTGAAACAATTGATCATAATTGTTCATGGTCAGTAGTCCGAAGCACGGAAAGAAGGCTTCAAATTTACTCTTGCAATTGGTCATTGTTTAGTGATTATATCTTACAAGGCTAAACAAATGAAGAGTGAAATGCAATGGGTAACCATGAAAACATTGAAGAGGAGAGAAGAATTTGATTACTGTGGCATGAAGGACAAACTCAAAAAGAGTTGTACACATATACACAAGATTAATATCTAGGCAAAATGCAATATTGATGAAGATGTAAGTAGATTGGATTATAGTCAGCTTACACTTGAGCAAATTGAAAATTTTGATCTGGAAGGTATCCCTAACACCATGAAGGATGAAGATGATGTAATGGATCCTAAATATGCACAAGGTAAGATTGTTGATGTTTGTGTAAATAATTATTCATCTTGGATATTATTACACTTTACTTAAGTTTACTTAGGTACATGCATTTAATAGTAGTTTGGGTATGAGACACTTGGGTGTTTGTGCCACATTGGGATAGTGTGTGTAGGAGAATTTCCACCTTTTATGGTGTTGATCTTATCTTGTTGTTACATTCCACCTCGTGTGGAATATTATATTGTTTCTCCTATCTACCCACACCTATTTCCTACCTATCCTTGTTTCTTATTGAGCCACATGTCATGTTTGTGTGCTCACATATCCATTAGCCTTGCCTATATAAGCAGGCTCATCTACATTGTTTGTACGGGCAATCAATTCAACATCTTGTAATGATCCAGTTGATCATATTTTTTATCCTGATAGAATATAGTTTATTCCTATCATCTATTTTGATCTCTCTTATTTGTGCTTTCCATTGCCTCCAGATCTTGGCAAAATCTCATAGTTGAGACTCCACTCCATAGGATCCAATTGTCTCAAAAGGAATCTACCTCCATCAAAGAAAGATTCCAATACATTCTTGCTAATACAAATATTTGGTTACAAAAGAAAGGAATCAGATTGAAACCTTTCAAGACAAGATCCGAAGTAGATATCGTAGGACCTCTTGGGAAAAGTTTTGAACTCAAAACCAAAAATAGAGAGAATCTCTCTACTCCAAAGAAGGTTCCCAAGCTCAAGTTCATAGTAGGTAAATAGTTAAAAAAAAAAAAAAAAAAAGGATAAAGATGAAATACATCTTCAAGAACAAAAAAAAATTGATCTTGTTGAACCTATCCAAGAACAGAGACATGAAGAAGGCTCACATGAATAAAATCTTTCAGAACCTCCCACGATGACAAAGTAGCAAGTGTTCACTTCTGAAGAAGCTCCAAAGGCTTCAACTCGTTGTGCTACTACAAGTGTGAAATGTTCTACTTCCACTCCTATTGTTTCCTCTTTGCATGTTATTTCTATTGTGGTGTCTACTCCTATTGTTTCCACTATTCCTAGTGTTACTCATGTCATTTCCATTCATTCGTCCACTTCAATGGAATCAATGTTAGATACACCTCAGGATAATGTACCAAATATTTTTTTGTTTCCTTTCTTATTTCCCAACCCTGTTCAGAGTTACTACCTCAATTATTGATGAGTCTTACATTGAATTTGATAAGTTTATGTCTAATGCTCTACCAAGCACCATAACTATAGAAGTTCCACCCACAATCATGACTCATTTTGAGCCCATTGTAACTACCACTATGCCACAGCAAACCATGCCCATCCAAACTACAATAGTTTGTACAAGAAGAGTTTCTACTCATCCCCCATGGTTGCAATCAATGACCCCAAAAAGAAACAAGCAAGCCATCTCCCTAAATGACTTTCACTTCGAGCAATTGGCTCCTCCTAAACCAAAGAGTATTAAGAAAGAAAAAACTCTTTCAAGGATAAAAGTATATGAGTCAAGGAATAAATATGCAAAAACGGCAATCCCTTCTCAAGGAAAAGCAATTGATGAGATTTAAGAAAAAAAATTATGAAGTGAGGAGGATTGACCTTGGGAAGCAGACTCATGAGAATGCCAAAGAAGATTCTCAATAAACACTTGAAGCTTTGATCAAAAGGTGCAATAAAGATAAAGAGACCAAATACAAGCTCAAACTTCAATTGAAGCAACTTACTTGAACTGTATTGCATGAAATTACTCACTCCTCATAAGTGATTGAACTAGTTGGTTCTTTTGTTGATGAAGAAGTTGTGAAAAAGGAAAAATGAATTGTAGTTCATGGAAGAGTTGTTGTTCCATGGGCAGATAGGATGCTACCCCAAGGAACACACCTTTTGAATTCCTCAATTTAATTATTGAATAACCTGAATAGTGTGGGATCTCAATTAGATCAAACACTCGATCTGTTGTCACGAGAATTACCAGTACAGGAAAAAGACCTTCACGCTTGGCTCAAGATTGGGGATTTTGAACTGGATATTCCTATTGACAGTGAAGTCATTCCTACCCATCAAATGTACATTGAACAAAGGGAAGCCCTGGAGTACAAAATGGATGCATTTGAAAAGTTAATTGAAGATCGTCATAAATATTAGAAGGACTACAATGAGAAAAGGGTTGACATTATCGACAAAGTTTCTGATTTTTCGTGAAGGTTAGTGGATGATGATCAGAAGCTTCTGCATATTGACTCTATTTTCCAATAATTCAATATACTGGTTAGCACAAAAATGGACAAAGAAGAATTTGCAATTCCTTCTATTGACAAGTTGATAGACTTTCAGGTAATCTTGGATAATCTGGAATCTCTTCCGAAGAAACATAAGAAGTAGAATGTCAGCATTGGTGATTCAGACACTTAATCTCATGTTATTTCTAGTCACATTAATGGCCTTGATAAATCTCCAATGAAAGAAGACCTCAATGAATTTGAGCAATTTTTGAAGAAGCATTCTGATGAAGAAGAATAAGTGTCCCTCAGAACTTGGTAGTTTTTATTAATTTTTTTCATTGTGATTTGCATTTTTGTTTTGATATTTTACATTCCTACTTGTACATATGTAGTTTTCATGTAATTAAAGTACAAGTCCTAAATCAAATCAGGATGTACTTTGAATAAATCAAAATTAGTTGTATAATTCCTAGATTTTCTCAAGGATCTCCTCTACATAAATGAGAGACCTCATTGTAAATATTCATCTTTTTGCTAATGTATCGAAACTTTCTTGGATTGTAGAGATATCAAAGACTTTGTGCTTGTAGTGAAAATCTGAAAATTCTATCAATAAATAAGTAGAGTTGTCTTCCAATATTTTCCTTGGAAGTACTTTATTATATGGTGAGAGTGTTATTATGTCATTCTTAGCATATTATCTTTGAAGATTGAATTCTGCATTGTGAGAAGTTATTGGATTAAAATGTATAAATGTGGAGTATTATAGATTTTGTGTTATGGTACTTTAGTTTGAATCTTTCATCAATGATTGATAATAAGGTGGATACTTTGTGCTACACCAAGTTATCTGTTTAGAGTAGAGAAGATTGTGATATATGTGAAAGACTTAGAGATATCTATATATTACAATTTAAATCTCAAAAATCAATTAAAGAGACTGTATAAGACTTTGGGCTTACAAAGGTTTCTTAGTATAGATTCACTAGTACATCCTCAAGTCACTCTTTTTGTTTGGCTGAAATTTATATCGGTCATTAGTGCTTAAGTTAGTATCTTGTAATTTATGTTCTGTTTTTAAAGAAGAAGAAGCATTTTGAAGAAAGAGAGTTGGATGTACACTTATTCTGGAAAAAAGAGAATAAAGTGATTGTGACACCCTTGAAGATAGTATAGGAAATAAAAATCTGAATAGATACTAGTTATTAGATTGCAATAAGAAGGCAACCTCCCCTTTTGTGAGGAGAGATTCGGCTAAAAAGCATATTTTGTAATCATTCCCTGATTAAAAAAATTTCATCCAACAAAATCTATCATAATTTATAGGCTTATCAAACCAAATTTTTGTCACCTATAAGGGAAACCCCTTTTTCCCTTGTATTTGACACCAAATTTATCTCGACAATTGAGATTGAGTTACCCTTCCTTATGTATCTCCCCATAGACTTTGATTGAAGATGAAGAATATAAGATTGCACATATTCACAATCTTGAAATCCTTGATGAGAAATGGATCCATCCTCTAAATCACTTACAAGCTTATTAGAATAGGCTATGCAAAATTTATAATAAATTATTCAATATCAAAGAATTTGAAGCTGGTGATATTGTCTTGAAAGAGAATAAAGAAACATCAATCAATATTGTGATAAGAAAGGTAAGTTCAAGCCTAATAAGTTAGGCCCTATATCATCACTACTTAATATGGATCAAAAGCATATAAGTTGACTACATTAGGTGGTCAAGAGCTATAAGATCCAATGAACATTATGCATCTCAAGCATTTTTATACCTAATGTAGTAGTAGCTTAAAAAAATTAAAGATAAAAATTAAAGAAAATTCAAAAATAGAGAAAATACAAGAAAAAAAATTAAAAAAATCAAGAGTAAAGAGACTTTTTGCCCAATGGTAAAAATTGTTCCTATGACATTTTGGGCAAATACTATAATTAGATCTCATTCACATGAGTCATATGCAACCTTGTTATCTATTGTCTACAAGAATGTTACACTTAGGGATAGGCTTGTTCCACCTACCTTTGGCTATTTGCCAATTAGGTCCAATCATTCTTTGTAATTCCCTACTAATCCTCCATTTCTATATACATTATTTCAATAGCCTTCCTACTTTGACCTTGACTAGTACCTAGAAAGAGCATTGATACATGCTTTGAGAAAAATATCTTGATAAACCCAATTGAATTACATGTTATTTGAATGAAAGATAAAATCCAAGTCCTCAAAACCATGTAGAAATCAACTATAGGTCCATGTGTAACAATAAATATAAGAGAACAATCAACCATCTCAATGAAGATAATGAGTTATTCTCCAAAGCAACATCCTGAAAAAGTATTTAAGTCATTACAACTTTTGGAAAACTATATCATTCCCAATTCACCTCCCTTGCATATATCATTGTTTGGAGGCACAATGTTTTTTTAATGGGGATATATCATTTCTAATCTATGTTGTTGTCATCATCTTCAATTGATAACAAGTTTTTAGCTTAACTTAGGGAACAATCTTGTTTTCTTTTTAGATTCTTACATTTGGTTTCTTGTTTTGTTTTCCAATTGTGTTAGTCCTTGAGACATTTTATAACAACATCATGGTATTTCATATCATGGTATCATCTGTCATATTTCTTCTTATTATATTTTATAGCACAAATGTCATCGTGGTGTATCTTATCACATGTTATGCCAAACATCAAGTTTCTCAAAACAATCAAAACTATTGGCAATATATGCAACAAGTTGTTGTCATTGGTGTCAACTTGCATGTGTTGTCAATGATGTCAACTTGAGGATAAATTGATGTCCTTTCATATTTGTATACAAATGTATGGATATAGTTGAAGAGGCTGAGAAAAGATGTGTGATCAACATGAGATATTTGAGAGAGATGGTTTGACATTTGAAAGAGATGGTTTGATATTTGAGAGAGATGGTTTACCAAAATGCTTTGCATTCTTTTGGTTGGATAGATTTTGTTCTGAAAACTTTGAGATGTGATCAGTAAGGTTTATGGGTACATCCATGTGTGTTTTAGATGAATTGGTGCTTTGCAATGTTATATCTTAAAAGTTAATGTGTCACAATCTATTAGGGATGATCTATATCTACAAATTCAGTGGGTTTCTTTGTTTGTGATAACACATAATAATCAATTGCTTCAGGAGATGGTTGTAGGGACATTGTGGATTGTCTTCATGGTTCACTTCTTGGTCTGCATGATATTTTTGGTTTCTCCCCAGTGGCATAGAGGTAAACAATTAGAATTTTTGGTGGTTTTGTTGTAGTTTAGGCTGACAACATTGTTTCCCTCATTTGTGATTGATTTTGACCTATTCCATTTTCCTTTGAGGATGTGTTGTGATGTTTTTGGGTTTAGTTATGGTTTGAGTTAATCTACAACTCATTCTATTTCATTTTTTATATGTTTTGAATCCGACCTATGTAATACTCCATGTTTCATCTAAATTTCTTTTTTGGATCCAACCTAATTGGTGTTTTGGTTTGTTGTAGATTGTATTTATAGAATAACATATAATTTGTGAAAGGTACCAAGTAATGATTACATCAGTTAAGTATGAAGTGTGCAAAGTTAGTATGATGGAGTAATTCTGCAAAAAAGGTATTGTAATATCCACATATGACAAATGTTTCTCTTATAATAGTACAGTTTATGTTTTTGATTATGTGAAAAACAGGCTTTGAAGGGACCCGAAATCCTTTACAAATCAAACAAGGAATAGAACTAGGTTGTTCAACAAAGTGGAGAGAGCCACAACCAAAAAATAGTCTATCCCAAAAGACAACATGCAACCCAACCAAAGATAGGGCCAGAAAAACCAGCCCAAACAACCAACCACAAGGGCCCTCAAGATTTACAATTGGCCTTGTGGGAACGAAGAGTCATATCAAAAGAAGGCTTGGATGTCTTTGAATGCTTCCCCTTTACAGTAATCCATCCTTCTTCAACTTTAGCTACCACAATAGACCAATCAAAAGAACCCAACACCAATCTATATGGATTGGGAGAAAGAGTATCAGTAGAGGGAAAAAAATTGTCGTGGACACAGGACCAGATCCAGCAAATGGAAAAATAGTTGTATCAACACATGGTGAAGCAACTGGTGGGGTAAGAGACAACAAACCATTTTCAATAGTAGAGACAACAACATCATGTATCACAGAAACATCCTTTGTGGCATCCGAAGAATCTTTTTTCACCATTAAAGAATTTGAACCGGCCATAGTAAAAACCCTAGCATCATGTGACTCTTTAGAAGAGTCCAAAGATTTCTTTACGATCGTATAATGTAGGTATGAGGCCCCTGACCACCATGAAGCCACTGGATTTTTCTTCTCCAACCCACAATTCCTAGCCGCATGATCGGTTTTAAAGCATCTACGACACCTGAAAGGAATACCTTTGTAATCCAAAGATTGGACCTAGCTGCCAAAAGAGGAATTAATACAATCTCAGCCGGTAGTCCCTTAGACACATCTAGCTCCACCAAAATGCGAGAAAAAGTAGTGTGATAAAGCTCAAAGGATTCAGTATCCATCATAATGAAATTCTCAATAGCATCACCTATTTCCTCAAAGAGAGAATCAACCCACAAATGGATAGGCAAGTGAAAGGGGGTCAAAATCAGAGTGCCAGGGTTTGGCCAAAAGTAACATATTATCTTTCTCATAGGAAAAACTTTCACACAAAATTTTTCTTCTATCCTTAGCATTCTCAAATTTAGAAACAAAGAAATCTTTAGCCATAGGGTATATGTGAACAGTACCAGAAATGAGAGGATCCCAGTGTTGAGAGATCCAATTATGCAGCTCCATGAGCCTAGGCCAAATCCCCTTGAATCTGCAGATAGCACTATCCTCCATAAAAACCTTCACATTGTTCTCTATTTCCTGATTGGTATCCTTATTCACATTGACAGAGACGGCACAGGAGACAGGGATAACCCCCTGCCTCCCCCTCTACGAAAATGAGAGGCATTAGACGGATCCTGCGACACTCGAGAAGAGCCAAGGCCATGACCCTCAGTAGCCACCGACGTCCAGGAGACTCCAGTATGATCAGGTGCAACGATAGCGACCAAATCTGAGTCACCGTCAGGGAGTACAGTTTATGTTTTTCTCATTCAATATTTCATGTATCATGATAGCAGATAGTGTGTATACTCAGTAGGTCCATATTTCTTTGTATCTTTCTTAGTAAGTCCATTAGGGAGCAATGAGCTTTAAAACAAACATTGTAACTTGTTCATTTATATTGTGAGCTAGCTCTCACTATGGTTTTTCCCTCTTGGGTTTTCCACATAAAAATCTTGGTGTTCTTGTGTGGTGCATGTTTGTTTTTAGTTCTTTCTTTTGGTAGATAAAATTAATGTTTAAATTGCAAATGGATGTTTAAGTTTCAGTTAATGTTGATTCACAACCCCCTCTCAACATCTGGGTGTGTTCAACAATTAGTATCAAAGAAAGGTTCCTAAGATAATCTAAAAACTAGGGTAGATCCTATATTTGAATACATGGGGTTTGAAGCAATGGCTAAAGATATAATATATCCCAAATCAAATCTAGAGAAAATGAAACTTGAAGGTTGGGACATTGATCCAAATGATTGTGAAGTAGACCTTGAAGGATAACTCTGATTTGTACTTGAGGCCATGGGTATTGCAAGGCAAGAGTCCATACTATAATTGCAATAAACCATGACACATTGCTAGGTTTTATATAGGAAGGAATGTAAGATCTACTCCACAAAAGAAGGTTGATATGGTTCAGAAAAAGGAGATGGATAAAGTTTGGAAGAAAGAAGAAAGTGAAGTAATGATAGATCTGTACCTCTAGATGGTGCAAATGGATCTTCCAAAAACTAAATGAAAGTATTAGTTCAAGGGAAGCTATAATTCTAGACCTTTCAAACTCCTGTGAAGCAAATAATTCTGAAAACCTTTAGCATAATAGTTAATGATGACATTTATATGATTGGCTAGTGGTATTATGATGTTTGGTCAAAATTCAAGAGTAGATACTCTTCTTGCAAATTTTTGTTGAATGATTATGGAGCCTGATATCAAAAAATTGTAAAAATATATTAAAAACCTAAGTGCATTCAATGTGAAATAGTTAGGGTAATTTGTGGATGATTCAATTATTATGGGCAATTCTTCTGTGAAAGATTCTAGAAGCCTAAAGAAAGCTTTGGATAGATATGGGAGTGCAACTAGTCAATTGATTAAATGGTCTAAAAGTTTTGTTTATTTCATAAATACTCCAGAGAGAAGACAGACAAAGATTAGTGCTATTTTAGGCAGCCAAATTGGGAATCTCCCTGCTTCCTATCTTGGCCTCCCTTTATGTTAGGTTCCTCTTGGTACCTTTTGGGGTGCTCTGGTGGATAAATTTCATAAGAAGTTAGCTGGATGGAAAGGCTCGTTGCTCAGTCAAGCGGGAAAGGTTCAACTTATGAAATCTACCCTCCAGAGTATTCCTCTTTATGCCATTAGTCTTTTTATAATTCCTATTAAGTTTGAAGAGGCAATTGAAAAAATCCAAAGAACCTTTCTTTGGACTGGGGTTGAGGAAAAGAAGAGAATGAATTTGATTGCATGGGATAAGGTGTGCAAACCTATAAGAAAAGGTGGAGTTGGTCTTAGAAGAATCAGGGATATGAATGAGTTTCTCATGGCTAAGAAGATATGGAGAGGTTGTAAAACTAAGGGAGAATGGAATCTGATATGGGATAATAATTACAAAAGACAGATTCCGACCCTTCATAGTTTCCTCAAGGCTGGAGATATTTTGATTGGATCCAACATCTGGAAAAATGTCACAAGAACTAGAGACATAATACTCAAAGGAGTTAAATGGAAGGTGGGGAGGGGCATTTTTATTAAATTTTGGGAAGACACTTGGTTGTTAGACTCTCCCATTAGTGACAATCTTGATTGGGGCAAGTTTAAGGATCAGTGTAAGGAAAAATTTGGTACCACTGTGGCTGACTATTGAAATTTAGGACAGTGGAAGGACCTATCCATTGTTGATCCTTCAATTGAGCATCTGAATAAAATAATGAATTATATGGTGGTGATTGATGATGAGGATCAGCTTATCTAGAAATTCACTGCGGATGGTATATTTTTTGTCTCCTCTCTTTATTTCCAACAATTTTCTAGTCAGGAAAGCCCTTGTTAAGCTAAGGCTTGGGTGAAAGGTCTTAATCCCAAAATTAATATTTTTTCTGGACAGTTCTACAAAACAAGATTCTGACGACTGACAATCTCAAAACAAGAGGCTTTTGTTTGCCTAGTATCTGTCATCTTTGTATGTAGAATGAGGAAACCATTAATCACATGTTTATCCAATGTCCTTTCTCGGTGGATATTTGGGCCAAATGCTTGGAAAATTTCAATATCAATTGGGTTTTCCGTGAAGTTGTCCAAGATGTCTTCAATTCCTGGCTCCACCCCTCCAGGAATAATTCAGTTAATCTGCTATGGAAATTTTCATTACCACATATTTGTTGGGGAATATGGAAAGAGAGAAATGATAGAGTGTTCAGAGACAAGGTATCAAAAGCCCAAATTATTTTTGAGAAAATTAAAAGAAATATGCTGGAGAACCTCTACATAACAGGTGGAATAATGAATCCTAAAGATCAAGGGGATAACATCATTTTTAAGAATTGGAGATTAAAGGGGAGTGAAACCATATATGCTAATCCTAGAGATGAGGTGAGATGGGAAGGTCCCCCTCAAGGATGGATGAAAATCAATTTCGATGGTGCTTCCAAGGGTAATCCTGGTAAGGCAGGGTGTGGTGTGGTATTAAGAGATGAAGGGGGAATATGTAAAGCTATTAAATGTATTCCTATAGGTCACCAAACCAATCATGTTGTGGAGGCCATTGCTTCTTATCAGAGGTTAGTCCTTGCTAAAGATTCAAACTGCACAAAAGTGTGGGTTGAAGGAGATTCTCTGAACATTATTAACTACTTGAATAAAATTTTCCCGCCTTCTTGGTCTATACACAATGCTATTGAAATAACGAAGGATATAAGTAAAACCTTTGAAATATGTATCTTTACACATGCTTATAGAGAAGCTAACAAATGTGCTGACTAGGCTGCCAACCTGGCTTGTCGCTCTGACAAAAATATTACCCTTTATGGTGAGAGTAATCTCAAGTGTGAGGTGAAGTCATTGCTTGAACTGGACCGGATCCAGATGAAACAACGTGTCTTAACTAATCATAATCTCTAATTCTTTATTCTCACTTGTCTAGGATTGATCACAATGGTGGTGAGACTTGTTTTATCTGTCATATCATAATTATTTGGCACGGATTCTGGGTGGCTCTGCATAGCAACAATAAAATTGTTAGGTTTTTCCACAGAGCTCGCAGAGAAAATAACAGAGTTGCGAAAAGGAAGAACTGGGAATTCAAGGATAAAATGGGGGGCAATAAAAAGAGGTTTGAACCAGCTTCTTGCTCAGATTGGAAGAAAAACAAAGAAGTATGGGAGATTCTTCAAGATGGAGGTTTGAATATTTTTATGGAAAGGCTTTGTGGCAAAGACCCTACTGTCACGAAGCACTTCATAAAAAATGGAAGAGTGGTAAGATTCTTGTTGGCACCCAGATGATGCAAGTGGATGAGGATGTCATTGCGTAAGCTACGGGAATGGTGAAAGATGGTATTAAATTCTACAGAGATAGAAGTGTGTCTAACAAGGCCGCGTTTAGGTTTCCTGTCACAAATGGAGAAAGAAGAAAATTGGTTAAGGCGGACAATCCCTACTATTCCCCTAAGCGCATTTGTAGGTCGTGGAGGTTTGTGTTGTTTTCTACCATCAGCTACATTACTCTGGACGGGAGATTCACAAGGGCTTATGGGCATCACTTTGTGCTGCTCAACCACTTCCACCATGGTGATAGGGTTAGTTTGCCATACTGTCTCACATGCTCTATGGATCATACTATTCATGAAATGTAGAAGGATTCTCAAAAAGATCATGCCTTGCACCAAGGTTTAATGGTTTTAGTTTATAAGATGTTGAAAGGGAAAATTGTTGAGAAACCCATCAGTAAAGGCAAACAAATTAGGGATGACGAAACTAAAAGTGAGGATAGTGGGTTTAATATTTATTCTAAAACTAAGGGTGAGTCTGAATATTTTAGCAACAAGGGGAAGACCAAGGGAAAGAGCAAGGGGACTATTGTGGAGTCCGACCTTTCGGACTCTGAGGAGGAGTTGTTTGATGATAAAATCATAATGAGTAAGAAAAGAAAGGGGATGGGGAAGCAAACCCAAAGGAGCAAGAAGACCAGTAAGGGGATAAATGAGGTGAAAAGGAAGATTATTGTCTCTTCTCATGAGGACTCTTGAGGTTGAAAAAATGGACAAGAACAAGGGTAAGGAGGAAGGTGAAATGCGGGAAGCTGACTATGGGGAGAACCTGAACACTCAAAGAATGCAGAATGAAGATCAGGAGAACAACAGGGGCAATCAAAATGTCAGCCAAGGTGCCATAGGAAATGATAGTATCAAGGGTTTCTGTGAGGACATGAGCAAAATGGCGAAAGAAATTGGCGAATTGAAGACTGATCTCAATATGATCAAAAGGGCAACCATAAGTGAGAAGCCTCTTTCTGAAAATGTCAAAGAATTAATGGTGGCCATTAATAAGGTTGAAGCTATTGAGGCAATGGTCATTAAAATTCTAGAAATGGAAAAGAAGGTGAAGGAGTTGGAAGGAATCAAAGATAATAAAGGTCTGGGAATTAACTTGAACAACCTTGTCAATAGGGTGGATAAGATGGAATTAACTGTGAAGAAGATTGCTGAGCAAAATTTCCAGATCCTTAAGGCCACTATTAATCATGTTAACATGTTGATAAACAAATTTGAACAAATCAAAGGTAAGGAAGATGAGAAGGAACAAACAGAGAAGATGGGTCATGAAAAGAGAACAAGGGCCAGCACCCCAAAATAGGTGGGCATTAAGGAAAAAGAGCTCGATGATATGAAAAACTCTGCGGTCAATATGAAGCAGATGGTGGTACATGCGGAAGAACTCATAAGAAATATCTAGTTGTCTCGGTGTTGTCTTTGTGTTATCTCAGTGTTGTCTTTGTGTTGTCCTTTGGCTGTCTTGTGTTGTTCTCTTTGTCTGTGATCCCTTTTTGTTTTTCTAGGATCTGATCTTTGTTTGGGTGTCCAGGCACTGTTATTTCTAGTCACTTTAATGCTTTTTCTTTTTCCTGCTATGTAATCAAGGTTCTAGGTTCCTCCCAAAAACCTGTTTATAATTAATCAAAACAATTAGGGTAGATGAGAAGGATATACAAGTGACACTTGATCAATTTTTTATCTCATTCTATGCATTCAAGGGAGATAAAAAACTAAGTGAAGTTTTCAAAGAGCTCCTACGTGCAAACCCTAATGACTATATTTCCAAGTATATTTAGTTTTATTGCAAACCCTAATTTTTAGAAGGTTAATCGTGGTTGTGTTAGGGTAATTAATATTGTGGAGAATCCAAGGTCTGTATTTAAGAAGCATCCTTACAAATCTACTGAGATCGAAAAAGATAGAGTGTTTTCTCGCATTCCCATCAATGTGATACACACTAAAGATATATGCATATACATTCATTCACCCTTGAATGAATATAATCATGTGAATAAGGAAGAGTTTAGGAAAAAATACTACTTGATGATAATTTCATGCTCAAACTAGAATATTTAAATGTTAAGGCAAAGTATTTGGATGACTTGAAGGGTATTACAATGTTTTATGAAGAAGAATGGATCAGAATTGTATTGAGATGTATTCATGAGGAATTTATTTGTCTTGGTCAACCCTACAGGATCACAAAGGAAGCTATAAGAGAGGTGATTGGCTTATGTTCCACTAAAATTGTACTATCATTGAAGTCAACAAAGAATGACAAGGTCACAAGAGTTACTAGAGCTATGTTTGATAAGAGAATACTTATAGTTGATGATATCACTAATCTAGAGGTCAGTTATGCTACTATGGGCATTGCATACAAGATTTCTTTCACTATCAAGGAAGGATCTATTATTGCCACCACAATTCATATTGCATATCAAATGGTGAAGGAAGGAAAGGACTTTGATCTTTGAGAACTCTTGTGGCAGTAGTTGATGGACAACTTGCACTAGACCAAGGAGACTAGATACAATTTTTGATATGGCTCTCTTATTATTTGTTTAATATTCCATTTCATGAAGGAATTGCCTAGGTTGAAGACTGTGGTCTAGAGAAGAGTTTTTCATGTACCTTTCCAAATCAGGGAAAATGTACATAGCTTTCTAGACTCTAAAGCATATGATGCAATATACTAGAGATTCTTTAAGATATTTCAAAATGAAATGCAATTGAGGTATAGGATACCATCATAGGTTGTGGAGAGATATAAGGATGTTATTACTTTTATGGTGGATAAAGACAATTATTACATGGAGACAATTGAACCTAGGACTACATGGATACCCAAGTTATCTTATGAGGTCTCCAGACTTGAATGGATAACATATGTTGATATCTTGGTCTATAAACCTAAGGATCCCAATGTTGAAAAATTTGGGGAATATGAAGAAATATAAAATAAGATAATCAAGAAGAAGGTGGATTAAATATTTGAGAAGACTAAAGCAACGCTGAAGAAAAAAATGGGAATCCAATCTAAGCATACTACTAAGGAATAACAAGCTCTTGCTGACACTCTACAACCTCCATAGGGAGCTAGAAGATCAAGTAGGTTTTCCACTACTACTGCTACTCCTCATAAGCCCTCCTAACCTTCTCAAACACCTCCTAGAAGAAGAAGGGTTTCTACTGAGGTACCGATACAAACAAAGACTCCAACAAAGATAAAGAAATAATGAACAAAACAGTATGATAAAAGAGAAAAGGTTAAAATAGTGAATGTGGATGATGATGATGATGATGATGAAAAGAAATATTTTATATTGAAAAGAAGAGAGAAGAGGACAAGACAAGGATAGGAAGAAGGAATATCAAAAGGAAAGGGAAAGGAGAAGGAGAAGGCGAGGAAGACCAAAAAATATTCTTTGTCTACACCCTCACATGAACCTTTCAAATTAGATGTAATTCTCAATGCAATTGAGTTCCAAGGAGCCTTGAAAGAAATTGTTGAACTCTATCCTGAGGTGTCTCTATATAATCAAGAAACCATTGAGTAGGAAATAATCATGTACATGATGAAGTTTAATTTGACCTTAAGTGACATTTTGGACCAACTTCTAGAAAGCCTTGTTGAAGCCTTAAGGGAGAAAAGAAATGAAGCTATCAAGTTGGAAGTAGAGTTGAAAGAGAAATCTCTTAGACAAATTGGATCATCATTATCCAAGGATGAGAGAACCAAGATAATTTAGAGACAAGCACAGGAATCAAGGACAAAGCAAAGGGTAAACACCCTCATGAGAATGAGGGAGGATGACAAAGAGGAAGTGCAAAAGGAAGCAAAAGAGATCATTGGAAAAATCCTTAAAGAGATTAAGAGGGTTGAAGTGACTTTAGATGATTCTGATATAGAGGAAATACTTGATGTATCCACCATAAATGTGTCTACCCCTAATGTTCCTATGGAAAAATATAGTGAAATTGAGAAGATTGATGAGAAAAATAAGGATACTTCTCATCTAGAAAAGACTAGTGTAGGAGAACAAAGTGAAGTGGGTGTCCCTCCTATGGGAAACACTAATCCTAGTAAAGAACACAACGCTTCTCTTCTGGAGAATATAGGAAATAATTTAGAGGAGAATATAGTGCTTGGTGGAGATCAGCAAAAAAATTAAGACATTCTTAAGAATGTTCAGGACACAGCTAAGAAGACAGATGACAAGCAAGATGCTTCTATGGGTAAACAAGAATTTGGTGATGGAGCCTCTTCTTCTTCTGTGGATTCATTTAAGGACCTACTACGACTGCAAATGCAATTTCAGCTTGTGGTGACACCTTAGCTGCTACAAATTCCTACTTATGATGGACAAGTTGACTTGTCAAATATTTCTCCTCTTCACAAGTTGTAGCTTGATGTTTTGCATGCATCAACAAGGAAACAAATTCTACAACATGTTGCAAAGTGTGTGCCCTTGGTCTCCTTGTGTTGTGCAATGCAGTTCTCTAGTTTGTGACATGGCTTAACCTCCTCTCATGGATTCATTAAATCTCGTGATTGTATCAGGCATTAACAAGTTGATCTTTTGGTGCAACAACAACTGTGTTTCTAACAAATGATATCATAGCCTAGGTCATAGAAGGTGTGTTCCCTTGGTCTCCTTGTGTTGTGCAGTGTAGTGCTCTAGTTTGCAACATGGCTTAATCGCCTCCCATGGATTCATTAAATCTTGCAGTTGTATCAAGCATTAATAGGTCAATCTTTTGGTGCAACGGAAACAATGTTTCCAACACAACATTTGAAGAAGATTGAGATAGTTTATGATGCATTGAATATCATCCAAGAGGGTTTTGTAATGGATTAAAATAGGGTTTCACAAGTTTAGTATGAAATCTAGGCAAAAGACCTATTTCGCACACATTACATTAAAAGGAAAATGAGCTCAATAGATCCTACCTTAATTCTATTAGGAAGAGCATTGAATGTAAAATGGATTTAGTTTCTTTTTGTTTGAGTTGAAGATGCAATTGATAAGATGGAATTTGAATGTTAGATCTAGGATGAATTATGAAAAATTGACATAAAATAATAATAATAGTAACTTCCAGATGTCATGCAGAGTTGTAAAGTTGGATTTGATGATAGAAAATATATCAAAACCTATGAATAAACATTTTGCCTGAAAGTGTGACACCATGGTGCTTGGGGTGACCTGGTCCTCTAGAAATCAACTGTAGACAGAAGAAGTTGTTTTAGAATCAGAATGACACACAAAATCTCTTGTTAGAAGCTTGTCATAAATCCTCGAGACCAAGTAGTGTTGGGCAACCCAGTCCTCTACTTTTTGTGCCTTCAAATACTAAATGTGATTGTCATCGTCTGCTCTACCAAATTCTTCACTTGTGGCTCTTGAGTCAATTTCATGCACACAAAATGACGAAAATTTGTTTGTTGACAGGGGTTTGCCTAGCTCAAACCCCAGTTTAGGAATTAACCTTTAAATTGAAATAATAATTGAACTTCAAAATGGAATTGAATTGAAGTGGAATGCTTTCCTTTTGAGGGAAAAGCTAGATCTAAAAATGAAATACTTGAATGTAGATGATTATACCTTTCAATAAGTGATGCAATGCTCTTCGGGTAAGTCCTCCATGTGTTGATGTAATAACATGATAAGTCACATAAAAAACATCATGAAATCATAACTGAAACATAATATGGAGATGCCTTTGTGTAGTTTGTCACTCTTTGAATCGGATCTGCTTTTGGATTATGATAGATAGATGTCCTAAGGAAATGAATTGAGAGGAATGTCTTATATAGGGATTTCATAATTAAAATCACCTTTAGGCCAGCTTTGATTTAGTGTATTTTTGCAAGAAGCTAGATTTGAATAGGATAGGACCACCTTATTATCATCCCAAAATTTGGGGCAAAAAGTGTGGGACAGAGGTGCTTGGGGTGACCTAGTTAGGACAACTTTTTTTTGAATTTTTAAGGATACAAGATAACAGGGTTCTAATGCTAATTCTAGCTTGGTGGCTCAAAACATGATGGATATGCCAAACATGTTTTGGAAGTTGAATTTGAGGTAGGATTAGGATTAATTGGGATAATAAAAGATAAAGGGAAACCTAGATTTAAGGGTCCAAATAATAGTGTGATGATGTAATAAAGTGGAATAAGACCCATACTATTGAATTAAAAATTAATTAATTACAATAAAGGTACCATAATACATAGAGGAATGGGAAATACTAAAATGAGTGCTAGTAGAGTGTGAAATTGGAAACACTAATTAAAGGTGTACAATTTATAATGCTACATTTTGTCCCCCCCTTTAGCGAAGTATTCTCTTGTGATCATACTCTCAATAAAGTAGAATGAAAAGGTGGAGCATCTAAGAACAAGAGAAACTAGGGATATAACACTAAATTTGATGCACGATAAGTCCCTCATGCATAGAATCTTATCAATCCATGCAAGAAACCTTTAAGTATACACAAAACAAACAATGTTAATGCTAAAATACAATGTTCCAAGTCAACTAGTTGAAAAAACCTTGATAGTCAAAATGTCTCAACTACTAATATCATTCTTTGCATGTTATTGCAAGAGTACAAGTGGAGTTATAGAAATAGCAAGGGGGTAAGTGCACCAAGATGGTGAACAAAAAGGGGGGTATAAGTGGCCACTTTTTTTTCTTCTTCTGAAAACAGGTAAACTTGAACTTCAAAGAGATATTTGAAGGTCATGGACTCAAAACTAGGAGTTGAGAAAAGAATAAGAATTGTAGTACTCTAAATCTAGTTTCTAAACTACTAAAGTTTTTTTTAAATTGGATAAGATTAAAAGGGTCAAACCTCTCTCGCACGAAAAATTGTTCCTGATTTTTTCAGAAAAACATAACATAGCTATTTTTGTGCGTTACACAAAATATATAAGTTAGATTTAGTATTTTGCAAAACCCTTTAGTAGGATGATAGGTAAGATTGAGATCTATAAATTGTGTATTTTTTTGTAATTTTTCATTCAGTATTTTGTTTTTATGGTTTTTTGAAGTGACTGCATCTTGAAAATTTGGTACATGTTCGTGTGTTGGGCATAACTTGCATCAAAATAATCAAAAATAAAAACTTGTATATAATCTAGTGTAGAACTTGTATATAATCTAGTGTAGAACAATAATATGTAATTTATCTTGAATTTGGTCAAGTATATCAAAAGTTATTAAAAAAATGGTAGACGTATGTCTGTGAGGACTGTCAAGTCACTGGTAAAGAAAATTAAAGTTTACTGTGCTAATGTTGTCCAAAAATAGAAAAATTTATATGGTCAAAAAGATGAGAAGATGTGTGAGATTATGGTGGTAATTTTAGAGATACCCTTTTGATCATTTGTAAACCTGATGATGATGAAGTCGAGAAATCATGTTGGAAGATGAAAAAACGTGTGAAGGGACAAAAATGGAGGGAAAATGGGCTTGCAAGCCTTAGGGTCGTTTTCCAACCCTCTTACCAAGCTAAAACCCACACGGGTTCTAATGTGCAAGATAACCCGCTCGGGTTTTGAAAAACAAAAAGTACCATTCATAGTTCTACATAACCCATATGGGTTATGTAGAAATAAAACCATCATTTTCAGTTTCACAAAACCCGTACGGGTTATGAAAAACCATCATTTTGAGTTTCACAAAACCAATACGGGTTATGAAAAACATCATTTTGAGTTTCACAAAACCCGTACGGGTTATGAAGACATCAAAATGTATGCTTGTAAACTTAGCATTTACTACACATATGTATAGACATACATATATAATATGTGTTTATGTATGTATATATGCATATCTATAGTTATATATACATATATTTATATAGATTTATGTATATATATTTGTATACATGCATGTCTATCTTATTTTCCTCTCTCTCATCTTCCTTCCCGCATCACCATCTCTGTCTATTCTAAGCCCTAATTATCCTCCTTGAGTTATATCTCATCTCTCTCCCCCTCACACTTCTCTTTCTGTCGAGTCTCTCACCCTCTCTCTCTCTCTCTCTCTCTCTCTCTCTCTCTCTCTCTCTCTCACATTATCCTATCCTATCCTATTATCACCCTCTCCCCCTTCTCTCTCTTTCTCTCCCCCTACCTATCCCTCTCCCCCCTCTCCCTCCCTCTCTCGTTATCTTATCCTATTCTCTCCCCCCCCCCTCTCTCTCTCTCTCTCTCTCTCTCGCTCCCCATCTCCGCCTCTCTCTCTCTCTCTCTCTCTCTCTCTCTCTCTCTCCCAATTTCCTCTCTCTCTCTCTCTCCCCCTCTCCTTATCCTATTCTCTCCCTCTCTTCTTATCCCTTGTTCTCTATCTTACCCCCTCTCCCCCTACTCTCTCTCTAATTGTCTCTCACCCCCTCCTTATCCTACTCTCTCTCTCTCTCTCTCTCTCTCTCTCTCTCTCTCTCTCTCTCTCTCTCTCTCTCTCTCGTAATCCTATTCTCACCCTCTCTCCCTTCTCTTTCATTCCCTATCTATCTCCCTCTCTTCCTACCCCATTCTCTCTTTGTCTCTAACTCTCTCTCCCTCCCCCTCTCCTTATTCTATTCTATCCCTCTTCCTACCTCCCTACTCTCTCTCCCTCCCCCTCTCGCTATCCTATTCTCTCTCTCTCTCTCTCTCTCTCTCTCTCTCTCTCTCTCTCTCTCTCTCTCTCTCTCTCTCTCTCTCTCTCTCTCTCTCTCTTACACTCACCCTCTCTCCCCTCTCTGTGTTTCCCTGTCTCTCTCTATGTCTCTAACTCTCTCTCCTGGCATCGAATTATAAAAGAGGAAACTCAACAAAAGAAAATTGAATCCTTAGATAGAATGAATGATAGGAAAACCACTCTTGCCCCAAAGTGTGAAGACGAGAATAAATAGGCTATTATGTTGCTCACTGAGTATGATTGCACTTGAAATTGCACCACCATGAATGACAAAGAGCCCCCCAAAAGTAAGCTTCTATTGTCACATAGTGAGAAGCAACATAATAAGTCATAAATGTTATTCGTATTGGCAACGATAGAACCACCTATTGTTATTTGTTACATGAATAACCTCATCATCAACTGATTGTTAAATTTTAATATGCAAATATTGACATTCATTAGTAGAATGGCTATGTTGTTAATGATATGTACAAATAGAAGAATTCTCAAGATATTTTCTACATTTTCTTCTTTGCTTTGGTTGAGTAATCAAGTTGACTTGAATAAGATCGGGAAAATTACTATTTTGTTGAAATGAAAAATTGGGATAAGAAAAACATGGATGCACTAGACCATGTGGGGGAAGATGTAGACAAAGGAAGAGGTTGGAAACCTAGATATTTGTTGAAAAAGTGTTAATTATCATGACCTTCAACACTATGTTGCCCACATCCTAAAATATGTCCATTGTATTCATGTGTAGAGTCAGATATAGGTGTTGAAATTCCTAGAGAGGAGTTACTCTTGGGTGGGATTGGATTGAAGTTTAAATAGCCCCAATCAACATCTAGACATGTGTCAGGATAAGGAGTTTAAGTCTCAAATTTAGGCATTTTGTTTCCACCACAAAGGGAGGGTGTGAAGTCTAAACACCCCCAATCATCCTCCAAGAGTTCCTCTTTAAGAACATATTTAGTAGGAGATGGTGCATTTGTTTGTATTGGAGAAAATATTGAAGAAATTGAAGAAGATTGAGATTGTGTTTGCAAACAACTTTGTAAGTTTGTTTCAGTCTCCAAATTGTACATGTCATTTTCATAGACAAACTTGATTTTTTGATGAAGAGTAGAAGGGACTGCTTGCATAACATGAATTCAAGATCTACCTAGAAGAAGGTTATATGTAAGACTGTCGAGCATGATATGGATAATTATAGATAAAATAATAGGGTCTACCTTAATAGGCAAGGTGATTGTACCCAATGATAGTTTACCAACATTGTTGAAGGCACGAATAGGAAGATAATCGGATTGAATAAAAGAAGCATCCACTTTGATTTTACGCAACAAGTCAATGCTACACACATTAAGAGTTGAACCATTATCAACTAGAGTTCATCTTATCACACTACCATTGCTAAGGACAACAATCATGAGAGAATCATATTGGTTTTGAACTTCTATAATATGCAACTCATGTTCATAGAACGCACTGTTATGTTGGGGATCTTGCTTATTGTTAAATGCGTGAGCTATTGCATGGTAATCGAGTTGATGTTTCTGTTGGCATTTTTGATGATTCTGTTGTGATTGTCATTGATGGACACACTTGTATTGAGATCATTTTTGTATATATTAGTTAAAGCTCAACCGGTACATGTTCCAACCGGTATGATGCATAATAGTCCTTAGACTATTGGTGTTTTGCAGAAAGTGTTTACTGATTTGAAGCGGTATGTTAACCCCAAGCGGTTCGAGGATCTCAAGCGGTACGAGGGATCAAAGCGGTAGAACACATATTTCCCAGTCTTCATTTTGTCAAACCAGCAACCGGCATTTTGCTTGAACCGGTATTTTGTATGAACGGGTAATACTCTGTGATGAGTTACCAACCGGCATTTTGTGATGAGTTACCATCCACCGATTGTTTGATGGTGTCGACACTTTAATGGTGCTTTTTGTCTCATGTTACCAGATACGTCTAGATACATTGAACCTAGGAAATTGTATTGTAATCCTATTGGACCGACATGAAATCAGATTCCTTTATAAGGACATCATGTCTAGGGTTTTAGGTTGTTGTTGAGGTTGATGTTGTTGCTAGGGTTTAAGGTGGTTGAGGAGTCAGAGAGAGTATGAATGTATAGAAGACTGAAGTAATGCTGGAATGCATTAGGAACGAGCTATCAAGGATCTAACAAAGCAATCTGTGCTATTTGCTAGATCACTCACTTGTTGATTACTCACATCTTTGACAAGTCTGTAGCCCTTAACCGGGTAGGCCCAAAAGCCTTTTGTAAATCCTCTAACAAGGTGGTTCACATCTGTGGATCTAAAATCCTCTAGCAAGGTAGTCTTTAATTGGACTTATCTCCTAACAGAGATTGAGATTCCTAACAGGATCTGTTCTGGTAAAGAACATTGTAAGACTTTAACCGATCTGGTTCCTATTCTGCAGATAGTTACTTGTGAGTTCCATCTCACCGTGGTTTTTCCCATTTGGGTTTCCACGTCAAATATCTTGTGTTATGGTGTTTGTGCTTCTGTGGGTGAATGCATTATTTGCTATTTGGTTTGCATGTGTGCTAACCGGCTTGTCTGTTAAACTATTTTACTGGTTTACTGTTAGTCTTGCAAAGTGTTTAAGTGCAAAGATTTTTGGCATACTAATTCACCCCCCCCTCTTAGTATTCATCAATTGGTATCAAAGCCTACCTTTATATAAGTTTAACCACTTGGAAAGAGATATGGGGGAATACACATTGAGGGAACTTACTCATCGACTCACTCAGTCTGAGCAAGTCTATGATGATCTTATGGTCAAATACAAGGTATCTCAAGCGAAAAGGAGAGAACATGCAGAAAAGCTAATGGAGCTATCTGAAAATAGTTCATCTGATGAAGCAAACATGGAAGACCTGATTCAAGAAGTAGAAAAGCTGAATGAATCCAATTCCAACCTAAGAAAAGAATTGGAAGGACTGACTATCCGAATGTGCCAAGAACTTGAGAACCGGAGGAAAGCTAAAGATCTGGTCAAAGACAAAGATCATGAAAACTCCAAGCTGAAGCAAGAGATCAGTGCCCTAACTACTCGACTTTATGCTAGCAAAGTGGAAAAGCAAGACATGCAAGGAGAACTAAACATTGCTATCTCTGAGAATGAAAACTTGATGGAAACAAATGCTGCTATTTCCACAGAACTCTCTGAGTCAAAGGAAATACTTGCTAAGTTCAACAAGAGTACTGTCAAGCTAGAGCAAAAGCTTGAATTTGCCAAACCTGTCAAGAATACTGATGGACTTGGTTATTCTGGTCATGAGGAAGGTGAGACCTCTAGTACAAATGTTGGAACATCAAAGAATCAACTGGCATCAAAGGATAAAGGTAAGCAAAAGTTTAAACCTGTTTGCTTTAACTATCTCAAAGAAGGACATACTGCCAATGTGTGTAGGAGTAAGGCTTACAATAATTTTCCTTATTTTCTAAATGCTAAGCCTAGATCCTATAAATTCAATGGTAACTGTTATGCATGCAACAAGTTTGGGCATAGAGCATCTGAATGCAGGTCTGTTATGAATAACACGGGAAGATATCCTCAGAGGACCCAAGGAGTTGGTCCTAAACTTTTTGTGAACCAGAATCACAACCGGTTTAATGCCTTCAATCATCAGCCAAGAAGCGGTGGCTATCAAGCGGCAATCAGATGGAGAGAAAACTATTGGATTTGTCATGGTCATGGTCATACTGCTACAACATGAACAATGGACCTTGGAGAGCACCTAAATTGGTCTGCTATCACTGCAACAAACCGGGTCACATTGCCAAATTCTGTAGATCAAGAAAGAACATATCAGATGACATACCGGTCACTCCCGAAGGAAAGATTGATGTTGAAACTGTTCAAGCGGATATGAACAAGACCTAGAAGAAGAAACCAGCAATGTTACAAGAGGAACCGGTTTTTGCACCTAGTGTGGAAATCATGGAACCGGCAAACTAAGCTTCAGAAAAGCTTAGGGGGAGAAAACGGCGAAATGTTTTGAACCCCTGGTTTACACCGGTAAAAGACCTTAACCGGTATACGATACCTGTCATCTAGCGGAAGACCGGAAATAGTAAAAGGCAAATTAGGGTTTACGCCCTAATGGTGAAGCATTTATTGCGACAGGTGAGGAATATGTTTAAAAGGAATTTTTCAAATCATTTCTCACTATCAGTTTTCAAGTGAAGAAGGTTTTCAAGTGCAGAACGAAGAAAAGTGATTTGTACTGTGATACTGAGAAATTTTAGAAACCTTGAAGGAGATTCAAATTCAAATTGCAAATGGTCAAGTGAAGAACACAAAGCGGTGATTCTGCAACCGACGGAGTGTGAGGTGGAGAAGAATCTGAAAGCCCTAAATTCACGATTTTTGAAAGGTATTTTTCAATTTTTTAGTTTCTATCGTGGCTTTTGCATCCCATACTAGCTCTAGTACATCTGTAGATTCAGCAAGCTTTATTCAACACAAGTCTAGATATAATGCCCTATCACAAGTTCCAGCTGGTGTGATAGTAGAAGAGGGAATCTCAGATTACATAGATTGTAAAATCAAAGACCTAGGGTCTCTAGCAATTCACTCGCAACTAGGTTTATTTTGTAGACAAGATAAAAAGATCAAACTGGAGTATAGTATTTTGGAGAAGAAGAAGCTCCACAATGTTGTTTATTTCCTGGAGGATTTCACAGATGATCACATTAGGATCATTTTGAGCAGAGTGCATGGTGACAAGATGTACTTGGAAAGAATGCATGATATAACACCACAAGCAATTCATCCCATCACCGGTTTCTGCAATACAGGGGAAGTGTCAGCCCTAAGGATGGTAAGCAAGACTGAAATGTCCAAGCTCACCGGTTCAGTGAGCGACTCACGAGGTATGATCGTCAATTCAATCAAGGATGATCTGGTCAAGTAAGGCTACATGGTGATAGGCTACCGGACGTTCTCTGCCAGCAGACTTAACTTTGTATCTGTTGCAGTGGTAAATGCCACTTACCGGATGATCAAGGAGGATGCATCATTTGACCTGTGCACCGGTATGCAAAGGCAACTCCTGTTGAATCTTAAATCGATCAAACAAGATAATGCATTGAGGTTCAAGTTTGGACAACTACTAGTTGGGTTGTTCTTTTACTTCCAAGGCTACTTTCCAAGAGTAGGTGATGTTCAGTGGTCTGCCGACCAATTGGTAACCAAGCAAATCAAGGAAATCCTTCAAGCAGTTGGAACCGGTTACCCTGAAGCTCTGAACAAGTACTTTGATGAGTTTAGACACAAAATGAGTCAGAGGATGAGAATATCAGGTGATATTGTCAAGAAATATGAAGATGATATATGTTACACCATTAAAGTGGATCAATGCATAATGGAGGTTGTTGAGCCCAGACAGGAGGAAGTGGAGCCTATTGGCTATGAGGTAATGAATGATATGCTGGAAGGATATGCCTCTACCCTTATTGTCTCACCGCTTGATCCAAAGGCAAGGAGAACCGACACCTACCTAGAAAGAATAACATCGGTTGAGGAACCCTCAACAAAGAAAGGAAAAGAACCTTCAATGAAGAAGGCAAAAGCAATGTCATCAGCATCGGCACCGGTTACTATAGCCAGTCCTACAGTGACCAAGTGGTCACCGGCTAAAAAAAAAACCTGAAGCGGCACCTGCTAAAGTATTCAAGAGAAAGAGGAAGACAAGGAATGCCTCACCGGACTCAGAAGAAACTATGTCTGAGGAAAAACCTAAGAAGACATGACAAGAAAAGAAAAAGACAAAGAATGAACCGATATCATTGACACCGGTAAAAATATTGACATCTCCTCTTACAAACCTTTGACACATTGTCAAATAACTATCAAAAACATTAGGAGAAAAGTGTTGAATGATTTGATTGATTGTTTTGATGACTTTAATGATGATGAAAAGGAAGCAGTCAAAAAAGAAATCATTCAGTATTTATGTGTTAATGATCGGTCGCCTTCAGAAATTAGATCTGAGGCACCAGATTCTTTGTATAAGTCCTTAGACAATAAATGGCGCATTGCCATAGAGAAGGAACAGGAAATGAGAGAGAAAGTTTTTGCTGAACATTTTCCTGATATATCAAATTTAGAACTGTTTGAAGTAATGAATAAATACAAAGGCCTCTTCTTCATGAGAAGAAGAAGACTCTTGTTACTTGAAGGGAAGGGTCAAGAAGTGCTCAAGAATACACACACCCTTGCTCTAGAAGCTCTGAAGATGCATAGAGTGGTTGAAGCCAACAGGAAGGCTGAGCAAGAACCGGCAATAACTAAACCGGATAAAGTGTTTGATGATGAAGGAAATCCGGTTGTTGAACCTATCGACACTATTGATGTCGATGCTTTGGATGGAGAGGATGTTGCTCAAGGTACACCATCAGAAGCAACAAAACAGGAGAAGCAGGCAGAACAGGAAGTAAAGAAAAAGGAAACAGAGGACAAAAAGGAGGAAGCAAAGAAGCAAGCGGAGGAGAAGAAGAAGAAGGATGAAGAGGAAAAGAAGAAGAAAGATGAAGAGGAGAAGAAGAAGAAGGATGAAGTGGAGAAGAAAAAGGAAGAGAACAAGAAGAAGAAAGAAAAAGATGAGGAGAAACAGAAACGGGAAGAAAAGAGAAAAGAAGAAGAGAAGAAAAGAAAGGAAGAGGAAGAAGAGAAAAAGAAACAAGAAGATGCAAGGAAGAAGAAAGAGGAAGAGGATGAGAAGAAGAGAAAGGAAGAGGAGAAGCAAAAGGAAGTAGAAAAGAAGAAGGAAGAAGAAGATAAGGTAGAGGAGAAGAGGAAGAAAGCAAAAAAGAAGAATGCAGAGGAGGATAAGGAAGACGAAAAGAGAAAAGAAGCGGAGAAGAAGAAGGCAGAGGAGAACAAGGAAGCTGAAGTGGCAAAGAGCACACAGATGGAGACACCTAAGGCAACCAGTCATCAAGACAAACCGGTTGACCTCACTAGTCCCATTGACCTCCAGTCTGCAAGTGAAATGGAGCTACTGCAGAGCATCAAGGTTGCTCAAGAACGCCTTGAGGTGTTAAGGAGGAAGAAGGAGGAAGATGTGATCCAAGCTACGGTGGACACTCTTACTGGTTTGTTACCCGGTACAAACCTCCCCAGTACTAACTCATCATTGGCACAACTGAAGCTCCTATGCACTGTAGTGGATGATCATGTGCAGAGCTCAGAGGAGGTAGCAGAGGCAAATGCCAAGAAAGAGCATCAAAAGGCTCTCAACATTGCCCTGGTGAAGAAGCTTAATGAGCTCCGGTCTGAACTGCAAAAAGCACAGAAGGATATAAGGAATGCTCTGGATGAGGGGAATCTTCTACTCAGCAAGATTTTCCAACCCCATCTGTTCTATGACGATGTGCTTGCACAGAAGCAAAAGCTTCAATCTAACTTGCAGTTGTATATGAGTACCTTCAATCTGCCATACGATTCTTTTACAACTTATGGGCAAACCATTCACCAGTTTCACATCCAGTCTGCCAAATTATAGTTGGAAATAAGCAACCGGACTCGAGATTTGCAGGAACTACAACTGGTTCTACTCCCACATCTGCAAATACTTCAGAAGTCCTATCTTAATCTGGATGCCTTAACGGCAACACAGGAGATGAGCACACTAGATGCCATGGAAGAACAGGTCTCCCAGATGCAGACAGAGAAAGAAGTGGCAACCTCCCTACTTGAGTCCTGGTCCTTATCTATGAAACAATTTTTGCAGGACTTCAAATCTATTTTTGACAAGTTTTATTCCTTATTGTCATAAACTCTTATTCTTTTAATCCTAATGACACAGGTGTTAATCTATAATATTTTGTTGTCATTGTTGGCAAAGGGGGAGAAGTATAAATTTTGAATGTTTTGATTTATACTTTCTTGTTATTTCTGTTAAGAAGTAGTATACATTGTATTTTCTGCAAAAGGGATAGTGTATATGCTTAGGGGGAGTAATTTTGATTCTGACATATTTTTGTAAAACACTTAGATGTCAAAATTTCCTAAGTGTTGCCATCAATGCCAAAGGGGGAGATTGTTGGCATTTTTTATGATTATGTTGTGATTGTCATTGATGGACACACAGTTGCATTGAGATCATTTTTGTATGTATTAGTTAAAGCTCAACCGATACATGTTCCAACTGGTATGATGCATAATAGTCCTTAGACTATTGGTGTTTTGCAGAAAGTGTTTACAGATCTGAAGCGGTATATTAACCCCAAGTGGTTTGAGGATCTCAAGCAGTATGAGGGATCAAAGCGGCAGAACACATATTTCCCAGTCTTCATTTTGTCAAACCGTTAACCGACATTTTGCTTGAACCGGTATTTTGTATGAACCAATAATACTCTGTGATGAGTTACCAACTGACATTTTGTGATGAGTTACCATCCACCGATTGTTTGACAGTGCCAACACTTTAACAGTCCTTTTTGTGTCATGTTACTAGATATGTCTAGATACATTGAACCTAGAAAATTGTATTGTAATCCTATTGGACTGACATGAAATTGGATTCCTTTATAAGGACATCATGTCTAGGGTTTTAGGTTGTTGTTGAGGTTGATGTTGTTGCTAGGGTTTAAGGTGGTTGAGGAGTCAGAGAGAGTATGAATGTATAGAAGACTGAAGTAATGCTGGAATGCATTAGGAACGAGCTATCAAGGATCTAATCAAGCAATCTGTGCTATTTGCTAGATCACTCACTTGTTGATTACTCACATCTTCGACAAGTCTATAGCCCTTAACCGGGTCGGCCCAAAAGCCTTTTGTAAATCCTCTAACAAGGTGGTTCACATCTGTGGATCTAAAATCCTCTAGCAAGGTAGTCTTTAATCGGACTTATCTCCTAACAGAGATTGAGATTCCTAACAGGATCTGATCTAGTAAAGAACATTGTAAGACCTTAACCGGTCTGGTTCCTATTCTGCAGATAGTTACTTTTGAGTTCCATCTCACTGTGGTTTTTCCCATTTGGGTTTCCACGTCAAATATCTTGTGTTATAGTGTTTGTGCTTCTGTGGGTGAATGCATTATTTGCTATTTGGTTTGCATGTGTGCTAACTGGCTTGTTTGCTAAACTATTTTACCGGTTTACTGTTAGTCTTGCAAAGTGTTTAAGTGCAAAGATTTTTGGCATACGAAATCACCCCCCCTCTTAGTATTCATCAGATTCACTCCACCTTTAACAACAGTCATTGGTTTTTGTTGAGGTTGAGGAACATCTTGATGAAGGTGGGCAACAATTTTAGGCTTTTCAACAACATGAATGGCATTGATTTGGTCTTGGTTAGATTATTTGTCCATTAAAGCTTCATCTTTAGGAGAGAGAGCATTGTAAATATTGTCATAAAGGGAAAGGGTATCATCCTTTTGCTCCAAGGTATTTTCATGAGTAAGAAAAACTTTAGGAGAGGGACAAACATAACTCATTAATGCTTCATCTCTAGAGGGAAGGTCATTCAAATGAAAAGAGGATACATTATCATTAAGAAGGATAGCCACAATATCATCTTTTTGCACCAAATGATCTTCATGGGGAAGGTATAGAGAAGGATGAACATCATTCTTTAAAGCTTCATCCTTGGGAGAGAGATCTTTGAAAGAACTGTTTATAGTCTCTTCTTGCACCACAATGTCTTGATGAGTGGGATCAAATTTGAGAGAGGGTAAATCATAGCTATGTATGAAAGGAAGAGCTAAGTTATCATCATATGCATGAAAGGGAACACCATCAACATCTCAAATATAACTTAAAATTGAACTAGTAAAAGAAGATAACTCCATTTAATCAAATGATCAAATAAGATGTTCATTAGCCATACTAATTAATAAAGATGCAAACAAAGCAATGTTCACTCAATGTATGCAATGAAATTAGATTTAAAAATAGAAGATATGCAAGTGTAAGAAGAGTCGGGTTCACCAAAATGTAATGGATGAAAATAAGGTTTCACAAATTTAGCTATGTAAACTAGCAAAAAGACCTATTTCGCACCCATTACGTTAAAAGGAAAACAAACCCAATAGATCCAACCTCAATTCTATTAGGAAGAAGGTTGAATGCAAATTGGATTCAGTTCCCTTTTGTTTGAGTTGAAGATGCAATTGAGAAGATGTAGTTTGAATGCTAGATCTAGAGAGAATGACGGAAAATTGACATAAAATAATAATAACAATAAGTTCCAAATTTCATGCAGAGCTGTAAAGTTCGATTTGAGGATATAAAACATATCAGTACCTAGGACTGAAAATTTGGCCTGAAAGTGTGGGATCGGGGTGCTTGGTGTGATTTGGTCCTCCAACTCAGATGTAGACACAAGAAGTTGTTTTGGATTCAGAATGACACACAAAATCTCCTATCAAAAGCTCATTAGAAATTCATGGGACCGGGTAGTGTGAGGTGACCCAGTCCTCTGCTTCTCGCACCTTCAAAAGCTGAATCTGATTGTCATCATCTACTTTGCCAAATTCTTCGCTCATGGCTCTTGCACAAAGAATGACAGAAATTTGTTTGTTGATGGGGGTTTACCTAGGTCGAATCCCAGTTTAGGAATTAACTTTGAAATTGAAATAATTGTTGAACTTGAAAATGGAATTGAATTAAATTAGAATGCTTTCCTTTTGAGGGAAATGCTAGATCTAAAAATGAAATACTTGAATGTAGATGATTATACCTTCAATAAGTGATGCAATGCTCTTAAGATAAGTTCTCCATGTGTTGATGCAATAACATAATAAGTCACATCAAATCTATCATGAAATCATAATTGAAACATAATATGGAGATGCCTTGATGTAGTTTGTCACTCCTTAAATCAGATCTACTCTTGGATTGGAGTAATGGAATGCAATTATGATAGATAGATATCCTAACGAAAGATGTAATCAATGACAAAGGGGAAGATTGTTAGCAATATATGCAACATATTGTTGTCATTGATGTCAACTTGAATGTGTTGTTATTAGTGTCAACTTTATGACAAATTGATGTCCTTGCATACTTGTGTATAGATGGATGGAGATAGTTGAAGAGGCTGAAAAATGATGTGTAATTGACATGCGATATTTGAGAAAGATGGTTCGACATTTGAAAGAGGTGGTTTAGTATTTGAGAGAGATGGTTTGACTCAAATAAAGAGATGGATCTACATGATTGAAGACATGCATGGCAGTCCAGAAGACCAACAAATGTATCTATGGCAGTATGCCTAGATAAATGGTATGTACATGGTTAAGCTTGTCACATGTGATTTATGCTTTGGTTGAGGGATACACTTGCATTGATTGATGTCTACAAGTTCAAGGAGTTAGTTGGTTGACAATTGAGTCTAGATTCATACTTGTGCTTTTGGGAAAATTGTCTAAGGGTCAAACAGTGCATTTTTCCTAAGTTTGTTAATCTACATTTTAGTTTGCATTCCTCTACATTGCAAGATTTAGTATTGTAGATCTAGAGTTTAGTTTGGTTGACCATAAGGAGTCTTCTTTCAGGATTTCAATCATATACATCTCAGCAGTAAGAGTTATAATTGATTGTTCTCAAGTATGCAACTAGAGTGGAGTGATATGTCTCAGAGGTTTACCAAAATGCTCTACATTCTTCTGGATGGATAGATTTTATTGTGTGGACTTGGGGATGTGATCAATAAGGTTTATGGGTACATCCATGTGTGCTTCAAATGAATCAGTGCTCTACAATGCTATATCTCAAGAGTTAATGTGTCACAGAGTGTCAGGGATGCTCTATTTCTACTAGTCCAATGGATTTTGTTCATTTACACCAACACGTAACGATCAATTACTTCAGAAGATGGTTGTAGGCATGTTTTGGATCATCTTCATGGTTCAATTATTGGTTTGCATGAAGTTTTTGGTTTCTCTTTGGTGGCATAGAGGTAAATAGTTAACATTTTTTTGTGGTTTTGGTATTGTTTGGGTTGATAGGATTGCTTCCTTCACTTGCAATTGATCTTGACCTATTCTATTTGCCTTTGAGGATGTTTTATGCTTTGAGTTAATCCACAACTCATTCCATTTCATTTTGCATGTGTTTTGAAGCCAACCTATGTAATACTACACATTTCATCTAAAGGTCTTTTTTTGGAGCCAACCTAATTGGTGCTTTGGGTTGTTGTGGAGGGAATTTATGGGGAAAAAAATCATTTATGAAAGGTATCAAGTAAGAAATATATCATTTGAGTATGAAGTATCGAAGTTAGTATGATGGAGTAATTGTGTGAAAAAGGACTACAACATCCACATATGGCAAATGCTTCTCTCATAGCAATTTAGTTTTTTATCATTTAGTATTTCATGTATCTGGCTAGCATATAGTGTGTCACCTCAATAGGTCCATATTTCTTTGTATCTTGCTCAACAAGTTCATCAAGGAGTAGTGGGCTTCCTTGGGCAGTGAGCCTAAAAACAAACATTGTAACTTGTCCATATATATTACCCTCATTGGGTTTTCCACAAAAAATTTGGTGTTCTTGTGTGGTGCATGCTTTGTTTCCAGTTCTTTCTTTTGGTAGATCAAATTTAATGTTTAAATTGCAAATGGATGTTAAGGTTTGCGTTAATGTCGATTCACCTCCCCATCTCAGCATCCGAGTGCATTCAACAAAAACATCATGCAAGATTCATAACATGCCTTAACAATCGAAGTATTTTATTCTCCATCATATTTATTTTACCTAACCCTTTATTGTATCTAACTCTTCTGAACAACCAAAAAAGTAATATAACCACTTCACTTATCCCCGTTATTCATGAATCATTCATCTTTTGCATCTCCCTTTCATGCATCACTAATATTTCCATCATTTAACTAAATCTTTTCATTATCACTAATCATTCACCCATTGTTAAGACCATAGCCCATCTATCTCTTCCATCAATCCCTAACCATTTTATCTCTTTCACCCATTTCAAAACCACCCTTGTGTTCATCAACCCTACTTGTCCTCGAGGGGGCATCCTAAATCATTAGCCAATCATAAAATCAAAATATCAACACTTGAAACATATTATCTTATCCCACTAGGCACCTATACCTATTTTTTTTTTAAACATCATTACTTCACATCAGTTCAAATGAGGATAAAATGTACACTTATTTCTCACCACCTTCTAATGTCATGCCCAACATTGCATCTTAATACCATGTCAACATTTCCTCATTTTATGCTAATTCCACTTTTTCATTTACCACAATTAATTGATTAAATTATTCATGTTAGTTAATTATGCTAATACTTGTCCATTTCTCCCAAAATAAATAAATAAATTCATTTTTACTTATTTCTTCATAAACAATAAAAAATCTAATTATCCATTAATATTCCATCATAACTTCATATTGTTTTTTTTTTTTAAACCCATGCACAAGTAGTTAGACAAAATAAAGAAATAAATAAAACTAATTATCCTCACCCATTTTAGAGTCCATTGGAACACTCAAAAATCTTCTTGATTATTCGTAGTTAGCAAAGATTCTCCACTCATCTCAATCAATCTCAATCATTCATTCAAGGTCAAATCCTCACCATTCCTCAATCAAAAATCTATAAATAAATCAATCCTCAATACTTCGTCAAATCACAAATGAATAATCAATCCATAAGTACATGCTATTAATTTGAAGAACTACCAACATTTCCACATAAAACATCTAAGCATATCCAACACATTCAAGGTTTGTATTTGGTACTAGTTTACTTATTTTTCATTACATTTGCATTATTCATTTACTCTATCTAAGGTATTCTTAAGCTTGGAATAAGGATCTTAAATTTGCATTTATTTTCTTTTGTTCATTCTAAATCTAGGTTATAAACTTGGCACTTTCTTTTCTTATTGATATTGATCTCCCCCTTTTAATGCTCTCATTCTCCCTATGCAAATATTACACTTGCAGGCTTGGTCAATGCTTCCAAGCTTTGATAGTGATTTGAAGAGAGAATGTGAGGTGTATTTATAAAAAAAATTGAGTGCTGAAAGTGCTGATAAAGCCCATAAACTTTTAGGGTTAGATTTGGGGTCACAAACATCAAGAAATTTTTTATTTTATTTTTTTTAATTACTTTTTGGAAGTATTTGGCACAAGGGATGGTCAATAGTCTCATAAACCTGACTTAGGGAGTTTCCCTAAAGTCTCAAAGATGTCTAGAAATCCTCTCAACATCACCAACAAGGGAGACATCTCATAAGCATCCCCTCTTTGAGAGATATGTCCCTAGGACATCTCTTTCCTAGTGGTGGTAGTGGAGGTTCGAAGGTGGAGCCATTTCCAACCATCCCCAAGTCTCGAGGACATCCATATTTTCAGAAATTTCATTTTTACTTAGGAGCCCATCCTTGTGATACACCGAGGTAAAGAACTTCAACATATTGCAAGGCCAAAACTATATGAATATGCCACCAATAGTTAAATATGTCACATATTCACATTCCTCTTGAAAATAGATTCAATTTCAAAAAAAATGGCACCTCACTAAGTCTCTTGATAAATTTTATAGCACATATATAAGAACCACTTAGGGTCCAAAGAAGGGGGAAGCAAGAGAAGAATCAAATCCAATATCTCTAAGTAGTACGGATGTGCTTGACAAAGGATTGCAAATCTCTTTGTACTTGTCTATATTGAGCAATACACTCTAGCTAATTGCTCTTACCAACTAGGTTTTTCACCTCTCGTAGCGGTTTTACTAGCTCAAATGCTTGTGTTATCTTGCTCGTTACATTTGCTGATTACATTTCTTGCTGATTACATTTCAATGTCTATTTCTTTGTGTAGCACCATTTCCTTTTCCTCCATTAATCACAATCATTTAGGTAACTAAGTAGAATAGTAGTTTCATAGTTACTAAGTAGAATAGTAGTTTCATAGTTTGATTCCCTAGCTTCTAATCAATTAAAGGGGAAATTATGAGTCACTTCCTAGTGAGCCAAGCAATACTCCAAAGCTAGTGAAATTCTTCCCTCATAAAACTAAGCTCTTGGAGACGAAAAGCCCCCTAGTTGGGGTAGTGTGAACCAAACTGGATGCAGTTGTAATGTAAATCAACTTCATTCCTGTTGTATCTCTGCTTGTAAGACCCTAAGAGGTTTGAACGACTTTTAGAGCGTCATTCATGAGTAATTTGATCACTCCTAGACTTATAACAGACTAAAGTAGAATTGTACAGTCATCTAGAAAGTTGGACAAAGCTGGAAACTATCAAGCAAGTAGAGAGGCCTAATAAGGCTATCTGAAGTCTTTGTTTAAGAAAACAAGTTACAAAGATAGGTTCTAAACACGACTACCTTAAGATGAACAGACATGTCCCAAAAACAACTAAACACAAAAATGGTTTTCTACATTACCTAGCTAGAACCTTAAAGACTAATTACATGTTCGGTCATGATTGAAGATTTGAACACATCCTTAAAAAGACAAGCTGAAATCAACAACCTAGCTTGGATGATAGACCAATCGTAATGTGATTTATTGGTTTGGTACAGAATTTAGAGCTTTCGATGCTGACATTGAGCATGCCTTGGTTAAAAGCGAGTTTTGGAAGGTGGGTTGATCAATAGTCTACAAGAGGAATTCATATTCCAGTGCATAGGGTAAGCCACAACATTTATTGTGGGATGTAAAACAAGGAGCTTGTCATAGTTGTTTGTTGTAAGCCAGTCTTGTGAACTTGTAGCCTTTATTCATGGGTGATGGTGAATTGGAGGAGTTTTCTAAACACTGGATTGCTCAAAGTAAATCTTGTGTGCTTACTGTTGTCTATGTTATTGCACATTTCCTTTCCTTTTTCATGTCAAACGACTCTCCTTTAATTGAATGCATGAAGTTTCCACAGTCCATATTGATATGTTTTTTATTTGTCTGGATTCGATTGTGTGAGTTTTTACGTTGTCAACGTTTCGGATCAAACACCATGATCCATCATCAGGGCAAAAGAGCAAGAGAGCAAGAGAGCAGAAAAATGGAGAGGATAGCAGACCTAGAAGATTAAAAAGATGAAGAAAGGAGGGAACACGAAAACCAAGGGGGGAGCAAACAAGAAAAAATTAACTAAAAAAGGTAAGAAATAAAATAGACGAATAAATCAAACTAAAGGACAATAAAGAGCATACACAAAAGCACAAAAAACAACCAATAAAAGAAACCCAAAATAAGGAAAAAATAAATAAGAAATACAAATAAAATAAAATAAATATGTAATTCCTACAATATGAGCAACTTTAAGAATGAATGAGCATAGGCATGGTACAGAATCTGCACATAAATAATCATAGATACTAACATATATGGGCTAGTCAAGGATTAATTTTTTTCATGTGAAAACAAATTTACCATGATTGGAAGTTTAAAGTCATTGGAACAACATACAAACTGAAATAAGCAAGCAAAATACTTTTCTTACAGAGATTTTCAAGTGGATCGATGTGATCACTGCTATTTTCTCCATGCAACTTGAGCTTTTCTTATGTACAATTATAATTCTCCTTCCTTCTACAAGAACACATATGAAGTTGGCATGTAAAAAAGAGAACTAGACTAGCTCCTGTAGATAAGGGCATTCCAACTAGTTTCACTGAGACACTGTGCACTTAATCATATGCAGTGTTAGATATTAGAGTAAGTGGATCCAAAACGCCCTACCAAATCATGCAGCAAATACACCCTATACACTCTATTGAAAGAAGAGCATCATAACATAACATGGAAAAATGACAAAATGCACAGGTTACAAACATCTTGTAATGATTTTCCTAGTCATTAACATTCTTCTTTTACCAAATGTCAAAGGCGAGCAGGACTTCCCTCTGAATCTGGGGCACTTCTGATTGTTCCACTTACCATCTCACCTTCTCCTTCTCCTTTTGAGCTATCAGGAAAAGAAAACACAGATGACCCAAGAAAGACAATCAATTCCCTCAAGAGATATCATAAAGGCTTCGTATCTTTTACTTCCCATGATATACTGTGTGTACATAATATTTCCATGTACTTCAAAGGTTAAAAATTTATTGAGAACCTGAATATGAATAGGTATGAGGAAGTCCTTGATACATAATTCATTGGAGATCAAGTGAAATCATTCAGGTTTCCCATTAAAAGTAATCAATCGAATTGTTTCCTGATTCACCTCAAAGTCTTTTTCCCTTCTAATAGCTCAAAGGAGAAAAAGGGAGTGAGATGTTTGCCTTCAGTGCTGACCTTGACTGTTTCCAATATTTTCAAGCCATACTTCTTAAAAATCTGCATTACAATAAATTTATCAGGCATAAAAAAATAACTTATCAATATGAGATAGGAAAATAATAACCATAGAACAAAAAATTCAAGCGATCATTTCTAACTACCACAGAATAAACAAATTTATTAAAAACACAATATTTCAAAAGCACTTCAGAATTTGACCTTATATACTATATACAATTTTTTTTAAATCACGTCAACATTGTTCTCTCCATCATTCACAATGTGTAGCCATATAAAAAAAATTGCTAAAAACCATGGTTTTGTCAAATGTTAAAAAATAACCAAGTTACCCCACAGGAACCTACTGAATATTACCATAAATAAGAAATGAATCAGAACTTTCATTTAAAATTTTATACGAAATTCCTGTGTTCATTGTTCCTTTAATGCAAGGCTGCAATAGAGTGTCACGTTGTCAGAAGGCCTTTCATCCTTGATCAAATCGATGTCAATTACCTCAATCATGAGAAATGTCCCGAATGCAACGACAGATAAGATTCCAACAAGAAGCAAATGCAAGACTGCAGCAGTCATTGCCAAAGACTTTGAAGAATAGGTATATAGATATCAACAAGAAGAGCCAAAAAATATTTCTATTTTGTGCGGTTCAGCCCCCAGGCTTCAGTTGACTTATGGAATGTTGGCCATTAAATAGGGAAAAAAATGGCAAGAACAGGTGTGAAAAATTTCCATTTATAGGTCTGCATTTTACCTAGCACTTTAGCATGATGTTGACTAATTTCTTCTCTATGACATTTATTCACCTTGTAGATTCCACTGTTTAGATTCTAGACATTAAATTCCTTAAAGAGCAAATTTTTGAAAAATTTACATAGAAGATCATCTGAATGACATTTCAGGTCACTCTATGGTCCTTCATCAGGATAAATTTTGTTCCTTTCTATAGCCGTCTGCAGTGAAGATATATGCCTTGTTCAACTATCTGAGCTCACAGACTTCTTAGGGGCATTGTTTCATAGGAGCCAGTCATAGTAGATACAGATTCACCTTTGATGACTCAGAACCAGATTGTCCTTTGTACCTCCCATATGAAGCATGAAGGTTAAATGGCAGCTTTTGATACGATGCAACCGACTAGACATTGTTAGGTCGCATCCTTTGGCTTGCTGCAGCTGAATGCGTCTCTCTGTGGTTGAATCCGTATGCAGCAGCAGTGATCTTGCCTCTCTAAGGCCATTTGTTTTCTCTTCAGTTCGAGGACTCGCCAATTTATATCCTCGTCTCTCCTTCATTAAGGTTTTTCTGTGAAAAATAAGGAGAATCCTATTTGTAGACTGTTTTCTCAAACATCTCAGAGCGCTACCTAGAGCGAGTTTCTTTAAGAGATTCAAGAATTCCACAGTTAATCTTACAGAAACGCATTTCTGGAAAAAACTGAGTGGAAATTTAGCTTGTATCAAGATTTCAGATCAACCACATGATCCATCATCAGGTTTTCTTTACCTTTTACTTCATTAATTTTGAGGTTACCTAGGAAATGGTTTGTTCCTATCACCTTCTTCTCCTTTTAATGGATACATCGAAAGGACCTATATCCCTTTGCAACCTCCAGAGACATTTAACATGTTTCAAAGGGGTTACCTACAAAGAATTTTTCCTTAAAGTTCCTAAATTGAGTATAACAAGAAACTATCTAGTATTGACACTTCATCGCATTGGACCTCTGAGACTGTGGTGGGCGTGAGTTGATCCCCGTGAACACTCATCAAACTGATCTAGGAGAACAAGCACAATCAAAGCTTTTTCAGAAAATTAAATTTTAAAACCCCAGTTGATTGGCAAGTTAAAAGAAAAAAGCTTGACTCGGTAGGGCAATTTATAGCTGCACCCCAAATACACCCTCTCGGTAGGGCAATTTATAGCTGCACCCCAAATACACCCTCTCGGTAGGGCAATTTATAGCTGCACCCCAAATACACCCTCTCAAATCTTCAAATTAAAAAGTAGGAACTCTTATTATTCAGAAAAAGATTCTAACTAATCCTGTAGCATATTTACTTTATGCTTCATGAAATCCTATGTTCCATGCCTCTCCATTGTGACCCCAGCCTAACTAATCTCACTTTTCCAAAACAAGCTGAGGATGTCATCATCATTTAAGGTATCCCCATTTTTGACCTAGCTGTCACCATATGATACACAGCCCATAATAAAGTGCTATTCTGTCTCCAACAACCCTGCGGTGCTGAATAAGTATAGTCTCTCCTTCCACTCTTCCTTTAAGTGTTGCAAATCTGCATGTTTCCATCTGAGTTTCTCTGAGCCCATAGTTGACCTATTATTATCTTTCCCTTCCATTTGTCTCCAACCCCAATGCTCCATTCATCAATATGCTGATTGGGAATGATGGGACACTTATCCCAATGATTACCTAAGTTCAAAAACCTGGTGGGCATTCCAGTTTAAGGGGAGATCTTCTGTTAATACACAGAGATTAGCTTTTCATGAACTCTTGTTTCGAATTCTCCACAACAAAATGAAATATTGTACTACAACAAAGACTCTATAGTGTAATGGGCACTTAAAGAAGTGTGATCCAGATTCAAAATTCTCCTTGTGCAATAAGGTGGCTGACAGCTCCATTAACAGTAATACTAGAGTAAACTATAGTAATGAACCGAATATACACTGAAACACGAGTCTTTGCTAGCAAACCCTGCATTGATGGCCACCTATATTCCCACCCAAAAGAAGCAAATAAGCTGAGAATCGGTGCAAGCGGTCATAAAACCCTCTGTATCTAAATGTAAATGTGCATTCGTTCACAGGCACTAGTTAGTATGTATCTGAAATCAAACTCTGCCCCAATTGTTTTTTTTATGATGGCCTTTTTTCGATCTGTTTATCCCCGAGCATAATAACAAAGTCTCATCATTTTAAAGATTTGCATAACTTTAAGAATACCATTGTTACTTGCTCATCAAATTACTCAAGAATTCAGTAAGAATCTGAGGAAAGGAAGTGCTAAAACTGAAATGTTCTTGAATAATGAAAATACTTACCCAGGTACCATGTGAGCTCGCATACTCCAAACCACGATAATGAAAATGTCAGGAATAGCAATGGTATAGTGTTAAAAATAATTAATTATAATCCAAGCATCTTTTCCTTAGGAATGGAAGAATCGACACGTGTAGCCACCATGTACAGAATCTTACCTTGATTCGCTCATGGATTTTCCGGTGTTTTAAGCAATTTAGCCTAAATTTGAAGGCCGTGTGGGGTATTCAGGCATTTTTAGTGTAAAATACGATCTCGAAATTTCAGCCAAATTGTTTCACATGAAAGGACACGAGATTTCACACTACTGAAATTTCTATATGATTATTATAATATATATTATTTTTATAATAAAATAAAATAAGTCTTAGTATTTGAGGATGAGTTTGAATAGATATTTATTATTAAAAATTTGTTTGCCGTCAAATCAAAGCCCACTAGGCATCTCCATATTGGAATTTTTAAATTATTACATGTTAAAGTTAAAATGATTTAATTATATTCTTTCTATTTTTTTATAAATTAGTAAAAGTACTTAAAGGACTATCAAATTGTGGGTCTATCATTAATTGGTGTACTTTTTTTTTCTCAAATTTATTATATTTAATATTTGATGAACAAAACTATAAATATTCGTTTTTCAATTTTTTGAGACATCCTTATTACAAAATAAATAAATAAATATACTTTCATATTTTTTCTACAAATAGTCAAAAATAATAATTGTTCACTCATGCTCTATCATAACTTCTTCATGATTCCCTTCTATTTTAAAAATTTGTTTGATATATAAGATCTGATGCTCTGCAAAAAGGATTAGAAAAATTGTTGGATGGCAACACACACAAGAGCACAAGAAACAAACATTAGTGTTAGCAACAAAAGATTATCCTAATCCTTTTTGCAGAGCATCATTTGGTGAACCCGACGTGAATCCAAACATCACAAAGATCAACTTTTTTTTTTTTAACCAATAACATGTTTGAATGTTGAAAATGTCACACAGGTTGCACTTTTGACATTGTTTTGGCGCGTTTGACATTGTTTTGGTGCTATTCACCTTGTTTCAGCGCTTTTCCCTTCTCTGTCTTTCCCTTTCTTTTAGTGTGTTTGTGTTAAATAGCGCCTCTCTGTTCAAACACAGACTAGCACTATTGTAACAGAACGTTGTACAAATCACCTTGTAACCAAAAATAAATAAAAATTAGGCTTGTAGAAGCCCACCAAAACATCCAGATTTTTCTAACTAATTGTCTTTTATGCAGGTTCTAATTTTTTTGTGCAGGGGAAGGAGTTAGTTTAAATGTTTTAAAAGTTTCTTTTTTACTTTCTTTCAACAAAAGTTGGTTAAAAAGAATCCATTTTTCCTTCTTGCACAAGTTAAAATAAACCTCACATTTTATTTTAGAGTGCATAAAATGAACCTCAAACTTGTTTTTGGTGCTTAAAAAGAAAATTCATCTTTCTTTATTGCAAAGTAAAAAAAATAACAAACTTCAAAATTTTGCTTTCATTGAAAGTTAGGGATATATTTTGTTTTGGTGCTTAAAATCAACAAAACAAATTTTCTTTCTTACATCAAACTTAAAAATCACAAGCCACACTTCAATTTTTGGGCAAATAAAAAGAACAATCCACTTGTTTTGATTTTTGCAAAAACAAATTTTACTTCAAGCAAACATGTTTTTCTTTAAGTTGACCAGGATTTCCGAATTCTAAGTTACAAAACACATTGCCTTTGAAGTTAAAAAGAACACCATGGCTGTTGGAGCAACATCTCCAAATAGTTAGATCACATTTGTAATGGTGGATTAAAAAGAACAAGTGTCTTTCGTACTTGGCACACTTGTGCAAAAAGTCAGTCGAGTGGTCCTACCTCTAACACACACTATCCTCTCCCTTGGCTTTCGTGGTCCTAGGTGCAAGAGAAAAGTGTTAGTAACACTCAAAATTTTATCTTTTTAAGAGAGGCCTGCCAAGGGATCGATACTCTTGGGAACGACCTCGAGCGGTAAATCCTTCGAGCCGCTATAGAAATCAGGTGAGAGCGAAAGCTGTAGCCTTGGGTATAGCTGTTCCTACAGTGTAACTGGCCAAAAGGACAAATGGGCTCCACCACCAGTTACAAGGCTCTTAAGTGAGTCACTGCAGAATGAACTTATGTCCAAAAACATTGAACATGACTAAACACCTTTTAGTAGTAGCCCACCCGTTCTATTGATTGAGGATATTTGCGATATAATTTAGTGCAAGAGCATAGATGGTTTTGCTCCCAAGATACTCACCATACATATTTCCTTGAGTAGAAACATAGCTTTTTGAAAAGTCACTTGTGGCTTGATAAAAGTGGTGACTCCCCCATCATAGGGATCATCTATTTGTTATGCTCATGCAAGACTTAGTATATCACATCCTTACCTGCCACGGTGGGATTCATAAGGTATGTAGTACCAAAGTCGAAGAAATATCAAGATGTGGGCTAAATTTATCACAACTGGCCATTTGACTTTAGGGATAAAAAGTGTTTGAAATGTGTTCGTTTTAAAGACCAAGTGCAAATTGAGCTGACTTCAGGCTTTGGAAATACACCTTAAAATACATCTAAAAGAAGGGTCATATACAAGTCCAAAGATTGGGTTGATCTAGACCCATACTCATTTGTGCCTTTGAGGGAACATTGTGGTGTTTGTGTGCTTGCTTTGTTTTCTTGTCAAAGAAACATCAAATTAGAAAATCAATCCCAAAAACAAAGTATTCATCCAACCAAACATCTTTCAAAAACAACCAAAAACATCAAAAACAAAGTGCAAACAACAAAAGAGTCAAAAATTTTATGACCATTCTTCACATCTTGCGAAAGAAGAAGCGTCATCAAAATATCAACTTGAAAAGAAGACAATTAAGCTCAAAGGCTTTGATCAAACGAAGGAAATTCTTCTATATCAATAGACAAATCTTTGTCTCCCATAGAGTTTTCTTGCGTCACATGTGTCTCTATCTTCAAGGCAAAACAAACGAATTTGATTCCGAATCATTGAACCACAGAGCTTTTATGCAATATAGAGCTCTGAGTTATCACAAAAACCAAGGAGGAAAGATTAATCCCAACTTCTTCCCAAACGTCTGTATCACATACAACACAGCTCGAGAAATACCACCAACACTCGAAAGGGAAGAGATAGAGTTTGTCCCATTTATAACACAAAGTTTTTATTGAAGTTGAAAAAATTTTCATCCATCATCTCACTCATACATCATCACTTCATCATCAATCCGTCCCAACTCTCAAAACATTAAGAGGTTCTTGTCCCAAGTTCTCTTTTAGATATTGCTTGAAATCAAACACATCACATCACTTTTTAGATTGTTTCTACATCTAGGATAAGCTCATCCTAAGAGACACATCTACACAGGTTAAAACTAGTTCATGAGTGAATCCTCTCATTACTAGGTAGTTAAATCTGTAACACATCTCAGATTTCTCTACACCTTATCACATCAAAACTTATCAAACAAACAAGCAATTCAAAGAAGGAATTTCAGTTACATCTACCTTAAAAGTGCTAGAGATCTACATGCAACACAAATCACCAACCATCAATCTTTCATTTCATCAAACAACTCATCATCATCTTCAATCAACTTCAACAAAAGCTTGCAAGCAAAATGGCTCAAACCCGATCACAGTCCAGGCAACGAGAAATAGAAAGGGAAGAAGAAGAAGAGGAAAATCTCAATGAATTTCAAGAAGCACTTGGAGGAAATGCAGATGACGAAAACCCAAGTACTCCCACTCCTGCAACAATAGAAAGGGCTCAGCATAACCCTCTCTTTAACAGACTTTTTGACAAAATACTCAGGAGCAATGCGGATGCTCACTTCTTAAGACTTGCTCAAGAAGGAGCAAAACTCCCCTCTGACTTTGATCTTGCTCAATTAAGACAAGCATCAGAAAGACAAAGTCGCCATGAAGAGGAAAGAGGTAGAGATCCCATCAGATATAACATTCCTCGAGGTAACCCACCACCTCCTCCTCCAAATGAAATGGAGATGTTGCGGCAACAAGTCGAGAATCTCGCCCAACAGCTTCATAGTGGTGTCAAGACTAACCAATTCTCACTCAATGACATCTATCCCTATCCTTTTGATAGGAATCTTTACATGCCACCATTTCCACGAGGATTCGAAACACCCAATTTCAAAAAATATAGAGGAAAGGGAGATCCTCATGATCATGTCAGAGAATTTCATTCCGCTTGTCTTGAAGTGGCATATGAAGACACATACCTAATGCGCCTTTTTTCCCAAAGCTTGGGAGGAACAACCACATCATGGTTTTCCCGACTACCAGGTGGCATTAGAACATTTGAGGAACTCATCCAGAAGTTCCTAGCTCATTACTCTCATAACATTGAACGCGACATCACCATGGCTGATCTGTGCAACACCAAACAAAAACCAGGTGAACAATTCTCGGTATTCCTGCAACGATGGTGTCAAATGTCTAGCAGACGTTCTCTTCAGTTACCTGAACGAGAACTAGTGGAAATATTCATTTCCAACTTAAACGAAGAAATGGAATTTCACCTGGATGTCAAAGACACAGACTCTTTTAATGATATGATCACCAAAGGTTTGAAATGTGAAAGGGCACTCATCAAGAAAGGACTCATCAAAATCTTTAATGAACCAAAAAATGGTCCTCGTCCACACTTCAACAACGATAAACCAAACTTCTGGAATAAAAACAAAAATATCGTCAATGATGGGGTTGTGGATGCCAGGACTATACAAAATGCACAACCTGTGGTTCGATTTGCCAGACAAAATCCTCCACCTCAAAACAACACAAATGTTCCTTCTAATCAAGGTCGCATCACATCTCAGGATGAACCTAGACCTCGTCAGCAAAAACAGAAATGCACATACACTCCCTTAGGGGAACCCATTGAAATAGTATTGCGACAACTCATTTCTCAAAATTTGGTCACTCTACCTAAACTATCAAACTATGAGCCTCAGGTCAAACTGGCCTGGTGGAGAGATACTGAACACTGTGAATTCCATCAAGGAAGAGGGCACAAGACAAGTAATTGTCACCGATTGAAAGATCTCATTCAGGATCTTATTGATCGAGGAGAAATTGAAATTGAAGGACATGACCCAAAAACAACAAATAATGATCATCTGATGTTCAAAAATCCACTTCCATCACAAGATCAAAGGGGTCCTTCCACTTCCCGGCGAGGCATTGATACCACTGATTATACACAAGCTGCGTATAATTACACTGTAAATCATCTGTATGATGCCAATGAACAAGTTGCAACTATAACCTTCAAAAATCCCAACTCAAATTGCAATGTTGTTACGCGTCACGGCAAAGTTACCATCAAGGCAGCTCCACAAGGCACCACCTCCATCCCAAAGCAGTACAATCTTGTGGAACAATTAGACAAAACCCCTGCACTTATATCCATTTTAGAGCTTCTGCACCTATCACCCTCTCATAAAACTATCTTGGATCAAGCACTCCAAGAGGCGTCAGTCCCTGCAAATCTGAATACAGACCAATTTCAAGCCATGGTTGGAAGTCTAAAATCATCACCATGTCTCACTTTTTCCGAAAGTGACAACTCTTCCTTCCAGCAACCGCATAACGCCTCACTCCACATCGAAGGATTTATTAACCAGCATCAGATCAAGCGAGTCTTGATCGATAATGGAGCAGGCCTAAACATTTGTACACTGCAGTTGGTCACAGCATTGGGATATGCGGTCGAATCAGTGGATCCTCGTCAGAAGATCACAATCAAAGCCTATGACGGTGCGGAGCGTTCATCCAAAGGAGCTGTGGTACTACCAATCCGAGTGGGCCCCGTGGTAAAGCACATCATTTGTCAGGTTCTGGACCTTCCTCTGCCATACAATCTATTGTTAGGAAGACCTTGGATACATGCCATGCAAGCCGTTCCATCTACCTACCATCAATGTATCAAGTTCCCACATAACGGTGTAGAGATCACAATTCTGGGTGACGCAAATCCCTTTGCATATTGCCATAATATCAACCATCAACCAGAAATTACCGTTCCTAATAATAGAGAAGCCATTTCCTCCACATCATATATAAGTCCCGCCTCTCTTGCCCGTTCAAACACCACTATACCCAAGCAAGAAAAGCTTAAGATGAAGATCGCAGAGGAAGGTCCTGGGGAATACAACTTGAGTCAACTCTTTTGTGTGGGACAAATGCCCACTTCTTCCAGAACACATGGTAAACCACAATAGGTACTCCAGCAACCACTAAACATACCAGCATGTGCTTTGACGCCCTTCATTCTTGGAAAGAGTCAAGAGGAAGAAACACAAGATGAGGACCTAGCGGAATGGATCTATAAAGATCCCATCACCACTGATATACCGCGAGTTACACTTCCTATGGAACAGTATGGCAAAGGTCTCCTCATTATGCAATGAATGGGGTATGATGGTCAAAGTGCTTTGGGATATTGCAAACAAGGACGACATGAACCCCTGCTGCCGGAATTCAAGCCCAAAGGTAATACAGGCCTAGGCTTTGAAAAAGAGATCTTTCCTAAACTCAAGTTCAAAGGAAAACCCAACAAACAATTTTGTCCACCTACGGCAAAAAAGACGCCTTTTATCATTAAAGCAGCCTCAAGCACCATCCCAACTGCCCCACTGAGGCTCAAAACCCCAACACAACCATCACCAATGCCACTCATCCCACCAAAACGAACCAGTAATCCCATCAGCAACACCATTAGCAGCAGCAACTGTGTCAGAACCCGCAACAGCATCTATGGCACCAGTAGTTCTAGTAGAAGCCACTGAGTCAACATTACCAATACTCCCCGTACCAGATCCTTTAATCCCCATCGACCTTCCTGCAACACTGATCATTACAAAGGTACATCAACCAATCACACCTGCAGTATTTAACTCAAAGGACATCCTAGTATGGTATAGTAATCGGATGCTGGAAAGTGACTCAAAGACCGACTCGCATGAATGGGAATTTGATTCTGTACAGCTTAACACTTCAGATGAGGAAGACACATCACCACCTCCACCATGTAAAGACATCCCTGTTTACGGAGAAGCACAGATAAAGACCACTTGGGTTACTAAACTGGAAACATCTTCCACAGATCCTACGTCTCATCCTACGCCTGATTCTGACAGGGAGAGTACCATTAACGACCTTCACCATAACGTCTTAACCCTCACTGATACATCTAATGCACTTAACCTAATCGATGAAGTAATGCCCATTATCCACCCTGAACTCATCGAATGGAACCAACCAAATTTCCCATGTCTTGACCTCTTCCAGAACGATGAGGCCATCATTGACTTTTTGGAATTAAGGGATAACCTACCAAGCAGGGATCACAAAGTTGGATTCGCCATTGAACTTAATAGCGCAGCATACTTTGGGGCAGATGCCAAACCTTTCAGCTGCAAAAATATAACAATAAAACATGGATCTTCTAGTGAAAACCACACTGTGGAACTATTTGATCCAACAAAAGTAAAAAAAAAGAGCGTATCCAATAGTGAAAACCTCTCTGAGGCGCCTGAGGATGAAGGGTTTGACATTCTCCCTGATAGTGCACAACAGGAATGATCAACAATTCTCATCGAGGAAACCAAAGAATACAATGTGGGTACTCCTGAAAATGCTCATATCATACATCTGGCATCTCTTCTCACTCCAGAGGAACAACCTAAATTTATAGAGTTCTTCCAAAAATGTCAGATCAACTTTGCATGGTCATATGCAGACATGCCTGGGCTTGATCTTGATTTAGTCATGCATCACCTCACAGTAGCAGAAGGAGCCAAACCTGTCAAGCAGAAGCTTCGTAAGATGCATCCTCAAATTGCAGTACTAGTCAAAACAGAACTCAAGAAACTCCTAGATGTTGGATTCATTAGACCAATTGATTATGCAGAATGGATCTCCAACATTATGCCTGTCGGCAAACCAAAAAGGGGCATCCGCATTTGTACTGACTTCAGAGATCTGAATAAGGCATGTCCTAAGGATGACTTCCCCCTACCAAATATCGACATCATAGTAGACCTGACAGAAGGACATGCCATGCTTTCACTCATGGATGGCTTTTCAGGATACAATCAGATAAAGATCGCACCAAAAGATCAACATAAGATAGCCTTCACATATCCATGGGGCACATACTGTTGGAATGTACTGCCTTTTGGTCTAAAGAATGCAGGAGCGACCTATCAATGAGCAATGACTACTATCTTTCATGATATGATGCATACCATAATGGAAGATTATGTTGATGACTTATTAGCAAAATCACTCACTAGAGAAGGTCATTTGGACATATTAGAGAAAATCTTTGATAGACTAGAACAATACCATGTTCGACTCAACCCAAAGAAATGTGTCTTTGGAGTAACCTCCGGGAAGCTTCTAGGATACATTGTCTCAAGCAAAGGTATTGAGGTCGACCCAGCGAAGGTAAAAGCAATTATGGACATGCCACCTCCAAAGAATATCAGTCAGCTAAGGACATTACAAGGACGACTTCAATCCATCTGAAGATTCATTACACAATTGGCTGATAAATGTCACCCATTCACACATCTGCTACACAATAACATCCGCTTTCAATGGGATGCCCGATGCCAGCAAGCATTTCAGACGCTTAAAGACTATCTCATGAATCCACCATTGTTGATGCCACCAAATCCAAGTAGACCATTGTTACTCTATATCTCGGCAACAAGTACAGCATTAGGTGTATTACTGGCACAACATAATGCAGAAGGCAAAGAGTGTGTTGTATACTACATCTCTCGCACACTAGTTGGCTATGAACTCAATTACACACCTATTGAGCGAGCTTGCCTAGCAGTGATCTTCGCAGCCACAAAATTGAGGCACTATCTGTTGACACACAAGGTACAACTCATTGCAAAGATTGATCCACTCAAGTATTTACTCAGCAAAGCAGCATTAACAGGTCGCTTGGCCAAATGGGTGACGATTCTAAGTGAATTTGACATCGAGTACGTGGACCGTAAAGCTATCAAAGGTCAAGTTATTGCAGATCAGTTGGTCGATGCACCTCTCATAGGCGATCATCCTCTTATTTCCAATTTTCCAGATGAAGAGATATTCATGATCACAACAACACAACCATGGAAACTCTACTTTGATGGCTCGTACACTAGGCATGGCTCGGGGGCAGGCATTCTATTTATCACACCCCAAGGTGACAGTATCCCGAAGTCTTACAGGCTCACATTTCCATGCACAAACAACATAGCAGAGTATGAGGCCTTGATCACAGGACTCATGCTAGCCGTACAATGGAAATTACAAGAACTACAAGTATATGGTGACTCACAACTGGTCATTCGACAAGCAACAGATGAATATCAGACAAAGGATGATAAACTCATGCCATATAAGCAAATGGTGGACACTCTAAAGACATCATTTACTACTATCACTTTTGAGCAGATACCAAGAGATCAGAATTGAGCTGCTGACGCCATGGCTACCATCGCATCTCTACTAGATCTTCCACAGAATTCAACACGCTACGAGTTCTTGGTAGAACAGCTTTGGATCCCCACTTATGATATCCCTGAATCTGAGATGATATGTCACCTTGTCGGTTCTGAATCCCCATGGTACGGTGAGTTCTACACCTATCTCCGCGATCACACCCTTCCTCCCAACCAATCAAATAACCAACGTAAAACCTTCATTCGCCAAACTGCTCGATATACCATTATTGCTCAAACCCTATACCGACGCGGTCTTGATGGTACTCTCCTTCGATGTTTGGAACAAGGTGAGATAACAAAGGCTTTGGAAGAGGTCCATGAAGGAATTTGTGGGACTCAGTCAAGTGGTCCATCACTAGCCAAGAAACTCCTGCGCAATGGATACTATTGGCCATCTATGGAAAAGGATTCCTACTACTTTGTCAGAAAATGCAAGAAATGTCAAGTTCATGGCGACCTGATACATGCACCAGCCCAGGAACTGCAACCAATCACAACACCATGGCCTTTCTGTCAATGGGGCCTTGACCTTGTGGGTAAAATCCATCCATCTTCATCCAATGGCCATAAATTCATTATCACCGCCACCGAATATTTCACAAAGTGGATCGAAGCTGTTCCACTTACCCAAGTCACCGGCAAGCAGATCGCCTCCTTCATCCTCAACTACATCATCTGCCGGTATGGTGTACCCATGTCCATCATCACAGATAACGGTCTTCCTTTCAAAAATCAGGATGTTCGCGAACTTTGTGAGAAATTTCATATCCAACACCGCTTTTCCACTCCCTATTACCCACAAGGCAATGGTCAGGCCGAAGCATCCAATAAAAACATATTAAGGATCCTAAAGAAGACAGTCAATGATGTCGGCCGTGACTGGCATGTTCAACTAAATCTGGCACTATGGGCATATCGAACTAGCATTCGAACCCCTACAGGTGCAACTCCTTATTCATTGGTCTATGGTGCAGAAGCTATCTTACCTATTGAGGTTGAGATACCATCATTACGGGTTTCCTTGCATAATCTGATAGATGATGAAGCATATAGAGTATCCTGTCTTCAGGACTTGGAGTTACTAGATGAGAAGCGACAAGCTGCATACAACCATCTCAAAGCCTATCAGCAGTGCATGAGCAAAAGCTACAATCACCGAGTTAGACCTCATACATTTGAGGTAGGTGATCTTGTTCTACGAGAGAATCCTCGCAACCAACCAAACCGAGAACATCAGGGCAAGTTTGAATCAAACTGGCTGGGCCCATATGTTGTCACTGCTGTGTTCAGGTTCGGGGCATATCAGTTGGCTAGATCAGAAGAAGAACCGCTTGCAGATCCAATCAACAGCATGCACCTCAAACGGTTTTATACCTAAGCTGTACAGAGCATCAGGCTCCCCTACATACCAGAAAATACCAAAAACATTCAGAAAAATGTCCTGAAGAAAATACAAAAACATTCAAAATAGTAAAGAAATATCATGCATCCAAATGGTGAACAACCACTCCGGTGGCACCTTGGGTAAGTACGGTGGTGAAAACCTGGCAAACAGGTGCCACTCGTAAAGGCTATGGCTCCATTGTCTTTCAGACTTGTTGCGATCACATCTACTTCATACATACATCCATCCATCTGAAAACCATGGCTTGTTATTTCTCTGCAATTATGATAAATACTTCATGCGTCTAAGCAACCCGCTTTTTCATAGTCATGTCTAAAACTGGGGGCAATGCCCTTAACCTATTGATGGAAGTGGATTCTACATTGTATTATGATTCATTAAAGTTCTTCATTTAAAACTATCTCACAAAATCCAAACAACATTCAAAACACTTCAAAAAACCAAAAAATTAAAAAACAATACAAAATCCAAAAAACATCAAAAAACATCAAAAATAAAACAAAAACATGGCAACACATTGTACATACTCATCTGCACAGATACCAAACAAACATTGTGATATACTCCACAAAATGACCACTTATCAATCGACCACACAATCAACATCAACACTCAAAACTGTCTTCAACAAGGATGCATCCTTCCTTACCAAAACAAAGACAAGATGACATTTTCTTTGACAAGAAAATTCTGTTTACGCTATCAAATACTTGGTTGATTTATGGTCTAGTAATTTATATCAGGTTCCTATGGCATTGTTTGTGTATCTTCGATACATTATTCCGATGAAGTTTTGAGGCATGTATTAATGGTGTCTACGTGGGAAGTTCACTAAGCTATGTGATCATAAGCAAAAATACAGTCATAGATCACTACGGCTTGTTGACTACAACGTATACCTCAACCATATGAGCATGAACCATTACCAAGGATCCATATTCTTTATTCTTTATGTATATACTGTTTGTTTGCAGGTACAATGTTTTTTCTTTGGTTCCTCCTACCTCATCCAAACTGGATAAAGGTTTTATCTCTTATTACGGTATGCACTTGTCTCAAGATATGATCAGCCTAAGATCAAGGAGGACGATCCAAGTCATGCATGAAAGGAGATAATCCTTGTCTGTTCCGCAAGCAATACTCAGGTCAACTTGATCTGTTATATCAAGTTGCTTGTATTAACTTGCTATATCAAAATCCATGTAAGAAATACTCTGGTCATCTTGAATCTTTATGTCAAGTTGTTTGTATTTTCTTACAACATTTTAAAACTCAATGATGAAAAATAAAGCACCATGGATCGTCATTCCATCTCATCTATATATATTGCATTTCGTTGCATTCCATCCATCCATACATTCATAAATAGCTGCATATCATTCATACATAGTAATGACAATGCATACTCTATTTTCCTCTTCTTCCATAGGAATGAGTCATAGGTTCTCCATTTCTTCTATCTAACGTCAAACCCCCCCTCACCCTCCCTATCTTGATCATCAACATCATCTTAATCCCTTCATCGCTTCCCATCCTCACTCATCCAAAAAAATTAAGCCAGTTACTCTGTCTACACAGATACATCGACTCCCACACACCTAGACTATCAACAGATACTCTGATCAAGTATCTTCGGGTCTCAACAGGTAATCGATTATGGCAAACTTAGACTACAACAGGCATTTATCATAATGACCTAGTCTCAACGGGGCTGCCATGATTCCCCACAACCATCCATCACATGCACATACTATCAATTGATCAACCAATCAAACACAATCCAATGGGCAATTACATCAATTGTCTACGTCTCAACGAGTATTTTGCTTCATATACCTTGACTTCATCGGGCAATTACATCAATTGTCTAAGTCACATCAAGTCACTTTGATTCACTTACTCAGACTTTATCATGTCCAAGCGACCAACTGACATCAACTGTCACGCTTTGACTTGACCGGGGCAATTAAACCGATTGCACCAGATTGTCCAACCAATTTTGATCAATTGTATAGCATCAATCCAAACCCCACACTACATCTGCTATGTATCTCTTGCATGATCTCAGGGTACTCGCTGGCTTGTTGTTTCTTCATATTCACTCCATTTTCTCCCATTCTTTCATCTTTAGTTCTAATTTCTTCTATTTTACATCCCCTCCACTTTTCATTCTTTTTCGAGAGACTGCCCAATTTTTCAAAAAAAAAAACAAAAAAAATAAAATTCGGCCCATCTCTCGAGGGGGCATACCACCCATTAAATTTACATTTTATGGGGCATTTCTTCACACTTATTTTTCTTTCTTTGAAACGACACGATAAACTGCACCGTTTCAAAGAGGGGCAAATGTAGTCACATAAATCTGTCCACTTAATTAAATGAATACTTAGTATTTATTTGATTATTTAACCATCAATTAGTAATTAATTAAATTAATATTTAATTAATTCATCTTAACCCTCTTCTCCTATTAATTAAATAAATTATTCAATTTATTTGATTTAATTCACTTAACCAAATTCAGACCATTAATTAAATAAATAAATCATATTTATTTAATTAAATATTCTCTCACATTTAAATAAATTAATATTTATTTAAATCCCCCAAAATCCCACCTCTCACATTTAAATAAATTAACATTTATTTAAATCACCTTTATCCTCTACCCACTTGCATTTTCCTACAAATGCAAGTAGCACAACTATTTTAAATAAATCATTTATTTAAATCACCTTTATCTTCCACCCACTTGTATTTTCCTACAAATGCAAGTTGCACAATTATTTTAAATAAATAATTTATTTAAATCACCTTTATCTTCCACCCACTTGTATTTTCCTACAAAAGCAAGTTGCACAACTATTTTAAATAAATTATTTATTTAAAATCCTATTTATCCTCACCCACTTGAAACCTTTAATGGTTTCCCTTAAAGTATTCAAACTTGATGGCTTCCTTCTATAGTCTTCTTAAGACTTTAATGGTTTTCCTTAAAGTCTTCAAGCCTTTAATGGTTTCCCTCAAAGTCTTCAAGCATTTTAATGTTTTATCTTCCTTTTTCTCATTTAAATAAATTAATATTTATTTGAATATTTATCCAAATGCAAATTACACCATTTAATTGAAATAAATGATTTTATTTTAATTGAAAATACCAAAATTTCTCCCACTTGCATTTTCCTACAAAATCCACTTGCATGCCTAAACCCCTTCTAGAATTTTCTAATCACTTCCAAATAACCTAACCCCTTCTTTAAACTTTGTCACATTCCTAAGCAAAAGGGAAGTCATTTCTCAAACCCTCAAAGTCTTTGATAACCATTAAAGGCTTTCAACCTTCAACCACCAAACCCTCAAAGTCTTTGATAACCATTAAAGACTTTCAACCTTCAACCACTAAATGGCTCAAAGTCTTTGATAACTATTGAAGGCTTTCAAGCTTCAACCACTTAATCCCCAAAGTCTCCAATAACCATTAATGGTTACCTCAAACCCTCCCACATGGTTAAAACATTTGTTTTGACTCAACCTCTACCCAACCTAAAGGTCTCATCAGGCCATTAATGCTTTGACCATGATTATCTCTTAAACATTTGCACAAAGGTTTATACTTGGATTAACTCTTAATCCAGTGGGTAATCTTAATTTGGACTTGACCCTTAGCCTCTAGATAACCATGAGGTCTTCTCAAGCCTTTAATGCCTCCAACCTCTTCTCTCAACCCAATCCTATGTTGACACTTGTCACCATTTTATTGGTGCCAATTGTGCACATGGATCTCCAACTTTCAAACTTGGCCCTTGATTAAACCATTCAATCTTAACCCTTCATTTCCCCATTTCTTCTATAAATAGAACCCTTCTCCTCAAGCAAGAAAGGAGAAGCATTAGAGTATTGTTGTTATACTGGCATTAGCATAGAGCTTTCTCATAGCATCACTATCTACACGTGCATAGCATTTGCTTATCATATTCAACCATCTTTAATCTCCATATGGCATCCATGGCTAGTGCTAAAAGCTGAGAGCTACACTCATATGGGACTTGGAGAGGAGAGGAACAATGGAGGAGCAACTATGAACATCTTGATTAACTATTTTACTCTATGTTTATATGCTTTCTATTTCATGCTTAATATCTCTCTTGTTATGCCTGTTTAGGATAATCTTTTGTTGCTAACACTAATTTTTGTTTCTTGTGCTCTTGTGTGTATTGCCATCAAACAGATTTTCTAATCCTTTTTTTAGAAAATCTGTTTGATGGCAACACACACAAGAGCACAAGAAACAAACATTAGTGTTAGCAACAAAAGATTATCCTAAACAGGCATATCAAGAGAGATATTAAGCATGAAATAGAAAGCATATAAACATAGAGTAAAATAGTTAATCAAGATGTTCATAGTTGCTCCTCCCTTGTTCCTCTCCTCTCCAAGTCCCATATGAGTGTAGCTCTCAGCTTTTAGCACTAGCCATGGATGCTATATGGAGATTCAAGATGGTTGAATATGATAAGCAAATGCTATGCAAGTGTAGATAGTGATGCTATGAGAAAGCTCTATGTTAATGCCAGTATAACAACAATACTCTAATGCTTCTCCTTTCTTGCTTGAGGAGAAGGGTTCTATTTATAGAAGAAATGGAGAAATGAAGGGTTAAGATTGAATGGTTTAATCAAGGGCCAAGTTTGAAAGTTGGAGATCCATGTGCACAATTGGCACCAATAAAATGGTGACAAGTGTCAACATAGGATTGGGTTGAGAGAAGAGGTTGGAGGCATTAAGGCCTGAGAAGACCTCATGGTTATCTAGAGGCTAAAGGTCAAGTCCAAATTAAGATTACCCACTGGATTAAGAGTTAATCCAAGGATAAACCTTTGTGCAAATGTTTAAGAGATAATCATGGTCAAAGCATTAATGGCCTGATGAGACCTTTGGGTTGGGTAGAGGTTGAGTCAAAACAAATGTTTTAACCATGTGGGAGGGTTTGAGGTAACCATTAATGGTTATTGGAGACTTTGGGGATTAAGTGGTTAAAGGTTGAAAGCCTTCAATAGTTATCAAAGACTTTGAGCCATTTAGTGGTTGAAGGTTGAAAGCCTTTAATGGTTATCAAAGACTTTGAGGGTTTGGTGGTTGAAGGTTGAAAGCCTTTAATGGTTATCAAAGACTTTGAGGGTTTGAGAAGTGACTTCCCTTTTGCTTAGGAATGTGACAAAGTTTAAAGAAGGGGTTAGGTTATTTAGAAGTGATTAGAAAATTCTAGAAGGGGTTTAGGCATGCAAGTGGATTTTGTAGGAAAATGCAAGTGGGAGAAATTTTGGTATTTTCAATTAAAATAAAATCATTTATTTCAATTAAATGGTGTAATTTGCATTTGGATAAATATTCAAATAAATATTAATTTATTTAAATGAGAAAAAGGAAGATAAAACATTAAAATGCTTGAAGACTTTGAGGGAAACCATTAAAGGCTTGAAGACTTTAAGGAAAACCATTAAAGTCTTAAGAAGACTATAGAAAGAAGCCATCAAGTTTGAATACTTTAAGGGAAACCATTAAAGGTTTCAAGTGGGTGAGGATAAATAGGATTTTAAATAAATAATTTATTTAAAATAGTTGTGCAACTTGCTTTTGTAGGAAAATACAAGTGGGTGGAGGATAAAGGTGATTTAAATAAATTATTTATTCAAAATAATTGTGCAACTTGCATTTGTAGGAAAATACAAGTGGGTGGAGGATAAAGGTGATTTAAATAAATGATTTATTTAAAATAGTTGTGCTACTTGCATTTGTAGGAAAATGCAAATGGGCAGAGGATAAAGGTGATTTAAATAAATGTTAATTTATTTAAATGTGAGAGGTGGGATTTTGGGGGATTTAAATAAATATTAATTTATTTAAATGTGAGAGAATATTTAATTAAATAAATATGATTTATTTATTTAATTAATGGTCTGAATTTGGTTAAGTGAATTAAATCAAATAAATTGAATAATTTATTTAATTAATAGGAGAAGAGGGTTAAGATGAATTAATTAAATATTAATTTAATTAATTACCAATTGATGGTTAAATAATCAAATAAATACTAAGTATTCATTTAATTAAGCGGACAGATTTATGTGACTACAAGATCAATAGACAAATTTAAGTCTCCTTGATATTGGAGTTTTTAATTAATACATGTTAAAGTTAAACTGATTCAATTACATGTTTTCTAAATTTTTTTTCTTTTATAAACTAGTAAAAGTACTTAAAGGTCCTCGATATTGGAGTTTTTAATTAATACATGTTAAAGTTAAAATGATTCAATCACATGTTTTCTAAATTTTTTTATCTTTACTAAACTAGTAAAGTACTTAAAGGTACTATCAAATTGTGGGTACACATCATAGTTCTTGGACTCACGTGGACTTGGCGAGTCCCAAGCCAAGTGACCTTAAGTGAGTCCCAAGGGCCCAGACTCGAGCTCGTTTGAGTCCAATGTGAGATTCATATAGACCCGGGACTTGCAGACTCAACTCGGAACTAGCAAGTCCTGATGCCCAGACTCGGCCAACGGGAAAACAATTAAAAGGTGCAAAAAAAACCATAAACTTAAATGTTTTAAGGTTTTTTTTTCCTTGTATATTGCCTCTACAACCTTAAAAGTGAGTCCATTCCATTGTGTTTGGCAAAATAGGAGGAGAAGAGTGAGTAGTGACAAAAAATAAAAGTGCATTGTAAGGCAACTAGCAATGAGGAAGACCAAGATTTCATCAACAAATCACATTCGGAGAGCCTTGTACATAATCTTACCTTGATTCGCTCATGGTTTTTTCGGTATTTTAAACAATTCAGCCTAAATTTGAAGGTCGTGTGGGGGTATTCAGACATTTTTAGTGTAAAATACGATCTCAAAATTTCAGACAGATTGTTTTACATGAAAGGACATGAGATTTCACACTACTAAAATTTCTATATGATTATTGTAATACATATTATTTTTATAATAAAATAAAATCAGTCTTAGTATTTGAGGATGAGTTTGAATAGATATATATTATTAAAATTTGTTTGTGGTCAAATTTAAGCCCACTAGGCATCTCCATATTGGAGTTTTTAATTAATACATGTTAAAGCTAAAATGATTTAATTATATTTTTTCTATTTTTTTATTTCTATTTCTTATAAATTAGTAAAAGTACTTAAGGACTATCAAATTATGGGTCTATCATTAATTGATGTACCTTTTGCTTCCCTCGAATTTATTATATTTAATATTTGATGAACAAAACTATAAATATTAGTTTTCCAATTATTTGAGACATCTTTATTACAAAGTAAATAAATAAATCTACTTTCATATTTTTTCTACAAATAGTCAAAAATAATAATTGTCCACTCATGCTCTATGATAACTCCTTCATGATTCCCTTCTATTTTAAATATTTGTTTGATATATAAGATCAATAGACAAATTTAAGTCTCCTTGATATGAGAGTTTTTAACTATACATGTTAAAGTTAAAATTATTCAATTACATGTTTTCTAATTTTTTTTTCTTTTACAAACTAGTAAAAGTACTTAAAGGTCCTCGATATTAGAGTCTTTAATTAATACATGTTAAAGTTAAAATGATTCAATCACATGTTTTCTAATTTTTTTTATCTTTTATAAACTAGTAAAAGTACTTAAAGGTACTATCAAATTGTGGGTACACATCATAGTTCTTGGACTCACGTGGACTCGGCGAGTCCCAAGCCAAGTGACCTTAGGTGAGTCCCAAGGGCCCAGAATCAAGCTCATTTGAGTCCAATGTGAGATTCATATAGACCCGGGACTTGCAGACTCAACTCAGAACTAGCAAGTCTCGATGCCCAGACTCGGCCAACGGGAAAACAATTAAAAGGTGCAAAAAAAACCATAAACTTAAATGTTTTAAGTTGTTTATTTTTTCTTGTATATTGCCTCTACAACCTTAAAAGTGAGTTCATTCCATTCTGTTTGGCAAAATAGGAGGAGAAGACTGAGTTGTGACAAAAAATAAAAGTGCATTGTAAGGCAACTAGCAATGAGGAAGACCAAGATTTCATCAACAAATCACATTCAGAGAGCTTAATACTCGCATTTTGTGCATCAAGAGCTCTCTACCAACGATTGCAAAGAAGTTGCATTTCATTTCAAGATTGTTCAAAAAGGTTAGTTTGATTTTTTTGGTTTTTTGTGTTTTCTAAACAAAAAATTCATTTTTTTTTAAACATTTCAATTCATTTCCTTTCAAAGAAAAAACAAACCCTACATTTTTTCTTTTGAAGAAAATTAAAAATTCTACTTTTTGTTTTCAACAAACCCTATATTATCTTTTTGATCAAAGTGTACATTATATTTGTAATACAAACCTTAAATTTTTTTAAACAAATTAAAAAAAAATATTAGTTTAATAAATTTACAAATTACAATGCAAAAATGTTCAATTTTTTGTCATTATGTCTGTTTGTAGTAGCCTTGAGATTTAAAAAAATATATTTTCACAATTTCTACTCCTAGAACCCTAACTATAAAGGGCCCAACTTGGAAACATGCTGAAATTTTTTAAGGGCAAAACAAAGGAGAGACCAAATGTAAATATTGCAAAATAATTTTTTCATGGAGGCATAAATAGATTGAAATACATCTTGCCCACATACATGGCGATGATGTTGAACCATGCACCCTACCACCTCCTAAGGCTATTCATGAGTGCCAAGCACAATTAGAAATGTTTGAAATACAAAAGGAAATGAAGAAGAGGCAAAGGGAGGAGTTGGCAAGCATTGGTAATGTTGGAGAGGTTCCTTCCAGGCCTCCATTTTGTCCTAGTGATGGTGCTTATGCCAGTGCTTCTGTTAGTATTGGTGTAGGTGTTTGTGCTAGTGCCAGTGGTAGTGGGAGTGTTAGCATTGGTCCTAAACTTTGTAAATCTAGGATGGATTCATATTTTGAGCCATGCATTACTCCTAGTTCTCAATCATCGCTTGAGAGTATGGTTTGGAACAAAGCGGTATATGATGCAACTAGACATGCAATTAGCTAATTTTGATACTATTGCACTATTCCATCTTTGCAACCAAGTAATTCTTTTTTATTTGATTATTTTAAAATTTATAGATTGGTTCTTTGTCTAATGAATTTTTATTGGACATACTTGTCTTATTATTTGTGACATATGTTAGGTCTACTTATTGGTAGAACATGTTTGATGCCATAGTTATTTATTCTAGCGAGGTTCAAAGCCCCTTCTAAAGTTGAGTTAAGTGGCCCAAATTTGGCACAAATGGTGGCTAGTGTAAAAGCCCATTAGATGAGCAGTATAAGATATGAAGTGGGAAGGGTTGCAACATCATGACCGATGGTTGGACTAATAAGAGAATGACACTCTTGAATTTTCTTGTTTCTTTCGTAGGTGTTGGTTGACAAATTTATCACCTAACTCTATATTCTCATGCTCGCAAAGGTGACAAATGTAACCACTGTTGAACCAAACTAAACAAACTTCTCACTGATTGATTCTCTACTTATTTTAAAAGGTGGCAACTACCTTCAAATGATATTCAATGAATAAAGAATTAACTGAAATGCTTTTACCCAAAAACAAATAAGGAAAGAGCTTTTAACCAGAAATCTTTGTAAAGGGGCATACATAAAATACCAAACACTATTTAGATTTTTTAGATTTTGAATCAACCAGATCACCACAAAACATTATTCATAGATAATATCTTTGCAGCAACAGAAAAACTAATACCATTCACCATCTCAAATATAAATTTATCCACTGATAATCATTCAAAAGAATAGAAAGCATCCACACATCATAACTCAAAGATTATGAATATTTGAAAGCCACCAGCAATTTATCTATATTCAAAACAGTAGAATAGAAATATACTAAAAGAAGTTTTTGCTCTTCAGAGTAAAACAAAGTTTTCCCAAAAGGTCCTGTAAAGAAACTAAGTCCAGCTAGTAAAAACATTTTTAGAAATGGTTTCTTGAAGACAACTGTTATTTTAAAAATAAGTCTTTTTGGCTTCCAAGCCAATAATCAATAAAAGCAATAAAACAGTAAAAACATAAAACAACCTCCACCTATTCAACTTCTGGTTCATTGTCGCCAATGATCTCGACCTCCTTTTCAACACGTGCCACTTCCTGGGCTTTAAGTCTTTGTCTATACTCACAGTACTTGCTCACGATCAGCTCCAAGCTCGGGTCCTTTGGTACTGCAGTGATACGCAGTCTTGTCTTCCATTTCGAAATTAACCCATTAGTGACAATAATGTTTTTGTGCATTTCATCCATCTCAAACTCAGAGGCAGTGGTATGCATCTGTAAGTGACACAATCCCTTAAAATATTCCAAGGAAATATTTTGAGGATCACTAATGCTTTTCTGATAATTATCCTTGAATTGGTCCATCATCTCACCAAGTTCTCACACATTTTCTTCAAGGTTGTCCATGAGATCAACATCCAGAGCACAAAGGTTATTTTTTATTTTCAGTATAGCATTCAAGTAGTGTTTTAGAGCATCATCAACATCATTGATATAGTTACGATAGATTCTTTCCTTCCATTCCAAAGCTTCACGCCAGGTAATATCAACCTCCTTAGGATGTTCTACCAATTTTTCAGTCATTAGAGTAGTGTGGCTCAATGACGTGAGCTCTGTAACCTCCTTTGAAAGCATAAATATGCTCCCATGTTCTTTTCTAGCCTGTTGTAGCTCAGCTAATAATTCCTTTCTCTTATTCCAAATGTTCACATATAACACTCTGAATTTAGTAATATAACTGACACCTGCTCTATACATTTCATCTATCCATTCATTGACAATTTTAGCATATCCTAAATTACCTTTCATATTTTTCACAATATCTAGATCAAGTCGTTGCACATGTGAACTTGAAGCCTCCCCAGTAGAAGGATTTATAATAGATGAAATGAAATCATTCAATGACTGTACTTGGGATTGCAGCTCCAAGTTCTTTTTCTTTTGCTCCTGAGCCCTTTTAATCAATGCGAGAACTGAAAAGTCAGCATGGTAGACATCCCCTTCTAAAGTAGAGGGTCCCATATCCACATGGTTGATTTTTTAGTCCTTTTCTGTTATGTCACTTCAATTGATATCTTTAATAGGATTGACAATCTCTGGGATCTTATGACTAGATACAAAGTCATAAATGATTTGAGACATTTGCTTAGCCTCTTTAGGCTTGTGAGAACTTTGTAGCAGTAGTGTAACTCTATCTACCTCATTGGAAATAGGGGTGAACACTTTTCTTTTCTTTTCTACTTCCATCTTCAGCCATGCTAGAGAGGTTGTTTCAAGTCTTTATTCTTTATTAACAATGCTGGAAATATTTTGTACAGGAGAGTAGGGGATCTCAAGCAAATCAGAAAAATAATGATCATCAATTATCTGTTGATAGATACCTTCAGAATCAAATAGGGGGGATTTCCTTTTTGGTGGCACAATTCCATCATCTCACTCATAGGTTGATTTTAGTCTAGCAATGGTTTCTTCAGGTTTCTCCCCATCGCCACCTGACTGAGAACTTCGGGTTGGTAACCTATCTACAAACTTGGTTGTTGATGCTGGAACCGAGGAAGAAGAAATTGCTCCTTCCTCTCTCTGGGATGACGAACTTTATCTTTGTGAGGAGCTGACATGTTGTTTCCACTTTCCATTTAACCAATTAGATGTCCTTCTCAATACTGGAGTAGTACGAACCATTAGGTCTGAGACATCTTCTTTAGACCAATCAATTTCCGTGGGAGCCACATCAGCAAGAGTATGATACTCTGGGTCAATAATGACCTCATCTTCAATCACATCATCAGGAACATTAAAAGAAACACCAAAAGTGAGGATTTGATGCAGAGAAAGCCTCATGAAACTTCTTTTAAACACTTTATTATCATCTAAGCAATTCTCCCAAAAATCCTTGAGTTTTGGCTGATGCATATAACCTTTGGCTCCATACAAATGGCTTTTCACATATCCCTTGCTATCAAAACTACTTCTAGACGACATCGATAGAAAATGAAACTTCTCCAGAATTGATCCTATGGCCTTAGCAACACTATTCATTTTGCAAGAAAAAAGACAATGGGAAGGAGTATCCTTTCTTCCCCATGTTAAGATATTTAGCATTCACAATAGCCATTTGGTGGTAAACTTCCAGGAACACAATATAATCAGATGACAACCGAGGCAATTTTAGGGGGGCCTTCTCAAAACCCCCAATTCTAAGGTATGTGAACCTATCGAATTGGGTGTGGAAACTTCCAAATTTCATCACAAGGTAGCAGAGTCATGGAAAATCCATAGACCAGGGTTTCCTTCTAATTTTCTAACCATACCCATCAAGAATGCATCATTGACACAGGAAAAAGCTTGCATACCCTTATGCATGGTGAGCTGGGGAAGTTTCTGGTAGATGGGTGCAAATGCAGGAGAGAATGATGCAATTCCAACCCCAACCAAGCAGACTCTTGACTAGCTACGATGAAAATCAGATATGAACACATATGAAAATTAAGGGACTGGCAGAAATTTTGCAATTGTTCATCCAAGTGATGGCTAATGATAGAGGCCCAATAAATGAAACTCCCAGGAGCACAAATCACTAGGATAAAATGGCACATCCAAAACCCAAAATAATCAGTACAAGCATTCCCTGCAACACGGTGCAAGAGGGCTATAATCTCTGCAACTTCATCCTTAAAGTGCATTCTTTTTAATTTGGTGGGCAACTAAGACTTACCTCCCTTTTTGTACTTTAACCAATTTCGGGTGATGCAATTCATACACCAGTCCCCATGCATTCTGAAATAATCTTTACCAGCTAGAACGAACATGTTTTTAGAGGCTTTTATCTCAGGGAGGCTCAAAGCATGGGAGACACTTTCAGTGTTAATTTGTACTACAACCCTACCACCCTCTGCTTGAATTTCTTGTGTCTTCGGGTTTTATTTTTTAGAGCATGCAATAATTAAATCCGCACAAGACACAACAAATGAAAAATCTAGTTGTGAAAGCCAAGCCACACTGAAAAAATTATTTCTCGCAATGAATCTCTCTCACTTCCTTCAAGCTCTTGCAGGAAAGTCTCTAGGTTCAACTGCTCTACCTCTGTGTCTCGCACATCCACCCAGTGATTTTGTATCACACTTTGCATGGACACAAGCTAGATAATGCACTTGGTAAAAACTTAAAAATGAAAGCTGGTTTAAAAATCATTCACCACCTTGTCTATGTCTTTGAGTGATGTGACATGCCTTAAATGCTTTATTTACTTCGCTTGTCAAAAATCGTCCTTTAATTTGACTTATTCCTTCTGACAAAGAAAACAACGTTAGTCCGTACAACAACTTTCCACAAAGGCGATGCCCCAAGACCTGGGTGAGGCTGACAAGTTGCTTAGTTAGGGAAAACATAAGCTTGGGAACATACAGTCAGGACTTACAAAATTTTCACAACCCGTGCTAGAGTGATGGAAGCACATGACAAAGGTAGATCAAGCGATCAAAGGCTTTCAAAACTTTGTAACCCCACAACAAGCCTTGAAAAGGAACACATCACACGACGTGATTTTGAAAACTCATAAAGCTCGTGATGGGATGTAAAACACAAGATGCCTATGAGAGGTGGGGTGAATCAATGGTTTCCAAACTTAGGCCTTATTAAACCTAAGTGTGTGTACCGGTTAGCAAATCTAACACAAGGTGGATATATCGATGAGATAGAGAGATGACTCAAAATGCAACCACACACAAAAGGAACATCACATAACACATGATATACGAAGAAAACCCAACATGGGAAAAACCTCGGTGAGAAATGTTGTTGGAGTCTACTACTCCAATCCAACCTCACAATAAACACTAATTACAAAGTTTAGGGAACCAACCCAAGGAGAATCAACCCATGCACCAAGCTCTAACTCAATGATTACAAAGTCTGTAAACAATGCAAAAGTAATCTCTCGGTTACAAATAAGTTTTGTAACCTCTACAATCTCTCTTCTAGTTCATCCCTTCTCTTTTCTCTACTTAACTAGTTCTTTGTTCTTCTTTCCTCTCTATTGCAAGCTTACCATTTTAGCCTCTACCTCTTCTCTGCAGGTTTTCTCGTCACTGTTGGTACTCTGCACTCTGTCGGTTTTGTTCACTCCGTCAGTTCTGATTCCTTCTCTTCTCAATCTCTGTTGTGTCTTATCTTCTTTGATGCTCACTCTCCACCACTTCACTCTCTGCTACCTTCTTACTGGTTCTAACACTACTGATTCACCCCACTATCAAACTCAAAGATAGTCTACCGGTTGTCTTAACCTTGTCGATTGAACTCTTCTTACCGGTTCTCTCTCAAGCACTCAGTCACCTCTGTGATTGTCGATGGGCTCTTTGATCGAATAAAACTCAAATTGCACTCACTTCACCGATGTCACTCTCTTGTGTAGTAGCAGCAGATCTGGTCTTCGATCTGCACATTTATACGTCTGCATTCCCACCAAAATAGACATTCAAACCTTTGGCATGCTAGGGTTCCTTCATCAACCATGAGGCATATCAAATCAAATCGGATCTCTTCTCTGAGATGGTCAACCTGCAGCAAATCACTCAACTCCGCCAATCTTGTTGCATCCAAAACATGTTTGCTATATTTAGCAAACATGACTTCTTTGTCGATCTACACTTGATAATCATGAGGAATGAGTTTGTGGTCCCCTTCACCACATCCGATCAACACCTGCACAACCTGCATCGATTAGTGCATGACTCAGATCTTCGCCATTCGGTCTGCATCGAGTCATAAACCTCTTTCCTCGACTCGTGATAGTCGGGGTCTTCATTTAATGTCAATCGACCCATCACTAACCTCGTTGAAGCACACTTCACCGACCACTGCATGCATGACACCTGTGTCCTACATGTCATCATCGTTAGCATCCACCTCTTCTTAGGCCACTGTGTCGGTTCATGCTTAGTCACTGACCATCATGCTATAGGTGTTCATCTATTGGTTCTCTAATCCTGTCAATTATACATCAACCGATCAACCTACATGCTAGCTCTTCTATGTTTTGTCGGTGGTATCACACAACCCAATCACCAACCTTGTCAATGCACAACATGCTCATCTTCATCAGATGGGAGTCTTTCACTTCTACACTTTTCTCACTTACCGGTTGACATACTTACCGGTAACCACCTTGATGACACCATCTCATCAATCTTCAACTATCTCCATCAGCATTATGGTTTCACTCTATGTCTGCAATGTTGAACCTTTCCTTCTTCTTTATTAGGCCAGTTCTCCTCTCAACTGGTTTATCAAAGTGACAAACTTATCCTTCCTTTTCTGCATCGTTAACTCATCATGCCTTCACTTGTTGAACCAGTTTATATTTCTGATTTCATGCACCTAAGGCATCCTAATGTTTCTCTTTGTTCATCTGGTGTGAGCCTTCAATCACCCTCATTCTATTTTCTTCTCTTATCCCAGAAGGTTATGATGCATTCCATGCATGTTGAGATAAGAAAAGTATTGATGCATTCCAAGCATGTTATGACATAAGCAAAGCATTATCACTTACTGGTGGGAGTCCTGTTGTTTCACATTAAAACATCCAACTACATACCGGTTCTGCACTTCATCATTGGTTTGCCTTTGATATCTCACCAATTACCATCTTGTCGGTTGGCCATAACACAATGCCAACACATCACTCACCGGTCAATCATGATTATCTCTAATGCCTACTCACTGGTACACCAACTAGGTCACCGGGTACCAGTCTCTTCTCACATGTCATCAGCTTGTATACCAGTGACTTTGACTTGCATGCCGGTTGACCTCACTGACAGAAATGACCATAATGTCGGTTGACATCAATGACAACACAATATCACCATGGGACGCTTGCAACATGAAGTGATAAGGAACACTTAGGAAAAAGAGAATGGAATGGTGACTCCAAAATTAAAAGGGGGCAACATATTGACTCTGAATGGGGGCAAGGACTATTTAAGACATGAAGGATCTAGAAAAAATTGGCATGAGCCTTCTTCATTGGGAAACAAAGACAAAAGAAAACAAGACGAAACAGAGTAAACTAGGGAAAGAAAAACTATTTACAAAGGCGATGAAACCTCTTCAATTAAATATTTTTCAGATCTTGTCCATTATAAGAAAGAGGTAATGGGGTACCATCAGGACAGGCCAACAAAAAAACATTATTGCAAAGGACTTGCCTGATCTGAAAGGGTCCTTTCCATAATGAATCAAACTTATTGTGTGAACCCTTTCATTCTCTCCTCTTGTTCCAAAGAAGTGCCATATCTCCAACTGCAAAATTTCTCTGCCTGGCTCTTTTATCAAATATCTTCTTGATCATCTATTGATGGTGAGAAATTTTATCTATTAACACATCCCTTTGTTCTTCCAAATTTTTCCAGTACATGATCCTCTTTTCCACCACAGACTGAAATCGCTCATCCTCAATAGCCTTTTGCCAATTGAGTGCAGAGAGTTCTAATGGAAAGGGCAAACCACTCTCTACTCTGTAAACTAACTGAAAAGGAGACATCCCTATAGCTCTTTTATATTGTACTCTATCAGCCCATAGAACATCATATAACTTTTTATGCCATTCCCTCTGGTTTTCAACCACTAATTTCTTAATGATGGAGACAAGATTCTTGTTGGTAGACATAGCCTATTCATTCCCTTGAGGGTAGTAATCTGAGGAATGTGCCAGACTTATGCCATTCTCATAGCAAAACAAGGTAATTTCAGCTAATAAAAAATAATTGGCATTGTCAGCAACCAATTTTTTAGGTACTCCAAATCTCAATAAGATGTTTTCTTTCAAAAAATTTCACACCACCTCAGAAGAAGTATGTTTTACAAGGATGGCTTCCACCCATTTGGTAAAATAATCAGTAGCTGTTAAAATAAGGGTGTTTCCAACACAAGAATGTGGATTCATTGGACCCTATAAAATCAATACCCCATTGTTGAAAAGGTTCATCAATCACAATAGGTCTCAAGGGTAATGCAGCTAGATGAGGTCTACCAGTAAACATTGCATACTTATTACACTTGGCTACCCATTCATATGTATCTTTGAACATACCTGGCCAATAACAAATTTGATGAAGAATTTTGAAGGCTGTTATAGAGGCAAAAAATTGACTGCCACACGCCTTATTGTGAAAGAATTCCAACAACTTCTTCTGTTGTTCTTTGTCTACACATCTCAAGAAAGTACTGTCAGCTCCTCTCTTGTACAAATTTCCTTCCCAAAGAACATACCTCCTAGCCTTGAGTTTCAAATTCCTTTTTTCCTTTGAGGACAAGTGAGGAGGAAAATCTTCATACATCGAGAAGTATGATACATCTGAGAACCATTCATCTGTTGTGCTAGTAAACAACACCAATGGGAGGCCTTCTTATTTAGAGGGTTTTCTTTCTACAATTAGCTTAGCCAATCCTTTCCCTCTAACCAAATTGGTGGGTTTTATATCCACATCATATTCCTGCACTTTGGCTATCCAGGAACCCCTCTTACTGCAATCAATCTCCTACTGAGTAAGGATACTTTTCACAGCTACTTTAGGTACAAAAACAATAGCATGAGATCATAAATATAGTACTCGGAACTCTTAAGAGCCTTAACTACAACATAAGCATGTTTCTCGAGGAGAATAATTCAATTCATACTTTTTCAAAGGGATACTCATAAAAGATATTGGGGCTTCAATACCATGTTCATTCTTTTGTAACAATATGGCTGACAAGGTATGCTCTAAGGCATAAGAGTATATAATGAAACCCTTAGTGAAATCAGGGTATACCAGGGTGGGTACATTTGCAATTCCCACCTTTATGTATTCAAAAGATTGTTTTCCCTCAGGACTCTACTTAAAGGAAGGATGGTTTTTCATCATCTCTTCTATTGGGTTATTCAACTCAACAAAATCAAGGATGAACTTTCTTGCTTCACAATCTGATCCAACGGTGCAAGGTTCTTCACCATAAAGTTTCTTCAATCCATCCCATAGGCTCTTTGTAAATTTGCATCTGTCCACCTATGAGGAAACATCATCTGAGAGCCCACTGAGTATAGCCTTCATTGCTTTATCATTACATTCATAGACCTCTAGAAGGTGGCACCAACATTGATAAAACTGAATGACATTCTATGATAAGAAAACACTCCAATAGGAGTAGTGAAAGCGGTCTTATGTTGATCTTTAGGGGCTACTTAAACCTGGTTATAACCTGAGAATACATTGAGCATAGACATGATTTCCAAACCTACAACTATCTATATACTATGGTCCATGATAGGCAAGGGTTAATTATCTTTCAAGGAAGCTTGATTCTGATTTCTGAAATCAACACATTCTTCTTTCCCCATTCTTTTTTCTGATAGGAACAATATTGGCAACCCATGCGAAATGATGAATAGGGTAGATGATCTTTGCATTCTACATTTTCTCAATCTTAGTAAAAATGGTATTGATGATCTTGAGGTTGTAACTATGTTGTTTTTGCCTAAAGGTGTGACACTAGGCTTTTCAAAGGAATTCTATGTTGAAAGTTTCCATTTCTGATTTTTTTTAATTCAGCGTAACTCTAGGAAAAGACATCTTGATAACAAAGCAACAAAGTAATAAGCTTCTCCCTTTCCTTAGGGGAGCAACATTTACCAATACAAACAAGCTTTAATTTCTCCCCAGACCCAATGTTGACTTGATCATATTCATCAAAGATCAAAACAGACTTGCTCTTCTTCTTTACATATTGATCATGCCTATTAAAAAGATCCTCAAGAGAGACCAATCCTTTAGGTATCTTATTTCCTTTCAACTGTAGCACCTCTACTTATTTCCCTTCAAAATCAATAACCTCCCCTTCCAATACTTCGTTACTCTCACCAACACCTGCTTCAAAATAACATTAAGCAAAGGATTTAGAATTCTCAAGAAATTCAATTATCTATTGATCATCATTGAACACCTGCCAATGATCAACATTGTCAGCGACACTTGGTATGTACATCACGTCCACTTTAAAAGTCTTGTCTACAAAATCAAGATGAGGAAAGAGTAAATAGGTCGAGACAACTAATGAATCGGCTCTTATGTTTTGACTTCTCAAAACTAATTCAATTGAAAAGGAATCAAAGGTTTCAATGCAGTCCCAAACCTTGTTTCTATAATGCTTTAGACGACTATTTTTCATAGTATAAACCTTTCTAACCTTCTTGACAATCAACTCAACATCACCTACAACCTTTAATTGTTTAATTCCTTTTTCTTTGGCCAACCCTAAACCAAGCAGCAAAGCTTCATATTCTGAAGTGTTATTGGTATTGGAAAATTCTAGTTTGAAGGTGTAAGTAAACTTGTAGCAATCTGGTGAGACTAAGACTACCCTTGCTCCTGACCCAGCATTGGCACAATTTCCATCAAACTTGAGTATCGACAACTCATCTCTTAGATTAGGGGTGACCTGATCTGAACTACCACAAGGATTCAAAGAACACATATAGGTGTTAGGGTTGGTTTCTACAAATAAAATGTCAGCCCTAGGGTCCCTAAATTTCAATATAGTAAATTTAGATTTAGGTTCAGGTTTAAGATGCATCTTCTTCCCTTCAAGTGGAATCAAAGCATGGGAGAAATCCATTTAAATTTATCCCCCCAAATCTTTACAAAAACTCCTACTTAGAAGCATCCCATAACTGGCAGGTATATTAGCCACTAGTATGGTAAAATTTAATCTCTTTTTGGGAAAGGTTGCAAGGGCTACATGAGCATCTTTGATTGGACCTATGATTGGGACTACATAACCATCCATAGAGTAAAATTTCCCTTGGGAAGAGGTAATAGATAAAATTAGGGCATGGGCTACCTGAGCAAGCATTGCATTTTGAGAAGCACTAGAGTCAATAATATAATTTCTTAATCTAAAGTCGACAATGAACAGAGAAACATAGAAAGGCTCTGGCCAAGCAAAGGGATATTGCAAACAAGAAGGGTCATCTTTAGAATTAGACCAAACTTGTTCTTCAACACTAAATTCATTATCGTAGGATTACTGAGCATTGCATTGAGATTATAGGGTTCCCTTTTTGACATATTTAACCAATCTATCTAATTCCTTAGGGTTGAGCCTTATATATTCGGCTCGAGAGATTTGGATTTTGATATTTTTACAAGGCTCAATAATATCAAAGGGACTAGAGTTTAATATAATAGGAGTAGAAGTAGGAGTTACCTTGTCCTAATATTCTTTGGGGATTATTGGTCTACTTTCTTCTGTTTAATCAAGAGAAACATTCGGGTGGAGGAGGGATTACTTTGTTCTCCCTTTGCATGTTGTGACATAGTGAAAATGACACAATTAGGATCATTCACCTCTACCAATATATCTTCCTCATCAACATTACCAGGTAGGTACTCAAAGAAATTTACATCAACATCCTTGGATGAACTGGGCTCCTCTACACAAGGCTTCGTGGAACGCTCACTAATGGAAAGTAATTGCATGTATCTTATCATCTTCAGACATGTACTTCCATCATGATTAAAATGTCAAATGAAAAATACAGTGATTAGAAACATTTGAAGATAAGGAAGAAGAAGGGGGACCTTCAATTGCCAACCTCTGACTTGGACCAGCTATAGAGAGCATCTTATTTTGAGCTCCTTGATAATTATAACCCTTCTAGGAGCATCTTGATAAGAGGTTGATGGACCTTTAAGCAACTGCCTCTTTGGGGCATTAATATCATTAGCTAATCTCTGAATCACTAGATCAGTGGAATTGACTGGTAATAGATAGTTTCCAGTTTGTAGCTCTTTCTTCCATTTCCCAATAGTAATCAAATCATCTTCAATTGCTATGACCAAAGTTTGAGAACTTCTATATTAGCAACACCCTCTCTCTTAATTGTGAAAATTATATCAGGCGGTAAGGTATTGATTAACATTGCCTTGACCAAGTGCTTGTCGGGCCTCATATTGGTGGTGATTCTATTAAAACAAATTATTGAACTTCACCACAAAGTCTATCATGGTTTCCAGGGATAACTTTAAGAAACCCCCCCCTTGGGCAACTGTGTAAAATCCTGGCAAATCAGACATTATTTTCGGGGGGGAATTTTCATATCGATGGCAATTTTTTTTTTTTAAATGACGAAAAAATTATTTTGTATTGGCGATTTTTTTTCTAGGGTGCGAAAATGCCATAAATTTCTTGCGAATAATACCTTGTTCTATGCAGAAAATATTTATTGTGGGAGGTGAATAATTATTGTTAAAAGGAACAAATATATAATTGTATGAGCCAAAATTTGTACTCCGAAGGAAAAATTATTTAAATATATTGGCGATTTTTATCCACCACTTGAAAATTATTTAAATGTATTGGCGATTTTTATCCACCACTTGAAATTTTTTTAATTTGTTTTGGTGAATATTTTGTTATTTATGATACAATATGTAGCATCCTAAAATTGCGACACTTGCAATTTCGACTGCATTTGGGTCTTCACGATGGCGGCACAATGTTGAACCTGAATGGAGACCTTGAAACCTGTTTACGACACCAAAACCTGCATCTTTTTGCACCTTGGCCTGATCCTTCCTTGCACCCTGCTGTCCCGGGAGGTGGGACCATGGCGCCCAGCGCCCTGGTCCCTGGCCCTATTTTGGGCCCGGTCTCTTTTGGGCATCGGGTCTTTAAGTTTGCAAATTCAGAAAATAATGCTTCTAGGTCGGCCTAAGGTCGGAAAAATCAGTCTCATAACCCTAATTGACAAGTATATAAACTACATTTCCCCTCCCATTTGAGGAGGCAAAGAAAAAGAGGAAAAACACATGCAAGCAAGAGGCGGAAGCGACATTCAAACATTCAAGCATTCAAGCATTCCTTCAAGCAATTGAGCATTCTAAGTCTCCATTCAAGGCTAAGTGTTGCATTCAAGACAAGGATTCAACCATTGAAGAGGAGATCACTTACAACATACAAAATACAACATTCATTACACCTTCGCATGTAAGAATACAAACATTCTTACAACAAGGTATCAGTACTTGTTTACATTACAAACATTTACATTTACAACATTCTCATTTCTTGGTTAATTCCAAAATCGGGGTTTGACCTAAAGGCAAACCCCTAATCCCTAACCCCCCAATCGTCCTCTCTTTTCTGTGTGTAGGTTGTAGGTACGTGGCTATAATTGAAGATCTGGAATCCTTATGCAGAGACGAACAGATCCCCCTTCATTTCGTGGATTTTTCGGAGGACCGTGTGCACGCCGGGCACCATTGTCCCATCAACTTTCGCTCAAATTTGCAGGACAGCATCATCTCGACATTTTACTGCTAATTTCAGGTCCGCAGCTTCATCCTGTGTCTCTATCTCCGTTTACAAGCGAATCTTTCTTACTTTACATGTACTCCTAGTTCAATCTTTCTATCTACATTCTTTACAAAAGAGGGTATCCTTGATGTCTCAACCCTTGAAACTCATTTAGAATCTAGTCTTGCATTGTGTGGGATTGGATCTTGTGAGTTTCAACCCCTCTTTTGAATGTAAAGTCCCTTCTAAGTGAAAACCGTCAACCCTAGTGACCTCCTTTCTCCTTGGAGTGGGGAGAACACCTAGGGTTCGATTTTCCACTTTACATTTTGGTGAACCCGATGTGAACATCCTAATTCTGATTATTCATGGTTAGATCTGAAAATTTTGCTTCCTTAATTACATTTCCATGTTTGATCTTTTGCAAATTTTAGAGGTTAATTGCACAAAACCCTAAATTTTCTTTTTAGTAATTGAGCTTGTGAAATGTTTAATTGTTAATGCTTGTTTCAGATCTACCCTTCTATTGCAAATTGTCAATTCACATTTGTGCTTTAATTTTGAAAATTAAGTGGTTAAGTGTCAAAAACCTAATTTTTGAAACCCTCTTGATTCAACCTTTGACTGATGATTTCACTGATCAAAACACCTCCAAATCGGCTGTAACTTTGGATTTCGCAACAAAATCATAATATCTCTCATCCCTGAAAATTTGGAAAAAAGTTGCGAGGACCGTGTGCACCCCGAGCGCCATTGTCCCCGACATTTTTTCCAAAATTTCGGGAGCTAGATCTTACTGTATTTTTCTGCTAAAATCCAGAATTTTGGCTAATTTCATTAATTCTAACACTCTCAAAATTAAAGTCAAAGTTGGTCTATTGATTGCTTGGACTAAGGCTTCTAATCATTCAAAAATTGTTGAAATTGAAATTTGTGTTAAAATTGTGTTTCTTACTATCCTAAATCTGAAAAGTGTGTTAGCATTCATTCGAAATTTGAGTGCTTTATTCAAATTTTTGCAGTTTGTGACTTTTGAAATTAAGTGTTTAATTGTAACAACCTTGATTTCCACTTTCAAAATTGAATTTTGCGTGAAATTGAGTCAATTTTTAAAATTTCAAAACCTGCATTGCTTTTAGTATTCCCTATAAAATCATAAAATTCAAAATTTCAGTTTCCCTCTCTTTTTTAAAATTCAAATTTTGCATTTTTCAACAATCTTGGTAGGGTTCAATTTTGAGATTGCAACTTTAATTTGGCCTATCTACAGATCTTAAAATCACTCAATTTTTTTAGATTAGCTTTAAAATCATCATAACTTTCATCCCTGAAAATTTCGAAAAAAGTTGCAAGGACCGTGTGCACTCCGTTCGCCACGGTCCCTGACATTTTTTCCAAAATTTCGGGAGATTGTCCTGATTGTATTTAACAACTTAAATCTAGGAGATTGGCTGATTTTATTGAAATTTGCTACCTCTAAATTCAAAATCTTCTCTTTCTCTTTAGTGCATGAGTTTTACAACAATAAGCCCTACTTACACTATTCCCGTTAGACGAAGCCTTAGAATTAAGTCTTTCCAAGGTTTAATTACTGAGGAGATGGAACCTAATTTGAATGGCCTTTTTAACAAGGACACGGGTAATTCCTCTAATCCTCTTAATGATGAAGAAGCTCTCCATGAGGTTTCTGAAGAACAACTTTCGAAATTGGATAACCAATTTGATGATTTTCGACAATAGATGTCTCAAGAATACCCCGATAGTCAAGCTCTTCCCTTAATTGAGGGTCTAAAACATATGGTTCAAAATGATAAGAATGGAATTGATATTTTGCGTAGTATTGCACACATTGTGGATTCGAATGTGATGCCTATGAAGAGTTGTGTTGAAACTTTGGGTTATACACAACCTCCTACTCAAGTCAATCATTCTATCCCTTTGACAACTTCTATTGCTAGCATACCTACTTTTACATCAAACATAATGACTACTTCAATACAAGACATTCCACCTATGATCACCAGTCATGGGGGAAATCCTTCTTCTTCAATCAACCCTCTTCTTTCATTCAATCCAACTTCCTCGTTTATTCCTTCAATGAGTGTTCCTATTACATCTCCACAAATGAACCTGACGCAAGGGGGCAATTCATTTAACCATTCCATTCCTCCTTGTAGTGTTCCTCCTTTCCAATCATCTCCTATGACTAACTATCATAGTGTCCCACCACCTTACTCTCAATCAATACCTTCTTTCAATAACATAATACCTCCATCACAATCTAACATGTCTAATATGAATTCTTCTACTGAAGTGACCATTAACAATCTTGCACAAACTGTCTCTTCTTTACAACAACAAATTACCTCTATGAATCAATCTAAGTTTAGTGTGCCCACATTTGATGTTGCGAGCCCACTTTCTCTTGACATTGTTCGAGCTATCCCCCCTAAGCATGTTGAAATCCCACAATTGGAGCTTTACAATGGTAAAGGTGATCCTCTAACACATGTTAAGACCTTTCAAACAATATGTACTGATTTTGCTCATGACCAAAGGTTGCTTGCAAAACTGTTTACTAGAACATTAAGAGACAAGGCTCTACAATGGTATTGCTCGTTGCCTTCCTATTCTATTACTTCTTTCCAACAACTTGCAAATTCTTTTATTCAACAATTTCAAAACAATATAAGTCCTAAAGTTACTTTGATTGATTTAATGCATTGTAAACAAGGTGTTAAAGAAAAAGTGACTGATTTCATTGGTAGATATAAGCATTTGTATGCTCAAATTCCTTTTCCAGTACCTGACAATGATATTCAAAGAATCTTTATTTCTAATTTACAAAAAGATATTAGAGAAAAACTTCTGTTTTCTAAGTTTACTTCTTTCCAACAGTTGTGCGCAACTCTTCACAATTATCAACTGACTGTGAGTCAAATGGAACAAGCAAATCTTATGGCTCCGAGTGATAAGGGTGACAGTAGTCAACAACCATTTGGGAAGTTTAAACCGAACAGAGAGTCCATTAAATTCAATGAAAACATCATCAACAACAATGTGAATGCAGCATCAGGTGTGCCTCCTATTTCTAAGTTTTTCAAGAAAGAAAGAAAGTTTACTCCTTTGAATGAATCATTGCATAGTATTATGAATAAGTTATTGGAACAAAATGTGCTTACTCTTCCTCCTATAAGGCAGATAGATCCTGCAAAGATTAATTCACCCTATTTTGATAACAAATCTTTTTGTCAATTTCATCGTCAACCTGGGCATGATACCGAAAAATATTTTGCTTTAAAGGGTAAAATTCAAGATTTGATTGATAATAATACTATCTCTGTTTCAGGTGTGAATGATAAAGGCAACACATCTGTAGCTCCTCCTAACCAAAATCTTAAGATTTTTACTAATCCATTACCTTCTCATACTTCTAATGTGATTGAGACTAATGATTCCTGTTTCTCACCTGATAGTCTTGTGTCTATGACTCCGAATGTGATTAACTTTGTGGAACAGTAGAAAATCCCTGAAGAACCTTCCATCACATTTGATTCTAGTGAAACTATCAGGGCACCTGATGGTCCTTTATATATAGTTGCAAAAGTCAAGAGTACACCTTGCCGTGGAGTGCTTATTGATCCTTCTTGCATGGTTAATGTCATTACTGAAGAATTTCTTTTTACTTTGCAATTGAATCAAGTGATCTATGACAAAACAAATGTGGTTGTGAAATTATTTGATGCATTTTCTTCTCCTGCAATTGGTTCTATTACATTACCTATTGAGGTCCATAACAAATCCCTTGATGTGATCTTTGCTATTATTCCATCATCCGAACAATTTCGTGTGAAGCTAGGCTATCCTTGGCTATCTTCCATGAAAGCTATTGCTTCTCCTATTCACAAGTGTTTGAAATTCCCCCATAATGGTGAAGTTGTTACTGTCAATCATAGTCTCTTTAAACCAGCTGAAAGAACTTCTAGCGTTCCTATTGATTATTTCTGGCCTAAACAATTCCAATCTCTTCCACCGCGAAGTGATCATCTTTTCAAATCTTATCAAAAGTGGAAAAAAGATATGATCCTATCTCTAAGTGAACCTAGAACACCCAAACTTGATATTCTTATCATTCTTGAGAAGGAAGTTCTTCCTTTGAAAGATAAAACTAATGTCTTTCCTCAAGAAGGTTCCCAACCCATCCCTATGGATGTGACTATGTCTATGCCTAATAAACTTTCTAAAGGTAGACCTATACCTCCTCATCATGATGGACTTGGTCTCCTTCCTAAACCAAATATTCCTCCTTTATATGGAGTAGTTCCTCCTCCTTCCTCTTATAGAGAGAAGAGACCTTCTTCTTCTCCTATTGTTCAACCTAACAGATCACAACCCAAACACCCAAGTGATAAGGATGAGAACATTCCTCCTCCTCAATCTTCTCAACTTCCTACTAAGATTAGACGAAATCGTTCTGCACATGAACACCGATGAAAGCGTCATCTTAGAGCTTGTGCAGCTCCTTCTCAAACTTTGCAATCCCCAAAAACACCTTCAGCTAGCATTATTCCATTTTCTCCTTAGCCGAAAATTGAGCCAAAATCTCCTAAACATAAGATGCATGATGGTCTTGATCCTGTACGAGTTAAAGATCCTATTTTTATAAATCTTGATGATGATATAGATGAAAATGTTATTCATGATGAAAATGTTACTTCTTTTCATTCTAATAGTGAATATGAATATGTTGATGTTGATAACCATTTATCTAACGAATTTTCTAAAGCACTTATCCTAGCTCCTAGACAAGAACAACGTGGCTTGGAACATGAACATAGCCCTTGTTTGGATCTTGTGATAGCTCCATCTGCTGTGTTAGATGTTCCTCTAGCATGTTTCCTGCCTTCCCGAAATATTGATCAGCAAGATCGGGGGGTAGATGACGTGCTAGACTAGTTCATTAGCATAGCAGACTCTCTCCTCCTCTCTTGATCTCTTTTGTTACTTCTTCTATGTGTTATTCTCATTCTTCTATTTGTTGTCCTTAGTGTTGTCTACTTGAGGACGATGCAAAGCATTGAGATCTCTTTTGGTCTCTCTCATGTTGACTCAAAAGACACATGTGTTCCCTTCTTCTAGGTGATCTTCCTTGATTGGGGAATGAAGAACAATTATGCATACATACATATGATATACATGAATTATCATACAGCATATTGACCCCAAGGAAAGCGAAGTCACCTCGTGCTTTGTGTTTTGTGTCTATTATCCTTGGGCTTATCTCACACTTGAGGGCTAAATCCTTGTGATAACGTGCTCCTTTCCTTTCTCATTTCCTATATGTATCACTACCTTAAAGCAATCACCCCCAATGAGGCGTGTGCGATCGCTTTAACGTAGGGGGGCATACACCCTGTTCATATCTCTTCAAGATACTTGAAAATTTCTTGGCAAATTTAGCTTTGCCTTGAAAATTTTTGATACTTTTCTTGCATGACTCATAGTGAGGGAACCTTACTACTGACAGTCATGGTTCTCCCTCGTGATCTTCCCTTTTACTTTGTTAATTGAAGTCGTAAGATCCTTAGTCCACTGGGGGCTTGGTGTATCTTGCCTCCTTGACGTGGTGAAAGTCTTTCAATGTTGTTTCCTTGTACTTTACCGGAAGTATGGGCATACGCTTATACTCCCGCTAAAGTGGGGGCTAAATGTAGCATCCTAAAATTGTGACACTTGCAATTTCGATTGCATTTGGGTCTTCATGATGGCGGCGCAACGTTGAACCTGAATGGAGACCCTGAAACCTGTTTACGACACCAAAAACTGCATCTTTTTGCACCTTGGCCTGATCCTTCCTTGCAGCCTGCTGTCCCAGGAGGTGGGACCATGGCGCCCAGCGCCCTGGTCCCTGGCCCTATTTTGGGCCCGGTCTCTTTTGGGCATCGGGTCTTTAAGTTTGCAAATTCGAAAAATAATGCTTCTAGGTCAGCCTAAGGTCGGAAAAATCAGTCTCATAACCCTAATTGACAAGTATATAAACTACATTTCCCCTCCCATTTGAGGCAAAGAAAAAGAGGAAAAACACATGCAAGCAAGAGGCGGAAGCGACATTCAAACATTCAAGCATTCAAGCATTCTAAGTCTCCATTCAAGGCAAAGTGTTGCATTCAAGACAAGGATTCAACCATTGAAGAGGAGATCACTTACAACATACAAAATACAACATTCATTACACCTTCGCATGTAAGAATACAAACATTCTTACAACAAGGTATCAGTACTTGTTTACATTACAAACATTTACATTTACAACATTCTCATTTCTTGGTTAATTCCAAAACCGGGGTTTGACCTAAAGGCAAACCCCTAATCCCTAACCCCCCAATCGTCCTCTCTTTTCTGTGTGTAGGTTGTAGGTACGCGGCTGTAATTGAAGATTTGGAATCCTTGTGCAAAGATGAACAGATCCCCCTTTGTTTCATGGATTTTTCGGAGGACCGTGTGCACGCCGAGCACCATCGTCCCATCAACTTTCGCTCAAATTTGCAGGACAACATCATCTCAACATTTTACTGCTAATTTCAGGTCCGCAGCTTCATCCTGTGTCTCTATCTCCGTTTACAAGCGAATCTTTCTTACTTTACATGTACTCCTAGTTCAATCTTTCTATCTACATTCTTTACAAAAGAGGGTATCCTTGATGTCTCAACCCTTGAAACTCATTTAGAATCCAATCTTGCATTGTGTGGGATTGGATCTTGTGAGTTTCAACCCCTCTTTTGAATGTAAAGTCCCTCCTAAGTGAAAACCGTCAACTCTAGTGACCTCCTTTCTCCTTGGAGTGGGGAGAACACCTAGGGTTCAATTTTCCACTTTACACAATATATAATTCATTGGCGATTTCATAAATTCATTGCCATTAATAGACAAGGCACATCACATCACATCAGTACATCACATCACATAATACATTGAGTCCGGACTCTGCACGATGTATCAATAAGCGCGGCCTCTTTGACATGTAAAGGGTGACACATACCTAAAATCTATCAATGATTTGAAACCGTTCGATGATCGTATATCAATGGCTGAAGTTTTATTTCGGCCCAATTTTCTAAAGAGAACATAGCTCACTAGAAAGTGCCTGGAATGGAATTGGATTCAATAGACATGTATCAAATGTCACAAAACACGATCGATAATTTCATTCATTTAATATATATCTTTTCACTTATGGCAATCCACTCTATCCCCATGACTTCTAATGTGATACTTGCCAATTTGGTACTGGTTCATAGTTGTTTCCAATTTCGCACACTTATGCATTTATGGGAAAGATTTGCAGAGATACGAAAGATTTAAAAAAATTTATAGCAGTTAATACTATTAAAGAAGTAATTATTACAATCAAGAGCTTCAACAATTTATATATGATCTTTGCTTTTTTCATCTTTAATTAGCCTTTGCCATTTAGTAGATAAATTGTCAAAGCTCATGATATTTTAGGTTTATAGGCTCACGATATTTTAGGTTTATAGGCTCACTGCTCAGGTTGTTTAATTTGTTAATCTGTTTTCTCAAGATGGACACTCCCATCTGCTTGAGAAGAATTTATGCAGAGGACCAGAGGGCCTTTCTAGGCTCCATTAGAGACCCAACCCTCCAATCAGTCTGCAAGGAGGTTGGGTCGTTCACCAATGAAGCTGTACAGATGGTGCTGGGCAGAGAATTAATGCGAAACGAAAATAGGTACCGTGTTAACACAAACCTTACATCCCGCTTCTTAGCATCTCTTCTGGACTTGGGAGGAGACAAGGTGGATATGCTGATGCTCTTGAGGAAGGTTTTTAAGGAAGACTTCCTTGGAGATGACATTACTCTTGTCATTCTTGCAGAAGTAGGGGTGGGGATCCCTTGGGTGAGTGATTTATCCAAGCTTCTCCTCCCTGACCAAACACTGCCAGTGGCTAGGCAACCGTTTCTCCTAAACCTGAATGCGGAGCAGCTGACGCTTCACAGAAAATGGGTGTGGATTGGCAGGGACTTCCTCTGGAAATGGTTCCTCCTGGACGACTTTCCAAACTACATGTGGCTTGAAGAATTCTCTCAGCCTATGCTATCTGAAGAATTCTACATGGAAGGAGGGCCAGATTCTTAGGGAAAAATTGTAAACAATTCCACTACCTGTAGTTTTTTTTTCCTATGTCCGTGAACCCTAATAGGTTGAGTGCCAGAGGCTCACTCATTTTGGCTTTTAAGTTTTTGGGGGACTCAAGTCTCTGACAAAAAAATTGTAAATTTCAAAAGCATAAATAATTTAATGATAATTTTTCAAATTCCAGTTTGTTTCACTTTGCCTCTTACATTCTTATGGATATAATAAAACTTTCTATAATTCTATTTCATTTTTATTAATTAATTTCTTTCAAATGCTTTTTGTATATCAGCTACATTATTTCAATTATTTGTTAAACAATGGAAATAAATTTAATACCGTGATCTTTTTATGTAATGCTATAAAAAAAAAATTCAATTCGTTCCATTAATTATTTGTACATTGATTATGGTTGATTAGAATTTTATAAACATATACTATATAGTCATTCAAAATACAAAATTTCAAAAGTTGCAAGATACAAAAGTTTATCAATAAAGGTTTTTTCATTCAATTAATTGAAAACTTTCAAGATACAAAATTTGCCCACAACTTATAGCAAGCAGACAACAAAACTAGTTCATTGCCGATAGGTCACTCACTCAGTCTCACTATCCCCCTGGGACGCCTCCTCCCAGTCCCTTCCCTCCTCAGAGGTAGATGCTTTGGCTTTCCCTTTTGCCGCTTCAGCTTTCATTTTTGGAATGTAGTTTAGGAATCCGAAGTTGGGGTCGCCCTCCAAGCTTGCCAGTAGCTGTATGGGCCTTCCTTCTTTAGCCCTATCTCTTAATGCCCTACCAACCTCCATCCTTGCCACTACATGCAAAGCATTCAGGACTTCATCCACCCTCATTAATTTAACAAAGACTTTCATCGCTTCCCACCCCACTCGAGCTCGTTCATGGCATTGGTATTTGATTTCATCCTTTGGGCCATGAATAAAAGGAAGCAAATACTCCTGGTCATCCCCTTCCTTAATTCGAATGCCAACTCCTGGCACCACCCACTCCAAGATTGAATCTAGGTTAATCAAAAACTCCCCATCAATCAAATTGACCAATGCGAGTTTTACATTTTCCACTTCCAGTTTGAATTCACAGGCCCACGCCATAATCAGAGAGTAAACCTCCATATTAGTTCGATACCGATGACTGATATGTGCCACCTCCTCCGCAAGCATCATTCGAGCTGCCGCCCACAACTTCGCCTCCTTAAACTTGAACAGTCGTTGCATTCGTTTATCAGATGCTTTGCCCAAAAAGGGCACCAATTTCTTGTATGTTCGAAGTGTGAAATTGGCCTCCATTGTCACCTGCAATTTCAAAATCACTTCCTGCAAAAAATGTCTTATAGAAGGTACGATTCTACAAACTACTACTACAGATTTGTTCTATAGCTGCTTCAAAGCAAAAAGTGGTACACAGATCAAAAGGTTAAAAAATCTGCCTCCGTCTTATAGGCTGGGTAATGAATGTGCACGATAAGACATTAATGCCATGAGATTAGGAAAAAGATTTCTTGCCATCCTACCCTTCCTCCTTTCGTGTGGCATGCCGCAGACAACTCCTTGTGCAACAATTAATCACCACCTTGGCATTTGTACTTTCCAAATTTGCTCGCCTTAACAGGTTGAGGACTGCAGTTGCACATTTTTAAAAATTAATAGACTAAATTTATGTTGAACTTTTATATATATCTTTAAACTATTTTTGAAAATTATATATCGTAAACATATTTTCAAAGAATTTTGTTAAACTTTAAATTAATATTTTAGATTTAATATTGAATGTTTTCTTTTTAATAATAAACTTTTACCTTTCAAATTGCATATCAAAATTTATATTTTTATTTAGTTATTTGTTTTATTCTCATTTCTTAAACTATTGCCCAGAATTGAACATTTTTAATTTAATTAAATAGAATTAAGTTTATAGTCTATAGACAATAAATCTCTTTTTCGGGCGGAATTTTAAAATGAATAAATATACTTTAAAAACAGACCCAAAAAGTAACACGAGTATGGTGACGTGCCAGAAAAATGGCAGAAGTCATGGGACCCACTTCATCTTAAATAGGTACCATCGACCATTGGCTGAACAAAGATCAACGGCTAGGGTGGATTTCGGCCCGAATGTGGGAAGTGAACACCTTTCTGAGAACTTCGCCCGGAATTGGACATTTTAAATTTAATTAAATATAATTAAGTCTATAAAGATTTTTTTCAGGCAGAGGTTTAAAATGATTAAATAGACTAAAAATCAAACCCGAAAAGTGACACTAGTATGGTGACGTGCCAGAAAAATGGCAAAAGTCGTGGGACCCAATACATCTTAAAACAGGTACCATCGACCGTCGGATGAACAAAGATCAACGGCTTAGGGTGGATTTCGAGATGAATGTGGGAAGTGAACAGATTTCCGAGAACTTTGCTCGAAAAAGTGACATGAGTATGGTGACGTGCCTGAAAACTGGCAGAAGTGATGGGACCCATGACAACTGACAACAGGTACCATCGTCCGTTGGATGAGCAAAGATCAACGACTTAGGGTGGATTTCAGCCTGAATGTGGGAAGTGAACACATTCGGGAGAACATCGCCCAAAATTTAAACATTTTAAATTTAATTAAATATAAGTAAGTCTGTAAAGCACTTTTTCGGACAGAAGTTTAATATTATTAAACAGACTTAAAAAACACACCTGTAAAGTCACAATAGGTACCTTGGTCCCTCGTCCATTGGATGAGCAAAGATCAACGGCTTAGGGTGGATTTCAGCCTGAATGTGGGAAGTGAACACATTTGGGAGAACTTCGCCCAAAATTGAACGTATTACATTTAATGTCCTCGGAAATTTAGAATTTATACTGAAGTATTGAATGTTTTGTCCTTCGGCATCGAATAGTTATTAATAATAATTAATAAAATTACAACATGATTCTTAATGTCCTCAGAATTTATACTGAAGTAATGAATGTTTTGTCCTTCGACATCGAATAGTTATTAATAGTAATTAATAAAATTACAACATGATTCTTGATATTTTGCCCTTTAGGTTTTACTTTTCTACTTTTTAGAGTTTTCAAAATAAGAGACTCGTAAATCATAATCATCTTTCATTTCTTGGATAAACCTATAAATCAAGGGAGATTCAGAAACAGCTACTAGATTGAGGAATGCAAGTTGCAATAGAGACTGTCTGCACCAATGTAGTGAAATAGAAATTCCAATTTCCGAGTAAAATCTAGAACACCTACACCCCGCCTTTTTTGCTTTTGGTAATCTCGTGGTCCAATTTGAGGGTTAGCATTTTCAGGTTTTTATCTAGCTACCTAGCATTATTTTGAATTATTAACAATAATAGTGATGGGGAAAATGAGAAGCAGTAGTTCAACAAGAAGCCAAGTGAAAAATAAAATGTACCTTAACCTAACCGAACTGGTTAAAACACCAGGTTTCACTGATGAATACCATGATATTTATGACCCTACTATCCATGGTGAAAAGTGTATCATAGATATTATATATACATTGTCTAGTAAGGCAACAGATGCATCCAGGGCAATATTTACTGTTTTCAACCCAATGTTACAACAAAAAACAAATAAAATTGCATCGTGGGATGTTGGATTGGGAAGCATGGTGTTACTTGAAGTATTCCCTTGCCCTGATTTTGTCATGGTCTACACCAAAAATTATGATGAAGATAAAAAAGCAATTGTCAATAAAAATACAAAAGAGGAAATTCTATCCATAAACGAGGGAGAATTTGCTCATTTGTTGAACCTAGGATTTGAAGCCCAAAATTCAAACGTCCAAATTGACCTTGAAACGCTGGCAGGGAATTATGAGAGTCTTGATCCAAGTCGTAGAGATTCATTTATCAAAGGTCTAATAAAGATTGGTAGTGGTATTGTGTTGGATCAGAATCATAAGCCTCTTTATGATTCTAAAATTTTTGTTCCATGGGTTGGGGATACTATTTCCTTGTTGTCGTTTTGCCTGGGATTGGAAAATGATAGGGAAGTGGGTGCAACCCTTCTTGAAATGATTTATAATATCCATTGTCAAGTCAACCAGTAAGATATAATTTTATTGATCACATTGTAAAACCCATGCAAAAACAATTACTTATGATCAAAAAAGGTTCCTATAAGACATTTAGGTTCTCATCCTACTTGTGCTATCTCCTTCTATCCAAGTATCATGCAATATTTGAGACCAACAAGCTTCAAATTGTGAGCTATAAGATTGATGAGAAGACTGGGAAGAGAACAGACTATCCAATATATGATTGGAGCCCAAAGATAAGGATGCATGATAACAGAAAGAACTACAACCATTTTGTAGACTTCTTTTTGGCACCAATGTATAATGAAATTACAAGCACTTCAATGCCTAGGTTGCCTATGTCTTGTAGAGATTGCATTCAACTCGGAAGTCAAATAGAATTGGCTGACTGGTTCTTCATGGAAGAATTCACTGTGTTAAGGTTTTACGGATCAGCAGTAAAACCATACAGACTTCCAATACATGTGATAGAGAGGGTATTTGCATTAGAGTATGTATGGCAATTGGAGAGCACAAATAGGCACTTCCATGGTCAGCAAAAGAAGAGCATATTTCCTTCCTTGCCTTTCTCATGTGGAGGGTTCACATTTGAGAGAAAATCATTCATTGTGGCACATGATTTCTTGACAGTTTTTAACTTTGGTGATGAGGGTCTCTGGTAGTATGATCCAATCAGTGTAGTTCAAGCAAGGCTTAAGAAAAATGGGAACTCTTTAGCGTTATGTCAACATGAAAGTAAACCATTGCTAGAAAAGCTTAGAAACAAGGACTCCTGGGATGAGGTTAAAAAAGAGATGGAGAAAATTGCAGATGACAATAACATTTCAACAGAAGAAATTTCATCACAAATTATGGAGGGCCAAGGCATCCAAAATAGAAGGTCCTACAATTTCTACATAAAATCAGCTAATCCATCTAAGAAAACTATTCCCAAATCAATTCTGCATGAATGTAAAGAGAATTATTGGACTCAAACCAAAATAAATGATTTTTGGACTATGAGGAGGAATCTTGGTGAACCAAAGACAAGTGCAAAATTTGATAGCATCGATGAGGATGAAGAGTTGAGAAAATTGTGGAATATGGAGCATCCCACAACATCATATGATAGGAGTGAAGATGTTGATCAGTATGAGCCTGAGGTTGAGCCCACTCAAACAACTACTACAATCAGTAAAATATTAGGTGCAGTCAATGAGGCAATGAAAGAGAAATATATCAAAGGGTCAAGCATTGTGGAAAAAATGGGATTTGAAGGTGGTGGTCTAGGTCCCAGAGGAGAGGGCATTTGGTATCCACTTCAGGTACAAAATCCATCAGGGTCAAAATCAAAAGGTCCTTATAGACCAGTCACTGGACTTGATTCTTCAGATTCATCAGGGATAGGTACTACCCATTACCCTCAGGGTCCACCTACATTTGTTTCTGGTTCAAATCCACAACCACCACCACATCATGGTATTCCCATTGGTGGTGAATCAAGTGCCACTGCCATTGGTGGGGAATCTGGGGATAGTATTCCTATTATTGTTCAGTCAAGTGCTGCTGTGATTGGTGTTGGACAAGGGCAACAACAAAATATCTCTCACAAGAGGCCACTAGAGGTAGATACTCAATCTCATACTATTGAGAATCCTATATCAAGTGCCACTGACACTACAAATCAATCATTTGCAGCTTCAGATCACACACCTCAAAAGACTATGAAAACTACACATGAAAGTGTCAGTGAGAGTGGGACAGCATTAGGAACTGTTGTTGGCAATCCTATTCCTGGTCAAGCATTAGTTAAAACCACAAGAATAAGTGGAACTGGAGCCTATGGTATTCCTATGTCACCTTTCAAACATTCAATTGCTTCAGCAAGCCCAGATTTTCAATTTCGTGATTACTATGAAAAATTTGAACACACAACAAAAACAAATAAAAAAAAAAGAAAGCATTTCATAGGAATTTTGTGTCTGAAGTTGTAAATGAACAACCTGCAAGGAACAGGGTATTTCCAACATATGACCCACAGAAAGATATGATGGAGTTCATGGTTGTTATGCCCCCGGGCCCATCTAAAGATAAAAATCCACCACATAGTCAGATAGATCCCTCTCAATTTCAAGTTAGCACCCTCCAAATGGATTTCTCCAAAGTACATAATGTGGACAAAATTAGTGTGTCAAAAAGGACTAACGAAGTGGTCTACACTTCACTGCTAAAGGTGGAGAGAGAAAAAAATAAACTGGAGAAACAAATAGAAAAGTTACAGGTAGACCTGGAAAATGAAAAATCAAGGAGGAAAGCAGCAGATAGCAAGTGCAATGAATTACAGAAAAGGATAAAAAATTCGGGCTCTGCAGTAGAAATTGCAGACCAGGACAAGAAGGATGCAGAATTGAAGGACCTGACACAAAAACTGGCTAAAAGCAGTAATAAAATTGTTGAGGAAAAATCTAGTTTTCAAAAATTATACAAAAGTTATGAGTTTGCTGCTGCCAAAATCAAAAAATTACAGGACCTATTGGATCATGGGAAGGAAAAAGAAAAACATTTGCAAGAGGAAGTAGAGGAAGAAAGAAAAAAATGTGCACAAATGAAAGAAGACCTGCACAATGCAAATGATAAAATAAAAACTTTGGATGATAGATTGAAAGATAATATGAAAAATACAACGAAGTATATACAAGAAAACATTTGGCGGCAAATAATGCAGAGGAGTGAGAAGTTGTGTGAATGGTTTCAATTGACTGAAAGTATGAGACAATTTTTAAAAAAAAATCAAAGGGCACTATGAGAAGAGCACACATGTTTATTCAAAAGAGGAAATGGCAAAAAAGATTTTGAAAGTAGTCTACAGTTCTAGTGACAGCTACTTGGCATCCAAGGGAATTAAGAGCTGCATTGATGCCACAGTTAAGACATCATCTATCATTCAAAAATGCCAGAAGCTAAGGGAAACATCAAAAGTTATGGACAGTTGTGGAAAAACGATAATGAAGCTGCAAGAAAAGAAAAAAAAATTGATTAAACTTGGTTTGCCTAAGCCTGTTGAGACAAAAAATAAATTCATTGGAGAAGAAGCTTACAAAAAAATCATGGAGAAAAAAATGAAGTCTGATTTAGAATTGCTTCCAAAGGACACAACTCCCAAAAGCTTTCTGGAATTCATCCAACCATTTACAACTCTAAATTTGCTATTGGATGAAACAGTGATGTCAAGTAAATCTTCTAAATATGGAATGTTGATGAAGTTGGAGTTGACTTTCCATAGTTTACAAAATATTGACCTTCCATCAGATGAAGAGTGGAGCACCCTACAAAAACTGGCACAAAATTCTTAAGAATCATAGTATGTATTGCACAATTTTCTTCTTTTATTCTTAATTTCAAGGTTTTTTTTTTCCTGTTTGCTATTTTGCTAATCCAGCCTATGAATCTAATTTATGAATAGGAAAAAAATAGCACTCGCTATTTCTATTTTGCTAATCCAGCCTATGAATCTATGATGCATAGTGCAAAACTTTAGCTAGTAAATTTGTATTCTCAAATTCTCCCTTGCTTTAACATTTATGCATTTCTCTATTTCTGATTAGTAGGTTTTAGGCACTACTATAGCTATTATCTATGTTTAATTTGTCATGACTCATGGCGTGAATTAATATTTAATTTTGAACTCTATTTTTTGAACAGGAGAAATCAAACATGTAGGAGATGTTAAATTGCTAATACGGCCTATGATGGCCATATAAATATGTGCTGAGTTTGTGATTTTGATGTTCAGTGTTCACATGTTGCAAACTTGCAATTTGACCTGACGTTGTTGTTGCTCCCTTGTTTCTATAAAAGGGAATTCAGGGTCATTTGCAATTTTGCAAAGGGTTCTGAAACTTTGTATCCACTTTTGCATGGACATTGGAGAATCACACAGGAGTTGTTGTTGCTCTCTTGTTTATATAAAAGGGAATTCAGGGTCATTTGCAAAGGGTTCTGAAACTTTGTATTCACTTTTGCAATTGGCATGTAGAATCACACAGATTGGTGTATTACTATTGAATGAATTGTATCATATGGCTATATTTTGAAAGAATTAATGAAAATCTAAGTTCTCGACATGTGTATTACTATTGAATGAAATTTATCATATGGTTCTAAAATGTATCACACAGATTTGAGACTCAAACATGTATAAATAAACAATAAACATCTTTGTATCAATAAACACATTATGGTTTTTTTTTATTATGCTATTTTAAATCTGGAAATAGAAAGTTGAAAAATAAAATTACAAATCAATATTAAATTCTAATTGCAAAAAGTAATATGCTTTTGTAATATGAATGATGAGATACAGTAATAAGATTAATAAATACCAATCTCTTACAGTTGCCATTCATCCTCATCAAATTCAGTGCTTTCTTGATTCTTGTCTGTGGTTTCTTTTCTCTGAGTCTGAGTCTACATATCTTCGCCGAACTGCATCTCAATGCTACCAGTAGGTCCACTAGTCCCACTGGCACTTTGGTTTGAAGTGTTGCCTAAACCTCTTCTTTCACATTTGGACCTCCAGATTTGTAGTGCCCTATCGTAAGGAAAAGTGTGGACATCATAACTAGATGTATAGAGCCTTAAGCAATTTTCCAAATTTTTGTCTAGTTTGTTTCTTAGCTTTGATTTTAGGAACCCCAAAGCACTGAAAACTCTCTCATCTTCCATCGAACCCAATATCATGGAAAGAAATAAATCAGCAAGCTTCACATATTCTAGCATTGAATCACGCAAGGATGTGTTCTCAGCTATATATTTCCAAACCCTTGTTACTGATCCCTCTTCGCGGGGGTTCTCCATTTTAGCATATTGTTGTTTCATAGTGTATGCAAAACGAGATGATTTCTATCAAAGATGAGTTTCATCTAATATTCCATTTATAGTTACTCCATTCAATTCTTTGGATATGCAAAATTGTTTTATCAAAGTCAGTAGCTTACTTTGAAAATTAGATGCATTGTTGAGGCTCCAATAATGAGGAAACACAATAGACATGGCTTCTAGTAGGTTGTCAGGAGGGAATCTGCTTCTAATTTTTGAGGAAAGATCATATGCAATTTTCTTCACAGAAGTAGTTACAGTCTCAACAATCTTGTCGAAATCTTCCTTTGTAACTCTTGCTAGTTTCTTCTTGGGGCGCTTTCCTGGTTCCTCGGGGTCAACTGTGGCATAGAAGTGCATTGGTATCTCAACTCCCCATACATTGGCACATACCTCCTCGTCTGCACCGATTTGTAAAAAGTTATTAGGATTGTTCAAATCTATAAGTGTCCACCACTTAACAAATTTTTCATCATATAGTGTTGGTTGATTTCGATAGAGATTGTCGAGGGTCATGCATGTCATCTTACGCAGCGTAGCATATTCTGCAATATACAGAGCTCTTTTTTGGGCAGCCTTCATAATATTCCTCATTTCCTCTAGCATGGGCAAAAGAGCTGCTAAAGTTAAGAGTGTCTCTAAATTACTTAACCTGTCAAGAAGTTCAAGAAATTTTGGTTGATCTGATTCGTCACGAGTTGTGTGAAATAGTCCAATCAAGGATGGATATTCTGAAAACACTCGATGCGCTGGACCATCCAAAGAGATCCATCTGGTATCATTATCCTTGAGAAGCTTGTTCCCATCAGTTAATCCATTAGTAAAGTGTTGAAATTCCATAAATTGCTTGGGACTTTGACAGAAGTGTGAGTAGAGCTCTCTGATTAAAATTTTAATTTTTTTAACCGAAGCAAACTTGCTCACAATTCCAAAAGCTAGATTCATTCTGTGAGCCATGCAGTGAATTGCAATAATGTACGGTGCAAATGAAGTTTCAATCTTTGTACAAAGACCGTTCCTGTGACCTTGCATTATTGAAGTTCCATCTGCTCCAACACAAACCAATTTTTTGGCTATCGTCATGTCATCCATACCTCCATATTCAATTAAACTTCTCTTTACTAGTTGAAATAAATTTTCGATTGTCGCACTCTCCTTCATTTTAGCAACAGATAGTAGATGAGGTTGGCGGGTATGATTCTCTACAGTATAAACATGCATGCATACCCATGAAATATTGTCTACTGCCATAACTTCGTCTAAAGAAAATGCAATGAAGTTTGACTCTCTTATTTTTTCCTGTACATCTTCTTTTTCAACCTCAGCAAGACAACTTTCCCATTCCCATCCACTATTTACTGACCGGTGTCTATTAGGATAGTTAGGAACTTTCAAAAAGTGTAATAAACCACTAGTTGATGCGAAATCTGTCATAGCACGCCCTCTGCTCAAAATATGAAAAACAACGCTTAATTGAACAACTTTTCCCAGTTGTTCTATTTGCATTGCTTTTCCAAAAACAACTTCAATAGAACCTTTAACTTCAGCAGGCTTCGTCTATAATTTCTCATGAAAATAATACTCTTCGGCATTCCTCACATGCTTACATTCATCCTTTGTTTTCCATCTTATCACTGATTTTTCAACCCCGTCTATCATTTGTTTTTCATAAACTTTACCCATATGCTTTTCTATGGTGTCAAATTTTAGCTGCAACCTAATTTCCTTCTTATTTTTCCAAGTGCAAATCTTACACTTGCATTCTATTGGAGGCTCGCCTTCAATTGGATTCTCCACTGGTTCAATGAATGGATACTTCGATGCCCAATTAATTTGAAAATTCCTCACTGACATATCCCACTCTCGATCCTTTTTTGATTGTGGTTCACCATTTTTTGATATGGCTTTTCTTTTCCCCTTTTGTGCATTATCATCAATGGAATTATCACCCAAGTCAATTATATCATTCCGGCTAACTTGGGTATCTACCAGATAATCTTCTTCAAGATCATCCTGATCTGAGATATCAGGTTCGCCGCCATCTTCAACATGTGGTGCAGGTGGCAAATTTTGTACTTGTACTTGTGATGATGTACCTTCCTGATTTTCACTAGTACCACAATCTTTTCCAATGCCAAAGTACGAAGACAACGTTCTGCTTTTTGTTGGCCTCTCCTAGCCTTCCCCACATTCAGGTTTCCTACCCCTCTTCCTATTCGACATCTCCAACGAAATAAAGGCTGCCAAAAAAATATCAATTTGCTGAAGAAGCAATAATAGATTATAATGTATAATATACCACTTCAAAAATATGATCGCTCACCTTTAGGCTTTAGGTATCTAGCAGTTGCCAATACAGTCAACAACAATGATTTTCCTTGGTCTGAAACTTCGCTATTGATCAAAATTCAGAGCCTAGAACCCACCAGATTGTGTTGAGATAGATCTGATCTTTGCATGTATTTATACCAATCCTTATATGGTGAATTCCATGGGAATTTACCAGTATACAAATATTTGGCGAATCCCGTGTAATTATAACATGACTTATGTAATTTTCGAGGTGATTATAGGTCATCCAAATACGACTTACGTAATTTTTGAGGTGATTATAGGTCATCCAAATAATAGGCGAATAGTGAATACAATATAGTTGGCGAAAGTTGGGGTGACTGGAGACATGCGTCGACAAGATGTCGGATGAATTGGGTCCCCCTGGATAACAAATCTTCACATGCCTATAGATGAATTAAGGTAATCTATTAAGGCAACCTCGGAGAGTGTAGGCAAAATAATTAAATTTACCTTGTGTCCACCATATATTGTATTGGTGAAATCATCGCATAGAAACATTTAATTGCATAAAACATATGGCGATTGGGCCGTGACATTAACGGAAATTGATAATGTTCTGGCGGCATGGCCACCCCCAAACGGTATAAAATATTTGCCATTTCTGACAGGGCCGATGTGAAAAATTTGCCATTGGCAAATATTCGCCACTAAAGTAAACTTTGATGGTTTCATGTACTTCCTTCTTCATAGAACCCAATTGAGCAACCAAAACTGAATCATCTTCAACAGTTTTAAATCTACTTTCAAACTTGATCCTTAATGCATTTGAATCATTTATACAACCATCGAGTAGAGAATAGAACCATTCTGCAGCAGGTGTATTCAAAGATTCTACAAACAACCTCATTACAATATCTTTGTGTTGTACTACCAAGATAGAACATGCAACAAAGAAAGCTTTTAAGTGTTCCTCGGGAGAAATTTTTCCATCTCCGTTGAACTTAGGAATAATTTTCCCAGATCCTTTGGGAAAATCATGGATTTGGTCCCCAACCATAAATGTGATAGGACCTATTGCTACACCCCATGGGACAGGTTGAGCCATGACTTGAATAGTGGGGACTGGGAAATAAACTTGTAGAGGTAATGTGGTACCTTACAATATAAGGATTTGGCTGAGAGTATGTGAATTGGTAGGTGCAGGTCTATTAGATTTAGCAGGAGAAGGAGGCATACTAACAGTTTTAGTTCTCTGTAGAGGTGGGAAAGCTGAAAATTTGATGGATTCTAAGAATTCAAAATCTTTATCTACAATCCCCTTTTTCTTATCAGCTCTAGTGTATCTTTTTGAAGCTAGAACTTCACTAAACAACAAGGCATAGAGTCACCAAATTCTACTTAAGTGGAAGATTTAATTATTTCTAGGGATTGGTAAAGGGTGGACCTCTTTGGCTAGAATAAGTACATCTTCTTGAGCAACATCCAGATGCACAACAATTTCTGCAAACTCCTCTTTTTTTCCCAAAACAACATTCACTCTATGATATTGATGATCAGTCCTCCTCTTTTCCTAAGCAAGGCATCAACAGGTTAAAACTATGTCCTCCTAATTATAGACCAACCAATCAACATTAGGTTGCAACAAAGGGGCATATTTCTTTGATAAGTTGATGACTGACTACTCCACAAATACTTCATAATAATGGTTTCTATAGATATCCCCAGTAGAGATGCCAAAAATCTATTGATTGACAGATTTATCACATAACTCTATATTCTCACGGCCACAAAGGTGACAAATGTAACCACAGTTGAACCAGTCTAAACAAACTTCCTACTAGCGGATTCTCTGCTTATTTTACAAGGTGGTAGCTACCTTCAGATGATATTAATTGAATAAATAATTAACTGAAATTCTTTTAACCAGAAAGCCTTGTAAAGGCATACATAAAATACCAAACACTATTTAGATTTTTTAGATTTTGAATCAACAAGATCACCACAAAACATTATTCAAGAATAATATCTTTGTAGCAATGAAAAAATTGAAACCATTCACCATCTAAAATATAAATTCATCCACTGATAACCATTCAAAAGAACAAAAAGCATCATAACTCAAAGATTATGAATATCTGAAAGCCACCAGCAATTTATCTATATTCAAAACAGTAGAACAAAAATATACTAAAAGAAGTTTTTTCTCGTCAGAGTAAAACAAAGTCTTCCCAAAAGATCCTAAAAAGAAACTAAGTCCAGCTATTTAAAACATTTTTAGAAACATTTTCTTGAAGACAACCGTTATTTTAAAAATAAGTATTTTTGGCTTCCAAGCCAATAATCAAGAAAAACAATAAAATAGTAAAAACATGAAATTTCCCTCACCTATTCAACTTTTGGTTCATTATCGCCAATGATCTCCACCTCCTTTTCAACACGTGCCACTTCTTGGGCTTCAATTCTTTGTCTTTATTCATAGTACCTATTGATGATCAACTCCAAGCTCAAGTCCTTTGGTACTATAGTGATACACAATCTTGTCTTCTATTTCAAAATTAACACGTTAGTGGCGGCAATGTTTTTGTGCATTTCATCCATCTCAGACTCAAAGTTAGTGGTATGCATCTTCAAGTGACACAATCCCATAAAAAATTCCAAGGAAATATTTTGAGGATCCCTAATACTTTTCTAATAATTATCCTTGAATGGGCCCATCATCTCACCAAGTTCCCATACATTTTCTTCAAAGCTATCCATGAGGTCAACATCCAGAGCACAAAGGTTATTTTTTATTTTCATCATATCATTCAAGTAGCGTTTTAGAGAATCATCAATATCATTGATATAGCTACGATAGATTCTCTCCTTCCATTCCAAATCTTCACGCCAGGTAATATCAACCTCCTTAGGATTTTCTACCAATTTTTCAATCATTAGAGTGGTGTGTCTCAATGACATGAGCTCTGTAACCTCCTTTGAAAGAACAAATATGCTCATGTGTTCTTTTTTGACCTGTTGTAGTTCAACTAATAATTCCTTTCTCTTATTCCAAATATTCACATATAACACTCTGAATTTAGTAATATAACTGACACCAACTCTATACATTTCATCTATCCATTCAGTGACAGCTTTAGCATATCCTAAATTACCTTTGATCTTTTTCACAGTATCTAGATCAAGTCCCTGCAAATGTGAACTTGAAGCCTCCTCAATAGCAGGATTTATAATAGATGAAATGAAATCATTCAATGGCTATACTTGGGATTGTAGCTCCAGGTTCTTTTTCTTTTGCTCCTAAGCCCTTTCAATCAATGCATGAACTGAAAAGTCAGCATGGTAGACATCCCCTTCTAAAGTAGAGGGTCCCATATCAACATGGCTGATTTTGTAATCCTTTTCTATTATATCACTTGCATTCATATCCTTAATAGGATTGACAATATCTAGGAGTTGATGACCATATATAGAGTTGGAAATGATCTGAGACATTTGCTTAGCGTTTTTAGGCTTGCGAGAAATTTGTAGCAGCAGTGCAACTATATCTACCTCATTGGAAATAGGGGTGAACCCTTTTCTTTTCTTTTATTTTCTACTTCCATCTTCAGTCATGCTGGAGAGTTTGTTTCAAGTCTTGATTCTTTATTAACAATGTTGGAAATATTTTGTACAAGATAGGAGGGGATCTCAAGCAAATTGGAAAAAGAAATATCATCAATTATCTATTTATAGATACCTTCAGAATCAACCAAGGGAGATTTCCCTTTTGGTGGTACAGTTCCATCATCTCACTCATAGGTTGATTTTAGTCTAGCAGTGGTTTCTTTAGGTTTCTCTCCATTGCCACCTGACTGAGAACTTCGGGTTGGTAACCTATCTATAGAATTGGTTGTTGATGCTGGAACCGGGGAAGAAGAAACTTCTCCTTTTTGCAGGGCGATGACCTTTGGCTTTATGAGGAGCTGACATGCTGTTTCCACTTGCCATTTAACCAGATAGATGTCCTTCTCAACACTGGAGCAGTGCGAACCATTAAGTCTGAGACCTATTCTTTAGATCAATCAATTTTTGTGGGGGCTGTATCAACAAGATTATGATACTCTGGGTCAATAGTGACCTCATCTTCAATCACATCATCAGGAACATTAAAAAAAACACCAAAAGTGAGGATTTACTACAGAGAAAGCCTCATGAAACTTCTTTTAAACACTTTAGTATCATCTAAACAATCCTCCCAGAAATCCTCGAGTTTAATTTGGTCAATGCATATAACCTTTGGCTCGGTACAAATGGTGTTTCACATATCCCTTGCTATCAAAACTACTTCTAGACGACAAAGATAGAAAATTAGACTTCTCCAAAATTGATCCTACGACCTTAGAAACACTATTTGTTTTGCAAGAAAAATGAATTGTGGATAGCGGGAAGGAGTATCCTTTCTTCCCCATGTTCAGATATTTAACATTCACAAGAACCATCTAGCGGAAAACTTCCAGGAACACAATATAATCAGATGGAAACCAAGGCAATTTCAGTAGGGCCTTCTCAAAACCCCCAATTTTAAGGTATTTGAACCTGTTGAATTGGGTGTAGAAACTTCCAAATTCATCACAAGGTAGTAGAGTCATGGGAAATTCATAGACCAGGGTTTACTTCTAATTTTTTAACCATACCCATCAAGAATACATCACTGAAATGGGGAAAATCTTGCATACCCTTATGCATGGTGAGGTGGGGAAATTTCCTATAGATGGGTGCAAATGTAGGGAGAGGATGATGCAATTCCAACCCCGACCAAGAAGAGTCTTGACTAGGTAGGATGAAAATGAGATATGAACACATATGAAAAGCAAGGGATTGATGAAAATTATGCAATTGTTCATGCAAGTGATAGCTAATGATAGAGGCCCAATCAATGAAACTCTCAGGAGCAAAAATTACAAAGATAAAATGGCATATCCAAAACTCAAAAGAATTAGTACAAGCATTCCCTACAACATGGTGCAAGAGGGCTATAATCTCTGCAACTTCATCTTTAAAGTGCATTCTTTTTAATTTGGTGAGCAATTGAGACTTACCTCCCTTTTTGGACTCTAACCAATTTCAGGCGATGCAGTTCATATACCAATCCCCATGCATTCTAAAATTCTCTTCACCATCTAGAACGAACATGTTTTTAGAGACTTTTCTCTCAGGGAGGCACAAAACATGGGAGACGCTTTCAGCATTAATCCGTACTACAACCCTACCGCCCTCTGCTTGGATTTCTTGTGTCTCCGAGTTGTATTTTTTAGAGCATACAATAATTAAATCCGCACAAGACACAATAGATGGAAACTTAGCTGTGAAAGCCAAGCCACACTTAAAAATTATTTCTCACAACGGAGCTCACTCACTTCCTTCAAGTTGTTGCAGGAAAGTCTCTAGGTTCAACTCCTCTACCTCCGTGTCTCGCACATCCACCTAGTGATTTTGTATCACACTCTGCATGGACACAAGCTAGATAATGCACTTGGTGAAAAATCAAATATGAAATCTAGTTCAAAAATTATTCGCCACCTCATCTATGTCCTTGAGTGATGTGACATGCCTTAAATGTTGCATTTACTTCACCTTTCAAAATGGTCCTTAATTCAGCTTATTCCTACTAACAAAGAAAACAACATTAGTCTGTACAACAACTTTCCACAAAGGTGGGGCCCCAAGACCTAGGTGAGGCTAACAAGTCGCTCAATCGGGGAAAACATGAAATTCAGAACCCGCACTAGAGCGATCGAAGCACATGAAAGTCAGGAATTACAAAATTTTTACAACCTGCACTAGAGCGACTGAAGCACATGACAAAGGGAGATCAGGTATTTGGAGGCTTTCAAAAATTTCTAACCCCGCAAGAAGCTTTGGAAAGGAACACATCACGTGAGATGACTTTGAAAACTCATAAAGCCCACGATGGGAAGCTTGCAACATGAAGCAATAAGCAACACTTAGGAAAAATAAAATGGAATGGTGACTCCAAAATTAAAAGGGGGAAATAGTAGGTGATTGATCATTCTACTTCCCTCGATGCATTGAATAATTTGAATTTGATTTAGTGATTAATATTTTAAATTTATGATTTATTGAATGAGCGTTGATTTTGCCTCATTTTCAAGTGGCACCATCCTCCTCAAGTCAATTGATGCTTCCGCACATTCAAAAAATGTCACATTCCTATGTGAGGCTATAGAGGAAGTCATACTTGAGGTGGGTGAGGAGAATGTAATTCATGTGGTGACTGATAATGTAGAAAATTAGGTTGTTACGAGTAAACTTTTGATGGAGATACATCCAACTATATTTTGGTCTCCATGTGTTTCCCATTACCTTAACCTCATATTGGAGGATATTGGTAAGCTTCCATGCATTGAGATATGTGTAAATAAGGACAAAAATATTTGCAAATTTTTGTACAATCATGCATGGGTCCTTACCCTAATTAGGCGATACATGAGGTAGTAGGAGTTGGTTCATCCTAGAATCACTAGATTTGCCACCAATTTTATCACATTACAATCCTTGATTCAATCAAAGGCATCTTTGAGAAATATGTTTATTGGTGAGTAGTGGACTCCCTCATCCTATGTTACGACCACTATAGGGATTGATGTGGCAGATTGCATTTTTTATGAGCCAGGCTTTTGGGCCCCTTGTGCAGAGATTGTGAAGGTAAAATTTTTATAAATTGTAAATTATGTTTTAATTTTTATTCATATTTTTCTTTTATTTGCTTATTTTCATTCACACTTGTGTTAACTGTTAATATTTCACAATATTTTTAGTTCATTGAGCCCTTGGTAGTTCTCCTATGAGTTGCTAATGGCGAGAATCTCGCAATGGGCTACATATATGAGGGCATATATAGGGCCAAGAAGGCCATTAGATCCATCTATACAGGATGATCATTGATAGGAGATGGCACCTCCACCTTCATAAGCCCCTCCATGCATCCACTTATTACCTCATTCTAACATTCCATTTTTTCCCTGATTTCAAGGTAGATAGGAGGTTCTTAATGGGATCTACTCAATAATAGAGCGCATGTTTCTTGGTGATGCCAACACTATGGTCCAAGAGATAGAATCCTTTCTGATGCACAAGGGGAGCTCTTCTGTCGTCAAATTTGCAAAAAAAATCAAACAAAATTGTAGCCAGCTAAAAATATATTTTAAGGGAATAAGTCTTAAAGTTGGAAATGAGAGTATTTTTTCTTTTCTCATCTCAGATAGATGGAAAAATTTTGGCCCTAAAACATCAAATCTTTAGAGGATAGCCATTCACATTTGAGCCAACCTTGCAGTGCTTCCAATTTTAAGCGCAATTGGAATATGTTTGAGCACATACACTCCAAGAGGCACAATAGAATATCTATGGAGAGATTGAATGATCTATTATTTTCTCATTATAACCCCTATCTTAAATAGAGACAAGTTTTGGACCATGACTCCACCCCGATCATGCTAGAGGTCAATCCAAAATCTGAGTGGATCACTGAGGCTACAAGTATTGTCTTTAGTGACAAGGATCTTGATTGTGTTGACTATGTAGATAGAGAGGCTAAGGATATATCCATGGTAGAGGGGGAGGATAGGACATGACCAAACACATGCACAACTGATATTGGTGAGGGTGGCATGGAGTCACAAACATAGATTATGATTGTTGAATCATCCAAGACCTACTTTTGATGCCTTAGTAGGAGGGATGTAGTATCCTTTGAGCCATAGACTTGTAGTTATTGTTTTGATATTTGTTTATAACATTTGATACCATGTATTTCATAGTCCATGAGTTTTGTATACATTTGACAATATTTATATATCTAAGTTTGTTATTTCCTTCAGCTACAATTAGTGTTTATACTTATGTTATTGATCTATACTTGTGTATGTGATCAAATTAGCTTCTATTTGATTATTTTATTGTGTCTTTAAATTTTATTTAATAAAGGGTGCATTAAACAAGTTTTAAATCCTTAAAAATCTCTAAATTTTTTGGGTTTTTCACTTTGTTGAGTCTGGATAGAGTTTTTTTCTCAATTTCCAACTCGACTCACCCTTGCTGAGTCTAAGTCTCTTTTCTTTGGTGCACATATTTATAGGCCTATCATTTTTTATAAGTCTATCATTGGTTGGTATACTTTTTTTCAAATTTATTATATTTAATACTTGAAAAACCTATAAATATTTATTTTTCAATTATTAGAGGTGTTTTTATTCAAAGTAACTAAATAAATCTATTTTTATATCTTCTCTCGAAATAGTTAAAACTTATAATTATCCACTCATACTCTATCATAACTCCTCTATGATTCCCTTCTATTTTAAATTCATGCACAACTAATTAACTAAAATAAATAATTAAAATGAGCTAATTATCTTCACCCAATTTAAAGCCCACTAAAAAATTATCATAGTTCACCTTTTACTCTTGACTATTCTAGTCAATGAAGATTCTCTTAATTCTCAGTTGATCTCAACCATTCATCCAAAATAAAATCCTTACCATTTGTAATGCCCGCCAAAATACCCTAGAAAAATATTTCATAATCTACTAACAAATGGAGATTATTTTTTATTTTTTTTAAAACATCCATTACTTCTATGTTAACACTAATCATACATTAATGAAACATTAACTAGTTACAAGTCCACATATATCAACATGATCATACCATAGGACCATATTATGCAAGTGGAATTAAATCATCTAAACATTAACATATCACAAAATAAACTCTTACAAACATAACCATTCCCTAGGGTATCTCAACATCATTAATTGACATATTTCCAACAAATAACTTATCAAACTAAAACATCATATTCTATCACCCAACCAATCATTTACTTTTCATACAACTAGGATAAACAATATCATGTATGCCTATCAAATCACAATACATTTTCTTAGGTTCATTTTGAAACACTAACCTAATGATCCTAATGCTCATACTTCCATTATCATAAACACATCATAGATCTATTTAAACATTTCCTCTAGATTGCTCCTATTTACTTTAAATGAGATTTATAACAGCAATACTATTCTTTCCAATATGAATTCCATAAGATTACATATCACAACACTATCTCACAAATTCAAATGCAATATGAATACATAAACACTAACTCTTTCTTTTCCACATAGAACTCATAAATTCTTATTACATCATATATGTCCAATACATCAAGATATGATAAATGAATACTTCTCCTAAACCCCTACATCATGTCCTATTTCAATTTCATCTACAAATACATGAAGATACATATCTCAAAGGTACCTAATCTCTTTTACATATACAAATCATCATGATACAATATTTCCGTTCCAAGTATATATAAATCAGCTCCATGAATATCCACATAATGAAGAATCCAAGAATCCAATCCACGCACGTTGGCATCCAAGAAATACATCCCAATGGAAGAAGGCATTCAACCACCCAACCATGTGGAACCAAATAGGAACCACCCCCCCTGCTAGGAGATGACATGGGGTTCCAAATCACACTCAAGACCTAGGCTGACTCCTAACAACCAAGGGATACAACATGACTTCACAAGACAACATCAAGAATCAAGAAAAATCACAACACATGGCTTAAATAAATAATAAACTAGGCTCCAGAGGTGAAATCAACAAACAAGGTATATAGATAATGGACACATGTAGGGAAGAGTGTCATCACATGCTATCTTCATGTGGAATCCACCTCAACCTTGGAGCCAAACAAGGGAGGTCATCCTACCATACCAATGGTCTTCACATAATAGATTCCAAAACCATCTCCCTAAAATCTATCATCCCAAAATCATCTCCCTAAGACTGTCCCAAAATCATCTCCTTGGGACCCACCATTGGGGAACGCAACTCAAGTTCATTATCTTGTTTATGTGAATTACTAGATATCCAAACCCACTAATTAATTTTTAATATTATCACTTGAAATTACAACATAAACTCTTCTTGTGGTTCCATAGGTCTAGACCCCCTTCCTTGAGATCTATTGCTCAGACCTAGGTCCAACACATGCAAGAGCCCACTCTCCTAACTATGGACCATAACCATAGGGTAAAATAAACATCCAAAGAACATAATACCACATCATGAAGGCTTACAAATTAGATAGAAACAATCATAACATACTGAGAACAATCTGACCACAATAGAGCACATAAAGCCATACACAAGGACGAGAGTCCTCACCAAATCAACACAAAGGAAAATACAATCATAAATACAATCCATAAATGAAATAAAATCTATATAAAATCCTCTACAATGAGACATAATACATCCCACTATAGTCATACATTTAATCCCTCAATAACAAGGAATTCTCCCTTTCGTTGGAGCAACACATTGCATATGAAACACCTCAATGGTAAGCCATGATTCCTCTTAACATAGCATAAGAAAAATCATGAATGATAAAAATAAATCAAGACAACTATAAGAAGGCCATCAAAATCTACACATGCCTTTGGATAAATCACAAAACCCCAAAAGACACCAAACCGGGCTCAAAACCGACTTTTTAGGACCTCCAGAACAATCCAACACTTTTGGTTTACAGAGTAGTGCTCTTGGTATGTAGGGTAGAATTTATAGTATGCATTACAATGTTTTAGGACCATCCCTTGACATTTTGGGACCATCCCTCAACATTTTGGTGCATTTGTCAGTGTTTTGGGTGTATTTGATAGCTTTATGAGTTTAGGACTTAGCTTTCTCAGTTCAAGGCTTAGCTCTCTGGGTTGTTGGCATTTGCATGAAGATTGCATTGATGAACTATTGTATTGTCAGGGATGTCAATTATAACTAGTAATGATGTTTTTATGATGTTATTTTGCAACTGGTAGGTGAGATAATGAAGGGAACTAGTATTACTTGAGAAGCAGTGAGATCAACCAGTAACCCTACCTATTGATGTGCTAAACCCTAACCGATGGAGCTTGGTGAATCATTTGTATTGGTTTATGATAAAATGATGAACGGTAATGATTATGACACATATGCATGTTGTATGTGAAGAGTTTCAAATGGTTTTTGGAGCGTAGAGATAATGGTTTTATCTTGGGAATGAGCAAGTACATTGCATGAAGTGGAAACCGCGTGATGAGTTACAGGAATTGATGAAGCAGTGATCAAGGAGTGGTCGAGGTTATCTTGAATAATGTGAAATGATTGTTAGGTAAAGTAACAGTCATACTTGAACTGATTTTTTTGTAATCTCTATGAGATATTAGGTTTGTGATGTGTTACTGACCTATTGTTTTTCTTATAAAGTCGATGAGTTGTTTTGCTGTAGTGTTGGCAATTTTGGTTAAGTGTAAGTGTGTTTGGTTGCTAAACCAGAAGGTGTATCTACAGTATGTGTGAAGGCAGATAGAAGAATGAAAAAGATCTGATCAAGCATAGTAGTGTTATTCACCAGATCAACAGACCCATGTGTTAGGTCTCGGAGACAACTGAGAGGGGGGGGGGTGAATCAATTGTCTAATAAATTCAAACCAAAACTTATTAACCAACTTAATGCTTAATATCGGTAAACCAGTTAAGTATGCCGGTAGATAGTGTTAATAGTAAATTGCCATACCGGTAATAATTAATGCATGAAACATAAACACAAAGTCATCCACAACACATGACACCAATATTTGTACGTGGAAACCTTGTAAGGGGAAAAACCATGGTGGGAAACCTTACCCACAATCAGATGATACTACTATAGATAGTAAGTGTACAAAGAGGGGTCTGCACATGCAGAAAGGCCAACAGCCTAGAGCTCACTGCTCAATCACAAATGGGAGTCACACTGACTATAGTTGGATGGTTAAATCCAATAAGAATGTACTGTACAAAATCACATCTTCATATGCTGAATTCAGTACCGGTGTAATGCTGATATGCTTCTACAAAAACCTAACTTCACCTTTAGATGATGTCTTCATGTATGCCTCTGCTTGATCTCGCATATACCTTCACTCAAATCTTTTTCGCATTCCACACTTGATCTTACAAATAAGATCTTACATTTATACCATACCCTAAGACCAATTTTAGTAGGTCGGTTCTACAAGATATTACAATAAAACATTTTACAAATAATATAATATCTGATACAATAACCGATAAAACATGTCGGCTTAATGCATTTATAACAATAATAAATCATCTCCATAGCATGCCATGCTAATCTGGAAAAGATAAACCTGCCAGTGTAACCCTAGATAACCTGGACCTATTTCCCGGTAAAGGCAAATATGCAAATAAGAATATATCAATGATTATTAATTCAAAATAAAGTGTCCACATGATGTCTTTGACATTACCAAGTGTCTTCCATGTCATTCCAGGTACCGGTGAACATTATATCCTGCCGGTTGATCATATACCAGTAACTGTTGCACAGATTATTGCTTGTCAGTGAATGTTGCTGGATCTCCAAAGTAGGTGTTGACATCAATGACAAAACCATATCAAAATACCAACAATCTCCCCCTTTGGCATTGATGGCAACACAAGATGCAAAAACCATCAAAGTGCCAAAACATAAATGCCAAATACAAAAACCAACAATCTTCATTTCTCCCCCTGGGAGTAACAATACCAATCTTTCAAAAAAAAAAAAACTTTCCCTTAAAATCTCTTTTTCTTTCCAAAAGGATAATGTGTTTTTCCATAGATATCTCTCCCCCTTTGACATCAAATGCCAAAGTCACAAAAGGTCAAGTTCATACAAAATACCAATCAATTCAATATACCAACTACTCCCCCTGAGAAGTAGCTTCCTCATCAAATACCGGAATAAAATATTTGTCCATTTAATTCTGCCGGTTGATGACAATCATCAACTATCTAAGTCACTACTGGTGGTGGTATGACTTTGAGCTGATCTCTGAGATACTCAAAAGTTTCCTTAGGCAAAGGTTTTGTGAAAATATCTGCAAGTTGTTCTTTAGTATTCACATAAACCCGTTTTATCTCTTTTTCTTCAACTTTTTCCCTTGGAAAATTCAGTTTGATAGAAACATGTTTTGTTTTAGAATGTAATACCGGATTTTTAGATATATCAATTGCTGTAGTGTTATCATAGTATATAGTAATAGGTTCCTTGCATTTTACCTTTATGTCTTTCAACATTTGCTTAAGCCAAAGTACCTGTGTACAGTTTGTTGCTGCTGCAACATATTCTGATTCTGCTGTTGATAAAGATGTACAACTCTATTTCTTACTCAACCAAGAAACTAATCTTTTTCCAAGAAAGAATGCTCCTCCAGTGGTGCTTTTTCTATCATCCACATCTCCTGCCCAATTTGCATATGTATATGCACATAGATCAAAATTTTCATCTTTAGGATACCATAATCCAAGATTTGTTGTGCCTTGTAAGTACCGAAAAATCCTTTTCACTGCTGATTCATGATTTTCCTTAGGATTACTCTGAAATCTAGAAACTATACATACTCCATTCATAATATCAGGTCTGGTTTGTGTCAAATACAGTAAACCTCCTATCATAGATTTGTATCTAGTTGGATTAACAGGTGTAGATTCATCCCTTTGAGATAATTTGTCATCCGGTTTAGAGTTCTCCATCCCAAATTTCTTAAGTAGTTCTTTCAAGTACTTAGATTGACTCAAAAATATACCTTTATCAATCTGTAAAATCTGCAATCCTAAAAAGAATTTTATTTCTCCAATCATAGACATTTCAAATTCTTGCTGCATTTCAAGAGAAATTTTTTTGCATAATTCATCTTCTCCTCCAAAGATTATATCATCAACAAATACTTCAATAATCAAGATGTCATCATTAGTTACTTTGTAATATAAATTGCTATCTGCATTTCCTTTAGTAAAACCAATCTTTAAAAGATACTTATCCAATCTTGCATACCAAGCTCTTGGGGCTTGTTTTTATCCATACAGAGCTTTTCTTAATCTACAAACCATATCATTGTCATCTGTCAAAGAAAATCCATTAGGTTGTTCAATATAGACTTCCTCTTCAAGATCTCCATTCAAAAATGCACATTTAATATCCATTTGATAAACTTTGTAATCCTTGTGAGCTGCAAAAGGCAAGAATAATCTAATTGCCTCAATTCTGGCTACCGGTGCAAAGGTTTCATTGTAATCAACTCCTTCTTTTTGAGAATATCCGTTACACACTAGTCTTGCTTTATTTCTGACAACCTTACCATCTTCATTAAGTTTGTTTCTAAATACCCATTTGGTTCCAATTACATTTTTATTTTTAGGCTAGGGAACTAATGTCCAAGTATTATTTTTCTCAGTTTGTCCTAATTCTTCTTCCATAGCTTTAATCCAAAATTTATCTTCACATGCCTCATTGATAGTTAATGGTTCAATTTGAGAAATAAGACATACCTCTTCATTTTCCAATCTTCCTCTTGTCATAACTCCTTTAAATTTGCTTCCAATTATCTGATCTTCAGAATGATTCAGTCTTACATATCAAGGTGTCTTAGTCTATTGTTGTTCTTCAATTACTATGGAATCCTCTGATGATACCGGAGTAACTGGATCATCATTATGTACCGGTGGAATTATTGTAGGTTCATTTGTCATAATTTCTGTTTCCGGTTCAAAGTCTATATATCTTGAAGTTCCTCTGAATTGTTCATCAATCTTTACATTTGTACTCTCAACAATTTTCTGTAATATTTTATTAAAATATCTATATGCCTTGCTCTTAGATGAATAACCAAGAAATATTCCTTCATCACTTCTAGGATCAAACTTGCCAATATACTCATCTCTTCTAATATAACATTTACTTCCAAAAATTCTAAAGTACTTAAGAGTAGGAATAGTACCAAACCATAGTTCATGAGGGGTCTTATCGGTTTCACCTTTGATGTGAACTTTGTTGAATGTATAGACAGCAGTGCTTACTGCCTCTCTCCAGTACACATGTGGTAGATTTGCTTCTAATAACATACTTCTTGCTACATCCAAGATAGTTCTATTTTTCCTTTCAACAACTCCATTTTGTTGTGGTGTCCGAGGTGCTAATAACTATCTTTTGATTCCATTCACTTCACAGAATGTATTAAAATCTTTAGATGTGAATTCTCCTCCTTGATCTAATCTTAAACATTTGATTTTCTTACCGGTTTCATTTTCAACCATTGCTTTGAATAGTTTGAACTTCCCAAGTGCTTCTGATTTTTCTTTTAGAAAAGTAACCCAACACATTCTAGAATAATCATCAATAATTAGCATGAAATATCTATCACCTTGTAAGCTTTTAGTTCTAGCTGGACCACATAAATCAATGTGAATTAAATCAAGAGCATTATTGGATTTTTCTAGAATACTTTTGAAACTAGCTCTAACTTGTTTTCCAAATTGACATTCCTTGCAAATTGTATTCCGAGGTTTCACAATTTTAGGTAGATCTCTAACTGCCTTAGAAGTACTGATTTTTACCATGCAATCAAAATTTACATGACATAGTCTTTTATGCCATAACCAACTTTCATCTATATGTGCAATTAAGCATGCCTTTTCACTGTTATTCAAATGAAAGATATTACCTCTAGTCTGATTACCGGTTGCAATTTCCAAACCAGTTCTATTCATGATTTTGCATTTTCCATTTTTAAATTGTAACTGAAAACCTTTCTCAACTAATTGACCAACACTTAAAAGATTATGTTTTAATCCTTCAACATAGTAGACATTGTTAGTGTTATGTTTACCATCAAGAGATATTGAACACTTACCTTTGATCGAACATGCTTTGTCATCTCCAAATCTTACTAAACCTCCATTGTATTCTTGAAAGTTCAAGAATTTACCTTTGTCTCTAGTCATGTGATGTGAGCATCCTGAGTTAATAATCCATTCATTCTTTGATTCAACTTTAGCTGCTAGGGCTTGTTCTACTGGTTGAACAATAGGTGTTGGTTGATCTTCTATTATAGCAACAAAGACCCATCCATTGTCTATTGGATCCTCATCAGAATCATCAATCACACCTTCATCAACAATGTAACAAGATTTATCTTTGTTTTTCTTAAATCTGTATCTTTGATATTCAGAATTAGGTTTGTATGTTCTTCTAGCTTCTTCTCTTAGTCTAGCATGTCTATCAGGGCATCTTGAAGCCATATGACCAATCTTATTGTAGTTAAAACATTTAAAGGGTGCTTTACCTTCATACTTACTTCCAATTGGGCCTTTTGGCATTTTTCTTGCAAATAGTGCTTCAGGTTCTTCAAGCTCTTCATTCTCCTTCCTGGTTTCTTCAAGTTCTCTTGCATAAAAGGCTCTCCAGTCTAATTTGTCAAAAGATGGAGCAGATGATGTTGATGCTTTGAAGGCCAAATTAGTTTTTATAGTAGCAACAAGACCAAATTCCTTAATTTCAAAAGCTGAAAGTTTTCCAATCAATGTATCCCTAGTTACTAATGTATTAGGCATTGTTCTCAACTCATTTATAGCAGTAACCTTCATTTTATATGCCGGTGGAAAACCTCTTAAGATTTTTGAAACAATCTCATCCTTACTCAAGGTTCCTCCACAACATTTGATACCCAAAACAATTTCATTTACTCTTTCCATAAAAGCAGAAATCCTTTCATCTTCTTCCATTTTCAGATGTTCATACCTGACTCAGAAGCTTTCAAGTTTTGCAATTTTAACTGTGGAATCTCCATCATTCAGTGTTTCCAAATGATCCCAAATAGCTTTAGCAGTAGATCTATCTGATAATCCCATGATTTGTTGATCTGATAATGCACTCAAGAGTGCTTCTCTTGCTTTGCAATCATTTTCTTCATCTTTAGCTAAAGTAGTTGGAGCAGTCTGACCAGCTATAGCAGCAGTATAACCATTCTTAATAACTTCCCAGATGTCTTTACCAATGCAATTCAGATGTGTCTCCATTCTGATCTTCCATATCCCATAGTTGGTTCCATCAAGTTTAGGACTATCCTTTCTGAAATAATTAGTAGACATTGGATCTCCTCAAGTTGTTAAACTTCTTGAAAAAGAGGACTAAGCTCTGATACCAATTGTTAGGTCCCGGAGACAACTGAGAGGGGGCGGGGGGGTGAATTAGTTGTCTAATAAATTCAAACCAAAACTTATTAACCAACTTAATGCTTAATACCGGTAAACCAGTTAAGTATGCCAGTAGATAGTGTTAATAGTAAATTTCCATACCGATAAGAATTAATGCATGAAACATAAACACAAAGTCATCCATAACACATGACACCAATATTTGTACATGGAAACCCTGTAAGGGGAAAAACCACGGTGGGAAACCTTACCCACAATCAGATGATACTACTGCCAATAATAAGTGTACAAAGAGGGGTCTGCACATGCAGAAAGACCAACAGCCTAGAGCTCACTGCTCAATCACAAATGGGAGTCACACTGACTACAGTTGGATGGTTAAATCCAATAAGAATGTACTGTACAAAATTGCATCTTCATATGCTAAATTCAGTACTGGTGTAATGCTGATATGCTTCTACAAAATTCTAACTTCACCTTCAAATGATGTCTTCGTGTATGCCTCTGCTTGATCTTGCATATACCTTCACTCAAATCTTTTTCGCATTCCACACTTGATCTTACAAATAAGATCTTACATTTATACCATACCCTAAGACCAATTTTAGTAGGTCGGCTCTACAAGATATTACAATAAAACATTTTACAAATAATATAATATCCAATGCAATAACCGATAAAACATGTCGTCTTAATGCATTTATAACAATAATAAATCATCTCCATAGCGTGCCATGCTGATCTGGAAAAGATAAACTTGCCGGTGTAACCCTAGATAACCTGGACCTATTTCCCGGTAAAGGCAAATATGCAAATAAGAATATATCAATGATTAGTACTTCAAAATAAAGTGTCCACATGATGTCTTCGACATTACCAAGTGTCTTCCATGTCATTCCAGGTACCGGTGAACATTATATCCTGCTAGTTGATCATATACCAGTAACTGTTGCACAGCTTACTGCTTGCCGGTGAATGTTGTTGGATCTCCAAAGTAGGTGTATTTAGTAGGTGTTGACATCAATGACAAAACCATACCAAAATACCAACACCATGTTTTTCTCTAACAATTACAACAATCAAATCCCTTAACCGAGTAAGCTCTAATAGGCTTAGTGCTATCTAAATCCTCTAACCAAGTGATCCATTAGCTTGGATTTCAAATCCTCTATCGAGGTTACTCCTAATAGGGTATTGCTTCTAATAGGGCATTATAGTCAATCCCTTAACCGGGTGGTCCCTAATAGGACTTGTTCCTAACAGGACTTTTTGTAAAGCTTTAACAGGCTTGGCTCCTAACAGGGTGAACTTTAGAAGAGTTCAAAATACTTGTGGATATTCATCCCCACCATGGTTTTTCCCATTTGGGTTTCCACGTCAAAATCATTGTGTCAAGTGGTGAATGGTTTTTGTGGTTATGTTTTCTATGGTTAATTCTTTTAACTGCTAAATCCACTTAGATATGATAAGATGACCGATAGTAATCTGAAATATACTTTTACTATTGTTAGTAAAGTATTTGTATGTTTTTGTTAAAAGGTTTTGAGAGTTTTAGAGTTGTTATATTGTTATTCTATTATGACAGTTAACTGGTATACTTGAAAGTAATATTGCAATTTGTAGTTCAGTGTTTGAACCAGTTAGTTCTGAGATTTGTTGGTATTGCACACTCCAATGAGAATTGAAGGTGATTGAAGGTGTTGTCATTGATGGCAACTTACACCGGCACTGGCACCAACAGACACTTCACTGGCAGTGACAACAATGTTTACCGGCATCTCAGCCGACAAGATTTTGATTATTGTATTTTGTATTTAATTGTAATATCTATTGTAAGTTGACAAGGCATATTGTAATAAGACTCATATATAAGTATGAGATCTTGTAGATCATTTTGAGATACACATAGAGGATAGATATAATGGATATGTAGAGTGAATATTGATACAAATTTTGTATAGGGGTTTATGGTTATTATATGAGCTTAAACCGGTACTGAACCTGGCATAGAAAATGCTCTTTTGTAGTAGTAAATTATATTGGATTCTCATAATCCATTTTGTATGTCAGTGAGACTTCCTTTTGTAATTGTGTAGTGAGCTCTAGGCAGTTGGCCTTCTTGCATGTGTAGGCCCCTCTTGTAAGTAAGATCCATTCATTGGCCAGTGAGTGAGTATTGTGGGTCACAAATCCCACCGAGGTTTTTCCCACACCAGGTTTCCTTGTTAAACATCTTGTGTTATGGTGTGCTTTCTATGTTGTCTTTACTATTCTTATTTACTTCATTAATTCTTGTTTACTAGTACACTATTTTGGAATGCAAAATACTTAATAAGGTTAAAGAATCTGTCAACCAGTTAGATACCGATTCACTCCCCCCTCTTAGTATCTTTGGGACTATATTCAATCCTAACAATTGGTATCAGAGCACGGTCCTCTATTTTCAAAAGTCTAACAGCTTGAGGAAGATTCTAACACCAGTATAGATGGAGAATTTAAGAAAGCAATTAGAAGTAGCTCTTGCAGACTTTGATACAGAAAAGTTGAAGAATATCAAACTTGAAGATAATCTAAGGATTGCACAAGAATTCATTCAAGGACTTCAGGAGAATCTCACTATTGCTAGAAATAAGAGAAAAGAACTTCATGAGAAGATACAAAATGATGATGATGAAAAGGAAACTCTTAATGATCTTGTAAGCAAGATGAGGCAAGAAAACATGACCTTGAGGAATGAAATGCAAGACATGACTATGAGATATTGTAAAGACATTGAAGACAGAAATAAGAATGAAGATGACTTGACTAGGAGACTCAATGATGCTGGAAATGAAAATCTAAGACTTAGTCATGAAAATGATATGTTAAAGATATATCTGATTCACATGGAACATGATAAAATTGAACTTATGAGACAAAAGGAATTTTTGGAAAATGAGTTGGCTACTGTAAATCAACATAAAGAGAAATTCAAGAAAAATTCAGAAGAACTTGATGGTATGCTAAAAAGTTAGAAAACTAATGGAGACACTAATGGACTTGGATTTGAAGTTGGTGAAAGCTCCAATACTACAAACAATCATGAACACAACAAACCGGTAAGCCAACCTAATGCCTGCAAATTTAATGGGAAATGCTTTAACTGTAACAAGTATGGTCATAGAGAAAATCAGTGTAGATCTAGAAACAATCAGAACATTAATGCACCCATCGATCAATGTTCCAAATGCAACAAAATTGGTCACAATTCAGAAAACTGCAGAATGAATGTAAGATGTTATGTTTGTGGAAGATTTGAGCACTTATCTAATCAATGCAGAACACAAACCGACATAGGATATGGAAAGGCTATTCAGAAAAACAATGTGACTTGTTATGCTTGTAACAAGATTGGACATATTGCAAAATTTTATAGAAGCAAGACTTCACTGACAAATAATAAAGGATCCAGTTTGAAAGGCAAAGAGAAGGTTGATGAGGTAAAGCAAGAATTTTCAAGACAATGGATTAGAAAGATAGATCAGAATGTTGATGAGACTATTCCTTCACCGGTAGAACAGAGTATTACTCCACCGGCAGGAGACTTTTCATCCGACTGAAAAGTAACCCTTGGGGGTATTGCGGCAAATTGAAAATCATTCAAGTTTACCCTCGGTTTATGGTGAGAAGATGAACTTCTTCTTTACCGGCAGATGTGATAAGTTTCACTTAACCGGCGAGCATTTATTGTGGTCGTTGAAGGAAAAGACATTATAAATAAGCGTTTTTCCCTCTTTTTCATTCACCGAGAATTCAAACATTCAGAGAGCGTGAAAAAAAAATGAGCAAAGGAATCCTTAGCGTGAAGTGAATAAAGTTATTTCAAGCATCCAAACCTATCAGGAAGATTAAGGTATTTATCAATGGCTTCCTCCTCTGTTCCTGAATTCACTACAAACCCTACTGTTATAGAGGTAGTTAAATGCCCTAGGCCCGTTTTCAAGATTATCCCCAAGGTAGCAAAATAGAATGATACCCTAGGTGCTTTTTCAAAAATCCCTAAAGGAGTTGCATATGCAGAAGACCCTAGAATCTACATACATTGCCACATTGAGGAATTAGGTTAAGAGGAAATCATGAAAATGTATAAAAATGTTATCTGTGATGAAAGTGGAGTTGTGAAACCTAAACATTAGGTTATTAAAACTTTAAGTTTTGTGGAAATCCTTGACATCCCAGAATTTCCTAAGGAAGTAATAAGGATTGTGCTTAGTAGAGTTCATGGTGAATTCTTTTGGTTAGACTCTGTTTATAAAATCACTAAGGAATCAGTTAGGGCGGTGATTGGCTTACCCTCCACCAGTAGCAGGCCAGATAAAAATAAAAAGGTTCCCAATAACACAGTGATGACTTTAACTAGTGCAACCTATGACATCAGATCCCTAAGAGTGAATGATGTAAAAGATGACAATGTCAGATTCATAAGTATGATTTTAGTTTATAAGGCCACACATGCAAACTGACTGAACTCAGTTTCAAGTCTTTGTATTAAAAATGCATATGATATGGTTAATAGTGATGCTAAGATAGATGTTTGTGAATGGTTAAAAGATGAGTTGATTGATAATTTGAAGAAAATAAAAGGAGATAAGAAAGGTACTTTCCATTTTGGCAATCTTCTTGTATGCTTAATGCTATATCTTACAAAAGAGGTTCTCGATATTGGCAAGAAAAACTTTGGTTATGATATACCGATAGGCAAACAACTATTAGATATCTTCACCGGTATGGGCACAGATAAGGATAACAACATTACTAAGTATTTCCAAGCATTCAAAGCAAAAATGAAAACAAGGGAAAGGTTACCACAAAGCATTGTAGATAAATATGAGAAGGAAATATGTTTTGTAATCAAGAAGGATGAAAAATGGATGGAGGCAGTTCTTCCTAGAACTGTTTGGGTAATGGAAATGGGATATGAGGCTAATGTAAACATAATTGAAACATATGCCAAAGCCCTATTAGAAGCCCCTAGAGAACCAAAAGAAAAAGTTTTTGGTAGTGCAAAAACAATAGAGAGTGGTGTGCAGACACTTAAACAAAGGAAGAGAAGAGAAAAATACATAAGGAGTGCATCTAAGAAGGTCAAAGAAATAAAAGAAAACATAATGAATATAACTGGTATTAAGGAAAGTGATCTAGAAGGATTACAACCGGAGGCACATCTCTCACCGGTTGGTACATCCTCTGACAGCGAAATTCATGCAGAATTTAGAAGAGTTCATAGGAAGAGAAAACCCTCACCGGTACCCTCTCCTCCTCCCAAGAGAACAAGAACAAGATAGAAGCAATAGGCAGTGAGGCCACTAGCTAAGAAGCTGACAACTATAAGGAGAAAGCAAAAATAGGTCATACCACCATTGGACAACTTGCTGAATGAAATAACAGATGATGGTAATTTATCCAATGTAAGCAAATTGTATGATACATTCACAAATGAGGAAAAAGAAAGTATAGAGAATAGCATCATTCTACATCTTGACATTTATAAGAAAGTCTTAATAGAAGTTGTAGATTATTTGCCTAGTGATTTATATAGGCGGTTAGATGCTAAAAGGCTAGCTATTATGGAGCTAGATAAGAAAATCAAAATTGAGAAACTACTTGTTGTACATCCTATAAAATCAGTTGAGGATATTGATGAGTTGATAAATGAAGCAAACAAAATAGTCTTTTCAAGTGGACACTGACATGTAAGTCTAATGGCCGATAGGGTAAATGAAATTTCAGAAGAGACAACTGACAAATGGGACATTTTCTTTGTTGAGAAAGAAAAACAAGAAGAACTAAACAAACCTAAAACATTCAAGGTGTATCAAAAGGACAAAGACAAAGGAAAAGGTAAAGTAGGTGGACTACCAAACATTAAAGTGACTGATAACCTACCACCACCTCCAGTTACTCCATCAGTACAGACTGACAGTACACCAGCTACTGAGAATGTGGAAACACCACATGAGGATACATACCCCAAGTCTAAAATTTTGTATACTATGAACATAGACACTCAGGAGGTTAATATTGTAGTTGATAAGGAAAGCACTGAGGAAAAGAGAAATGATGTTGCTATTGAGCAACCGACTGATAATATTGAGATTGGGATTCAGGCAGAACAAATTGAGCATTCAGTTGATCCCTTGGTTAGTGGCATGGTTACTAACAATACTATTGATGCAAGCATTGAGAAACCAACTGAGTCAGAGATACCGGCAATAGAGAATAAAGAGAAACCAACTGAGTCACCAGTAGAGGACATTGAGAAACTAGCAGTGGATAACACTGTGAAACAGATAGAGACACAAGCAGAGAAACAAGTTGATTCACAAGTACACACAGAGACAGGGCCACCGACAACTACTGAAAAGCCTAAACCTTTGCTAGTAGAAATGCAAACATAGACTGAACCTCTAGAGGTCGAGACAAGCAAAGTAATTGCTCCCACTGGAAGCACATAGATTGTGAAGGTAATTGGCCAGACATCCAGTACTTCTATGACAAAAATTTAGACCAACCAATGTGACTGAAGTACTATTGGATTCTATTAAGAAAATTACAGATTGTAATGCATTGGCCTATAAGGCTATAGATGATACAATTCCTATTCTTAAATTGATTGCACCCAAGTGTAATGTAGATAATAAGGATTCTTTAGGTCAGTTAGACACATTGTCTAAATACATCATAGACAATATACTGACTGTTGATCAAATAAATGAGGAAACATTTAAGGAGAAAATGGAAAAGGAAAAAGAGAAATTCTTTGGTGAAATAATAAAAACGGAACACATTGACACTCTTTTATCGGCACTGAACACAACAATTACAGAGTTCAAGGAACTATATAGAGACACTTGTAAGACAAATCTTTTGACAGAGGATATTAACAAGGAAATCAGCAAAGTTCAAAAGGAGATAGATGAAATAGCTGATAATATCATTGTCTCATTTGAACCAATATCATTTATTGAGTAGGAAATTGCTAGATTTGAGGAGAAATTGGAGAAGTTAGAGAAGGAAAAGGAAAGGTTAAAGGGAAAAGCAAAAGAGCTAAAATGCAGACTCAGTCCAAAGTTGGATAACCTCATCTCTCTAAGGAAAGAGATCTCTGAGGCACTTATTTAAGGGCAGAAGACCCCAGAAGAGAAAATACATCATATCACTGGTACTATTCAGATAATTGAGGCAGCTTTGAAGGATAGCAACAAGTTTACTCAGAGTTTGAACTTGGTCTTAACAAACTTATTCCAGATTGTAACCAACCGGTTACAAGGTTGTAGCTGAAAACTACACTCATTTGATAATTTTGACAACCTTTGTCATTGATGTCAAAGGGGGAGTAGTAGGACAGAGAAAAATGATCGTCAAAAGAGATCATCTGCTTAGGGGGAGCACACATTTTTGGTAAGATTTTTGGACTTCAATTTTGGGGACAATTTTGGATTTTTCTCATGAGTGTTGCCATCAATGCCAAAGGGGGAGATTGTTGGAATTGCACACTCCAATGAGAGTTGAAGGTGATTGAAGGTGTTGTCATTGATGGCAACTTACACTGGCACTAGCACCGACAGACACTTCACTGGCAGCGACAACAATGTTTACCGACATCTCAGCCGACAAGATTTTGATTATTGTATTTTGTATTTAATTGTAATATCTATTGTAAGCTGACAAGGCATATTGTAATAAGACTCATATATAAGTATGAGATCTTGTAGATCATTTTGAGATACACATAGAGGATAGTTATAATGGATATGTAGAGTGAATATTGATGCAAATTTTGTATAAGGGTTTATGGTTATTATATGAGCTTAAACCGGTACTGAACCTGGCATAGTAAATGCTCTTTTGTAGTAGTAAATTATATTGGATTCTCATAATCCATTTTGTATGTCAGTGAGACTTCCTTTTGTAATTGTGCAGTGAGCTCTAGGCAGTTGGCCTTCTTGCATGTGCAGGCCCCTCTTGTAAGTAATATCCATTCATTGGCCAGTGAGTGAGTATTGTGGGTCACAAATCCCACCGAGGTTTTTCCCACACCAGGTTTCCTCATTAAACATCTTGTGTTATGGTGTGCTTTCTATGTTGTCTTTACTATTCTTATTTACTGCATTAATTCTTGTTTACTGGTACACTATTTTGGAATGCAAAATACTTAATAAGGTTAAAGAATCTATCAACCAGTTAGATATCGATTCACTCCCCCCTCTCAGTATCTTTGGGACTATATTCAATCCTAACAAGATTGACTTGTGAGATTGTTATTGAGTTTGGTGAAAGTTTAGTCAGTTTTCCATCTACTGATTCACCCCTCCTCTCATTAGTTGTTCGAATTCTTATTGATTCATCATACCATCAATTGGTATCGAAGCATTTCAGGTCCTCCAGTGTCTAAGCCTAACAAATTGAGGTAAATATCTTGAAGAACATGATGAAGAAAGAAGGTTCAAAGTTTAATAGGGAAAACTACAAAATATGGAGTGATAGGATGAAAATCTATATCAAGAGTCTAGGAAGTCAATACTGGGAACATGTTGTTACTCAATATGTTGCACCTAGTGGGACTATGTCTGATGATCAAAAGAAAGAGAAACAAGAAAATAATCAAGTGTTGGAGGCCATTATTAGTTTTTTGTCTGATTTAGAGTATGTTGATGTCCATGGTCTAGAGACTACTTATGATGTGTGGAAGAAACTTTAGGAAACATATAGCGGTGATGAGCATGTGAAGATTGCCAAAGAAGAGAGTCTACTGGTGGTGGAGATTGTGGTGGATAAGCTGGATCTACTACTAAATCGACTGGTTCAACTACAACTTCTGATTCAGATCAATAGAAGCAACAACATAATAAGCCTATACTACTGGGGTTATATCTGTAACTGTAAGGGATGTTGGTTAAGAGATGGATAGGGGTGCTGAAATGACTGAAGCAATAGAAACATCTATCTCTTTTGGAGGTAAGTTTGATGACATGCGGATGGTTGAAGGTGAGAATATTCAACAATATGGTCAGAGGATCAAGGATATAGTTGGTGAAATCAAGAGTGTTGGTGGTAAAGTGGAGGATGCCACAATGGTTAGTAAGGTGTTGAGAACCCTTCTACCAGTCTACGCTATCCGAGTTGCAGCCATTCAAGGGCTAAAGTCTATTGATAAAACTAAGGTAACTCTTGACTCCATAATCGGTAAACTTACCACATTTGAATTAAATGGTTATGATGGTAGTACTTAGAAATCTAAATCTGCATTTAGAGATTTAGTTTCTAATCCACCTATGACAAAAAGAAGAGATGTTAGTCATAGTTATGAGTCTAGATCCAACAGAGAAGTTGATGATGAAGACAGTCTGATTAATCTTGAAGCATTGTTTGCCAAGCGGTTTCCCAGAGGTACCTATAAGTACAGAGGTAAATTACCTTTGAAGTGTTTTGCATGTAACAAGATTAGACACATTGCAACTAACTGTCCTAATGGTGATAATGAGCATAAGCATGAAAAGTACAAGAAGTACAAAGGAAAAGGCAAAAGAGATTGTCTCATTGTAGTTGATGGCCATATCAGTGATGAGGAATCTGAGGGAGATGCTAATGAAAACATTCTCTTTGTTGCCATTAAAGAGGAGACATCCAATCAGAAGGTATTAGTTTATAGCATGGATAGTTCTGATGATTGGATTATAGATAGTGTTTTTTCACACCACATGACCGGTGACCAGACTAAATTTCTTACTTTGAAGGAATTTGATGCAGGAGTTGTGAGATTTGGAAATGAATCACCCTGCATGGTTAAAGGAAAAGGAACTATTTCTCTTAATGGAAAGAGCATCGTAGATGATGTTTACTGGGTTGAAGGATTAAAGCTCAATCTTTTGATTGTAGCTCAACTCAATGACAAAGGTTATCCATTGGAATTTAAAAATGGAATGTGAAAAATTTATGGGAGCAAAGGTGAACTAACTACAAATGGCAAGTAGACAAAAGGTAACCCGTTTCACCTAAATCCTAAAGTTAACAACTGTTTAATTGCTAAATTAGATGATAGTTGGCTTTGGCATCAGAGATTTTAACATATAAGTTTTAATAACATTGTCAAAGTCAGTAAGTCCAAGTCGGTAAGAGGTTTGCCTTAGTTGGACAAACCGATGAATGCTCTGTGTAAGGAATGTCAGTTAGGAAAGATGACATCCTCAACTTTTAAGAGCAAATCTTTCTTAGCAGAACATTTTTTAGATTTGGTTCATACAGATCTTTGTGGACCAATAAGGACTAAAAGTATTCAAGGTGATAGATATTTTATGATCTGCACTGATGATTGCTCAAGAATGATGTGGGTCCTGTTCTTGAAGGATAAAACAAAAGCCTTTAGTAAGTTGAAGGCATTCAGGGCCTTAGCTGAAAAGGAAAGTGGTAAGAAGATAAATTTTCTAAGGACTGATCAAGGTGGAAAATTTACTTCAGAGGAATTCACTAGATATTTTGAAGACAATGGAATTAAGAGACAACTTTCTACACCAGGAACACCACAATAGAATGGTATTGCAGAGAGGAACAACCAGTCAATTGTTGAAGCTTCTAGAACGATGCTAATATAAGGAGGTGTAGCAAAAACTTTCTAGAGAGAAGCTGTCAGTACAACTGTCTACACTATGAACCGGATATTGGTAAAGAGAAGTAAGGATAAAACTCTTTATGAATACTAGTATGGTAGATCACCTAATGTAAGTTATTTTAAGATTTTTGGCAATAAATGTTTTATCAAGAGAGATGAATATGTTAGTAATTTTGAGGCTAAAAGTGATGAAGGCATATTTATTGGTTACTCCACCAAGAGTAAGGCCTACAAATGTTATAACAATCGGACAAAGAGAATCATTGAGAGTGTTGATGTCTGAGTGGATGGGTATCCTTAAGTTTCAGGAGGAACCAGTGAGGAGAAAAAGGAAGATGAACCTTACATTCTGATTTTGGAACCAGAACCAATGAAGCCAAAAGTTGGTGAAGTGAATGTTGTAGTACCAGTTCAACCGAAACAGGTAGATTTTGTAGAAGAAGATGATGATAGTGAGGAAGAAGATCCTGAAGATAATGATCATGTTATTCCAAGGTATGTGAGACTCAATCATAATCCTGACCTGATTATTGGAGATAAAGATGTTGGAGTATTAACCAGAAGAAGAATTAGAGAGAATTATTGCATGATCCCCACTATTGAGCCTAGAACTGCTAAGGAAGCATTTGGAGATGATCACTAGATTAAAGCTATGGAAGAAGAGATTGACTAGATTGAGAAGAACAATACATGGACCCTAGTACCTAGACTGGTGAATAAAAATGTGATAGGCGCTAAATGGGTATTTAGAAATAAACTGAACGAAGATGGAGTAGTAGTCAAAAAAAAAAGAGAGATTAGTGTGTAAAGGTTATGCATAGGAAGAAGGAGAAGACTATGGTGAGACATTTGCACCAGTTTCTAGATTGGAAGGTGTTAGGACTCTACTTGCATTTGCAACATATAAGGGATTCAAAGTCTATCAGATGGATGTGAAGTCAATATTTCTAAATGGAATATTGGAAGAAGAAGTATACATTGAGAAGCCAGGTGTTTATGCTTTGACTAATGCAAAAAATATGGTGTGTAAACTACACAAGGCACTATATGGTTTGAAGCAAACACCAAGAGCATGGTATGAAAGACTACATTCACACATGATGAAGATAGCTTTTCAAAGAACCAGTGAAGACAACAATATATATCTCAAATCTGAAGGAGATAAGATGCTGGTTAGTGAAGTGTTTGTAGATGATATCATATTTAGAGGCAATGATGACATGAGTGATGACATTGCAAATGAGATGAAAAGTGAATTTGAAATGTCTCTAGTAGGAGAGATAAAATTATTCATAGGATTGCAAATTCAGTAGATGAAGAGTGGTATTTTTATCACACAATTTAAGTATGTGAAAGAAGTATTGAAGACATTTGGAATGACTAACTATAAACCAGTTGGGACACCAATGGTTATAGGTTGTAAACTGTCTAACAAGGATGATGCCACATCTATTGATGAAAAGGAGTATAGATCAATGATAGGAAAACTACATTATGTTGTTCATAGCAGACAGGATATTGCTCATGCAGTTGGTTTAGTTGCCAGATTTCAGAAGAATCCAAAGGAGACACACTTGATAGCAACTAAAAGGATATTCAAATATTTGAAAGGTACTATTGACTATGGATTATGGTATCTATATGCAGATAACTTTGATTTGAAGGTTTATATAGATGCAGAATGGGTAGGTAATGTTGATGATAGGAAGAGCACAACTAGTGGTGCATTCTTTCTTGGAGGAAGACTTGTACCTTGGAGCAACAAGAAGCAGAGTTGTATATCACATTCCACTACTGAAGCTGAATATGTTGCAGTGTTTATGAATTGAACCCAGGCAATCTAGATGAAACACATTATGGAAGGATTCAACCTGAAGATTAAATAACCATTAAAGATTTTATGTGACAACACCAGTGCAATAAAATTTTCAAAGAACCCGGTGTTGCATGCTAGAACCAAGTATATTGAGATGAAATATCATTTCTTGAGAGAGAAAGTGCAGAGTAAAGATGTGTTACTAGAGCATGTATCTACTAAGAAGAAGCTAGCATATATCTTTACTAAACCTCTTCCTAAGACTACTTTTAAGTATCTTAGAGGTCAGCTAGGGGTTGTGCCCCTACATGAGGTCAATTGAGAAGATATGGAATACATCAGTCTTAGAGCTAATTGAAGAATCTTGAAGCAGGATTGGTGTAGAGTGGGGTTATTCCATAGGGGGGCATCAAATTGCAGATTGTTGATGCAGAACAGTGAAGTATGACATTGCATATTTTACTTTCACTTTGGCATTATTGTCAAAGGGGGAGAAGAATTGTATGATTGATAGAGAAAAGATGTATAGCTAGTTACCAGCTGAAAACATGGAGACTCAGTTGAAGGAGAGTACATGGTAAAATTTAAACCAAGATTCATATACCTGTGTATGTGCATTACTCTCAATTATCGCAATCAAGGGTATTGATACTTGTATTGCCATCAATGCCAAAGGGGGGAAATTGTTGGCATTTGCATGAAGATTGCATTGATGAACTATTGTGTTGTCATTGATGTCAATTATAACTGGTAATGATGTTGTTCTGATGTTGTTTTGGAACCGGTAGGTGAGCTAGTGAAGGGAACCAATATTACTTGAGAAGTAGTTAGATCAACCGGTAACCCTACCTGTTGATGTGCTAAACCCTAACCGATGGAGCTTGGTGAATTGGTTGTATTGGTTTATGATCAAATGATGAACGATAATGATTATGCCACATATGCATGTTGTATGTGAATATTTTCAAATGGTTTTTGGCACGTAGAGATAATGACTTTATCTTGGGAATGAGCAAGTACATTGCATGAAGTAGAAACTGCATGATGAGTTACAAGAATCGATGAGGTGGTGATCAAGGAGCAGTCGAGGTTGTCTTGAATAATGTGAAATGATTGCTATGTAATCCAACGATCATACTTGAACTGATTTGTTTGTAATATCTATAAGATCTTAGGTTTGTGATGTGTTATCAACCTATTGTTTTGCTTATAAGGTTGATGAGTTGTTTTGTTGTAGTGTTGGCAATTTTGGTTAAGTGTAAGTGTGATTGGTTGCCCAACTAGAAGATGTATCTGTAATATGTGTGAAGGCAGATAGAAGCATGAAAATGATCTAATCAAGTAGAGTAGTGCCATTCACCAAACCAACAAACCCCTATTGTTCTCTAACAATTACAACAGTCAAATCCCTTAACCGGGTAAGCTCTAACAGGCTTAATGATATCTAAATCCTCTAACCAGATGATCCATTAGCTTGGATTTCAAATCCTTTATTGAGGTTACTCCTAACATGGTATTGCTTCTAATAGGGCATTATAGTCAATCCCTTAACTGGGTGGTCCCTAATAGGATTTGTTCCTAATAGGACTTTTTGTAAAGATTTAACAGGCTTGGCTCCTAATAGGGTGAACTTCAGAAGAATTCAGAATACTTGTGGGTATTCATCCCCATCGTGGTTTTTCCCATTTGGGTTTCCATGTCAAAATAATTGTATCAAGTGGTGAATGGTTTTTGTGGCTATGTTTTCTATGGTTAATTTGCTTAACTGCTAAATCCACTTAGATATGATAAGATGACTAAAAGTAATCTAAAATGTGCTTTTACTATTGTTAGTAAAGTATTTGAATGTTTTTGTTATAAGGTTTTGAGAGTTTTAGAGTTGTTATACTGTTATGACAGTCAACCGATATACTTGACAGTGATATTGCAATTTGTAGTTCAATGTTTGAACCAGTTAGTTCTGAGATTGACTTGTGAGATTGTTATTGAGCTTGGTGAAAGTTTAGTTAGTCTTCCATCTATTGATTCACCCCCCCCCCCTCTCTGTAGTTATCCAAATCCTTATTGATTCATCATGCCATCATGGGTGCATTCCCTAGTGCCTTGGGAGCATTACCCAACACCCCTAGTTCACCCCCCGAAATTCTTGGTCCATAGGACAACGTTCTGGGGTGATTTTGTAGCATTTTTTTGGAAAAGAGCCAAAAATCAAGTGAAATGCATGCAAAAGGCTAAGGATCTTTCTCAAATCTACTTAGGGGTCAAAACCAACACACAAAATTGACTCAGAAGGATTGAAAGATTCAAAATTTGAAGAGGACCATTATAAACATAAGTAGTAGATCCACTGTCAAAAAATACCATGGAATAGCTTTCTCCCACAGTGCCTAAATTGACACATAGAGGGCATAGCAACAAGGGAGAGATAGGATATCACTGAATTCAACATTAAGACACCATCGCAAGGCTCACAAGTTCCAATTACATCCTTTACAATCTCTTGGAAGGGTCTGCACTTCAAAATGTGCAGTCAAAGAGAGTTATAAGAACTCCTGACAACAACGGGGAGTTAAAGATCACCAATTCTGAGTTTGAAACAAAGGAGATTCAAGAATAAAACTCAAGGGAAAGGATAAATCCAAAATCCAAACAATAAACTTAAAAGTTATGGTAAATTAAATTGTAGACATTCATAGAGAATAAATTTCTAGCAAATTAACAAATCTGCAAATTCCCTTTCCAAAATCCCTTTTCAAATCAATCAATTCCTCAATTCCCAAATCCAATTTCTTAAAATGAATTCAAATAAAATTCAACATGCATTTTCTCAGTCATGGAGAATACATTGCATTTCCAGAAATCAAAATTCAAAGGTAGGATAAACCAACCTGCAATCGTAATCCAATTAAGGTTGAAAATCTGAAGAAGAGCAATCCACAAGCAATACAAATCCAAATCAAAAACCAATTTCTAGAAATTTGTTGAATGATTAACCTAACAACATTTGCAGAATGCCATTTAAATAAAAAATAAACTCAAAACTATAGTGCAAAACCGACCAATCAAAAAATTCCAAAGAACAATATATTTTACCTATCTTGCATAGTTTCGAGAAATATATTATTTACCTACCAATTTAAAATCAACCAATCACATGCAAGGGTAGGTGAAATTTATAATATATTCAATTACCAATAAAATAATAGTTGTATAAACACATTAAATAATAAATCATCACCCAATAACAATCAAATAAATAAATTAAATGGATAACACTATATAAATAGGAATATAAAATCAAATCAATAATAAATTATCAATTAAATAAAACAAAGCAACAATAAATAAATAAATAAACCTTACAAAAATAAATCAAAATAAATTAATAATCAATAAATCATCAAAATAAATCAAACAATAAATAAATAGATAATCAATAAGTCACAAATACATGATGATTAAATCAATGATAAATCAATTAAATTAATTAAATTAATCTTAATTGATTAAATACAATTCTCACAATAAATAATCATCAATAAATAAAATAACCAAATAAATAACCAATAATCATACTATAGGATAAATTAATCCAAACCTTAATTAATAACATTATTCCATAAATTAAACATAAATCATACACACACACGCTCAAACAACTCGACAAGGGAAACATCAACACAAAACTCTACGATTGACTTGCATCATGGCACAAACTAACAAGGTGAACATCTAAGCCTAGAGTGAGTGAAAGAAACCCATGCCATCTCCGACAACTTTCCGTTGGGATAAGACATGCTCAGACCTATGAAGCCAAGTGGAGTCGATGTCCGGTACCTACAATCCTACAACCATAATTCGATACAAATACAACATATATCCATCATAATAAATAGGCAAGTGAAAAGAGAATCACAACACCTTATCATGCTCGCAATGAGTGATAAGGCATCATCCTTTCATCAAGACAGTTCACACATCAATCACATCAATACATCAAATGAAATCATAATTACCAATTAGGGGAACTAGAACCATCATAACATCATAACTCATGTGATCCACATAGAAATGTCAAATGCATATAATCCATCAATATAAATCCATCCATCAGATAATGTAGAATGTATCGTTCATCATATGAATCATCAAATAAGCTATGCCTATATAAGCATCTAACAATATCAGTATCATAGCAATAAAGTCATGAGTAACATCAAAACATCATCCATATGCCTAAATAGGTCTATTAAAACATGAATCAAAATGTCAGTCTAGGAGGGACACTAGACCATTTACATCCATAATCAAGCATCTATAAGTTCAATTCATTCCTTTATCAAAAAAGGTAGAGAACAACAATGTGAGATTGACATGTATGTGTTACAGATGTCTCACATGACAAAGAGAGTTGTGTTGATAAGATTATCAAGCATTTTTTATTCTTGAACCCTCTTTAACACAATTTGAAGCTGCGTTTGATTTTGAATAGAGGGTTTCAATTATGTTATAATATTCTTTTTAATATTTTATTTAATTCTAAATCATACATATATGATTTTGGTATACCAAGTGGAACTTTGTCTCTTGTCTAATTTTGGTTTTTAAATTTTTATATAGCTTGATTAAGTAGGTTTTGTGTGTAGGATTTGTGTTGTCATTTTATATATTACATGGATTTTAGGGTATTTGGTACAAAATGAACCGTAGCATTATATTTGTAAGACATCAAAACCTATTAATCAATTATCAATTCACCCAACTCAAAAAAACTTCCATCCTAAAGTAAAAATTTTATTTGAAGATGTTAAATGGCCTCTATGCAAATGTACAATAAAGTAATTTTTTTTTCTTAAAAATATATTTTATTTATTTTTAAATAAATTAGAAGGATTTACATCTATGAAAGGTGGGGAATATAAAGGTAACCCATACCTACACTTGGAAAAGTTGGGGTTCATGCCCTACTTGTTGGGGTTTAAAACCCTCATTGGCCTATATACCAAAAAAAAAAATGACCTAAAATTATTGTTTTTGATTAAGGTAAAAGCAGGTTTTGAAGGGGCCCCGAAACCCTTTACAAGCAGAACTTAAATAGCAAAAGAAAAGAGATACAAAAAGGAACAGACCATCGAAAAGCCAACAGAAAACCAAAGAAAACCAGAAAAACTCCCATAAAGCCAGCAAGCCAGCCGGACTCCAAGAGAGAAACTAGTTGATTTTTTCCAGGGCATTCGCCAGGGTGTTGCTAATTTCATGTAGCTCTTTGATGTTATCCCTGAGATTAGGGAGATCCTTTGCAGAAGCAGCCACAACTTTCTTGACACTAGCCCTGGTCCTCTTCGCCGTGCCACCAACCGGAGTAACTTCACCACTACCAGTCTGGATAGTCTCTTCATTCAAGTCAAGTTCCACTACTGATTTTGGAGAGATGGTATGATCAATGACCTTAGCAATATCCTCCAGGTTTTTAGTGACAATAGATAAGATACTCAGGATAACGCCCATAAGATTTTTCATCGCCTCTCTCCCTTCTTCCAGCGATTTAACCTTATCCTCCATATTCTGCTTCCAATTTATCTGGTCTCTGTTGTCATCCTCCCTCTTCTCATCCATGTATTTCCCCTTTTTTTCCAGGTTCTTTAGGAGCTCGTAAGTCCATCTGTCATAATCCATTCTCACTTAAGTGAGTTTCTTGAGGTTATCCAAGAGAAGCCCTTTATCCACACTTTCCTTATCCTCACTAGCTCTATCCTTAGTCATGTCCTTCTCAGAATCTTTGTTTGTTTCCTTCTTGAAATTCACATCAATTTCCTCATTATCCTTGAAATCCACATCCTCCATAGGATGGCTGTTGTCCTTACCAGGGTGATCACTGAGGGTAGGGCTTTCATATCCAGGCTCATTGTCACCACTTTCTTCCTCATTGCCCAGCTCCTCATCGTTTCAGCTGTCTTCACCATTGGAGTCATCAGTCTCCATTTCGTTGCATTCCTTATCAATTTCCTTTGTTTCCATCCCAGGGGCACTTTTTTTTTTTTTGCTAGAAGATGCCTTCTCCTTGCTGGAGTCTCCTTCATCCATCTTTCTCTTACTCGGGGAGACAGAAATCCTCTTGTTTTCCAGTAGGGCGAGGGTTTTACAATGCTCATAGATGAGAAGCAAAAGCCCACAGTGGAGAATCGGGCTAGAGGGATTTTTACTATGTTTATTGAGGGACCTAGAAAGGGACCTAAAAAGGTAGTAGGGCAGAGATACCTTTTTTTCGTGTCTAAAATGGTTTAAGAGAATGAAGTGGTAGGTGTGGTCCCTGGAGAATCGACCCTCAACCATGATGTATTCCATAATTGCATTCAGAACCCATCCCTATATTTTCTTAATATTAGCTGCTTCGTAGTAGCCCCCAGTTGCTTTGCTGATTCTAACCCTCTCTTTCTCTTTCCTTGGGAACAAATTGACCTAAAATTATTGTTACTCACATCTTTTGTCACATTTAAGGCCACTCCACCCAACCCCTTGCCTTTGTTGCACCAACAAGCCCCCACCCATCTCCTAGGTCATGTTGCTCATTCTTTGTCCCTATTCTTGTTAGGATAGTCGGTGAACAACTGAGAGGGGGGGTGAATCAATTGCTAACAAATTATGTGAGTTAAAGAACTTAAAACCTTATATCAGAATAACTGATTAAGCATTAAGGCATAATTGAAAACCAGAGAATCAATCCCATGCAACCATAACACATAACACCATGATTTATACGTGGAAAAATTGATAAAGGGAAAAACCACGGTGAGAAACCCTACCCATAGACAGATGATACTTTTTTAGAAATTATGTGATTGCAATAGGGGCCTACACATGTAGGAAGGCACAATGCCTAGAGTGCACTACTCATCACAATGGAGCCATGCTGACTACAGAAGAGGCCAACCACCTCAAAATATTTGGACAATAATCTAGAAAGAAGAACTGTCTGTGATAGCATCAAACATGGTAGATTACAGTTCCAGTTAAGCTCAATATCAGAGGTCTAAAACATCTTACATATATCCAACTCGATCACCTATGATTGACCAAATCCTCTACACAAATGATTATTACATTTTTCGCTCCTTGCCCATGATCTACAATAACATCTTACATATATTTATACCAACCCGAGACCTAACCAATTAGGTCGACCACCCAAATGATAATTCAATAGATCCATTGCATAATCCTTAAATAAAATCATAAAATATGGGGCCTACGGCCAAACAAACATCATCCAATCAATAAAACATCTCGGAGGTGCATAAGAGGATCCACCAACATGTTACATAAAAACCGGTCCATAACCTAGATAGCACCAAACCTAAATTAGATCCACACATGCCAAAGCAATGACACCAATTAGTCGAGACACAAACACAATCACCATCAACATCCTGAATCCCTTCTAGAAGCTGCACCAACACCACTTATGCAATTCATCAAAGATCTTCAATGAAGCTCTACTGGTGAAACCCTTACCGGACCTATAAAGCAAGCTTACTAGAACATGAGATAGCATCTGATCATCAAGTCAATACTAGCTGACTGAAACATACTTCAGAAGCATATGAACCATTCATACAAACTTATGTTGGCAATTGACACTCATTGGATTCATATGTTGTCATTGATGGCAACAAGATTCTATAAAAGGCATCTACTGACAAATACCAACATTGGAGGCATACACCGATAGATACCGACATTGGAATATTTAGGTTCATCACCAGCACTGACATCCAGCACATTAGTGAAGACAACATCAGTTTGGGATCCAAAAAATTTTATTTGTAAAATCATTTTGTAATTATTGTATAGGGCTAACATTCAATATCTTTTATAATGTATTGTAAGCCGACATAAGGCATATTGTTTGTAGAGGGTATATGAGTTAGTCTATTAGGTCATTTTGATATATGAAAAGGTAGTAGAATAAAGTGATGTGAAGGATATGTATGTAGGTCTTTTGTATGCAAAACTAATATCATGCAATGATTAGTAGATGGTTTGTAAATCATTCTTGGAGGAAAGGAGATACTAATAAAAGGGTTCAGGGTTTATGAACTAATACAGAGTAGAGCTATAACTACAACTCTTTTTGGAATTGTAGATGCATTTTGTGAGTTCACCATTACTGTTTTATCTCAATAGAAGCTTGTAGTTAGTGAGACTCTTTTGTGTTGAGCAATGTGCTCTAGGCAGTGTGCCTTCTTGCATGTGCAGGCCCCCATGCTATGTAATATCTTTCATATGGCCAGTGAATTGATATTATGGGTCACAAATCCCATCGCGGTTTTTTAATCTTTGAGGTTTACCACATATAAAATTATATGTGTTATGGTGTTCATTCATGTGGTTGGTTTATTTACTTCATGTTATATGTATCTTCATTTACTGATTTATATGTGTATGTTATAAAAAAAGTTAAAATCTTGTTTTATTGGCAGAACACTGATTCACCCCCCCCCCCCTCTCAGTGTTCTTAGATTCATTGTATTCCAATAATTGGTATCAAAGTATGGTTCCTCAGAGGAAGTTTAACAACTTGAGGAAGATCCTGAAATCAGAATCATTGAACATGGCTATAGAGAAGCAACATGAGATGGCACTTGAGGATTATGATGCTGAAAGGTTGAAGAAATTAAAGCTGCAAGATGAATTGAATTGCTAATGAATTCATTCTTGTTCTCCAAGAAAGGCTATCATCAGCTCAAGCTAGGAGGAAGGAACTTTTGCAAAACCAAGATGATGAAGAGAAAAATGTATTTAAGGAACAATGTCAGAAACTAAGTCAAGCAAACATGCTCATGAAGAATGAAATGCAAGACCTGACTATGAGAATGTCAAAAGATATTGAGGATAGAAAGAAGAAGGAAGAAAATCTTGATGTATCTCTGAAGAACCAATTTGAAGAATGTGGCATATTGGCTCATGAGAATGATCTATTGAGAATTGATTTGGTACAATCCTGGAATAACGAACAAGAGCTTGAAAGACAAATAATGACTCTGAGAGATGATTTGACTACTGCAAGTGAGTATAAAGAATAATTAAGGATTAGTGTTGCACAGTTGGATGATTTATTGAAAAGAAAAAGGCAGAGTGAAGATTCTAGAGGGCTTGAATTTGTACAAGGCGAAAGCTCCAGTACTACAAATGAAGATCAAACAACCTATATGCAGAACTCATTAGACCAGAGGAAACCGGTAAGGCAATCTAATGCTTATAAATTCAATGGTAGATGTTTTGTTTGTAATAAATTTGGGCATATGGCTAAACAATGTGGAAATAGAGCAAACCAAAACTACAATTCAGTTCTTGGTCAATACACAAATTGCAAGAAATATGGTCATAAGTCAGAAGATTGCATAATGAATGTTAAGTGTCATGCATGTGGAAAGTCTAGACATTTGGCTAATCAATGTAGGTTAAGGAATGACACCGGATATGGAAAAGCAGTTCAAAAGAACAATGTTACATCTTATGCATGCAACAAAATAGGTCATATTGCTAAGTACTGCAGAAGCAAGACTAAATCGGTTAGCAATGACAAAGAAAATGAGAAAGGAAAGCAGAAGGTAGATGAAATACAACAAGATCACACCAAGAGATGGGTTATAAAGTTTGAAGAACCAAGTGGAGATGCAACTATATCGGCAACTGCACCAGTAACTCCATCGATAGAACAGAGCATTCCTGCATCGACAGGAAATTAAACTGGTAACTGAGGCATACACCTTAGGGGTTTGTAAATTCATTTCAAATCTTTCATATTCCTTGAAAGAGATCTAGAAAGGGATCTGAAGAGTTGTATTGATCATTGATGGAGGTTTATCTGGCATAAAACTGTGAAACTGACATCCGGTAGGGTACACCGCTAAGTATTTATGATAGTAAAGAATTAGGGTTTACTCGCTGATAAAATGGGAATATGGACTCATTTTCACTCACCCAACACTCAAGCAAACCAGAGTGAAGCAAAGGCAAATCACAGGTGATCAAAAGTGAGCAAAGGCATTCTAGAAAGATTTCCAACAATAATCTGAGAAGTAATCAAAATCTTTCAACCGATGAACGTTATCTAAGTATTTCATTGAAATGGAATCCAGATCATCATCTGCTCCTACTTTCATTGTGAATCCCACTATTGTTGAGGTTAAGGATAGGCTTGGACCTATTTTTTTTTTGAATTGAAGTAGTTTTTTTTTAAAGTATTTTAGTTATTCCTTTTTCCATGCACTTTACTTTCAGAAACATTTCCTTCTTAATAGAATAAATACAATGAGGACTTTAGTGCATATACTTTGTTGACCTATTCCAAGTATACGTCCTGGGTTGATAGAAAATGAGCTTTCATGATGATCATATAACTACTTAGTATGGATGTCCAATTCCTAAGTCATAGCCTCAGTGTTTAGTTATTAAAACCATTAAGAGAGCCAAACAACCACTTTGACATTCCTACCCAATCTAGCCACCGAACTCCCACCCATGTGTTGTCCACTTGGCAGAGCACCACCAACTCAACCCTAAGGGTATTTTTATTACTAAAATAGGCCTGTATTACAATGTGGCAACTTTTACTTGCAGCTATCATTTTTTTTTGTATTTTAAATGGGTGCCCAATGTTAGGATTAAGGTATCATCCACCTTCTTAATATTATGGCATGGTTCCAACATCTTTTGAAAGTGTCTGTAATGCCTACCAAAATACGAAAGATGTCTGTAATGCCTACCAAAATACCCTAGAGAAAATAACTAAAATAACTAACAAATAGAGATAAAAAAAATTTTAATCATCTATAAATGTAACATAGTAAACTATCATAAATCCAAAACATAGATTATCTCCATAGGATTGCATAAAACATTATGAATAAAACCATTACTAAATACAATATTAAACGCAAGCAGATTAACATATTAACCATAAACATAGGTAAATATCCATTCATACTTTACCTAGGGTATCTTAACATCACTACTTATGAGCAACATTTTAATAACATATCTACATCATAAATCATTAACATTCAATTCATTTAAGTTTCTACTCATTACTTTCTTATCATGAGATTATGATCTACCAATACATAACCTTATCACCCCATCATTTAACTAAGTTTATTTTAAAACACCAAACCAAATATTCCTAACTCCCATAATATTCATCATGTAAATTCCTACATCTTTTCCTACAAATGGAATCAGGTTATTTCCTTTAGATTTTTCTTTACATAATGCCTCAAGATTACTAACCATACACATAATACAAGATTATAACAGCAAGTTCTAACTCTCTTTCCAATTAGAAACTCATTCTATTAATCCAAATAACAATCATGTGACATAACAAGAATGCTCCAAGTCTAATCATCCAATTCTTAATCCATCATAAGATCTCAATCCTATTCATAATAAACATTTCTACAAAATGAACCATATTATAACACATCATCTTATTTCTTTATAAGATCATAGTCTTTACATCATCATATCTTATTACATAAGAGTACATGGTACAGTTACATAGCCTTCCTTATTGATATCATGAATACATCATACAATATCAATATGTAGAAATTAGCTCCACAACTATCCACATAAAGAGGAATCGTAGAATCCATAGCCACACATGCTAGAACCAATCAAGAACATCCAATAGAAGAACACATGAAACCACTCGACCATGTGGAACCAAATAAAAACCACACCTCCCCCTCGATGCTAGGAGATGACACAGGGTTCCAAATCACACTCAAGACCTAGTTGACACCTAACAATGAAGGGACTCAACATGACAACCACAAGATGACATCCAATAATAATGAATAAAATAAAATCACATGGCCAAACCAATAATTAGTAAACTCCCAGAGGCATGAACAAAAATAAAGCATAAGGATAATGGACACATGTTCCTAGAAGAGTGTCATCACATGCTATTCTCACAAAGAAGGGCATAAAGTATAAATATAGGGATCTCCACTTGACACTACAAGATCTCTACTTGTGCCACTGATAGACATGTGGAGCCATGTAAACCTATGAGAAATCAAGGGAGTTTGGCTTACCATCTCCACAATCTTCCCAATCTCATCCTGAGTCTCCACTCAAGGCTATGAGATGGGGCACAAACAACATATTCATTATCTTGATTAAGTGAATTCCTAAATACCCAAACCCACTAATCAATTATTAAGGTTATGCAATGAATCAAAATCTCTTCATGTGGTTCCATGACAGGTCTAGACCCTTTTATAGCAGTCTATTGTTCATGACCTGGTCCCTACACATGCAAGAGCCCACTCTCCCAACCATGGACCATAACCATAGGGGAAAAAACAAATCAAAGTAACATCACAATAACACCATGAAGGCTCACAAATGATATAAGAACAGTCACGACATCATCACTAATACAATCTAAAACATAAGATGATGCATAAGCTCAAAGACCGAGCAAGAGCCTCCACCAAAACAATGTAATAACTAACCAAGGAATAAACATGAGATCAAAGGCCAATCTAAAATCTATTCCAATACTCAACAGTGAGGCAATAACATCCCACTGGAGCTCTCATTAATATTCCTCATCAGCGAGGCATTCTTCCTCTTGTTGGAGCTATATAACATATAGAGATAATCCTCAATGGTAAGGCACAAACCTCTTATTGGAGAACAAAATAACCATGAAAGAATCAAGATGATATCATAGAGAACTCTGAGAAACTCAATGCAATCCCAAAATGCCTCTGGAAAAAGCACAAAATTCAAAAAATAAGCATATTGGGTAAAACTGCCAAATCCTACATCCCTGGAGTAGTTCAACACATCTGGGAGCCAGATTAGCACTCCCAAGACATATTTTAGTGTTTTGGGGCTGAATTTTAGCATTATGGGTCTTAGAAATAGTGTTTTGGGTTAAAATGCAAAAAAACACAGAAAACAGATAAAATTTGAAATGAAACTTGCCTAGATTTGTATAGGGGCTCACATATGACCAAGGAACACTCTTAGAAGGTACGAGAGGTTGAAATATTGTGAAGGAAATGAAAAATCAAAGACATTATGAACTTTCAAGAGAATCTGCATCAAAATCATGACACAATTGCACTCAGAAGTGCACAGTCTTTACCAAAACTTGCTCAACAACTAATAGAGATTCACCAATGCAAGGATAGGCAAAAAGTATCATTACAAATATAGTCCAATGCCAATACAATAATAAATCATCTACAGGATAGGATGTGTTAAAAATCAACTCCATAGAACCACCAAAATTAACTCCCAACAATGCCACATTCACGTCAATTTGCAAAAAAACATAGATTCTAAAGGAGATGCAAAAAAACTTATAAGGAGAGTTACAAATAGCATTCCAAAAGATTATTAATATTCAATCCAAATTACCAAGACAAGTAAATACAAACTCAGGAATGAAATGTTTAGAATATACATCCAGCAACATCCAAAATCCAAAATTCTATGATACTTGAAATACAACTTCAATCATTCCTAAAATTCTTCCCAAAACAAAATTTGAACTCTTAAAACAAAAAAACCATCCCCACAATCAATCTTTCATCAACCACATTGTAGACAATGTTTTCAAAAATAAAATTGCAGAGAGAAGCCAAAAGCTCCAACATGGAAATAGAAATCCAAGAAATCAATCTTCAATCCAAGCTCCAATGAAATAGAAATCTAAAAATGCAAATCCAAAATCTCTCGGAAGCTAACCCGATAACATACACAGAAAACTCAATAAATAAAAATCAAACTCCAAACTATAGAAATCTATCAGCCAATCAAAAAATTTGATAAAACTATATATCATACCTACCTTGCATAATACCGAGGTAAATTTTATTTAATAGTACTATTTACTTACCTCTATAAAATCAACCAATCGGGAAAGAGGGTAGGTAAACTTTATATTATATCCAATTATGCAAATATTATTAAAGTAGTAATATAGATACAAATGGGATAATAATAATAAACCAAATCCCAATAACAAATAAATAAAGGGCTTATATAAATAAAAACTAATAATAGAATATAAAATTACATCAACAATAAAACGTAAACATTAAATAATTAATAAATCAATAAATAATTATTACAAATCAATTAAATATTAAATCAAATAAATTAATCCCAATTAAATAAATGCAAAATCTCAACAAGAGATAAATATAAAATAATCAATTAAACACTAAATAAATAAAATAACCATGCCAATAATATAAACATTAATAAATTATATTAATCTAATTATTAATTAAATAATAAACACATACTCGCGTCACCTCAAGCAACCCAGCAAAAGGGGTCAACATCGACACAAGACTCTAACCACCAACTTATGCCACAACATGACTGACAATGTGAACAACTAAGCCTAGAGTATGAGAGAGAAACACGTGCCATCTCCAACAACTTGCCATTGGGATAGGACACGCTCAAACCTGTGAGACCAAGTGGAGTCGATGTCTGGTACCTGCAATCCTGCAACCACCACTAAACACAATAAATCATATATACAACATGATAAATAGGCAAGTGAAAAGAGAATCACAACACTATATCATGCTCACAATGAGTGATAAGGTATTGTCCCTTTCATGAAGACAATTACACAATAACACCATCAATGCATCACATGAAACCATAATCATGAAATAGGGGTTAGAACTATCATAACATCATAGATCATATAGTCCTCATAGGAATATCAAGTACATATAATCCATCCCATGTAAATCCATCCATCGAGTAATCCAGAATGTATTATCAATCATCAATAAGAACATATAAACCATCTAATATAGGACCATCATCAATATAGTCTAGAATGTATCCATCATCCGCATGAATCATCAAAAAGCATATGTCCACATAAAGTATCTAGCATCATCAAAATCATCAAAATTAAAAGAGTCATAACTAGTCATCAAAGGATCAACCATATGTCTAAATAAGTCCATCGATGCATAAATTAAAATGTGAGTCTAGGAGGGACACTACAGTTGTTGGCATGATTGGCATAATTGATGCAGATGAAGAATGATGTCTAAACCAGCAAAGGACTGTTTGTGATGACATTGTGCTGAAGAGATTGAGATTGCATGATTGGATGAATTTGATCAGTTATTTGTGTTGTCATTGATGGCAATTGATGTTTACTATGTTGTATTTTGTCATCTTAGTCTTTTTTGGTCTACTGGAAAGAGCTTATCGGTAAAGAAACAAGAAACTGGGAATTAGGACCTTAACCGGTAAATGGGGAAATGTTTTGATTAGATTTGGCGATTGGTGATGATTGAAGTGTTGCAGTTTGGAATGTGAGTTTGTATCATTTTAATATGTATCTGACTGGAACTGCATCATGTTTTGGGTACCAGAAGTCATGTTTATGATTTCTGTTGCATTTTTGCTAGGGTTTAAGGACCGAAAAAAAATTCTCTTAACTGGTAATGATTTTTGATTTGGCAGTGATCTACATCAAGTTCAAATGTTGGAGGTGACATGGCACAACTCGCGTAGATGGATGAATTGTTGTTTTGGCATGTTTTAAGATGGAATTTCTTGGGAAACAACAAACCGCTTAGAAGAGTGTTCTAAGGGTTTGACTTTGTATCAGATCGAGTTACTGTGATGAGATATGATCACTCAATAGTTGATATTGTCTTGCAAAATATTTTAATGATTTGATATGATCTAAGATGATTTGTATTGTAAATTCTTGATGTATCTATGGTTTAGTAACCGACCTAGTTGTAAAGGTTATTTATGTCAGTTTAGTTGATGTTTGTTGTGTCGGTGGTTTTGAGAAGAGTATGAAGACGAACTAGAGCGTGAGAGATTTGCTAGAGTGTAGAAAATTTAGAGTAGAATTGGATCTAATAAGGAAAGTAGTTAAGTGGTATACCCCGATCATTCACTAGTGTTCCCTAATAGTTGCAGCAATCAAAATCCCTTAATCGGATAGGTCCTAACAGGGTGGCTCAACATTTGAGTTCTAAATCCTCTTGCGAGGTTGATCCTAATAGGTCAAAGCTCCTAACAGGGTTCATCATCTAAATCCATTAACTGGGTGACTCCTAACAGGGTCTTCTCCTAACAGGGCATCTTTGTAAGCTCCTAAACGAGCTAGGCTCCTAACAAGGCACATTCTGAAAGAGTGCACAATATTTGTGGGTACAAATTCCCACTGTGGCTTTTCCCTATTTGGGTTTCCATGTGAAAAACATGGTGTTCATATGGTGAATGTTTGTATGTGTTGTTATGCCTTATTTTCAGTTAATGCATGGTTAATGAACACTTAATGTGCAGACTTCATAAATTAGATTAGCGAATGATTATCATCAAATTCCGGTATTGGTAAATGGTTTTGTTGTTGGTTATTGTTTGATTTGGTGAAATTTTTATAAGGTTGAGTTTCCAATTTGAATTTGTTGTTAATACTGATTCACTCCCCCCCGCCCCTCTCAGTATTAACTGGATCCTCTAAGATTAACAATTAGTATCAAAGCATTGGTCCTTTGTGTGCAGAAAGCTTAATAGCTTAAGGGAAAGATCCTAAAGAAAGATGATGAAGGAGGGTCCCAAGTTTACCAAGGACAACTACCGGATATGGAAAGACTGGATGAAGATATACATCAAAGGATTGGGTGCTTAATATTGGAATCATGTGGTAAACAAGTATGTTGCTCCTACTATAGGCCCCTTGACACCGGATGAGCTTAAAGAACAACAAGAAAACATTCAAGCCTTGGAAGAAATTCTAAGTACTTTATCTGATTCTGAGTATATGGATATTCATGGATTAGAAACTTCATTTGAGGTATGGGAGAAATTAGACTTGATTTGTGGAGGAGATGAACATGTACAAAGAGAAAAAGAAGAAAGTTTAAGAGGAAAATTTGATGACATGAAAATGGTTGATGGTGAGAACATTCCACAATATGGGCAAAGGATTAAAGAAGTTGTAGGTGGTATTAAGAGTGTTGGAGGCAAGATTGATGATGATGTTGTTGTTAGTAAAATTCTTAGAACTCTCCTACCACAATATGCTATTAGAGTTTCTACAATTCAAGAACTGAGATCTATTTCTAAAGATAAAGTCACTGTTGATTCTCTTATGGGAAAGTTGACTGCATTTGAGTTAAACAACTTTGATAGTTGTATCTCAAAACTGTCTGACTATGCTTTTAAAGCTTCTGTAGCTAGTACATATATGAAGAAAGGAAATGATATTTGTCATAATCATGACTGCAAGTCTACTCATGGTGGTAGCAGAGGTGATGGTGATGATGAAGATCATCTAATGGAACTTGAGGCACTGATAAGTACAAAGGTAAAATTCCTCTGAAGTGTTTTTCCTGCAATAAGATTGGACACATTTCTGCAAATTGTCCTAACGGTGATAAAAAGGAAAAGTTCAGGACATTTAAAGGAAAAGGATAGAAACATTGCTATGTTGCAGTTGATGAAGGAGTAGGTGATGAAGAATTAGAAAATTACAATGAGGAGATAGTGTTTGTTGTTGTGAAGGAATATCTGACTAATGAAAAGGCATTGGTGTCTCACATGGATAGTAGTGATGAATGGATAATAGATAGTGGTTGCTCACACCACGTGACCGGTGATAGAAACAAGTTCTTATCTCTTGAAGAATTTGATGGCGGTGTGCTAAGGTTTGGTAACAACTCACCCTGCATGGTTAAAGGTAAAGAAACTATTTCATTGAATGGAAAAAGTAATCCAAATGATGTCTTTTGGGTTGATGGATTAAAACATAACCTTTTGAGTGTTGGTCAATGAAATGATAAGGGATATCTTCTAGAATTTAAAAGTGGAGTGTGCAAGATTCTTGGAAGTAATGGAGAATTGATTGCTATTGGAAAGCAGACAAGAGGTAATTTTTTTCATTTGAATACTAATGTGAATAGTTGTTTGGCAGCAAATATGGAAGACAACTGGTTATGGCACGAGAGGTTTTGTCATGTGAATTTCGATAATTTGATAAAGGTTAGTAAATCAAGTATTATGAGAGGTTTGCCCCAGCTTGTTAAACTGGTTAATGTATTATGTAAGGACTGCCAGATGGGTAAGATGACTTATGTATCTTTTAAGAGTAAGTCTTTATCTTCAAAAAATATTCTAGATTTGGTTCATATTGATCTTTGTGGTCCTATGAGGACTTTAAAGAGCTATTATGGTGATAGATGTTTCATGATTTTTACTAATGATTTTTCCAAGATGATGTGGGTAAATTTTCTAAGAGAAAAGTTTGATGCATTCAGTAAATTCAAAGCATTCAAAGCTTTAGTTGAGAAAGAAACCAGGAAGAATTTGAAATGTTTGAGATCTGACCGGGGAGGAGAATTTACTTCTGATGAGTTTGTGAAGTTTTGTGACGAATAGGGAATCAAGAGGCATATGTCAACTCCTAGAACTCCACAACAGAATGGGATAGCAGAGAGAATGAATAGAACAATTGTTGAAGCTGCTAGAACCATGTTGATTCAAGGTGAAGTACCAAATTTTTTTTGGAGAGAAACAGTTAGCACTGTTGTTTACACTTTGAACCGGGTACTTATCAAGAGAGGTAACAACAAAATACCTTATGAATTATGGCATGGAAAGATTCCTAATGTAAATTACTTTAAAATTTTTGGGAGTAAATCTTTCATTAAATGTGATGATTTCACTAGAAAGTTTGATGCAAAGTGTGATGAAGGTATTTTTCTTGGTTACTCTACAAAGAGTAAGGATTTCAAATGTTATAACAAGAGAACAAAAAGGATCATTGGGAGTGAAAATGTGAAGATAGATGAACTCTCTGAAAAATTTGATAAGACCTGCAGATCTGAACCTGAGAAAGATGAAGAAAAACTTGTGTTTATTGAACTAGAAGTACAAAAGAATGATGAGCAGGAAAATGCAGAAATTGGTGCTCAACTGGTAAATGAAGAAAGAAAAGAAGAACATGAAGCAAAAGGCACAACACTAGAACCAATAATACCAAGGTATTTTAGATTAAATCATTTAGAAGAACAAATTATAGGAGATAAAAATGCTGGTGTACAAACAAGAAGGAAAATCAAAGAAAACTCCTGTCTAATTTCTAGCATTGAGCCTAAAACAGAAAGAGAGGCATTGAAGGATGATGATTGGATTAATGATATGAATGAGGAATTGGATAAGATAGAGAAGAACAAGACATGGACACTTGTTCCCAAACTGGAAGACAAGGATGTGATTGGTACTAAATGGGTCTTTAGAAACAAGTTGAATGATGAAGGAAAGGTTGTGAGGAATAAAGAAAGGTTGGTATGCAAAGGATATGCACAAGAAGAAGGAGAATATTATGGAAAAACCTTTGCATTGATGGAAAGATTGGAAGGAGTAATAATGCTACATTTAAAGGATTTAGTGTCTATCAGATGGATGTTAAATCTACTTTTCTTAATGGCATCCTTGAGGAAGAAGTGTACATAGAACAACTAGATGGATTTTATTTGTCTGAGGATAAAGATATTGTTTGCAAGTTACATAAGACACTATATGGATTGAAGAAGGCACCGAGAGCATGGTATGAAAGATTGCATGCACACTTGATCAAGATAGGATTCCAGCGTACCAGTGAGGACAATAACATATATCTTAAGACTGATGGAGATAGAGTGTTTATAGCTGAAGTATTTGTAGATGATATAATTTTTGGAGGTGATCATGATTTATGTATGGCTTTTGGTGAGGAGATGAAGAAATAATTTGAGATATCTCTTATTGGTGAGATTAAGTTTTTCATTGGGTTGTAGGTCTAGCAATTGGATGGTGGAATATTTATCTGTCAGAGTAAGTATGTAAAGGAAGTGTTGAAAACATTTGCATGGATGATTGCAAACCAGTTGGTACTCTGATGGTGACAGGTTGTAAATTGTCTAAACAGGATGATTCACCCTCTGTTGATGAAAAATAATATAGATCCATGATTGGTAAGTTGCATTATGTTGTTCACAATAGGCTTGATATTGCACATGTTGTTGGTTTGGTTGCTAGATTTTAGAAGGATCCCAAGGAGACTCACTTGGTAGCGGTGAAAAGGACTGAAAGGAACAATGGATTATATCTTATGGTATCCTTATAAAAATTATTTTTCTTTGGAATTGTTTACTAATGCAGATTGGGCAGGCAACATTGATGACTGGAAAAGAACTATCGGTGGAGCTTTTCTTCTTGGAGGTAGATTGGTTGCTTGGACAAGCAATAAGAAAACATGTGTATCACAGTCGACAACTGAAGCAGAATATGTTGTAGTATCTATGAATTGCACACAGGCAATCTAAATGAGACATGTGTTGGAAGGTTTTAAGCAAGGTATGTTTGAATCAATGATTATTTATTGTGGCAATACAAGTGCAATTAATATTTCAAAAAATATTGTATTACATGCAAGAACTAAACACAGAATTGAAATATCACTTTCTGAGGGAGAGAGTATAGGAAAAACAAGTCAGAATGGAGTATGTGACAAGCAAAGAGCAGCTAGTAGACATTTTCACAAAACCATTGCCAAAGACCACCTTTGAGTACCTTAGAGGTAAATTAGGGGTCAGACCCCTATACAAGAAAAACTAGGATACAGGAGATGCATCAATCCAATATGCTTATTGAACACTTTTCATCATGGCTTGATGAAATGATGGCTACTCCAGAGGGGGAGCAAATTAGATGAGATTTGCAGAGATGTTGAAGACAAAAACAACATATTTGATGAATGGTGATGCATATGCACCTTTGGCATTGCTATCAAAGGGGGAGAATAAGAAATATTATTGGGGAGAAGAAATATATTAGCATAAGGAGGAGAAGATGTGTAACAGAAAGGGGGAGAAGAAATGAAGATTTAGTTCCAGGTGGAGAAGAGAAGAACCTACAGAAGAGTGAAATGCAACAGAGAAGTTCCAGAACTGAGCAGCATGATTTTAGTTGAATATTTTGGTGTTTATGTTGGTGTTGCCATCAATGCCAAATGGGGAGAATGTTGGCATGATTGGCATAACTGATGCAGATGAAGAATGATGTCTGAGTTGTAAAGGACTATTTGTGATAACACTGTGGTGAAGAGATTGAGATTGCATGATTGGATGACTTTGATCAGTTATTTGTGTTATCATTGATGGCAACTAATGTTTACTATCTTGTATTTTGTCCTCTTAGTCTTTTTTGGTCTATCAGAAAGAGCTTATTGGTAAAGAAGCATGAAACTGGGAATTAGGACCTTAACCGATAAATGAGGAAATGTTTTGATTAGATCTGGTGATTGGTGATGATTGAAGTGTTGTGGTTTGGAATGTGAGTTTGTATCATTGTAATATGTATCTGACCGAAACTACATCATGTTTTGGTTACTGAAAGTCAAGCTTATTATTTTTATTTTATTTTTGCTAGGGTTTAAGAAGGGTATAAGGACCGGTAAATAATTCTCTTAACCAGTAATGATTTTTGGTTTGGTGGTGATCTACATCAAGTTCAAATGTTGGAGGTGATGTGGCACAACCCTCGTAGATGGATGAATTTTTATTTTGGTGCATCTCAACATAGAATTTCTTGGGAAACAATGAAGCGCTTAGAAGAGTGTTTTAAGGGTTTGACTTTTTATCAGATCGACTTATTGTGATGAGTTACGATCACTCAACGGTTGATATTGTCTTGTAAAATGTTGTAATGATCTCTATGCTGATCTAATATGATCTAAGATGATCTATATTGTAAATTCTTGATGTATCTAGGGTTTAGTAACCAACCTAGTTGTAAAGGTTATTTATGTCAATTTAGTTGATGTTTGTTGTGTTGGTGGTTTTGAGAAGAGTGTGAAGCCGAACCAAAGTGTGAGAGATCTACCAGAGTGTAGCAGATTTGGAGGTGAATTAGATCTGATCAAGCAAGCAGTTAAGTGTTATACCCAAATAATTCATTGTTGTTCCCTAATAGTTGCAGCAGTCAAAATCCCTTAACCAGTTAGGTCCTAACAGACCTTACATTATAAATCCCCTAATAGGGTGGCTCAACATCTGAGTTTTAAATCCTCTTGTGAGGTTGATCCTAATAGGTCAAAGCTCCTAACAGGTCAAAGCTCCTAATAGGGCTCATCATTTAAATTCATTAAATGGGTGACTCCTAACAAGGCATCTTTGTAAGCTCCTAATTGGGCTAGGCTCCTAACAGGGCACATTCTGAAAGAGTGCACAATTTTTGTGGGTACCAATTCCCACCATGGTTTTTCCATATTTGGGTTTCCATGTGAAAAACATGGTGTTCATATGGTGAATGTTTTTATGTAGTGTTATGTTTTATTTTCAATTAATGCATGGTTCATGAACACTTAATGTGCAGACTTGATAAATCAGATTAGCATATGATTATCAGTAGATACCAGTACTGGTAAGTGGTTTTGTTGTTGGTTATTGTTTGATTTGGTGAAAGTTTTATATGGTTGAGTTTCAGATTTGAATTTGTTGTTAATACTTATTCACCCCACCCCCTCTCAATATTAACCAGATGCTCTAAGATTAACAACAGTGTCCTAAGGCACTTAGGGTGTATTGGGAAAATATTTTGTAATATTGATTCTCACTATTGTTTGTAATACATTAATAAGGGGTGATGGGTTCCACTAGCAATGGTAAAGGTGGGTATATTTAATATTATTTTTTATACATGTGGATACCTAGAATAAGATAATTAATGACTTAAGAAGTAGACAAATAAATATCCTTTGGGCTTCTACAAGTGGGTTCTTGGAAGAGGCAATAAGTGTCTCTTATTATTCCACCATTTATTACATTTAACGTAATGCTTATTTTGCAAGATTGGGCGTGCACCCAAGTTAGAGGGGAAGTATTGGTGTCAAAACTAGTGTCCTTTCAACTTTTGTAGAGGCAATCTAACAATTGGGATCATTTGGAATGAATTGTTGAAAGTTTGCGTTGTTTGTTGATATTTGAGTTGTGTTGTCATTGATATCAAACTTGGTGTCCTAGATAGAGTTTGGTGCAAACATGGTTGTGTATTGTTGTAGGTTTCTCTAACTAGTGTTGATGTTGAGTTTGTTGAGTTTATGGAGTTCAATATGCAAGAAAAAGTTTTTAATGCTCTGCTGGTGGAATATTTTGTTTATACACTTCATGGATTGTAGAAGTTTATTGTTATTGATCTTTGTTAGTAAGGTCGATTATTAAATTGGTCTGGAAAGTCTTTGGTGGCCTTTGGATATGTGAAATCTTATGTTGCATTTCTTGGGCATGTTGAGTTGGTTAGTGCAATATTTTAGATATGTTTTGTTGGAATATAATGAATCCAAGAACACTAAGAGGGGGGGTGAATCAGTGTTCTGTCGGTAATACAAGATTTTAACCTTTTATAACATACACATATAAACTGGTAAATGAAGAAACATATAACATGAAGTAAATAAACCAACCACATGAATGAACACAATAACACATAATTTATACATGGAAAACCTCAAAGAGGAAAAACCACGGTGGGATTTGTGACCCATAATATCAATTCACTAGCCATATGAAAGATATTACATACAATGGGGGCCTGCACATGTAGGAATGCACACTGCCTAGAGCACACTAATCAATACAAAAGAGTCTCACTGACTACAAGCTTATGTTGAGATAAAATAGTATTGGTGAACTCACAAAATGCATCTGCAATGCCAAAAGAGTTATGGTTATAGCTCTGCTCCGTACCGGTTCATAAACCCTAAACCCTTCTACTGGTATCTCCTTTCCTCCAATAATGCTTTACAAACCATCTACTAATCATAGTATGATATTTCATTCACATACAAATGACCTACATACATATCCTTCGCATCACCTTGTTCTTCTACCTTCTCATCATACAAAATGACCTAACAGACTGACTTATATACCCTTTACAAACAATATGCCTTATGTCGACTTACAATATAAAAAGATATTCAATGTCATCCCTATACAATAATTACAAAATGATTTTACAAATAAAACCTTTCGGATCCCAGACTCATGTGGGCTTCACTGAAGTGCTGGATGTCAGTGTCGGTGTTGGTGCTGGTGATGACCTTGAATACTCTAATGTCGGTATCTGCTCATGTATGCCTCCAAATGCCAGTATATGCATTCAATAGAATCTTGTTGCCATGAATGACAACATATGAATCCAATGAGTATCAATTGCCAACAATCTCCCCCTTTGGCATTTATGACAACACGCATGTGAAAAATGGATTCCCTGCCAGTTCAACTAAAACATGAAACATGCTCCCCCTGAGTTGATTGACCATATTTGCAATATACTCTGCCTGATATCCTCTCCCTAGGATTATATATATATATATATACATATTTTTTACATACATATACTCCCCCTTTAGCATCAGTGCCAAAGATTAGTGAAAGAATTGAAGGAATAATTACAGATTACTTTATCGGAGCTTAACCAATCTCAAAATATGGATATGGATACAAGTCAACTCAGTAAATGTGCAAGTGTTTCTTTCTCAGTGACTTCTGCCAGGGTGGGCTTCGCAAGCATATCCATACATTCCCTTTTATGTACACCAAGTGAATCCAATCTTGGACTCACCAAACCTATGAGACTCATTTCTCTCTAAATGATCTTGTCTCTTTCCTTTTCAAAAGCAAAAACTCAGTTCTCCATAGTCAAAATTTGTCCATCAATGGAAGTTGTGAGTGAAGTTAGTCCATCAAAAGAATTAGCAATATTAGCAATCTTTTCATGTAATTCTTTTAACCTCTTATCTATATTTTCTATAAGAATTTCTATATTACAACAGACCCTCTAAATGTTAGTACACCATTTCAAAGAATTTTCAATGAGTACAAGTTTCTCTTCAACCTTCCTCTTCTCTATCCCAATAATTTGGTCAAAAGCGGCTTTCTTGGCCAAAGTAAATCTTTCAAATGCTTTCTTGTCAGAAATCTGTTGCAATGATTGAAAGTTTTTAGATATGTGCTCTGTCAGTACCTTAAGCTTGTTGGAAGGGCTTGCTTCATTTTCAATCATACAGTCAGGAATCAATCTATGCAAAATTTTTATTTACTGATCTATTATTCTTTTGTCTGCAGATCCTTCCTTTATTAGCTTTTGAGTAGCCATTATCATTAGCTCTGTGGGACTCATCTCTATGATTGATTTCTTCTCAACTTGAGAAGTGTCAATTGCCAAAAGTTTTGTAGGGGAATCAACTGCCAGTATAGTCCCCTTTTCCTTTTCTTCCTTATCCTCTCCCGGTGTATCTCTTTTGTCATCCTCTTTTGCACTAGTGGCTTTGCTACTTGCTGCAGTATCTATTACTGTCATTGGATTATTATCCACAATATTATATGTAACCTGTACATTATCTATATTACCTTTCCCAGACTGTACAAATGTAGTCTCTCCTAGTTTAGTCTATACACTCTCATTATTTTTAGGACTATCTGCTAGTTCATTCAAAATTTGATCTGAACTTCCCAAAATTCCTTTCCCTTTAGATTTGTCTGAAATGGTGGGAGCAGTTGCCTTAGAAAATTCTTCTTGAGAAGTGAGAAAATCAGGATTCTTTTGGAAGAATTTGGCCCAACCATCTCTAGTCTCATTTATTATCTCATTGACTCTACCAATCATTAGGCCTATTTGTCAGGTTTTGTTGCTGAAAATTGTTCTATTTGCAACATCTATACACCTTTTCATTTCCTCATTATTTATAGAGCCACACATACTAAAATGTTCAATTTCTTTAATCTCTATGTCCCTCCTGATTGCATCTAATCTCCTTGCATCTAACTTATTATATAATGATAAAGGAATTTCCTTCAAAATCTCTACCAAAGCCTTCTTATATATGTCTAAATATAACAAAATTGCTTCTTCCATTTCATTTTTCTCATTATCATCTAAATCTTCATTTTGAAACATTCTTCAACATTCCATATTTAGTTACCTCATCAATTAACTCTACACAAGTCATTGGGGGGATGATGGTAACATTACCGGATTCAATTGCTTCATCAATCACACTCTTTTTCTTCTTGTTGGGGGTTGCAGGAGTGGATGGAGCAGGCTGCCTCTTCTGAGTAGGTTTCCTTGCTGAAGGTGTGGATGCAGTTGTTACCTTTCTAATTAGCTTCCTCCTTGGTTCCACCTTCTTCTCCTCTACCGAAGGCTTGTCAGCTATCTTCCTCTATACACTTTTGAATGTAAGAGGTTGATTATCCTCTAGATCAGAGTCAGAAGTGATAGAAAAAATGAAAGTTTCAGGCCTCTTCACCTCAAGAGCACTGCCTGCTACTGGTTGATCTACTAGTTTAGATCTAGAACCTAGTTTTGTATCTATCCTATGAATTACATTCTTAACAAATGCAAAAAATTTGTCTATTTTCTTTTCTCTTCTTTTCTTGTTGAAGCCAATTTTGACCTCAAGAACCTTCTCCTCTGCAATGCCAAAGTGTTCAGCCTTTTCATCCAAAGGAGCATCAATCAACATTTTAGCATATAAATCCAAGATGCTATCATCTACTTCATAACCCAATTCACTGACCCATATAGTTCTTGGTTCCACTGCTTCCATCAATGTCTCATCTGTTTTTACCATGAAGAAAATATTAGTGGAGTATTTCTCCACAATGTGTTTGGAGATTGTCTCCCTCAGTTTCATATTCTCCTAAATTTTTTTGAAGTATCCCCAAATCTTCTCATCCCTGTTACTACCAAGACCAGTGGTTGCATCTTTGATCTGCATACCTAACAGTATGTAATGAACCCAAAATTTGTTTCCCAAACCTGATAGCTCATTCATGAAGTACAACATCAAACAGACAATAAGATTGCCAAATCAGAAAGTTCCTTTCTTAATACCTTTGATCTTCCCAAGATTAATCATCAATTCACTCCTTAGCCATTCACACAAGTCATACTTTTCATTATTCTTTATCATTTTGTGTGTAGCATGGATACATGAACTGGCAACAGAGTTCAATCAACTTGATTGAGCTACCTTGTAGCCAATGATCATGCTGACAAATTTCACATCTGTGTCTTTGATGGTGCTGACCTTCATTGATCTTCCATCATGGGTTGCACCAGTGAGCTTCTCAACTGCAGTGTTGGAGATCTTCTTACCTGGTTCTTGTCCAACTTTAGGTAAGTCAGTGACTGCCTTAATAGATTCTTTGGTGATCATGTGGGGTCAGTCTAGCTAGATGAATTCATTATGGACCCTACTCAAATCATATCTGATCACTTCATCCTTGAATTTTGGTATGTATAGGATTCTGGTTAACCCTAGATCCTTAATGATTTGATATTCTAGCTTGATTATACCGGAGCTACCTAGTATCACAGATTGATACATTCCCTTGATTTCCTCAATCCTTAAATCCTCCAAGGTGTAGTGAATATAGGCCTTGACATATTCCACATAAACCACGCCATCGGGAACCTTAGAAAATGTGCCAGTAGAGTCTTCCATCATAGCAATTTGGGGAAATTCCTTGAAAATAGGCCTAAGCCTATCCTTAACCTCAACAATAGTGGGATTCACAATAAAAGTAGGAGCAGATGATGATCTAGATGCCATTTCAAAGAAATAGCTGGATAACAGTCATCGGTTGAGGGGTTTTGATTACTTCTCAAATGACTACTGGAAATTCTTTGGAATGCCTTTGCTCTCTCTTGATCACCTATGATTTTCCTTTTCTTCGCTCTAGTTTGCTCGAGTTTTGGGTGAGTGAAAATGAGTCAATTTTCCCTTTTTATCAGTGAGTAAACCCTAATTCATCACTGTCATAAATGCTTAGCAATGTACCCTACCGGATGTTGGTTTCACAATTTTATGTTGGATAAACCTCCATCAATGATTAATACCACTCTCCAGATCTCTTACAGGGAATATGAAAGATTTACAATGAATTTTCCAACCCCTAAGGCGTATGCCTCAATTACTAGTTGAATTTTCTGTCGGTGTAGGAATGCTCTATTCTACCAGTGGAGTTATAGTTGCAGTTACTGGTGTACTTGCATCTCCACTTGGTTCTTTCAATTTTCTAACCCATCTCTTGGTGTGATCTTAGTGTATTTCATCTACCTTCTTCTTTCCTTTCTCATTTGCTTTATCATTGCTAACCGGTGTAGTCTTGCTTTTGCAGTACTTAGCAATATGACCTATTTTGTTGCATGCATAACATGTAACATTGTTATTTTGAATTTATTTGACATATCCGGTGTCATTCCTTGACCTACATTGATTAGCCAAATGTCCAAACTTTCCACATGCATGACATTTAACATTCATTCTACAATCTTCTAACTTATGACCATATTTCTTGCAATTTGTACATTGACCGGGAACTGAATTATAGTTTTGATTTTCTCTATTTCTACGTTGTCTAGCCATATGCCCAAATTTATTACAAACAAAACATCTACCATTGAATTTGTAAGCATTAGATTCCCTTACCGGTTTCCTCTGGTCTGATGAGTTATGTATACTGGTTGTTTGATCTTCATTTGCAGTATTGGAGCTTTCACCATGTACAAATCCAAGTCCTCTAGAATCTTCACTCTGCTTTTGTCTTTTCAATAAATCATCCAACTATGCAGCACTAATCCTAAATTTTTCTTTGTACTCACTTGCGGTAGTCAAATCATCTCTCAGAGTTATTATTTGTCTCTCTAGCTCTTATTCCTTATTCCGCGATTGTACCAAATCAATTCTCAACAGATTATTCTCATGAGTCACTCTGCCACATTCTTCAAATTTGTTCTTCAAAGATATAGCAAGATTTTCTTCCTTCTTCTTTCTATCCTCAATATCTTTTGATAACCTCATAGTCAGGTCTTTCATTTCATTCTTCATGAGCATGTTAGCTTGACTCAGTTTCTGACATTGTTCCTTAAGTGCATTTTTCTCTTCATCATCCTAGTTTTGCAAAAGTTCCTTTCTCTTAGCTTGAGCAGATGATAACCTTTCTTGCTGAACAAGAATGAATTCATTAGCAGAATTCAATTCATCTTGTAGTTTTAAGTTCTTCATCCTTTCAACATCATAATCCTCAAGTGCCATCTCAATTTGCTTCTCCATAGCCATATTCAATGATTCCAGTTTTAGGATCTTCCTCAAGCTGTTAAATTTCCTCCAAGGTACCAAAATTTGATACCAATTGTTGGAATACAATGAATCCAAGAACATTGAGAGGGGGGTGAATCAATGTTCTGTCAGTAATACAAGATTTTAACTTTTTAAAACATACACATATAAACCAGTAAATGAAGAAACATATAACATGAAATAAATAAACCGGCCATATGAATGAACACCATAACACACAAAATTTATACATGGAAAACCTCAAAGAGGAAAAACCACGATGGGATTTCTAACCCACAATATCAATTCATTGGCCATATGAAAGATATTACATAGCATGGGGGCTTGCACATGCAGGAAGGCACACTGCCTAGAGCACACTGCTCAACACAAAAGAGTCTCACTGACTACAAGCTTCTGTTGAGATAAAATAGTACTGGTGAACTCACAAAATGCATCTGCAATGCCAAAAAGAGTTCCGGTTATAGCTCTGCTCTGTACCGGTTCATAAACCCTGAACCCTTCTACCGATATCTCCTTTCCTCCAAGAATGCTTTAGAAACCATCTACTGATCATAGTATGATATTACATTTACATACAAATGACCTACATGCATATCCTTTGCATCACCTTGTTCTGCTACCTTCTCATCATACAAAATGACCTAACAGACTAACTTATATACCCTTTACAAACAATATGCCTTATGTTGGCTTACAATACAAAAATATATTCAATGTCATTCCTATACAATAATTATAAAATGATTTTACAAATAAAACCTTTTGGATCCCAAACTAATGTGGGCTTCACTGAAGTGTTGGATGCCAGTGTCGGGGCTGGTGTCGGTGATGACCCTGAATACTCTAATATCGGTATCTGTCGGTGTATGCCTCCAAATGTTGATATATGCCTTCAATAGAATCTTTTTGCCATCAATGACAATATTTGAATCCAATGAGTGTGAATTGTCAACATGTTTTATGGTGGTGTTTCTATTCCAGAAGAGAGTTGTGTTGGATTATATTGGGTATGTTTAGTGTTCTATGTATCCAATTTGATAATCTTGTTTGGATCATGCCTTTTTTGTCTAGATATGTATTGGAGGTTGAGTTAGAATATTAATATGGGTCTCACCATGGTGTGTGGAGATCTTCTTTAGGTAATTTGCATTAGAAGATGCCTTTTGGTTGACTTATTATTGAATTTTATTGTTTATCTACATGTGTTTGGTGGCAAATTTGGAGGATGTGTCAGCATGTGTGGTTCATTGGATTTAACTTGGAAGGATGTATTATGATGTTTTTTGGTCTCATATTTCTCTTGGAGTGGACCACCTTGAATATTTGTGGTCTGGGTGGCTTATTTTGTCTAATAATGTTTATTTTGATTGTGGTTGACCCTTGATTGGATTTTTTATGATCTAACCTATATTTAAGGAATGTGGATGTATGAGTTTTGTATGGGATAGAGTTTGAATTTATGAGAAGAAATTTTGAATGATATGAAAGAAGATTCAAGATTGTAGATGTGTTGAAGTTAGTTTGTGAAGAGCTTTGAAGGTGATACATTCAGTGAGACAGTGTGTTGTGACAATGGTGGTTATCAAAGATGTTTTCCATGGTGTTGGTCAGTTGACATAAAGGTTCAAGGAAAATATCATTTTTAGGAGATTCTTCTCGTAGCAAATCTGGTTTTTTTTTTGTTGCTAGAAGATAGTGGGTCTCTTAGCGGCCTCTTTTGTATCTTTCCCTAAAGCAGTGTGCCTTAGTTGTGCAAGTCCATGTATCTTGCCCTAAGGTTGTGCGCCTTAGTTTTGCAAGTCTATCAGGTGCATGTTGCTCCTTGGAAATAAGCCTAAAACTTTTTACATCAAATCTATTTATATTGTGAGTATGATTCTCACATTGGTTTTTCCCTAATTGAGTTTCCCCCATAAATCTAGTGTTTATGTGTTGATGGTTGATTTTTTTAGTGTTGTTTTTAAATATTTGATGCAATGAAAATGAGGATTATTAGAAAACCAATATGAGATATTCTAAATAACATGCTCAACCATAAACATAATGAACTCAAACCCTTTCAAAACATATCAAGAAAGATTAATAAATAAGAAGCTAGGAAATAAACAAAATGAAATGAATATGAAACTTCTTCATGATGCTCTCTATGCATTAGCTCTTCCTTGTCCTCCTCTCCAAGATCGTACTACTATGTGGAGTATGCCCTCAGTTTGAGCACTAGCACAATGGGATACCAAATGGAAGATGGGAGATGATTGATTATATCAAGTGTTGAATGAGGATGCAAATGAAGTATTAGAGGCTAAATAGCAATTCCAACTAGTGGAAGAACTAAAGCATAATACAAAGGTCTTCCTAAAAAACATTCAAATTCTCTGCAAAAATAACAATGCATGGATAACTCTTCTTTGTATGTGAGTGACCTCAACAATGAAGGAATGAGCCCTATTTATAGAGAAAATGGGCAAATGAAGGGTTGAGATTGAGTTGATTGAGGAAGGGTTAGGATTGCTCGAGGAGGTGGTGATACTCAATCCATGTGCTCCCCTTCAAGCTAATCACATGTTGACAAGTGTCAACAAGGGAAGGCTTGAGAGGAGAGGGACAAAGCATTAAATGCTTGAAGAGACATGATTGTTACCATGGGTGGTTAGGTTAAGGTTAGGTTAATGAATAAATCTTTTATCCAAGGGGTAAAGGAATGTGCAAGGGTTAACAGGTTAGATTGGTCAAAACCTTTAAGTCTTGAGGGGACTTGAGGGTTACCATATATGGTTAGGTTAAAGGATAAGCCTTTAACCAATGAGTGGGGGAATGTGCAAGGGTTAAAGGTGTTAGAAATTGACACTCATCCGATGGCTTATGATGCTTGATTCATGGTTTAGGGTTGTCATTGATGGCAACTCTTCTTGTATATTCAATCCAGTGATATTTTCGGATCAAAACTGTACTGGAATAACCCTAATTTATCGGTTGAATGGCTACCAGTTAACTCTTGCTTTTGGATAAGAGAAATCATGACCACCAGATCAAATATGCAAGAAGAGTTTCTATCAATGACAACCCTAAATCATGAATCAAGCATCAGAAGTCACTAGATGAGTGTCAATTGCCAACAATCTCCCCCTTTGGAATTGATAGCAACACTCATGAAAAATGGCTAAGTGTTGAAACCTAAGACTTGTACACCAGATCGAGAATGAAAGAATTGTAAGGCTCTTCCTTAGATCAAAAATCCAAAAATATGTATCACCGGACTTTACACTCCATACGCAACCAATCTGTACATTTTTCACCTTATCTCTCCCCCTTTGACAACAATGCCAAGGATAGGGTGTAAAGAAAAATATTTTATACATATATACACATACCAGATGATTAGATCTATACATACTTAAGTACATCTACATATGCAACCTTAAGGAACCCAAAATAGGTGTTCCACCCTACCCGCAATTTCTCCAAAATTGAAACAAAACCATTCAAAACATAAGCATGGAATTCTATTGCATGCAGCTCAGTTGGAGTCTCCTGAGTCATATTTTGAATACAGTCCACTTATGGCACACCAAGGTGTCTAACCAGGGACCAATTAGGTTTCAGAGTTCACTTGCCCACCTCTGCATCTTGTCCTTCTCTCTCTCTCTCTCTCTCTCTCTCTCCATATCACCAATTTGTCCCATAAGAGTCAAAATTTGACCTTCAACATTTCCAGTCAAGTTAATTGTCAGGTCATAAGCTTGAGGAATCTGAGATAATTGACCTCTGCAATTATCTTTCTGGAAATTTGGAGGAATTGATTATGTGTTGCATTGATGTTTTGTTATTGATGTCAACACAAGCTATTTTATTGTCTACCGGGTTCCAATAGAGTGGTTGGATTATGGAGACCGTCTCTGATATTCTTTGATTTGGTTCAGATTGTGGTATTGAATTGGATTGGTTATTCATGTGTTTCTGATATGTATCACATTTATTTGGTTTAGGATTTGATGATCTGGATGCTACCATTTGTTCTAGTAAGCCTTTTGGTCACCGATAAGGTTTTTACTGGCAATGCTTTGATGAAGATCTTTTGATTAATCCAATAAGTGGTGTTGGTGCAGCTTCTAGAAGTTTATCAGGATGCTAATGGTTATCATGTTCATGTTCTAGTTGATCATGATGTTTCATTTAGCACTAGACCCATTTGATGTTATTCTGCTAGGTTATGGACCAGTTTTTGTAATGTGTTGGTTGATGCTCCCGATGCATCACCAGTTGGATTTATTATTTGGATTATGTTATTTGGGTCTTATGCTAACTTGGTTTATCATTGGTTTATGAGATTATGTAACGAATCTTTTGTATTATCTTTTAGGTGGCCAACCTAATTGTTTAGGTCTCGAGTCAGTATAAATATGATGTAAGATCTCTTTGTAGATTATAACATAGGAGTGGGATATAGGATTATCTGTGTGCGAATAATGTTATAATCATATGGAGAGGTTTTGGATGATCATAGGTGATCAAATTGGGTTTGTGAAAGAGGTTTAAGACCTCTGGTATTTAGATTAACCGGACCTATACTCATGCATAGGAGATGCTATTCTTGCAGTTCACTCATCTTTCTAGATTGTAGTTTGGATTTCTTTATAGTCAATGAGGCTCCTTTTATGATGAGCAGTGTGCTCTAGGTAGTGTGCCTTCATACATGTGTAGGTCCCTCTTATTGGAGTCACATACTTATTGCAAAAGTATTATCTGACTATGGGTATGCTTTCCACCATGGTTTTTCCCTTTATCGGGTTTTCCACATACAAATCTTGGTGTTGTGTGTTATGGATGGTTGGTTAATTATTCTGTAGTTTATGTTTATGCTTAACTGTTACATTTTCTATTTTGGTATTTGGTTTGTGCATTCTAGTATAAGGTTTTTTGAGCTTAAAGTTTTATAATCTTGATTCACCCCCCCTCTCAGTTGTCCACCGATTATCCTAACATATCTATCTGCTTATCGATTTTAGTAGAAAAATTTATCCAAATTAGACAAGACATAAATCTTACCGCCTTCCATTAAGGCCTCATCAATTAATTTTAATCCTTTGCAAGCTGAGCCTTATCATTATCAATCATTTGCAAAAATGTTTGTATTCTTGCATCTTTGAAATTTTCCAAAGCCTGCCTAGCCGATGCCTTGGTCAAAGAATCAAATTGAGAAGATATGTGATCAATCAATGTTTGGAGCTTACCTGATGAACTAGCATTAGCATCAAGTTGCAATTCCGGTACCAACTATTCTAAAACTTTAATATATTTCTCAATAAGCTTTTTTTCTTTTGACTTAGATTGTGCTAACTCCTGACTAGCTTGAGCTTGGAGAGAAGCAGTAGCAATCATCCTTTCAGTCAGAGACATTTGATTGAAAGGCTTGTCAAAATTAATGTTAAATTGAGGAAGATTCCCTTGGCTTTGTATTTTTGAAGTGTCAATTTCCATGAGGATTGGAGTTTCTATTACTTTAGCTTTCCCCTTGTCTTGATCCTCTTACTTCTCCTCTTCCCTTTTCTTTGCCTCATCATCCCCTACCTTGCCTTTATCCTCTATGGGTGCCTTATGTGCACCGATGTCACCACTTGGTGCACCAACCTCTACTTCAACTGATTTGTGCTATGCCTTATTTTCCTCAACCTCAGTTGAATCCAAAATTCATTGCCCTGCAACATCTTGAGTTTCCTCCATCTTATTTACATCATGCACTAGAGGATTTTCTGCCTGAGTGGCTGCATCATGTGAATCAGATTCTACTAGCCGGTTCTCAGTGATAAATTTCTTCCATATTTCAATGGTTTCTTTCCTTATTTCCTCTACTCTTCCCACCATTGGGATGTTTACTCTGTGCTTGCTTCTAAATTCCTTTTTATTTGCTAGCAAAATCAACCTATCAATTTCTTCAATAGTTATATTGGTGCACTGATTGACCAATTCATTTTCTTTCATCTCTTTATCCATCTGACTTGCAAATTTTCTTCTACCATCAATTACACTGTACAGATATTTCGAAAGATATATTTCTAATTCAATTAAAGTTCTACTAAATACATCCATATACAATACTATAACTTCTTCAATCTTCCTTTTATCATTGTCATCCAAATTTTCATAATATACCGAGATATTTTTTAAATTTCCATCTTTAATGATTTCATCTATTAACTCTTGAATTGATAAGGGATGAATAATATGATACTCTCCATCTTACTAGATTTAATTGCCTCATCCAAGTCAAATTTGTTTCTCCTTCCTCACTTAGGCCTCCTAGCCGAAACAGGATCAGATTTTTCTTTCTTCTCCTTCTGCCCTTTCTTCTTATCACGGGATTGAGATTTCCAGATCACCTTGCAAACTCTCCTTTCTTAGGGGATTTTTGAATTCCCACATTTGACATAGTTTTAGATGCCATCGAGGAAACTACCACATATTCTCTTTGTGGTTTTTTCTTCAGCCTCATAACACCTTTTCCCTTTGTTGATGAACTAGAGGGTTCTGATTGAGCTGGAGCTGTCTTCACCAGAGCGGGAGAAGACCCTATTACCTTAGCTTTGGCTGGAATTGGTGCAATCTTTTGTTTCTTTGCCTTTTCTATTGCATCTCTTGCAACCCTAACTTTCTCCCTAGAGTGACCTTCCTCCACCTTGGCAACTTTCCTTTTCCTTGTCGGTTCAATGAACTTGGTGTGAAGCTCCATGGATTTTTCTTTACAAGTTATAAACCTTTCTTATTTTGAGTCTACCAGAGCATTCAAAAGGTGTTGTGCATAAGCATCTAGAGTTTCTGCGTCAAACTCATAGCCCATAGGCATGATCCATAGTGTTAGGGGTTCAACTGCCTCCATGAGACATTCATCCTTCATCACCAGGAAACAAATTATCCCTTCATATTTGGTGACAATCTCTTCAAGGATTCTAACCCTCTACTTCATCTTATCCTGAAAAGTCTTGAAAAATGCCCACAAAGTAGCATTTTGGTTGTCCCTATTTCCAAGACTATCAAGACCCTTCTTAATCTATTGAGCCACCGGTCTGTCAAATTCCCACTACACTCTACTGGTTTTGGGGATCTAATTCAAAAAGTAAAGTGCCAAAAAAAAACCAAGGAACCATATTTGAAAACGTGTTTTTTGTCTTGCTTAATTTTCTTCAAATTGATCATTAACTCCTCCAACATGACACTGCACAGATCATAGTGTGCATCTTCTTTTACCATCTGGTAAGTTGCATGGATGTGTAGTGTCATAAAATTGTGACCCATGCAATTTTAACCATATTTTGGGTCCTCACCTTGGTGATGACATTTCCTTCCCTAATCGAGACCTATTTTTGCATTTCCAACCCTTCACTCTTTCTCCTTCATGTCCTGTGTCTTCTCTAGACCATGTTCGAGCCCCAAAATAGGGTAAGATAGGGGTGTGGTGCCCCTATCCCCCCTAGGATAGGGGCATGGCACCCTTGTCCCCACTCCTTAGGGTGTTCCTATGTCAGGTCTACCCGACCTCCTATGCACAATTTGTCTTTGGGGTTTGCAACTCCTCTTTGTTAGCCTTCAGTGGTTGAAAATTAATCCTTGAGGCATATATAAAAAGGAATTCAATACCCTCATTCATGGATAGATGGACAACAAAGAGATAGATAAGAAGCATAAGGAGAAGATACAAGATTTCAAGGTCATCATCAAGCATTTAAGCATTCAATTCTTCTCCATTCATCCATTGGAGCAACATTACAACATTTATGGTTACACTCAAGAAGCAAAGCAAGCATCATCAAAAATTTGTAGATCTACAAGGTATACATTAGTATTTACAATTACTTTCTTTCAAGATTGATTCCTTAATGGGGGTTTGACTGAGGAAACCCCCTATCCACAACCATTCTCTCTCTCTTTTTTATGTGTAGGTTGTAGGTGCACAACTATAATTGCAGGTTTGGGCTTCATTTGCAGAGGAGGAAGAACTCTAATCATTTCATGGATTTCATGGAGGACCATGTCTCATAACAAATCTTGCACACATTTGTCACACAACAAAGCTGTAATATGATCTTGCACACATTTGTCTCACAACAGATTTAGTTGTATTTCTTGGTAAAAACATCATGCCTTAGCACTTCTTTTCCCTTCATGTTTCTCTTCACCCTATGGCATAACTATCCCATTTAATGGGAGCTCTTTATCATTAGTGGTGGTATTATTTCACTTTAACATACTTTGGGGCAGCAACATGAAGTCCTTTTTTTTTTCTTCTTCTTCTTCTTTCTATACATTTATCTCTACCTTGGTGCATTATTCATTATTAGATCTCTTTTTGCATAGGGTTATTCTTATGAGAGAATATACTTGTTCTTTAGTTTTCCTCTATGCTGGGAAAGGAGCATCTTTAATGAGTACTGCACTTCTTCTCTTTCCTTCATTCTCTTGGAAATCTTACCTCTTCTATAGTTTTGATTATTCACAAGTATGATATGCCCCTTAGCAAGGAATGATCTCTTGAGAAGTTTGTATCCATTCCTTGAAAGGATTTAATCCACTAGGATGGCATATCACTCGATACTAATCACCATTAGAAAATGTGTAATGTTTCTCCTAGTTCTCCTCACTTGGGGGGAAAGGACTTTCACTCCTTTCCCTTTCTTTCTTTCTCATTTATCATTATTTCTTTTAGGGGCTGAATTTTTCATATGTGATTATCATTTCTTACAATGGTATGCTTTAATGATTAATCCCCCTTGGGGATTTTATGATTATTTTTCTCTCTTCCTTTTGAAGATTACCTCTTCTCGAGATATGTATTTTACATTTAGTAATGCATTTTATTGCATGTGTTCATGTAAGTTCATTGCACATTTTATTATGTTTAATCTCTCTAGTATATTGTGTAAGCTCTTCTCATTGTCCCATTAGCTTGGGGGGCAATGATCCTTCTCTCTCTTTCTCTAGGGATCCACTTTGCCCTATTAAGTGGATGGTGTGAGTTCTATTACTTGATGTCATTCCTTGTGTGGAATTGTTGTTGTTCACTCAAGGATTCTGTCTTATACAAGAGGTCTTGATCCTTGACTACAACCTCTTTTACACTTGGTAATATACATCTATGATAAATCCAACCATCCCTCTGGGGGCTAGACATGAGTCATCTCTCATTAAGAATCCCTTTCACCTAGAAGTAGAAGGAAGGATTGCATTCTTGTTCTTTCATTTTCTTGTTCTAGAAGATGTTATATTTGTCTAAGACAACTCCTCTTGGGGGTAGATGTCTTTTTGAACAAAGATCTCTTCTCCTCCAAGGATCACCTTTACACTTACAACAAGATATCTCTTTTCAACTATCTTATCCTTGCTTGAAGAGTATTCCCTCTCTTGCTTAGATTTATGACATTTTTGCATGGTGGATATCTTCTTTGTGATGAAGGTAGGTATCCTTGTTCTTCTTTCCTTAAGATATAAAAATTAACATATGTTGACATCTTAAGGGGGGGCCACCCACACTTCTCCTTTGTACTATACTTCTCTCATGCATTGAGTAGTGGGAAATTCTTGAAACCAAAGGGAAACCTCTTAGAGAAAGATGTGATCACTTTTTGTACAGTGGGTCATTCTCAGAACCAGAGGACGGTCTCTTAGAGTGAGATGTCTTCACTTATTCTTGTCTTGTACAATGAGACATTATTGGAACCAGATGGAAACCTCTTAGAGAAATATGCCATCACTTTTCTCTTGTACAGTGGGTCATTCTTGAAACTAGAGCACGGTCTCTTAGAGTGAGATGATGCCACTTTTCTTTTATGCGGCATGATTATTCTCAAAACCAAAGCATGATCTCTTAGAGAGAGATATCACACCTTTCTTGAGACTTGTACTATACATTCTATACAGGTTGTAGCGTACTCGAGCATAGACTCCTATGAGGTGCTTCGAACCTCACTTACACACATGCACATGAGGTTGAATGGAACTAACGGTGTTCTCACTCTCTCCCTTTACATGGATCACCTAGAAAGGCTCTAGTGGCAAGATTTTCCATGTCCTTCTCTTCATGGATCACCTAGTTTTAGGGGCAAGACGTCCAAGGTTTCTTTCTTCTTCGCCTTTCTTCTCATGGATCACCAAAGTGTGTATTCATGTCTTGTTTCTCTCATGAACTCATAGTTTTACTATTGATCGTTCAATGGATAATCTCAACTTTGCTCTTTTGTGTGATTGCTAGTGTTTATGTGATAGCATTGGTCTTTGTGTCATGATTAGTGGTTGAGACATCTAAGCTAGAGATCTCTTCAGCTAGTTAGTTTGTTGTCTTGTATCTTGTTCTTGTCATGTGTCTTTTTGTGTTTTGTCTTTGTTTTGTGTGTCGTGTTCCTTGTTGTTTTGTGTTCTCTTGTGTATGTTGGTGTGAGTTGAGATCTTAAGATTGGGGGCTTTTTGCTCCTCAATATTAGTGATGTCTTATACTCCTTGTGGTATTTCTCCACATATCTCATCTTCATCTCTCTTTCTTCTACTTTACCAGAAATAGTGGTGTAATCCATACTCCCACTAAAGTGGGGGCTAAATGTAGGGTCATAAAATTGTGACCCATGCAATTTTAACCATATTTCAGGTCCTCGCCTTAGTGACGACCTCTCCTTCCCTAACCGAGACCTATTTCTGCATTTCCAACCATTCACTCTTTCTCCTTCATGTCATCTATCTACTCTAGACCCTGTTCGAGCCCCAAAATAGGGTAGGACAGGGGCATGGCACCCTTTTCCCCACCCCTTAGGGTGGCCCCATGTCAGGTCTGTCCGATCTCCTATGCACAATTTGTCTTTGGGGTTTGCAACTCCTCTTTGTCAGTCTTCGATGGTTGAATTAATCCTTGAGGCATGTATAAAAAGGAATTCAAAGGGTATGTGCAAGATCATGGGGGGCCAAAAAGTGGCAATGGAGAAAAAAATGTGTTTTAAACCTTTCCAAACACGCCAAAATCCGCTTTGACTTTTTGTTTGGGTCGGTCAAAATTTGAATTTTGTTTGGTAATACCAAACCAAATCAGATATCCGTTAATATCGAATATCCAATATTAACAGATATCCGATTTGTGATGTCACTATTGTGATGTCATACTTTTTCAAATTGGATATCCGATTTCTGTTTTTCTCAACATAAAAAGTATAGTTTAGTAAAATGGGCATAACTTTTGTGTTTCTTATTGAAATTTTAATTTTTTACAAGCGTTGGAAAGGTCATTTAGAGACCTATCAAATGAATAAGTTAGTTTTATGATATTATAAACCAAAAATTAATTATAATCATTTGAAGTTAGTCTTTCAATTTTAAAACTTTAAATACTCACAAATTTTGCATACAAAGTCTCATTCTTTCCTATCACCTCCTTTATCTATCACTTGTCTATCTATACTTATATAAATATATTTTATCTATCTCTTTCTTCTCTACTTGTCACTTATTTTCTCATCCCATATAGATAAATAAATTCCCAAGTTACATGCATCTCTGCATAAATCTCCATCTTTCTATTCCTATCTCTCCCTCTCCCACTCCATTATTGTCACTCTTTATTTCTATATTTCTCTCTAATAATCTCTCTTCTCTCTATTTATCTCCCTCCTCTACCTTATCCTACCTATACTTATATATTAATTCTCTCTATCACCTCATTTCTCTCCCTATCTCGTCCCCTCTATCTCTATATCTCTATAGATCTATCTTCATGTATATTTATATCTCATTATCTCTAAATCTCACTTATTCACTCCATCTCTCCCTCCATTTGTCTTACTCTCTCTATCACTTTCTATCCATATCTATCTCTATCTCCATCTTCACATCTCCATCTCTTTCCCTATCAATCTCTCTTTCTATATGTTCCTCTATCTTTATATATCTTCCTCTATACATGATTAATCTACTTCTCTATCTCTTCCTCTATCGCCCTCTTGAAGTATATTTCCCTTTCTCTACCTTTATCTCTTTATTTACTCCATCTTTATATATCTTTGGCTCTCTCCCCACAGCCTTCTCTATAGTGCCTTTATATATCTCTATATCTCTCTCTTTCTCTCTCTCTCCCTCTCTATCTATCCCTATCTATAATCTCTATCTCTCTTTCTCACTCTCTTTCACTATCTATATCTCTCTATCTATCGATATTTCTCTTCCTTTATATCTCTCTATCTCTTCATTTTTTTATCTCACTCTCTTTACCCCTCTCTATCCATTTTTCTCCATCTTTTTATATATTTAACTTTGTCTTTACCTCTCTCTTTCTCTATATCTATTCATCTCCCTCTCCCTTTATCTTCATTTTTTATCTCTATCTTCCTCTCTCATTTTCAATATCTAGATATGTCTACCTCTTTCTATCCATCCTTGTCCTTTAATTTTTCTCCCTCTCACTTCATACTCCTTAATATCTATATCTCTATTTATGTCCTTGTCCTTTAGCTCTTCTCCCTCTCTTTAGCTCTTCATCTCTCTTCACCCTTATATCTCTCCTTATTTGAAACATGGTACATATGGTCTCTTAAGGGGTTATATGGTGTCCTAAGGGGTCATAGAACACCATATGATCCCTTAGGACACAATATGATCCCTACCGACACCATATGGTCTCCTAAGGGGTCATAAAACATCATATGACCCCTTAAGACACAATAAGACCCCTAATGACACCATATGGTGTCCTAAGGGGATCTAAGACCCCAAATGACCCCTTAGAACATCATACTACCCCTAATGACACAATGTGGTGTCCTAAAGGATCATATGGTGTCCTAAGGGGTCATAGGACACCATATGACCCCTCAGGACACCATACGACCCATAGCACCATATAGTGTCCCAAGGGGTCATTTGGTGTCCTAAGGGGTCATAGAACACCATATGACCCATTAGGACACAATATGACCTATGATGACACCTAAGGGGTCATATAGTTTCCTAAGGGGTCATAGGACACCATATGATCCCTTAGGACACCATACAACACCATATGGTGTCCTAAGGGGTCATATGGTATCCTAAGGGGCCATATAACACCATATGACCCCTTAGAACACAAGAAGGCCCATAACGACATGATATGGTGTCGTGAGACACCATATGACCCCTTAGGACACAATATGACACCTAACAATACCTAAGGGGTCATATGGTGTCCTAAGGGGTTATATGATGACCTAGGAACCTGTAGGACACAATATGACCCCTTAGCACACCATAAAACCCCTAACGACACCATATGGTGTCCTAAGGGGTCGTAGGACACCATATGATCCGTTAGGACACAATATGACCCCTAACAACACCTAAGGGGTCATATTGTGTCCTAAGGTGTCACAGGACACCATATGACCCCTAACGACACAAAATGACACCTAATGATACCTAAGGGGTTATATGGTCTTCTAAGGGGTCATAGGACACCATACAACCTCTAATGACACCATATGGTGTCCTAAGGGGTCATATGGTGTCTTAAGGGGTCATAGAACACCATATGGCCCCTTAGGATACCATACGACACATAATGACACCATATGGTGTCCTAAGGGGTCATAGGACACCATATGAAACCTTAGAAGACCATACAACCCATAACAACATAATATGGTGTCCTAGAGGGTCATAAAACACCATACGACCCATAACGACACCATGTGGTGTCCTAAGGGGTCATAAGACACAATATGACCCCTTATGACATAATATGACCCCTAACAATGTCATATAGTGTTCTAAGGGGTCATCAGACACCTTATGACCCCTTAGGACACCATACAACCCCTTATAACAACATACGACCCTTTACGACACCATATGCTATCCTAAGGGGTCATATGGTATCCTAAGGGGTCATATAACACCATATGACCCCTTAAAACACAAGAAGACCCATAACTACATGATATGGTGTCACGAGCCACCATATGACCCCTTAGGATACAATATGACCCCTAACGATACCTAAGGGGTCATATGGTATCCTAAGGGGTTATATGATGTCCTAGGAACCTTTAGGACACAATATGACCCCTTAGCACACCATACAACCCCTAACGACACCATATGGTGTCCTAAGGGGTCGTAGGACACCATATGACCCGTTAGGACACAATATGACCCCTAACAACACCTAAGGGGTCATAGAACACCATATGACCCCTAACAACACAAAATGATGCCTAATGATACCTTAGGGGTCATATGGTGTTCTAAGGGGTCATAGGACACCATATGAACACCATATGACCCCTTAGCACATCATACGAACCCTAATGACACCATATAGTGTCCTAAGGGGTCATAGAAAACCATATGACCCCTTAGGACACCATATGATACATAATGACACCATATGGTGTCCTAATGGGTCATATGGTGTCTTAAGGGGTCATAGGACACCATATAACCCCTTAGGAGACCATACGACCCATAACAACATAATATAGTGGCTTAAGGGGTCATAGAACACCATATGACCCCTTAGAGCATCATACAACCCATAACGATACCATGTGGTGTCCTAAGGGGTCATAAGACACAATATGACCCCTTATGACATAATATGACCCCTAACGACATCATATAGTGTCCTAAGGGGTCATAGGACACCATATGATCCCTTAGGACACAATATGACCCCTTAGGACACAAAATAAACCCTAATGTCACCTAAGGCATTATATAGTTTCCTAAAGGGTCATAGGACACCATATGACTCCTTAGCACACCATATGATCCCTAACGACACCATATGTTGTCCTAAGGAGTCATATGGTATCCTAAGGGGTCATACAACACCATATGACCCCTTAGGACACCAAATGACACATAACAACACGAAATGGTGTCTTAAGGGGTAATAGGACACCATATGATCCTTTAGGACACCATACAACCCATAGCACCATATAGTGTTGCAAGGGGTCATATGGTGTCTTAAGGGGTCATAGGACACCATACGACCCTTGACGACACCATATGGTGTCCTAAGGGGTCATAGGACACCATATGACCCCTTAGGACACCATACAACCCTTGACGACACCATATGGTGTCCTAAGGGGTCATATGGTATCCTAAGGGGTCATATAACACCATATGACCCCTTAGAACACAAGAAGACCCATAACGACATGATATGGTGTCCTAAGGGGTCATATGGTGTCACAAGGACACAATATGACCCCTAACAATACCTAAGGGGTCATATGGTGTCCTAAGGGGTGATATGATGTCCTAGGAACCTTTAGGACACAATATGACCCCTTATCACACCATACAACCCCTAACAACACCATATGGTGTCCTAAGGGGTCGAAGGACACCATATGACCCGTTAGGACACAATATGACCCCTAACAACACCTAAGGGGTCATATTGTGTCCTAAGGGGTCATAAGACACCATATGATCCCTAATGACACAAAATGATGCCTAACAATACCTAAGGGGTCATATGGTGTTCTAAGGGGTCATAGGACACCATATGAACCCTTAGAAACATCATACAACCCCTAATGGCACCATATGGTATCCTAAGGGGTCATAGAACACCATATGACCTCTTAGGACACCATACGATGCATAATGACACCATATGGTGTCCTAAGGGGTCATAGGAAAATATATCACCCCTTAGGATCCATACAACCCATTACAACAAAATATGGTGTCCTAAGGGGTCATAGAACACCATATGGCCCCTTAGAACACCATACAACCCATAATGACACCATGTGGTGTCCTAAGGGGCCATAAGACACAATATGACCCCTTAGGACATAATATGACCCCTAACGGCGTCATATAGTGTCCTAAGGGGTCATAGGACACCATATGACCCCTTAGGACACAATACGACCCCTTAGGACACAAAATAAACCCTAACGACACCTAAGGGGTCATATAATTTCCTAAGGGGTCATAGGACACCATATGACTCCTTAGCACACCATACAACCCCTAACGACACCATATGGTGTCCTAAGGGGTTGTAGGATACCATATGACCCATTAGGACACAATATGACCCCTAACAACACCTAAGGGGTCATATTGTGTCCTAAGAGTTCATAGAACACCATATGACCCCTAATGACACAAAATGATGCCTAACAATACCTAAGGGGTCATAGGACACCATATGACCCCTTAGCACATCATACAACCCCTAATGGTTCCATATGGTGTCCAAGGGGTCATATGGTGTTCTAAGGGGTCATAGAACACCATATGACACCTTAGGACACCATACGATGCATAATGACACCATATGGTATCCTAGGGGTCATAGGACACCATATCACCCCTTCGGAGACCATACGACCCATAACAACATAATATGGTGTCCTAAGGGGTCATAGAACACCATATGACCCGTTAGAACACCATACAACCTATAACGACGCCATGCGGTGTCCTAAGGGGTCATAAGACACAATATGACCTCTTAGGACATAATATGACCCCTAACGACGTCATATAGTGTCCTGAGGGGTCATAGGACACCATATGACCCCTTAGGACACAAAATAAACCCTAACAACACCTAAGGGGCAATATAGTTTCCTAAGAGATCATAGGACACCATATGACTCCTTAGCACACCATATGACCCGTAACGACACCATAGGGTGTCCTAAGGGGTCATATAGTATCCTAAGGGGCATAGAACACCATATGACCCCTTAGGACACCATATGACACATAACAACACCAAATGGTGTCCTAAGGGGTCATAGGACACCATATCACCCCTTAGGACATAATACAACCCCTTAGGACACACAATAAACCCTAACGACACCTAAGGGGTCATATAGTTTCCTAAGGGGTCATAGGACACCATATGACTCCTTAGCACACCATACAACCCCTAACAACACCATATTGTGTCCTAATGGGTCATATAGTGTCCTAAGGGGTCATAGAACACCATATGACCCCTTAGGACACCATACGACACATAACAACACCAAATGGTGTCCTAAGGGGTCATATGGTGTCCTAAGAGGTCAAGACACCATATGACCCCTTAGGAGACCATATGACCCATAACAACACCATATGGTGTCCGAAGGACCCCTTAGGACACCATATGACCCCTTAGGAAACCATATGACCCATAACGATACCATATGGTGTCCTAAGGGATCATAAGACACCATATGACCCCTTAGAACATAATATGACCCCTAATGACATCATATAGTGTCCTAAGAGGTCATAGGACACCATATGACCCCTTATGACACAATATGACCCTTAACAACATCATATAGTGTCCTAAGGGGTCATATGGTGTCCTAAGGGGTTATAGAACACCATATGACCCATAATGACACCATATGATGTCCTAAGGGGTCATATGGTGTCCTAAAGGGTCACGAGACACCATATGACCTCTTAGGACATAGTATGACCCCTAACAAAACCTAATGGATCATATGGTGTCTAAGGGGTCATACGATGTCTTGTGACCCCTTAGAACACAATATGACCCCTTAGCACACTATACAACCCCCAACGACACCATATGGTGTCCTAAGGGGTCATAGGACACTATATGACCCGTTCGGACACGATATGATCTCCAACAATACCTAAGGGGTCATATGGTGTCCTAAGGGGTCATAGGGTACCATATGACCCCTTAACACACCATATGATGCCTAACGACACCATATGGTGTCCTAAAGGCTCATAAAACACCATATGACCCCTTAGGACACCATAAGACCCATAACAACATCATATGGTGTTCTAAGGTGTCATATTATGGCCTAAAGGTTCATGAGACACCATATGACCCTTTAGGACACAATATGACCCCTAATGACACTTGAGGGGTCATATAGTTTCCTAATGAGTCATATGATGTTCTATGGCTAGTTAAGATACAATATGACCCCTTAGCACACCATATAACCCCTAACGATGCCATATGGTATCCTAAGGGGTTATAAGATGCCATATGGTATCCTAAGGTTTTATAAGATACCATATGACCCGTTAGGACACAATATAACCCGTTAGGACATAATATGACCCCTAACAACACCTAAGGGGCCATAAGACACCATATGAACCCTTAGGACACAATATAACCCCTAACGACACCTAATGGGTCATATGGTGTCCTAAGTGGTCATAGGTATGACCCCTTAGAACACCATACAACCTCTAACGACACCATATGGTGTCCTAAGGGGTCAGAGGACACCATATGACCCGTTAGGACACAATATGAACCCAAACGACACCTAAGGGATCATATGTTGTCCTAAGGGGTCATATGGTGTCCTAAGGGGTCATAGGACACCATATGACCCGTTAGGACACAATATGACCCCTAACGACACCTTAGGGGTCATATGATGTCCTAAATGGTCATATGATATATTATGACCCCTTAGCACACCATACAAACCCTAACAACACCATATGGTGTCCTAAGGGGTCATAGGATACCATATGACCCCTTTGGACACCATGCAACACATAACAACACCATATAGTGTTTTAAGGAGTCATATGGTGTCCTAAGAGGTCATGGGACACCATATGACACTTTAAGATACAATATGACCCCTTAGAACACCATATGACCCCTAACAACATCATATGATGTCCTAATAGGACACCATATGACTCATTAGGACACAATATGACCCCTAATGACACCTAAGGGGTCATATGGTAAAGTTAGAGGTGAGGATAGGTATGACAGAGAGATGGCATTTGGGGAAGAGAGAATTACATAGAGTTGGGGTAATTAGGGGTTGGGAGGAGAGGGGGAGGGGAATATATCAACAAAGGGAGAGAGTGAGAGATGAGGAGAGAGGTTCAAAGAGAGAGGTCAAGAGAGAAGGTAATTAGGGGAAGGGGAGGGGAGAGAGAGAGGGAGGAGTATCAACAAAGGAATAGGGGAGAGAGATGGGGAGAGAGCCCCCTGATTACCCTCTCTCTAATCCATCTCTTTGTTAATACTTCCATCTTCCCCTCTGCTCCCCCTAATTATCCTCTTTCTATCACTCTCTTCACCTCTCTCCACATCTCTCCCTCTCTCCTTTTGTTAATACTTACTCTTCTCCCTCTCTTCTTATTTGATAATTACACCCAACTCTCTCTCACATTATTTCTTTCCCTCAATTACCCTTGATCACCTCTCTCCTCATATGGGTTTAAGATACTTCCCTCTCCCCCTCTCCTCCTACCCCCTAATAAGAGGTAGAAATATAAGCACCTTGTAGAGCTTGAGAGAATGAATGAGGTATTCAATGACAGTTAGAGATATAGGTCTAGAGAGAGATGTATAAATATGGACAAAAGAGAGGGAGGAAGAAACAAACACGTGGAGTGATAGGTTTAGGAGAGAGAGGTGGAGAAAGGAACAAACATAGATAACATGGTTTATCAAAATTTATCGAGCTTAATAAAATCCATAAATTTAATATTACTAATTAATTACTTATTTAGTTTATTTTGAGATGACTATTACAAAAATTCATGCAATAGGGAAATCATATGAAAAAGTCATGAGTTTTTTATGTTTTAAAAATGAAGGATGAATTTAAATGAATTATAATTATTTTTTAAAACAAATAATTGAAAATATACCTATTCCATATCATAGATCTCTTAATTACCATTCCAACGCCTATAAAAAATCAAAATTTTGATATAAAACGCAAAAGTTATGCCCAATTTACTAAAATATATTTGTTTATTTTTTCAAAAACAGATATCCGATTTTAACAGATATCCAATTTTAATGGATTTCCGATTTTAAAATATAAATTTTTCCCTCCATCTTTTCGTTCGGGTTTGCTTTGGGATTTGGCTTGGAAGTGACAAGCCTGGAAAGTCAACTAAAAAAATGTGTTTTTCAGTATTCCTTGATTTTCTAGACTTTACATTGGTGGCTGACGACTTTTTTATAGCCAAAATTGATAAAACAAAAAGGGTTTTTTAAGGACGTTCTCAGCTTTCCAACAATATAAGGCTTGTCTTATTTTGACTTTAATAAATAATTATTACTTATTTTCTAATTGAATTCTGACAAAAGTCCTGATTGATAGAGTGATTGAAAAACACTCATGACTTTCAAACCTCATAACATTTTTTGAATCCGAAACATGCATCACATCCTATGCTTCGTCTACTATAGGGAAAAATTTAAAAAAATGAATTTCATAACGTTTTGACCAAGTTAAGGTGGTCAAACGTAGGAGTTTTTGAATTTCTGAAAAATTGTAGTAAAAAATTCATAAATAATTATTTACTTTATAAAAAATTATAAAAAAATATGTGTCACATCCGAACATGAGTCTAATACTTATATTATAAATCTTATAAAAAAAATATTATGATTTGACTGTGATTAGGATGGTCGGACATACACCTACTTCTTATCTTTTTCCTGAAATTTTTGTACCACTGCATTGAAATTTGAAATTTTCATCAAATAGGATTTCAAAAAAAAAACAAAAACTAGTAGCTTAGAAACTACATTCAATTTTTTATAGATTCTCTTACATATTTTAAAAATATCATCCACCTAACGTCAAAGTTTTACTACGTCAGTCCCTGAAACCGACTCCTATGGAATAAATGTTCATAACTTATTCTATTTTTCATGTCAAGTTGCATAACTCTGATTTTTTGAAATTTCATTGCCACTTAAGGCCCTGTTTTGGCACACCATGATCCTACACATACCCCAATACCCTCATTCATGGACGGATAGAAAACAAAGAGATAGATAAGGAGCATAAGGAGAAGATACAAGATTTCAAGGTCATCATCAAGCATTTAAGCATTCAAGTCTTCTCCATTCATCCATTGGAGCAACATTACAACATTCATTTGCAAGCATGTGCGTGTGTTAGGGTTTTGTCATGTTACATGCCATTTCATACAACATTTGTGGTTACATTCAAGAAGCAAAACAATCATCATCAACAAGTTACAGATCTACAAGGTATACATTTCCATTGTTTACATTCAAGTATTTGCAATTACTTTCTTTCAAGGTTGATTCCTCAACTAGGGTTTGACTAAGGCAAACCCCTATCCACAACCATTCTTCCTCTCTTTTCTGTGTGTAGGTTGCAGGTGTGCAACTGTAATTGCAGGTTTGGGCTTCATTTGTAGAGATGGAAGAACACTTTTCATTTCACAGATTTCGTGGACCATGTACATTCTCGCCACAGTCCCGACGAATTTTCTCCAAATTTGTAGGGAAGATCTGTATTAGTCTAATTAGCTCAAATCCAAAGTTAAAACAAGATCTTGAACTGGTAGCACCTCATTTCACTCATTTCCTCTCTTTTCCAAATAGTCAACAAGTTAACTTTCTCAGTTACAAAAGAGGGTAAATCACATTTCAACCACTTGCAATCCACTCAAAATTCACATCCTTATTTCCCTCAGATTTGGATCTAGCGGATTCAAGCCCCTCTTTTGAATGTAAAGTTCCTCCTCCAAGTGAAAATCATCCTAGTGGCTTCCTTTCTTTCTCTTAGGTGGGGAGTCACTAGGATCCAATTTTCCACTTTACAGGATAGTTGTGTCGGATATTGAATTCAGTCGGTTGGACTGATATATATTATATCCAATGACCATTGAAGAAAACTTAACATAATCATCTTTAATTGTGTTGATCCTCATTGATCTCCCATCAAATTCCGCGTCGGTTAATTTGTTAACAATAGGGTTTGTAACTTTTCATAGCCCTGGCTTGTCACCAGTTTGATTCAAGCATGTAACTGCTCTAATTGCCTATGGAGTGATCTTGTAGGGTTGATCTAGCCATATAAACTTGTGATGAATCCTACTCAACATGTATCTTACCCATTCCTTCTCTTTGAATGACACAAAATTCATGAACTAGGTGAAACCCTTTCTCTACAACTGCATATATTCCTGCTTAGGGTTACCGATTTCATCCATGATACTGTCGGTATAAAGATCCAAAATATCTTTAGTGTTGGTTTCTTCGATTTCACAGTGACTATATGCTCGTATATCATCAACGTGCAAGACTTTGTGTGGAATGGAAGAGAAAGCTCCGTTTGGGACATCCTCCATGGATTTGTAAGGATGCTTCTTAAATACAACATGAGTTCTATCTTTGACCTCAACAACCAATGGTGTAGCAATGGAAGAAGAGGATGCCATTTGAAATTTTCAGAAATTCAAACTCAGAAATGCTCTTCGAGAAATACCTCAACTGATTGTCGAATGCCCTACTTCACTTGTTAGATCACTTCTAGCTCTCTGATCGCTTGGAAGTCTTGATCGCCTTGTTCTGCAGCTTGAAAATACTATTCACAAAGTAAAAAATAACTCTCATATTTTCCCTTTTAACTTTGCAAACCCTAATTTCACTTTGGAATAAATGCACCTCAAATATCCAACCGGATGCCCTGTTTAGCTACCAGATGTCAAAATTAGCCATTTGAATCCCGGATATCAACTAAAATTTAATTCCTACCATCTAGAATCCATCGACTATAGATCTCATCAAGGGGTACTACATGATTTTCATGAGTTTGCCTCCCCCTAAGGCTGAAAGCCCTAGTTACCGGATGAGGATTCTGCACCGAATTTAGGTATAGATCCACTAGGTTCACCTTTCTTTACCCACATCTTCTTATGTTGATTTATGATCTCATCAACCTTTGCCTTTCCCTTTTCATCTAATTTGTTCTTGTCTACTAGAACACTGTTCTTACTTCTATAGTATTTTGCAATGTGACCGGTTTTGTTGCATACTCTGCAAACAACATTATTCTGCATAGGTTTGAAGTTCATTTGATTTGGTATTGTCCCGCACTGATTAGAAACATGTCCAAACATTCCACAAGCATAGCATCTCTTATTTTTTAAAAAAATTATTACTGCTCTGCACATATTTGACTTATGACCAAATTTATTGCATATGAAACACTGACTGGTAAAGGTAGGAGCATTATTCATGTTGTTTATCCCATTATTCATCCTACTTCTGCATTGATTTTCCATATGACCAAATTTATTGCAGGTAAAGAATCTACCATTGAATTTATGAGCATTAGGTTGTCTTATCAGAGGATTCTTGCTCTTCTTCTAATCAGGTTTTGCATTGCCTTGTCTAGATCCAAAGGATTCACCTTTCTCAAATCTAATTCCTCGCATGTCCTTTCCATGTCCCTGACTATCCAACATGTCATCAAGCCTTGCTGAGATAGCTTTGAATTTGTCTTTGTATTCATTGGCAGTAACAAGTTCATCTCTTAAATTAGCAATTTGTCTTTCAAGTTCTTGACCGTTATTCCCCGACTGTGTCAACTCAAGCTTCAATTGATCATTCTCATAGGTAAGCTTGAAGCATTCATCCGTTCTTTCCCTCAATGATTGTGCCAATTTTTCTTCATTCTTCCTTTGGTCCTCAATCTCCTTAGTCAACCTCATCACAATGGATGCATTTCATTCTTCAAAGCAACATTCTCTCTTTCAAGCTTGTTAACTTCCTCAACTTTATCCTAGTATTCCATGATCTGATATTCTCCATCAATTCCTTCCTATTTTCTCTAGAGATGTTTTATTGATCTTTCAGGTCATTAATGAAATCATTAGCATCATTCAAGTTCTTCTTTAGGGTACAAATCTTATTTCTAGCTGCATCAAGATCCTCAAGTGCCACACTGAGTTGTCTCTAAAAACAGGAGTCCGTTGATTCAATCTCCTAGACCTTCCTCAAGCAGTTAGGCTTCTTCAAAGATACTAGGCTCTGATACCAATTGTTAGAGTCAAGGAACACTAAGAGGTGGGGTGAATCAGTGTTCTACCAAAATTCAAATTCACAAAATTATTCTTTATCCACCGGTTAGCAATATATAATAGTAAAAAACATAAACAATCAATAAATAAACCACAGATCCACAACACCAAAAGATTTATGTGGAAACCCGAAAAGGGAAAAACCATGGTGGGGCTGAAACCCACAATATTCATATACTATGGCTAGGAGTACATAAATATTACATAGATGGAGAATGCACTCGTATTCAAGCTCACTACCTAGAGCTCACTGCTCAAATATAATTTCCCAGAAGGCTACAACCCTCAAGGAAGTCTCACTAACTTATAGTTTGATTACAATAATGAAATACAATGAAATGAACTCTGAAGTAGCATCTGATAATACATGAATGAGTTCTGGTGAGGCACTAGATCTCTGATTGTACTCGCTCTCCAAATACTTCATTTTTGTCTCAGTCAGCTACTGGATTATTTGTGAACCAAATGCGCACGTGAAACTGCACTCAATCACACCAAAATAGATCACCACAACTATATCACACCAAAAACCAATCGCCAATTCAATATTATATATCTGATCATAACAAAAGTAACCTTCTCCAAGTCGGCTTCAAGAAGTGTAACGTGTAGTCACATGTCGGCTTCAATCTCTAACAATACATAGAACCAGACCAAAAGAGTATTGTAGTGTCGTAAATTGCACACCCTTGCTAGGGTGGTACAATTTCACACTTAGGTTAGCACTCGCCTTAGTGTGTCTTGCATCTTGTATTTCTAATTTCCCTTCAAGCATTTAATTAATGAATTTCATTAAATATAAAGTCATGTTTCATCACTTTACATGCTATAAAGTTGGGCCCTTTACCCTAAGCGTGCCCCTTTTCATTTTATTCCTTCAATATATCATTTAATCATAAACCCTAATTATGTCATATTTTGACATTTAAGTCCCACTTTCATATATCAAAACACCTCAAAATCAGCTGTAACTTTTGTATTCGCTCTAATATCATCATATCTAACGACCTTGAAAATTTGGTGAAAAGTTGGTTAGACCGTGGCGAAAGTGCACATGGTCCTCGACTTTTTCTCAAAATTTCGGGAGCATAATCCTATGATATTATAATGCTTAACCCCAAAATATTGGCAATAAATTCAATTCCTAGGTTGGCCTAAAGACAGAATTAAGTCAAAATTAAGATCTAGGGTTTCATACATAAGAGCTCTCTTTCTTCCTTTGAAGGGATCTAAGGGAATTAAATATAGGAAAAGGCTATTGGAGCGAGCACAAGGAGCCTTCTATGCAGTGAAAGAGAAGCCTATGTAGAGTCTTCAACAACATTCAATAGCATTCAACAATATTCAATAACATTTCATCAAGCATTCGTCATCAATTACGAGCCTTGAAGACATTAAAGAGTAATAAGAGATCTAGTGGCAATATCTCTCCCTTGTGGATTGGTATGATTTCATGTTATTTTCAAGTCTTTGTATGAGCTTCTTTACATCAATTTGCATATTTACATTCATGCTTTAGATCATTTATCATATTTGGTTTGAAGCATTTACATTCACCTTTACATTTAAGGTTTACTCTCATGCGTAGGGTAGCTCTAGTTTCTTTCATTTTAGGATCTTGCATACACACAAGTTTCTAGCACACACATTTTCAGTACTTTATCAACTATTTGTGGAGGTGGAAATCACCAACATAGGGGTTTGACTGAGGAAAAACCCTATATAGCCACCCAAACCTTCCCTTTTCAGTTGTAGGCGCATGAACAGGTACTCAGAGGTAGTTCTAGATCAGGAAAAGGCATTGGAACCACCCAAAAGTCTCAAATTTGTAGAAAAATATCAAGGATAGGGGCATGGTGCCCTGGTCCTACCTAGGACAGGGGTGTGGCACCCTGTTCCCCCTCAAAATCAATCATTTTCAACAGGTTTTAGCTTCAGGACCTTTAGATTCCATCTATCCAGTTACAACTCTCTGTCAGATTCTCAGGGACAATGGCATGGCGCCCTAGTCCTAGTCAGTTTGGCTT